>NC_082706.1:197643015-198243015 GCF_030144855.1 Hypanus sabinus
GGGCAGAAAGAGGTTCTGACAGCTCTGGCCATCTTTCTTCTCTAAAAATTGCCTCCGCTCTCCTCAACTGATGTGTTGACTCCAGATGATATTCATAAGACAAAAGAGAAGTCGGCCGTTCGGCCCATCAAACCTGCTCCGCCATTTTATCATGAGCTGATCCAATCTCCCCTTTAGTCCCATTCTCCTGCCTTCTCACCATAACCTTTGATGCCCTGACTACTCAGATACCTATCAATCTCTGCCTTAAATACACCCAATGACTTAGCCTCCACTGCTGCCCATGGCAACAAATTCCATAGATTTACCACCCTCTGGCTAAAAAAATTTTTTCGCATCTCTGTTCTGAATGGGCGCCCTGCAATCCTCAAGTCATGTCCTCTCGTGTTAGACTCCCCCACCGTGGGAAACAACTTTGCCACATCCACTCTGTCCATGCCTTTCAACATTCAAAATGTATCTAAATGTATCTAAAGCAATCTCCATTGTGTAGGAGAGTGGTCCAGTTTCTGTCCT
The DNA here is from genome assembly GCF_030144855.1 of Hypanus sabinus. Taxonomy (NCBI): domain Eukaryota; kingdom Metazoa; phylum Chordata; class Chondrichthyes; order Myliobatiformes; family Dasyatidae; genus Hypanus; species Hypanus sabinus. Next base: position 197,643,532 of record NC_082706.1, read on the forward strand.
TGGGCTTTCCAAATTCCCAGTTTTAACCACCTCTGCAGTCCCTTGTCTGGACTGTTTGTCAAGGAGTGAAACATCAAATATCCTTGTTTGTGGACCCCTCAGTTTGTCTCAAATGTATGTGCTACAAACTCCTTTTGAGATTGTCTTTGAGGAGATCCAAACATGAACGCAAGGGAAAACCTGGGGATTTTTTGCTGGTGAGCTGTTGGCTGTGGAGGGTGCCACACTGAGATATGCAAGAAGGAAGTTTGGAAGTGTCTGATTCTGTGTCAGTGTTGTGTGTTCTGCTGACATTGATCACCGTGTGCTCCTTAGATTCTGGACAAACCTTCCCGCCAACCCATTTGCAGCTGGGTGGGATGGTGCAGATTTTTTACCATTCATTTTCAGGAATGACTGGAACTGTTCCAAAACAAACTGTGGTCCATTGTCACTGACTAAATATTCTGTCACACCATTCCTTGAGAAGACTTTCAGCACATTGACAGTATGCAAGGCTGCAGTGGAGGCTATTGGAAATGCTTTTGGCCGCTTTGTAGCAGCATCGACCACTACCAAGAAATTCAGACTCATGAATGGCCTGGCAAAATCCCCATGATCTCCTGCCAGGGCAATGCAAGCCATTCGCAGAGATGTAGAGGTGCTGCTCTTGGCATCTTCCAATACATGTCGGCATTTCGAACAGTATTTGGGGGACCTGCTTGATCTGTTGATCTTTTCCAGGCCACAGACAAGCTTCATGCCAATGCTCTCATTTTAAAGATGTCAAGATGATCAGTATGTAGCTCCACCAACACGGTTCGCTCTCAGTTGAGATGGTACAATAACTCTCAATCCCCATATAAGGTGATCTTTGTTGAGGGCAAGTTTATTCTAGCGCTGATTAAAAAAAAAATCTGTTGCATAATCTGAGACAGTGTGGAGTCATTCCCAGTTTCCCTTTGATACACCTCTGCCATAATAGGGTAAGTCTTTTGATTTGAATTAAGGAGAACACGTCACGAGAAGTGGAAGGGTTTTATCCCAAAATGTTGACTGTACTTTTTTCCCCCCTATCAATGCTGCCTAGCCTGCTGAGTTTCTCCAGCATTTTATGTATATTGTCCAGTCTTGTATACTTTTCAGGTATTTGCTTTTCTGTGTGTAACCAGGACAATACATCAGTGTTTCCATGATTGAATTCAATCATGTCCATTATATTGTCTATCTCTGCATTTGTGCTGTTGCTGTTTTGTGGAACACCCACGTGGATGAGAATGGACACAGTGGCTGATAATCAGTAACAAGGGCGAACTCTCTCCTATACAAGTACTAGTTAAAATGTTTTACCCACTAAACCAGACACAAGGCCATTCTGTCAATCTGAGCATAATTTTTCTCTGCAGGGGTAAGGGAATGTGATGCAAAGACTATACGGCATTCACACATAACAGAGACGTGACTGCGCCTATACCATAAGGTGTAGCATCATGGGCAAACGTAAATGGATGATGTGGATCATTATGTGTGAGAGCAGTATCTGAGGTCACCATTTCCTTTGCCTTCTTGAAAGCCACCTTACACTGCTTTGTCCATTACCAGTTATCTTGATCTGTAGTAATGAATTCAGGGGATAGAGCACCATAGCCAGGTGTGGCAGGTGACAGCTGATCTCAAAACGGACTGCAATTGTGACATATCCTTTGCCCTTGGTGCATCCACCACTGCACACTTGAGTAATTTGTGTCTGTCAGTGGTGTGACCACAGTAAGTGATGGTTGGTTTAAAACACTGTGTGCCTTCAGGCTCCTGCATGCCTCCTCCCCGATGGTGAGATGAGGAATGTCCTGGGTGGTGGGGGTCCCACCTTTCCGAGGCATCACTTTTTGAAGATATTCTGGATGCTGGAGAGGCTGGTGCCCATGATGGAGCTGGCTGTGTTTCACCCCTCTGCAGCTTTTTCCAACCCTGTGCAGAGGAGCCTTCATATCAGGTGATGATGCAACCAGTTAGAATGTTCTCCACACTACCTAGCAGACTCAATGGGCCAAACAGCCAAATTATGCTCCTGTGTCTTATGATTTAAAGTAATTTGCTATCTTCAGAGACATACTAGTTCTTGTCAAGCTCCTGATAAAGTAGGGTTAAGAATGACTTCCTTCCGATCTAATTTGGTGAGCATTGAGTCATCTTAGAAAGCCTATATGGGATCTGCCAACTCTCATAAAGATGAGGCCTCAGGTACTTAATGGTAGGCAGTATGTGAGATGGCGTGCTTATAATACTTCAGCTATATTTCAGCATGCACCTGTCAAAGAAGCTCAGAATCCCCACTCCAGTCCTGCATGGTCCCTCTCCATTCTGAGCTGCCAAAGGTCAGATGTTTCCATGAGCCACTGGGGTTGATGCACTTTTTCTATGGAAACTTTGAGATGTTACGAATTCCCGTAACTGGATCACTTACCAGCAAAGATAGAGAGGTCCGTTGAAGTCTGATGGTACTACTTTTAAAAATATTTATTGATAAAGGGCACAAAAATAAGATTAATGCAAACATAGATAATATACGTCGTCAATACTAAATCTAAAGTGCAGGTATAATAATAACCAATAAGAAGTAGCTCTATCGTTGTCTAGGGGATAATGTATTGTCCGATGGAAAGATAACAGTCACTATCAGTTCGTTCAAGCTGCAGCGTTGTTGGGTTTAAAAGTGATGCGGTTTAAACTTGCCCCAGGTCTTTTAAGATGCCGATCCATTGAGTCAGGGGAGCGGGCTTCCCCGTTGTTAGCTAAAAGCTGTTTTCCCGTGGTTCCAGCCACCAATTCCAGCCATGGAATCGAATGCACGTGGCTTCCTTCAGATGACTTCCTGCTGTTACATGGTCAATTAACGTTTCTTCTGGTGCGTCTGAAGGGGTTGTTCCCCAGACCCTCTTTTATACTTCCTCACTGGGTCTCAGAAGTCAATCAGGTTGGGATGATGCAATCCCTCAACCAGCCCACTCTGGTCATCCCCTGAGGGGCTTCAATGAATAGTACAGTACTCATTGCACAACTTGGTCTTCCGGAGACAATGGCCATGTCCGGTAGCTTTACATCGCCGGGGAAACGAGGCATTTTGCACGTCCCATCTCCTTTCCTGGGCCCCTTGACCCAACCCAACGATGACCTTGCAATTCTCACAAAGGAGGGGGCTACGGACGTAACAGAGAATATGAAGATACAAGCAATTGCTTATGCTGGAATTTGGGAAAATAGGGACTAAAAAGACGAACTGCTGAAAGAGCTTAATTGGTCAGACGTATCTTTAGATGGAAGTGGACAGTCATATTTTGGGTTGTATCTCTTCACTGTGACTGAATGATTAGAGGAGAGATAGACAATATGATGTGAGACAGAGAGGTGGGGCAAAGACAGGCAAGTGATTGGTAGATCCAGGTCAGGAGTAGTTTTTTGGAGGTAGGAGGGAAGGGGAAAGTTAGAGAGAGTAATAGGAGTTGGGAGCTGATAGAGGCAATAAAATGTTGCATTTTATGGGATTGGATGAGAAAGGAAGGTGAAAAACCAAACAAAAGATATACATTGGTCAGATGGAAGAGAGGTAAGAGGGTCCCAGTAGAAGTGTGTGGGTCATGGAATGAAACTTCAACTTTACTGTGCAAAGTCACAGTAAATTATGCAACCCTGAGATTCATTTTCATGTAAATGCCTGCAAGAAAATTAAAGTACAACAGAATATATGAAAAAAACTGTACATATGGTCTGATAAGCATCTAATTTGCAAAGACAACAAATTGTGCATGGATAATTTGATCGATAAATACAGTTCTGTGCAAAAGTCTTAGGCACTGCTGCCACAAAATATAAAACAAATTTCATGAGATACATGAGTGATGATAAATCTGATTCTGAAATGAATCTCTTGTAAACTGAGAATGGTAAGGTGTGGGTTGAGGGGGATTATGGTTGGGAAATGGGGAAGGGAAAGGAGATGAAGTAGAAAGCACCAGAGAGGCATTCTGTAATGACCAGTAAACCCATTTTAGTAATCAAATGACTATTTTCTGGTGTCTAAGGGCTGGATCTGTCTGCACCCATGCTAAACTTGGCCTCTGGCACTCCTGTTTAGTGAGGGACTCTCATATGACCAGGTGGCGTAATGACGTGTGCCATTCCCATACTCTTTACACATAACGCATAATGAATTATGTAAGCCGAGAATGTTTAATCAAGTATATTTATGATATTTCTCAAATATTACTGAGACATTGAATACACATGACAAATTCACCTTCTAACCTCAATGTCTTTGGAATGTGGAAGGAAACTAGCTCACTGGCTGAGGTTTCAAACATTTATTTAATGCCATGAGCCCATACTATTAACTGAGGGAACCATAGACCCCATGGTAGGACCCCACTGCTGTAGAGGAAACCCACCAATGCAGTCATGGGGAGATCAAATGACACGCTTTACAGGCAGAGTCAGAATCGAACTGTTGGAAAAAAAAAGAGATACCACTTCTACCTCTTCCAGTGATTCTGAGTGAGGCACAGAGAGATCTGTATTTACTGACAATTACCTTTATTGTTCAAAATAACAAGTACGTGAATTCATACACTAAATACATTGTGCACACACCTGCTAAGTATCCCTGACCCTCTTGGATAGAGAAAGAATAGTAAGGGTATTACCCGGGCGGAGGAATTTACGCTGGCAAGGCGTTCCTTGTTCCTCGTGCTCCCGATTCACTCTCCACGTGCTTCACGCAGGGTTCTTCTTGCTTGTATCTGTGATGGTTATTCTTCGAAGTTACCGCCCCCAGCACCCACAAAGCATCCACTTTTATATCCATTTCTTATCAATTCAAATGTCGTGTTCCCATGTCATTGGCCGAAGATCATGTCTCTGACCTTTAACACCTGGTCATTGGTTCTGGTCCAAGCCAGCATCCATCTATCGTCCTCTTCCCATCAAGGGACAGTTGCTGACTCATGGCTCTTTGTTCTCAGTCAACAATGAGATCGAATCACCTCAGGCATTCACAATCCTGCATGTTATTGCCAACCAAAGAACACCTTACAAATAACTCCTTATTTGGAAATGACCTCCAGTCCAGCAGATTACCTGAAGAGTCTTTGTGCCTTCTTTAAAACACTAATCAAGCCCGGCATGTCAAGCTCACAAAATGGAGAATAGAGTGTCTTCACAAAATGGCAGCCTCCAACCCCCAAGTACATGGCAAGAACAAAGACCGCTTCCACTGTCCTTGATTCATTTGAATTCACTAATTTGAAGGTTGTCATTCTCTCAGAAACCCAGGAAACCAGAAAATGCTGGACACTCAACAGGTTAGGAGGCATAAGATCGGAAGATGAACATTGATTCGTATTCACATATCAATTTCACCCCTCTAGTAAAATTTGCTTTATTTAATGTAAGAAATTTATAGTTTGTGTATTTTACACTTTCAAACTCTAGCCTAAATATGAAGTTCACAAGGAGTATAAAATAAATGGTAACAATCAGTTTTCTGGTTGTTATCCTGCATGGGTTCTGTTTTCCAATTCACTTTGATAGAAGGGAAGAACAGTCAGGGCTACAATGGACAATAGATCCATTATTGTTTATCTTCTGCCTAAGACAACATTAGTTTATGCCCCACGAGTTTAAATAGAATTCTGATATTGTGCTGTTAGATCATAACTTGCATGCAGTTTCAGCTCTGGTAAATTATTCTGAAATGGCATAATGGTATGACTTTTTCCCCACACTGTTAGAAGCTGAAATCTTCTTGCTGCATATTCACTTATCTACGATTTTCTAGCTGCTGAAGGGAATAGACTGAAAATCACAACCTCATGAAGGAAGTAGCAGAAAACATCTGACAGGATCATTTTGCCAGTTTATATAAGCAATGCAAACACTGGTGCCTCATTAATTGGACAGCACCAGCTGGTCTGCATAAAAACAGACTAATACTGACACACACAACGTAAATTGGGCTCAGGTGAATCTTCTAGGGCTTTCTAATAGTTTTTAGTTCCTAAAACAGTGCACCTAGTTCATATTGCTCCTTTTAAAAGACCAGTGTTCTTCTACGCATACACTCAGTGGCCACTATATCTAATAAAGTGCCCAATGAATGCAAGTTCATGGTCTTCTGCTGCTGCAGCCCAGCCACTTCAAGGTTCAACATGGGCATTCAGAAATGCTCTTTTGCACACCACTGTTGTGATGCGTGTTTACTTAAGTTAGTATCACCTTCCTGTCTGCTTGAACCAGTTGGACCCTTTTCCTGTGCCCACTCGCATTAGCGAGGCTTTTTCATCCTCAGAACTGCCGCCCTCTGTTGTTTTACTTGTTTGCAACATTCTCTGAAGATATAGACTAGATATTATATGTGAAAACCTCAGGAGATCAGCATTTTCTGAGATCTCCAAACCACCCATATGGCACCGACAATCATTCCACTTTTAAAGTACTTAGATCACATTTCTTCCCCATTCTGTTGTCTGGTTTGAACAACAACTGAACTTCCTCACCACGTCTGCATGCTTTTATGTGTTGAGTTGCTGCCACATGATTGACCGAATAGATATTTCCATCAATGAACAGGTGCACAAGTGTACCTAATAAAGTAGCTAGTCAGTGCTTGCGCAAAAAGAATGCTTTCACACACGCATCTGTTACAACCTTTTTCATCCACATTTGATGTTGTTTCCAGGTATTTTTGTGGTTGCAGCCGGAACTGCAAAGAGAATTGTGTTATTGGACAAACGTTTCAAATTTTCATTAATGGCCCTGAGCTCTGCTAGCTGGAAGAAGATATAAAACGCCCCACCCCCCAGCACTGACATTTCAACTCAATAGACTTGGATTTATTCCAGTCTTGACCAATTGGCTGAATATCTTTCACACTCCCTCCTGAAGTTTGATTGGGCAATTTCTAGTGATCACAACCCTGTCACAAAAAAAGAAGTTTGCTCATCAGCACTAACTTAACAGTTGATAGAAATAAAATACAGGCTCCGTGGTGCTCAAAAAATCCTTGGGAATCTTGTAAATGGATAGTGGACTGCATTGGTTTATGCAGAGGCTGATTCAATAATGAGTTCTTACAGCACTTTGTGTGTATGTTACTCTGGATTTCCAGTATCTGCAGACTATCCTACATCCAGTGATGGAAAGTTCAGTTTTCCAAACTGTCATCTGTCAACTTGATGAACAGAAAACAGACATGACAAAAAAAAATTAAAGCTTTGCAATCTGTAGCTCATTGCTTCAGGAAATTAATTCAAAAGTTCATAATTCCATGATAAATTAAATTCCAACTTTTGCAGTTGATCTCATCAACAGAAGCAAGAAGCGACTGGCCCTATTGATAATAAAGAAATATTTATTTGCGAATGACCCGAGAGTCTTCATATGAAAAAATTCCTCCATCATAAACCAATTATTATTTAAATCTATGCCTATTAGATTAGAACCATTTGTATTACTTCAAATAAAGCACCAGTTGTTGCTTGTAACTGAATGATTCTTTAAACTATACTTAGATTGCTTCTTGAAGTCTGTTGTGCAAAAGGCTTTTGTATGCTTTCATTATCATAATGCACTTGCATCTCACTTGGTGCTCAGGATACGCTCCTACGAATGAAAATGCTAATGGCATCAGTGCTAAAAGGGTTCATTATGGCACTTTGTATAGAGTGAGATGTATTTGTGACAGCACTGCTGTGCTGCAAATCTTAGATCCAGCAAAACGTCATTCACAGCTTAGTGTGAATAAGGTTTGTGTGGGGGTGGGGGGGGGGTGTTTAGTGGCATTGAGTGAGGAGGGCATGGGGAGTTGGTGCAAATGTCCCCATCTGCTCTCTGTTTTGACAGGCCACCCAAAACCTACAGTCATTTTCTGTATTATAAAGGGTTCATCTTTCTGTCTGTCTAATATCTTCATGATCTTGGGTAAATGCGAGTAGCTACAGAAGCTTTGATTACAACCATGGAAATGCTTCCGTGAGAATATGGAAGGCATGTGAACACAGGAGTGGGACTCATGAAGAATGGTGACAAGTGATGATTGAGCTGTATGAGTCACTAATGATAATGTTTTATATCAGTGGAATGGGCATGAATATAGAATGGTTGGGGACTCGGTAGTCTTCCAGACCGAACCGACAGGCTGGGTGTGAATGGTGCTGTGCTTTGACCGGGAGGTGTCCAGCACACATCTACAAATTATCGTCGTTAATGAGCAATGTCATCTGATGCATGCAGTCATGGTCTTCCCTTAACCATGATTGTTCTTGGCAATTTTTTTAAAAAATGTATACAGAAGTGACTTGCTATTGCCTTCTCACAAACAAGAGGAAACCTGCAGATGCTGGAAATCCACGCAACACACACACAGAATTCTGGAGGAACTCAGCAGGCCAGCCAGCATCTATGGGAAAGAGTAAACAGTCGACATTTCAGGCCGAGACACTTCAGCCGAACTGGAAAAAAAAGGGATGAAGAGGGAGGGAGAAACACAAGGTGATAGGTGAATCTGTACTCTCCTGTTAGATTTCTCCTTCTCCAGCCCTATATCTCTTTTACCAAACAACTTTTCAACTCTTTACTTTACCTTTCCCAGTTTCACCTATCACCTTGTGCTTCTCCTTCCCCTCCCACCTTGTTATTGTTATACCTTATTCTAGCTCAATGCACAGTGTAGTGATTTGTTCGGTTTACAAAACATGCGAGACCATATAACAATTACAGCATGGAAACAGGCCATCTCGGCCCTTCTAGTCCACTCTGAATGCTTACTCTCACCTAGTCCCACCGATCTGCACTCAGCCCATAACCCTCCATTCCTTTCCTGTCCATGTACCTATCCAATTTTACTTTAAATGACAATACCAAACCTGCCTCTACCACTTCTACTGGAAGCTCGTTCCACACAGCTACCACTCTCTGAGTAAAGAAATTCCCCCTCGTATTACCCTTAAACTTTTGCCCCCTAACTCTCAACTCATGTCCTCTTGTTTGAATCTCCCCTACTCTCAATGGAAAAAGCTTGCCCACGTCTACTCTATCTATCCCCCTCATAATTTCAAATACCTCTATCAAGTCCCCCCTCAACCTTTTACGCTCCAAAGAATAATGAACTAACTTGTTCAACCTTTCTCTGTAACTTAGGTGCTGAAACCCAGGTAAAATTCTAGTAAATCTTCTCTATACTCTCTCTATTTTATTGACATCTTTCCTATAACTCGGTGACCAGAACTGTACACAATACTCCAAATTCGGCCTTACCAATGCCTTGTACAATTTTAACATTGCATCCCAACTCCTATACTCAATGCTCTGATTTATAAAGTCCAGCATACCAAAAGCTTTCTTCACCACCCTATCCACATGAGATTCCACCTTCAGGGAACTATGCACCATTATTCCTAGATCACTCTGTTCTACAGCTTTTCACTGCATTTTGGTACATGTCACAGTAATAAATCCAAACCAGTGGATAGCCCACTCCTTCTCAAATAGCCTGCCTAATCTGAACTGTGGGTAAATTGTGCTAGAGGGCAGTAATGTGTTCTTGGTTGATAGGTCCACAATGCACAGCATAAGCTGTTATCCTTTGTAATGCACTGGGGTATATGTACTGTGAGTGTGAGGACTGGAAGACCAACAGGACCAAAACAAACTCATGCACTGTGGAGCTGCACTCAGTGGGACACCAGTATGGAAAGTTTCATCCGTCCATCATTTAAAGTTAGTAAGTTCTGGGCATGCTGTGTTGGCACTGGAAGCATTGCAACTTTTTTTCTTTATTAAAATGGGCGTCTCACTACAAAATCGTTCAGGGTTTACCTCAGTCAGAAGTCCTGGATGAATCACAAAATCTGGAATTTGCTGAGCCCAGAGCAGAGGCAATCAAGTCATGAGATCAAGCATGCTGCAAGAGGTGGAGGTATGGTCTCCAGAAAGTCATCTCACAGGTGAAGTGGAGATACCCAAATAGACTGGTAACAACGAGGGATGTTCGACGGCTGTAGCAGGATTTGAATGCCACAATCTCCTACAAAGTTGAATCTCGTGTCAGAGAAACGTGGAAAAACCCACAGCACAATACAGGCCCTTCAGCCCACAAAGCTGTGCTGAGCATGTCCTTACTTTAGAAATTACCTAGAGTTACCCATAGCCCTCTATTTTACTAAGCTCTATGCACCTGTCCAGGAGTCTCTTAAAAGACCCTATCATATCTGCCTCCACTACTGTCACTGGCAGCCCATTCCACACACTCACCACTCTCTGCATAAAAAATTTACCCCCGAAATTTCCTCTTCACCTATTTCCATGCACCTAAAAACTGTGCCTTCTCATGCTAGCCATTTCAGCCCTGGGAAAAAGCCTCTGACTATCCACAAGATCAATGCTTCTCATCATCTTATACATCTCTATCAGGTCACCTCTCATCCTCCATCGCTCCAAGGAGAAAAGGCCGAGTTCACTCAACTTATTCTCATAAGGCATGCTTCCAATCCAGGCAACATCCTTGTAAATCTCCTTTGCACCCTTTTTATGGTTTCCACATCCTTCCTGTAGTGAGGCAACCAGAACTGAGCATAGTACTCCAAGTGGGGTCTGACCAGGGTCCTATATAGCTGCAACGTTACCTCACAGCTCCTAAATTCAATCCCATGATTGATGAAAGTCAATGCACCGTATGCTTTCTTAACCATAGTCAAACTGTGCAGTAGCTTTGAGTGTCCTATGGATTCGGACTTCAAAATCCCTCTGATCCTCCACATTGCCAAGAGTCTTACCATTAATACCATATTCTGCCATCATATTTGACCTAGCAAAATGAGTCACCTCACATTTAGCTGGGTTGAAATCCATCTACCACTTCTCAGCCCAGTTTTGCATCCTTTCAGTGTCCCGTTGTAACCTCTCACAGCCCTCTACACTATCCACAACACCTCCAACCCTTGTGTCATCAGTAAATTAAGTAACCAATCCCTCCAGTTCCTCATCCAGGTCATTTATAAAAAAAAATCACAAAGAGTAGGGGGTCCCAGAACAGATCCCTGAGGCACACCACTGGTCACTGATTTCTATGCAGAATATGACCCATCGACAACCACTCTCTCCCTGTGAGCAAGCCAGTTCTGGATCCACAAGGCAATGACCCTTGGATCCCGTGCCTCCTTACTTTCTCAATAAGCCTTGCATGGGGTACCTTGTCAAATACCAAATGCCTTGCTAAAATCCATATACACTACATCTACAGCTCTGCCTTCATCAATGTGTTTAGTCACATTCTCAATAAATTCAATTGTTCTCGGAAGGCAAGACCTGCCTTTGACAAAGCCATGATGACTATTCCTAATCATGTTATGCCTCGCCAAATGCAAAATGTTCATAAATCCTGTCTCTCAGGATCTTCTCCATCAACTTACCAAGCCTGAAGTAAGACTCACTGGACTATAATTTCCTGGGCTATCCCTACTCCCTTTCTTGAATAAGGGAACAACATCCGCAACCCTCCAATCCTCTGGAACCTCTCCTGTCCTCATTGATAATGCAAATATCATTGACAGAGGCTCAGCAATCTTCTCCCTCACTTCCCACAGTAGCCTGGGGTACATCCCATCCAGTCCCAGTGACTTATCTAACTTGATGTTTTCCAAAGGTTCCAGCACAACATCTTACCTAATATCTACATGTTCAAGCTTTTCAGTCCACTGCAAGTCATCCCGACAATTGCCAAGATACTTTTTCCATTGTGAATACTGAAGGAAAGTATTCATTAAGTACCTCTGCCATTTCCTCTGGTTCCATACACACTTTTCCACTGTCACACTTGATTGGTCCTATTCTCTCATGCCTTATCCTCTTGCTCTTCACATATCTGTAGAATGCCTTAGGGCTTTCCTTAATCCTGTCTGCCAAGGCCTCCTTATGCCCTTTTCTGGCTCTTCTAATTTCATTCTTAAGCTTGTTCCTGCTAGCCTGATAACTAGGTCTCTATCATTACTTAGTTTTTTGAACCTTTCGTGAGCTCTTCTTTTCTGCTTGACAAGATTTACAACAATCTTTGTACACCACAGTTCCTGTATTCTACCATCCTTTCCTTGTGTCATTGGAACATATCTATGCAGAACCCCATGCAAATATGCCCTGAACATTTGCCACATTTCTTCTGTACATTTCCCTGAGAACATGTTTCCGATTTATGCTTCCAAGTTCCTGCCTGATAGCCTCATATTTCCCCTTACTCCAATTAAATGTTTCCCTAACTTGTCTGTTCCTATCCCTCTCCAATGCTATGGTAAAGGAGATAGAATTGTGATAATAAATTTTACTTTGACCTTCTTGTCACGAAACTAGGCATTTCACTGTAGATCACATTTACCGCACTACCCTCACCTATATGCCTGGTCGCCTCCTCAAAGAAAGGGTAAGACGACTTATCACACACCAGTTGTCAGAGAGGGGGGTGTAGAAAGTGGGCAATTTCAAATCCCTGGGTGTTAATATCTGAGGATCTGTCATATACCCAACATCTCAATACAGCTACAAAGAAAGCACATCAGTGGCTATTTCATTAAGAGGAGATTTGGTATGTCACAGAAGACACTCACAAATTACTGCAGATGTACCATCAAGAGCATTCTAACTGGCTGCATCACCGTCTACTATGGGGGGGGGGGGTGGGGGGGAGTGTCAAAGAAAGCTGCAGAAAGCTCTGAGCTCAGTCAGGTCAATCATGGCCACCAAGCTCCTTAGCATCCTGAACATCTTCAAGGAGCAATGCCTCAAAAAGGCAGCATCCATCTTTAAGGATCTCTATCAAACAGATCATGCATTATTCTCATTGCTACAAGCAGGAAGGAGGTACAGAAGACTGAAGGCATGCTCAGTGATTCAGGAACAGCTTCTTCCCCTCTTCCCTTCTGCCATCTGATTTCCGAATGGACATTGAACCCATGAACACTACCTCACTATGTACACAAACTCATACACGCATATATATGTTTACTGTAGTTAACAGTTTTTCTGTCGTCATCCTCTGCATTGTGCTACTGCCACAAAGACAAATTTCACCACATATGCCGGTGATAATAAACCGATTCTTATAGTTGTCAGTGCATATTGATATCACTTTCTACTATAATAAAGTCCTCAGTACTATTTAGTTCTAACCTGAGATGGAGTTAATAGTCTGGAAAATGCTGCTAGTTTTGAACCGAACTACTGTGCTACCTGTGGGTAACTGAACAGTAATTGTTAAAATCCATTTAGCACACCGGCTTCACATTCATTTCTCCTATGGTGCCAAATTACTGTTAAGGGGAAGTTTGTTCAGTGTCTGACAGATTTGTGGATGTTCAGAACAGTGAAGCTTGTTATTTCTGGCATAATGGATATTTTAATGGAAGGGGCAGCAAAGAAATGATTTTCTGATCCAGCTCTGTGTAAGATATGCATTAGTAATACTCCTATACAGCCAGAACTCACATTCATCTGAAAGATGAGTTGCCATATTCTTCAGCTAAAGTATATACTCCTTTATTGTTAATACATGTGGGTTGTATTTTATGCTGCACTAACATTGTAATTGGCTGAGGAACACGACCATACAATGGAGCCAACTGTGTGTACCAACTGATATACAGCATGGTTCAAGTCAGGAAATGTGATTACTTCATGTAGAACATCTGCATGTCTCAGGTAAGATAAAAAGACAGCAGTGCAGAGATCAGTTAGAATAGTTCCAGGGACGTATCAGAAAAAATTGAGCAGATGAGGACAGTAATTTCTAGAGTTTAAAGACTCTCCACCCCAACTTAACGGAGTTTTCCAGGAGCACTATTGACAGCATCCTGACAAGCTGCATCTCCATCTGGTTTGGACTGCAGCACATCAGGCGAGAAGGCAAGACTGAGAATGGCCAAGAGGATCATAATAGTCTCCCTACCATCCACCTGGGACTTTTATTGGAAGTGCTACATACACAAGAGCCCTTAATATTGTCAGGGATCCCACCCATCCATCTTTGACCTTCTACCATCAGTTAGGAGACTCAATGGATAAAGGCAAGAATGGTTAAGATTGGGAAAGGGCTTATCTAAGGCCATTAGGCTTCAGAACTCCCTGCCACACTGCAATGTGTCACCAGCTAATTTGTTCAGTATTCTACTATACTTAGTTTACACACTTTACTTTGTTTGTCTATGGGGAATTCATTTATAGATGTTGTTCTTACTTTCCTAAGTTATTGTGTATTTATATGTGTGCTACATGTACTACTGTGCCTTATACACTGGTCTGGAGAAAAGTGGTCTTGTTTGATGGCATACGTATACATATTTAAATGACAATAACCTTCACTTGACTTGGGAAGAATGAGAGTAGATCTAATCTATCTCGATCAGTCAGGACTTTAAAGGTTTATGGAGAAGGCTGGAAAAATGGGGTTGAGAGGGAAATGGATCAGCCATAGTGAAGTGATGGAGCAGATCCAATGGGCTGAATGGCTTGAATGTGCCTTTATGTCTTCTGCTCTAAAACCTGTCAGAAAAACTGGCATGGTAACATGGTAACACTGCCAGCCGCCTGGATTCAGCTGTTGCCGCTGTCTTTCTGGAGCTTGTACATTCTCTGCATGACCGCGTGGGATTCCTCTGGGTGCTCTGGCTCCCCCCCCCCCCCCCCCCATATTCCAAAAAGTTTTGGGTTAGTAGGGTATTTCGACAGATGGTTCTAATTCTATGACACAGGCTCTTTGAGCTGGAAGGAACTGTTACCATGCTGTATCTCTAAATAAGTAAGAAAAAACAAAATAAATAAACTTTGTGCAGGGATTAACAGACTGAATATGGTGGGGAGGGGTGATATGACCATAAAACATGGGATCAGAACTAGGCCATTATGACTGATTTGTTATCCATGTCAATCCCATTCTCCTGTCTTCTCCCTGTAACCTTTGATGCCCTTACTCATGAAGAACCTATCAACCTCTGCTGTAAATATACCCAATGACTTGTCCTCCACAGTAATCCATGACAATGGAGTTCCCAGATTCACCATCCTCTGGCAAAATAAATTCCTCCTTATCTCTTTTCTAGGGGAACACCATTTATTATGAAACTGTGCCTTCTAGATCTAGACTCCCCCACAATGAGAAACGTCCTCACCAAGCCACTCAATCTGGCCCTTTCGATATTTAATAGCTTTCAATGAGATTCACCCTCATTCTTCTGAACTACAGTGACTACAGGCCGAGACCCATCATACACTCCTCATACATTAAGCCTTTCAATCCCAGAATCATTCTCATGAACCTCCGCTGGACACTCTCCAATACCAACACATGTAGATAAAGAGCCCAAAACCACTCACAATACTCCAAGTGTGGTCTAATCAATGACTTATAAAGCCTCGGCTGTTCTGTTATACAGGCGATCTTTCCTATAATACCACGGCCCCTTATTTTGTTCAGCGGTCTCACGTGTGACACCTTGTCAGAGGCCTTCTAAAAATCCACGCAAGCAACATCAACTGACTTTCCTTTGTGAATACAATCTGTTATTACCTCAAAGAATTCCAACAAATTTATCAGGCAAAATTTCCCTTTAAGGAAACCTTTGGCATTTTTTAATTATTTTCTCGGCAAATGTGAGTGATATTAAACCTGATTCTGATGCGCCTCCAAGTATACCGAAACCTTATCCTTAATAATGGACTCCAACATCTTACCAACCACTGAAGTCGGGCTAACTGGCCTATAACTTCCCATCTTTTTCCATCCTCCCTTAAAGGGTGAAGTGACATTTGTAATTTTCCAGTCCTCTGGAACCATCCCAGAATCTAGTGATTCATGAAAAAAAATCTTACTAATACCCCCAGAATCCTTTCATCTACCTTTTTCTAAACTCTGGAGTGTAATCCATCTGGTCCAGGTGACTTATCGATCTCAGACCTTTCAGTTTCCCATGCACCTACTCCTTAATGATCACAACTATACTCGCTTCTGCCCTCTGACACACTAATTTATGTCATATTGCAGGTAATTTCTCGTGAAGGCTTATGCAAAGTAGTTCATCCACCATTACCATTGCTGCAGAGTCATTTTCCACTGGTCCAATATCCACTCTCACCTTTCTTGTACACTTTATATATCTGAAAAAAATCTGTTATCTTTTATATAATTGGCTAGCTTACCTTCATATTTAATATTTTTGCTCCTTATTGCTTTTTCAGTTGTCTTTTGATTTTTTAAAAGCTTTCCAATCCTTGAGCTTCCCATTTCTTTTTGTTACATTATATACCCTCTTTTTTGCTCTCATGCTGCCTTTTACTTTTTTTTTGCCAGCCACAGTTGCCTCATCCTGCTTTGGGAAGTATCCATCTTTGGGTAGGTATGTGTGGGGGAGGGGCATCTGACTGAAAAGCCAAAAATCACAGGCCACAGTCAGACTGAAGGATAAACCATTTAGGAGGAAGACAAGGAGAGACTTCTTCACCTAGAGCAGGGATTTCCAACCTATTTTACGTTATTTGTGGCATGGTAGTGTAGAGGCTAGCACGTGTGCTTTACAGTATCAGCGACCCCAAGTTCAATTCCTGTTGCTGTCTGCAAGGAGTTTGTATCTTCTCCCCTTGACCACGTGGATTCCCTCCCTATGCTTTGGCTTTGTCCCACTGTCCAAAGACATGTGCTCAACCCAGTACGGAGGGAAAGTGGGTAGGGAGCCGGCAGGATTCAGACTCTGGACCATTCACCTTGAATTCGGGTGCCGAAGCCTCTGCACCACCAGACAGCTTGCTAGGCTTTAGAAGTGGCCAGTGTAAATTGTCCCGTGATAGTGGGGATTAATTAATTGGGTTGCTGGATGCTGTGGAAGAGCCTATTCTATGCCTTCATCCCAACAAGTAAATTACCTTTAACCCAGGAGTCCGCGGACCCCAGTCTGGGAACTTCTGACTTATAGGGTGGAAAAACTTTAGAATACTTTGGTCCACTGGTCTGTGGGAGGTTCAATCATAAGATTATTCCAAATATAGATTAATTTATGAATCTGAAGGGAGTTAAAAGAACAGAGGTCATGCAGGACATTTGAGATGGAGTGAAAAATCAAAAGTAGAGCAAACTCAATTAAATTCTTAAGCTTTAAGGTAACAATTGAAAGGAAGCTAAAGATTTTTTAAAAATTAGCAGTTTATCAACCACATTTAGATTGAATCATTGAAATGCAACAACCAACGCAGTCAGCTGACTGTGCTGGGGACAGCCTGCGAGTGTCACCACACTTCTAGCATGCGCGCTCACAGTTTACTAACCCTAATGTGTCTTTGGAATGTGGGGGGAAAAATGGAGCACCTGGAGAAAACCCAGTCATGGGGAGAACTTACAGATTCCTTACCGAGGACAGCAGGAGTTGAACCCTGATCGACGATTGCTGACACCTGCATTGACCACGCCGCACCACAACCAGAATGTTTGTAACTGGAATTTCCAAGCAACAGTGAGCCTGCCACCTCACTTTCCAAAGGGAAATATGCTTGGATTTCACTGCCAATCTTATATCTACTTGTATTCATTATGACTGTTCAGTGTTGAAGCCAGCCACATCTAGCTCTGAAATGCAAAGATTAGTCCACTTTTTGTTATGGTTGCTGTCATAAAATAATAACAGAAATCATGGGAGTTTCAGCTTATTGGTTTGGGAAAAATAAGGAATTGGGAGCTTTTTCAGCTGTGGAGAGGGATAATGGTGGAGAGAGCAAAGAGAATGCCTGTGTTAACTCTGAGGTGGTTCAGGTAAAAGTATTCCTTTTAGCACAGAGATGCAGAGAGGAACATATGAATGTTAATTCAAATGATATATCTGAAGGGTGTTAATACAGGAATGAGGACATTCAAAAAGAAACTAAATAAACATGCTGAAACTATGTAATGGGGAACCCAGCGGAAAGGAGAATACTAGAAATGCAGGAGATCAGGTAATATTATTGATGAGAGTAAAACAGCATTTTACTGTCACTATTCCCCTCATCTCCCCCCTTTACACTTCTTCCAGAAATGTTTCACCAGACTGCTCTTTCATCTTCATCAATCACTCTCCATCTCCAGGCACATTCCCTGCAAATTTCCCATGCCTGCCCTTTTAATCCATCTCTCCTCAGCACTGAGGGACCCAAGTACTGCTTCTGGTTACGCTCACAGTACATTCAACTTATTGTATCCTACGGGGTGCTCGTGAAGTGAAAAGAAAGACTAGTGAAACACTCTGGTTTCCTTGGCCGTGTAGGTCTAGGGAAGACAAACTCTGGCCCCACCAAAGGTGTGAGATTGAGGCACAAGCCCACCCTAAAACCCCGATTGTGTGGATGCTGTGTCATTTCCTACCCTGTTACAAATTAATGTCACAAAATAACAGACAGTTCACTGCATATGATAAAAGGAATTATATTTATGAATCTTAACTGAAGGGTTAGAAAAGAATAACAAAAAGAAAAGGGCCTATTCTAATTAAACAGTCAAATGTGTACAAGTTAGAGCTTCTTTGTCACTCATGCGCTGGACTCTTGGTTAATGTGAAAGCCTATACCACCTTCCGAATGTCGCTTACAATCCATCTCAAACAAATGGGTCTCCCACCGGATCGTATGCTATGACCGGTTCTCCTCAGCGTCTTCTCTTAAACAAAAGTCCAAGACCAACCTTATCATCCCTCACCAAGAAAAACCTCCCGCTAATTGGATGACGCACATTCCACATCATCCCTTATCTTGAACACTAATCCAAACAGGCTGAAAGCAAAAGAAACAGCTCTTGCAGAGCTGCAAAATGAAATGCCTACAGCATAACAATGAAGATGTGAACTAGAGCCTTAGACTAGAATTAGAGGTCATAGGTGAAAGGTGAAATGCTTAAGGGGATTTTGAGGGGGAACTCCTTTACTCAGGGGGTGTACGAGTGTGGAATGAACTGCCAGCTGCCACAGATTTTAACATTCAAGAGAAGTTTGGATAAGTACAAACGTACATGGAAGGGGGAGGTATGGAGGGCTATGGTTCAGGTGCAGGCTTATGTGACTAGGCAGAATAACAGTTCAGCATGGAGTAAATGAAGGACTTCTTTCTGTGCTACAGTTCTCTTCAACTCTACATTGGATTAAAAGCTTCACAGAACAGCTCCACTGAGTCCACAAGGGTGAGCCTGAGCATCCAGTTGTCTGCTTGTTTAAATACCTTCTTCCAAACTCGCTCTGCAGCTGTATTTTTAAGTGTAGTGATCTCTGGTTTACTACTTCTGGTACATGCTAGCGCGGTCAGAAATTGGAAGATAGGCCAAATGAATGCATGGATGGGCAGCTGATGCAGGGAGTAAGGATTCAGGTTTTGGGATTATTGGGATTTCTAGGGTAGAAGCAGCCTGTACAAGAGGGTTTGTTTCACTTAAACGGGGCCAGGCTAATTTTCTAGTACTATATGGAAGGGTTTAAGCTGAATTGGCAGGGGGTGGATTCAGAGCAGAAGCAAGTCAGAGAGAGAGCAGGTACAGTAATCAGGATAGCCAGAGGCACGGAAAAGAGAGAGAAAGGAATACTTAATTGAACTATATTTATTTCAATGAACAAGGATTAAGGAGTGAGGTGGGAGAACTCAAAGTGTGGATTGGCTCTGGGTCTTGGGATATCATAGCCAAGAAGCCGGGGTTGTATTATAGACTTTCCAATAGTGAGCAGAAACTTGAGGAGCAGGTGTGTAGAGAAATTGCTCATAGTTGTAAGAATTGTAGGGTTGTAGTTATGGAAGATTTTAATTTCTTTGGTATTGATTGAGCCACACAGAGTGTTAAGGTCTTGCTGTTTGCTTTTGCACCTCATGGCACATTGCACAGCATTTTTGCTTTTTACGAGGCTGAGTTGCAAGCTCGATGCTCAACTCAGCATGGATAGAAAGCGGGCAGGGGAGCCAGCAGGATTCAAACTTGGGGCCATTTAGCTTGAAGTCTGGTGCTGACGCCACTACAGCACCGGCCAACTTGTTAGGGTCTAGAAGTGGCGAAATTTGTAAACTTATCCAAGAAGATTTCCAAATTCAATATATTGAAAACCCTACCCAAGAGGATGCAATACTGGACACAGGCATAGTAACTGGAAGGGCACTTCTCAATAGACTCTGGTAACCATAATTCTTTTAGCTTTAAGATATTGAGAAGGTTCTAAAATGAAGCAGGGCTGATTGTGTGGAAATTAGGCAGCAACTGACAGAGGTCAATTGGGAGAGCCATTTTGAAGCAAAAGGAACAAGTGACAAGTGGGAAATTTTCAAAGAGATCAAGAACCCAGGGGTAGCAGATTCCAGGTAAACCTAGCAAGTTAAAATGATAGAGATATTGAGGCTCTGGTCAAGAAAATGGAAGAAGCATATATATTGGGTTCAGGAGACTGGAGGCGAGTCAACCTCTTGATGTCTATAAAGGATTAAGAATTCATGGATCTCATGAGTAAGGGTAAGGAAAATCCCAAGAGGTTGCATAGCAACGGCATATTAAGAGTTAGAGTGTCAAGGTTCTGAGAGATCAACATGGCTGTCTACATCTTAAGTCGCAGAAGGTGGGTGGTATTTTTAACAAATATTTCTCCTTGTCATTAACTGAGATGAGGGAAGAAAGAGGAGATGTTATGGAGAATATTCATATTGTAGGATTTTTTGAACGAAAACATGCCAGGGTTGATTTATGTGCTTAACAAAGCTACAGTCCTTTATTTCCATAATGACAAACCAAAAGCAATAGTTTTACACAGACATCATTATGTCAGATATGTCTCTTAAAGTGAACAGTTTCAACTATGAACAATGTGCTATCTGTCACCCATTACATTGCCCTACACAATTACGAGGGAGGAGGTATTTGCAGCCTTGCTCCATATTGAGGTGGATAAATCCCCAGGGTCTGACTGAATACATCCTCAAACTTTGAGGGAGGTTAGAAAAGAAATTGTGGAGGCCCTTGTGGAGATATTTGTTTAATCATTAGCTAATGATTAAGTTCCTGAAGAACTGGAAGGTAGGCAATGTCATAACATATTTTAAGAATGTTAGCAAGAACGAGCTAGGGAACCATAAGACATAGGAGCAGAATTAAGCCATTTGGCCCATAGAGTCTGCTTCGCCACTTAATCATGGATGATCCATTTTTTCCTGCTCAGCCCCATTCCCCAGCCTTCTCACCATGACCTTTGATTCCATGTCCAATCAAAAACTGATCAAGCTCTGCCTTAAATACACCCAACATCCTGGACTCCACAACCTCCTGTGGTAATAAATTTCACAAATGCACCACCCTCAGGCTAAAGAACTTTCTCAGCATCTCTGTTTTAAATGGATACCCCTGTATCCTAAGGCTATGTCTTTTGTCCTTGACTCCCTCACTATGGTAAACATCCTTTCTACATCTACACTGTCTAGGCCTTTTAACATTTCAATAAGATCCCCCCTCATCCTTGTCAATTCCAGCGAGTACAGACCCAGAGCTATCAAACATTCCTCGTATGATAACCCTCATTCCCACGTACTACAGTGTGGAAGTTACTAGAGGGAACTCAGGGCATTCAGATTGACAGACTAATTAGAAGAAGTCAGCACGGTTTTGTGCAAGGGAAGTCAGGTTTGATGAATATTTTAAAGTTTGGTTAAGAGGTAGCCGAAAAGATAGACAAGGGTAGGGCAGCAAGTATCAAAAGTTTGAGCATGGTGCGACTAGTGTCCTAAGCTGCACATATTTCAATGCATGAAGTATCATAGGAAAGGTGGATGAGTTCAGGGTTTGGATCAACACCCAGAATTATGATTTCTAGCAATTAGTGAGACTTGGTGATGATGTCGACTCAGGCCTGAGAAGCCATCGTCGGGCATTTTCATGCCCTACAAGGCGCGGATCGGAAGGCTGTGCGGGGCGCCACTCCTCGCACAGGCATTTCACTGTATTTTTCTTTATTTTACGAGGTCAAGTTCCCAGCTCACTCAACCCGGCACAGATGGAAAGTGTACTCGGGAGCAGCCTGACTGGATTCGAACCTGCGAACCTCTGTCCCGGAGTCCGGCCCTGATGTCACTGTGCCACCAGCCGACCAAAGCAGGAATGACAGCTCAGTATTCCAGGGTTCCACTATTTTAGATGCAACAGAATGGGAGGGATTAGAAGAGGAGGGGTGCTGTTACCACTCAGGGAAAATATCAGGGCAGTACTCCGTCAGGACAGATTGGAGAACTTCTCTAGTGAGGCATTATGAGTGGAACCGAGATATAAGAATGCCATGACTACGTAAATGGGGTTATTTTACAGGCCTTCCAACAGTCCGAAGGATTTAGAGGAACAAGTTTGTAGAGAGATCGCAGACTGTGGCAAGAAACACAAGGTTGTTATAATAGCTGATTTTAACTTTCCACATCTTGACTGGGACTCCCATACTGTAAATGGACTAGATGAGATAAAGTTTGTCAAATGTGTTCAGGAAAGTTTCCTTCATCAGTATGTAGGATACCCAACGAGACAGCATGCAATACTGGATCTGCTATTCAGGAATGAGGCTGGTGATCGAAGTTTGTGTTGGGTAACACTTTTCATCCATGCATCTGGTGACCATCCATGATGCAATTAGTTTCAAAGAAAATATGCAAAAATAGGTCTGGTCTGGAGAAATTGAAGAAAGGTCAATTTTGATTGTATCAGAAATAATATTCCAAGTGTGGATTGGGACAGGCTGTTTTCTAGCAAAGGTGTACTTGGTAATTGGGAGGCCTTCAAAAGTTGAATATTGAAAGTACAAAATATTTTAAGTATTTGGCTAAACATGGTCTGATTAAGGATAGTCAGCATGGCTTTGTGATTTTAGAGGAAGTTACCAGGAATGTGTATGAATGCAAGGTAGTGCATGTTGCCCACATGGAGTTTAGTAAGGCTTTTGACAATGTCCCACATGGGAGGCTTGTCAAGAAGGTTCAGTCGCTCAGTATTCAAGAAGAGGTAGTAAATTGGATTAGACATTGGCACAGTGGAAGAAGCCAAGGAGTAGTAGTAGATGGTTGCCTCTCTGACTGGAGGCCTACGACTAGTGGAGAGCCACAGTGGTTTGTCATATGTATCAATGATCTAGTGATAATGTGGTTAACTGGATCAGCAAATTTGTGGATGACACCGAGACTGGCGACGTAGTGAACAGAGAGATCTAGATCAGCTTAAAAATGGACAGAAGCATCGCAGATGGAACTTAATGCACACAAGTGTGAGATGTTGAATTTTGTTAGGTCTTACACAGTGAATGGTAGGGCACTGAGGAGTATGAAGAACAAAGTGATCTGGGAATATAGGTCCATAATTCTTTGAAAGCGGCGTTAGGTAGGTAGGGTCACAAAAAAATCTTGTGACACATTAAGCTTCATAAATTAAAGTATTGAGTACTGGAGATGGGATGTTATGTTGAAGTTATACAAGGATACTTACCTACAGGAAAGTTGTAAATAATATTGAAAGAGTACGGAGAAAATTTAGAAGGATGTTGCAGTATCAAGGAAAGATTAAATAGGTTTTGACGTTATTCCTTAGAACATAAAGGATGTGGACGAGATTTGATAGAGGTGTACAAAATGAAAAGGGGTATGATAGGGTAAATGTAAGCAGGCATTTTCCATCGAGGTTGGGTGGGACTACAAGCAGAGGCCACAGGTTAATGATGAAAGGCGAGAAGTTTAAGGGGAACACGAGGGCAAATTTATTCACTCAGAGGTGGTGCATGCAAGCTCAGTTGCAATGTTTATTTGAATTTTGGATAGGTATGTGGGTGGTAGGCTATGGAGCTCTGTAGTCCTAATGGAGCTCAATGGGCGTAGGCAGGTTAAGTGGTTTTGGCATGGATTAGATTGGCCAGAAGGCCTGTTTCTGTGCTGTACTTTACAATGTTTCTATGACTTTACATTGTCTATGAGGACTTTAACAAGGCCTTTCCTGAGGACTGGCAGAATTAGTCCCAAACTATCCAGGAACACCAGTTTAGTGAATTCATAACTGGCTCAGGGGTAGGAGGCCGAGGATGACAGTTGAAGTTTGTTTCTTGGAATGGATTTCCGTGATGAGTAGTATGCCGCAGGGTTTGGTGTTGGGACCATTATTATTTGTTCTTTATATTAATGATTTGGCTGTACATGCACAAGGAAGTTTGTGGATGACACTAAATAAGGATGTGTTGCTGATAGCAAACATTTATGGATTATAAGCGGACCTTGATCAGTTTGGGAAGCAGGCCAAGAAGTAGCAAAGGGTTTTGTTATATTGGTGAGGTGAATCATTTTGTAAAGTTAAACCAGTCTAGGACTCACACTAATGCTAGGGACTATGATGACATAGATAGACTAGAATGTACAAACTTGCAGTTCATTGAAAGCAGTTTGACAGGGTAGTGAATAGGACATTTAGCATCCAGGCATTGAATCTAAAGGCTTGGACATTTTTTTGCAGTTGCGTAAGTTTTTCATAAGATGACACTTGAAGTACTGTATTTGTCAACGTGGAGAAGGGAGTGAGTCTGTAAATCTGGTGGGAACAAACGATGTTGGGAATGGTGAGGGTACAGTGACGTGGGATGGGTGTGTGACAGGTGGCAGAGGGAGTGCCAGGGGTTGGGGTGGCACTGGTGTAGACACACTCAGCCCAAAGATATCAGGCAAGGTCATTCGATTCCAAGCAATTGGTTTATTGATCATTACAGAATGTCTCTCTGGTGCTTCCTGCCTCCTCTCCTCTCCCTTCCCCTTTTCCCAACCATGATTCCCCTCTCCCTGCCCCCTTTCCACTTTCTGTCCACAACAGAGAACCATATCGGAATCAGGTTTACCATCATGCACATGTCATGAAATTTGTTTTTTTTTTGCGGCAGCAGGGTAGTGTAATACATAAAATTACTACAGAACTGCGTAAATTTCTTTGGTGCTAATATATATACCCAAGACTTTTGTACCGTTCTGTAGTTTTGGGCACTTTTATAGGAAAAATGTGGAAGTCCCAGGTGGGAGATGCTGGGTCCTTGCCCACAAATCAAATCGATGGCCATTGAAAATCCACTCTAGAGAGGCCATCACTTAGCTTAATGGGAATTTCACTGATCAATCCCTCAAGCCAAGAAAGATTTGGGAAGGAGTATTATTTTTTTTTCAGTGCTAGATTATGTATTGCATTGAACTGCTGCTAGTAAGTTAATGAATTTCACATCACATGCCAATAGTGGGAGAAACCAGAACGCAGAGCCTCAGAATAGAAACACTTCACTTAGAACAGAGATGAAGAAGAATTTTTTAGCGAGAGAGTGGTTAATGTGCGGGATTTCTTTCCCACAGACAGCTCTGGTGACCAAAGTCATTGGGTGGCTTTAGAGCAGAGGTTGATAGGCTCTTGATTAGTAAGGGAATCAAAGGTTCAGGGAGAAGGCAGAAGAATGGGCTGGAGAGGGATTATAAATCATCCATGATGGAATGGCGGAGCAGACTGAAAGGGCCAGTCGCCTAGTTTATCCCCAACCACAGAAAACCTGCAGATGATGGAAATCCAGGCCATACACACAATCACAAGGAAATCTGCAGATGCTGGAAATTCAAGCAACACACACAAAATGCTGGTGGAACGCAGCAGGCCAGGCAGCATCAACAGGGAAAGGTACAGTTGACATTTCGGGCCGAGACTCTTCGTCAGGGCAACTCATCTCCTTTGTCTTGTGGTCTAATGGCTTATCAGTTTATGGGAGCAGGTTGGCAGAGGAAAGGGAGTTGGTGAGGATTACTTATAAAATAAATAGACAGTAGACTTCTTCAAATTCCAGTTTCTTGTGCATCCATTTTTACTTTGCCAGTCTTTTCACATTTGTCTAATGTTTTCCCCAATTTTCACTCTGTCCAGGTTCACCGGTTATATTCATTATTGCCTTTACCATTCACTGTCAGCTGGCTTCATCACTGCTTTGCTGCCCATGGTCGACAGACATATCCTCTCCTTCTGACCTTTGCACCTTCATTCTGTTTTTATCTGTAAGACCTTAAAATATTTCTCTCTCCACAAATAACGTGTTACCTGCAAATTATTTCAGCTAGTTTCAGTTTGCTTCACTACTGCTTTGTTCTTTTAGTGCATGAGACAATTCCCTTCCAATGACTAGCATGTAGGAATGAGCAAGGTCAGAATTTCGACTACTTTTTTCCTTTAATTCACCACAGATGCTGCCTGACATGCTGAATATTTCCATCATTTTCTAGAACATAGAACATACAAAATGTACAGCACTTTGCAGTCCCTTCAGCCCATAATGTGCTGACCATGTAACCTACTCTAGAAGCTGCCTGGAATTTCCCTACCGCATAGACCTTTATTTTTCTAAGCTTCGTGTGCCTGTCCAAGAGTCTCTTAAAAGACCCTTTTGTATTCGCCTCCACCACCATCGCTGGCAGCCCATTCCACACACTCACCAGTCTCTGCGTAAAAAAACTTATCTATGGCATCTCCTCACTTCCTACTTCCAAGCACTTTAAAACTGTGCCCTCTCATGTTAGCCATTTCAGACCTGGACAAAAGTCTCTGACTATCCACATGATCAATGCCTCTCAATACCTTATACACCTTTATCAGGTCACCTCTCATCCTCCGTTGTTCCAAGGAGAAAAGGCCGAGTTCACTCAACCTATTCTCATAAGGCATGCTCTCCAATCCAGGCAACATCCCTGTGAATATCCTTTGCACTCTCTCAAAAGCATCCACATCCTTCCTGTAATGAGGTGACCAGAACTGCACACGGAACGCCAAGTAAGATCTAACTAAGGTCTTACTTAGCTGCGGCTCTTGAACTCAATCCCACGGTTAATGAGAGCCAACACACCATACACCTTCTTAACAACACTGTCAAACTGTACAGCAGTTTTGAGTGTTCCCTGGATATAGACCCCAAGATTTCACTGATCCTCCACGTTGCCAAGAGTCCTACCATTAACAAATTTGTCTTCAAATTTGACCTACCGAAATGAAGCACTTCACACTTACTTTGGTTGTAGTCCATCTGCCACTTTTCCGCCCAGTTCTGTGTCCTATCGATGTCTCGCTGTAACCTTTGGCAACCCTCCATGCTATCCGCAACACCCCCAAATTTTGTATCATCTGTTTTCATTTCTGAATTCCTTCAAGGATAACTGCTGTTTACCTGTGCTCACTAAATCGCATCAGACAAATAGCCAGAAAAGAGCATGTCAATGGTGTACTGATTGGATCTCCTATGCATGGGAAGAGAGGGCACACTCTTTCTACATGGTTTTTTGAGTGCACATGATTTCGTCCCAGCAACCCCAGTTTGTACTTCCCTCACTGTAAGATGCCGAATGTGTACCGTGGCTAACATAACTAACTAAAAACATTTAATTCCATTGTCACTCATGTTCAAACATAAGTAACGCCCACTTTCAAAACATAGCTGCAGCAGATATTCTAACAGTTCCCTTTCATTAGACCTTATGATATAGAAGCAGAATTAGGCTTTTTGGTCCATCAATTCTGCTCCACCATTTCATCATGGCTGATCATTTCCTTTGCAGCCCCAGTCTCCTGCCTTCTCCCCATATCCCTTCATGCCCTGACCAATCAAGAATCTTTCATTCCCTGCCTTATATACACCCAAACGACTTGGCCTCCACGGCCACCTGTGGCAATGAATTCCACAGATTCACCACTCTCTGGCTGAAGAAATTCCTCCTCCTCCATCCTCTTCAAATCCACTCAGTTGAGTCCCTTCAACATTCAATAGGTTTCAATGAGATTGCCCCCTCATTCCTCTGAAAGAGCTTGGCACCTGTCATAGCAGCTCCACAAGTTGGCATGAGAAGATTGATTTGCGTTCAACATGCTTTGCAAAATGCAACAGGCTTGGTGGCTCCTTTCTCAGACTGATCTGAAAATATGCTGAGTCAATTACCAGCAAAAATTATGTTGAGCATCTTTCCAGACTTCCTGCAATATGCTCACTGCATTTAACAAATTGGCTTACCTTAAGCAAATTTCTTTCATCACTTCTTTCTCAATATAGTTCTTCATATTAATGGACTGTCGATTACTTTCTCGGCCTTCAGCTCATTCCTCAGATGCTTGCAAGGTTCAGCATTTTTATTGAGCATAACCTTCAGTACTGCCGTCACAACAACATCTAGTTCCGAAACTGGAGCCTAGATTTCTTCATTTTGTTTTGCTGGACATCAAATGACTGCTGTGCCAATCTCCTCACTAACATTGATTAATAAAACCCATGTTCCCTTGTACTTCTTCAGCTATTTAATGACTTCTAATTGCACTTCACAGCTGATTAATCAGCATCATTGTTTTTCCCATTGAGTGGCTCAGCAACTGCACAGGTGCTTAAACACATGTTTTTACATGCTTTACTAACGTCAATAATATCATGGATTGATTTCTACATTTGTCCGGTTTATTTCCAGAACGATGCCCATGATTGTCCCTCACAAACTGAGCACTGGCAATTAGGAGTGGAAGGTAAATCAGAACAGCGATTCCTATATTGTTTGCCCAACATAGAACACAAAACAGTATGGCCCACAATGTTGATCCGATACTTTAACTACTCTAAGATTAACCTAATGCTCCCTTTCCTACAACACTACATTTTTCTTGCATCCATATGCCGATTTAAGAGTCTCTCCAATTTACTCATTTAGTGAGGAACAGTGTGGACTAGGCCCATCCGCCCTGCGAGCCATACCGCCCAAAAATCCCCCAAATTAATCCACAGGACAATTTACAATACCCAGTTAATCTACAAACTGGTACATCTTCGGACTGTGGGAGGAAACCAGAGCACCCCAAGGAAACCACACGGTCCTGGGGAGAACGTACAAACTCCATACAGGAAGGCAGTGGTGGAAATCGAAACTGGATCACCTGTATTGCAAAGCCTTATGCTAACCACTACGCTACTATGACTCCCAAATGTCCTGAATGCATCTGTGTCTGAAATCATTCCTGCCAGGGTGCATATGCCCATCACTCTCTCAATAAAAAGACTTATCATTGACGTTCCCCTATACTTCCCTCCAATCATCTTAAAATTTTTCCCCTTCTGTTAGCCATTTTCACCCTGTCAGTAAATCTCTGGCTGTCCACACAATCTGTAACTCTTATGCAGCTCCATCAAATTGCTTTCATCCTCCTTTCCTCCAAAGAGAAAAGCCTGAGTTCACTTAAGCTATCTTCATAAGATATGCTCTCTAGACCAAGCCACGTTGTGGTAAATCTCATTTACACCCTCTCTAAAATTCCACATAGTTCCTATAAGATGCAACCAGAGCTGAAGTCTATACTTCACGTCTGCTCTAATGAGAGTTTTATGGAAGTGGACAGGACTGGACTGTATTCAGGGATTCATCTTTGAATCTGGATGAGTATGCTGCAGTTGTTACCAACTTCATTAAAACTAATTTATGTGCCCACAAAGACTTACTGTACATTCCCAAACCAAAAGCCATGAATGAACCAGGAGGTATGTCGCTTGCTGACGATTAGATCTGTGACATTCAAATCTGGCAACCCAGACCTGTATCAGAAAACCAGGTATGATTTGCGGAGGGTTATTTCAAGGGTGAAAAGAGACAATCTCAAATTCGTTTGAAGGTGACATTGGATGCACAACAACTCTGGCAGGGTTTACAAGACATTACTTCTTACAAAGCAAAATCCAATAGCATGAATGGCAGTGATGCTTCACTACCAGATGAACTTAACACCTTCTCTGCCCGCTTTGGAAAGGAGAATATAACTACAGCTGTGAAGATCCCCTGCTGTACCTGATAACCCTATGATCTCTGTCTAGGAGGCTGATGTTAGGCTGTCTTTAAAGAGATTGAACCCTCAAAAAGCGGAATGGGGTACCTGGAAAGGCTCTGAGAACCTGTGCCAACCAACTGACAGAAGTATTCAAGGCCATCGTCAACCTCTCACTGCTACGGGCAGAAGTTCATACTTGCTTCAAAAAAGCAACAATTAAACTGGTGCCTAAGAAGAAAAATGTGAGCTGCCTTAATGACTATTGCCCATTATCTACAGTGATGAAATGCTTTCAGAGTTTGGTCATGACTAGACTGAATTTCTGCCTCAGCAAGGACCTGGACCCATTGCAATTTGCCTATTGGCACAATAGCTGCAATCTCAATGACTCTTTACACAGCTTTAGACCACCTGGAGAACACAAACACTGTTCATATCAGGATTTTGTTCATCGACTAAAGCTCAGTATTTAATACCATCATTCCCACAATCCTGATTGAGAAGTTGCAGAACCTGGGCATCTGCACCTCCTTCTGCAATTGGATCCTCGATTTCCTAACTGGAAGACCACTATCTGTGCGGATTGGTGATAACATCTCCTCCTTGCTGACGATCAACACTGGTGCACCTCAGGGGTGTGTGCTTAGCCCACTGCTCCTCTCTCGATATACACATGACTGTGTGGCAAGGCATAGGTCAAATACCATCTATAAGTTTGCTGATGATACAACCGTTGTTGGTAGAATCTCAGGTGGTGACGAGAGGCTGTACAGGAGTGAGATATGCCAACTACTGGAGTGGTTCCGCAGCAACAACCTGGCACTCAATGTCAGTAAGACAAAAGAGCTGATTGTGGATTTCAGGAAGGGTAAGACAAAGGAACACATACCAATCCTCATTAAAGGATCAGAAGTGGAAAGAGTGAGCAGTTTCTAGTGTGAAGATCTCTGAGGATCTAATCTGGTCCCAACATATCAATGCACTATAAGGAAGGCAAAACAGCGACTATACTTCATTAGGATTTTGAAAAGATTTGATATGTCAAGAATTACACTTAAAAACTTCTATGGATGTGGTGTGGTGAGCATTCTGATAGGCTGCATCACTGTCTGGTATGGGGGCGTGCACAGGGGAGCTACTGTACAGGACCAAAAAAAGCTGCAGAGGGTTGTAAAATTTACTTGGCTTCATCTTGGATACTGATATACTACCCAGGATATCTTCGGGGAGCGGTGTCTCAGAAAGGCCGCATCCATTATTAAGGACCTCCAGCACCCAGGGCATGCCCTTTTCTCAGTGTTACCATCAGGGAGGAGGTACAGAAGCCTGAAGGCACACACTCAGCGATTCAGGAACAGCTTCTTCCCCTCTGCCATCCAATTCCTGAAAGGACATTGAACCTTTGGAC
This sequence comes from Hypanus sabinus, assembly GCF_030144855.1. Classification (NCBI taxonomy): domain Eukaryota; kingdom Metazoa; phylum Chordata; class Chondrichthyes; order Myliobatiformes; family Dasyatidae; genus Hypanus; species Hypanus sabinus. The sequence continues at coordinate 197,674,794 of NC_082706.1, forward strand.
ACTACCTCACTTAGTTAATATATATTATTTTTGTTTTTAATCTATTCAATATATGATTTACTTACTTATTTATTATTATTATTATTATTTTATTCTTTTTCTTCTATATTATGTATTGCATTGAACTGCTGATGCTTTTGACAAATTTCACGGCACATGCCGGTGATAATAAACCTGATTCTGATTACCTTGGGCTTTGAACTCAGCCTTTATTCATAAGAGGACTAACGTACCATATGCCTTTTTATCTCCTCACAACATTTATTTCCCCACAGCTTTATCAGTGAAGCTGTGAGGAACTTGGGTCTGCTATTTTTCCAGGAAAGGGTTGTAGCTCGGAAAGAGAATTTAGAGCAGTAGTTTCTGACACCATTGGTCTGTGACCTGAAATATTACTAACAATAGACACTTGAAGTTTCAGAGATGATAAAAGACAAGTTAACCTTTACCTACACTACCTATCACATCCCAACTTCTTACATCATCTTCCTGCAGCAGCAGTATTATGCAATACATGATAATATAAAGATAATAATTACAATAAATACAATGATGTTAGAAAGTTTGTGAACCCTGTGGAATGTGTTCTATTTCTGCATAAATCTGACCTAAATGTGATCAGATCTGCACCCAAGTCCTAAAACTATATAAAGAGAACCGAATTGAATAAATAAATAACACAAAAACCATTATATTTGTTCATTCATTTATTATTGAGAAAAATTATCCAATATTACATGTGCCTGTTAGAAAAAGTATGTGAACCTCTGGGGTAATGCCTTTCACAAAAACTATTTCAAGTCAAGTGTTCCAATCAACGTGCCTGCCCTATGCAACAGGCACACAATGTCGGCTTGCTGACAGAGCCTGCTCTTCTCAGGAAAGGTCTGTTTATGTGCACCATTTCTCGATCAAATCAACTTTCAGGACACCTTAGAAGAAGAATTGTAGAAATGCATGAAGCTAGAAAAGGCTGCTAACGCATGAGTGTTCATCTTCCCAGAAGTGGGCATCCTGCAAAGATCACACCAAGAGTGCAATCTGCAATGCTGAAGGAGGTGATAAAGAACCCGAGGGTAACGGCAAAAGACCTGCAGAAATTCCTAAAACTGGTGAAGTCTCTGTTCACATGGTCACGCTAAGAAAAACACTGAACAGGAATGGTGTTGAATGGTGTTCATGGAAGGACACCACGGAAGGAAATACTGCTCTTCAAAAAAATTGCTGTACATCTCACCTTGATGTACTTCAATATTTCTGGGACAATGTTCTGTGGATAGATTAGACAAAAGTGGAACTTTTTGTCAGAAACGAACATTGCTGTGTTTGGAGGGAGAAGGGCACTGCTCACCAACACCAAAACCTCATCCCAACAGCACAGCATGGTGGACGGAGCATCATGGTTTGGGGCTGCTTTGCTGCCTCAGGGCCTGGACAGCTTTTGTTGAGGGAACAATGGATTCAAAATTGTATCAAGACATTTTACAGGAGATTGTCAGGGTAGCAGTCCATCACCTAAAGCTTTATAGGAGTTGGATAATGCAAAAAGACAATGATCCAAAAGACAAGAGTAAATCAAAATAGTACGGCTTAAAAAGAAGAAAATTTGTGTTTGGAATGGCTGAGACAAGATCCTGACCTTAATCCTATAGAAATGTTGTGGAAGGACCTGAAGCAAGTAGTTCATGCAAGGAAGCTCACCAAATCCCAGAGTTGGAGCAGATTTTTAGGGAGGTCTAAAATTCCTCCAAGCTGATGAGGAAGACTGATCAACAGTTACTGGAAACGTTTTGTTGAATTTATTGCTATACAAGGGGGTCACACCAGTTACTGAAAGCAGAAGTTCACATACATTTTCCAACAAACACATGTAATATTGGATCATCTTTCTCAATAAATAAATTAACAAGTATGTTTTTTTGTGTTATTTATTTAATTGAGTTCTCCTTATCTAACTTTAGGACTTGCATGAAGGTCTGATCACATTTTAGGTCATAGGTATGCAGAAATAGAGAAAATTCTACAGCTTTCACAGACTTTCTAGCACCACTGTTTATACCACTGTTACATGTATATGAAAAAGAGTAACAAGTCAAGTCAACTTTTATTGTCATTTCAACCATAAATGCTGTGCATAGTAAAAATGAGACAATGTTTTTCGGGACCATGGTGTTACATGACACAGTACAAAAAGCTAGACTGAACTACATAATAAAAAAAACACAGAGAAAAAGCTACACTAGTCTACACAGGACTGCATAAAGTGCACAAAAAACAGTGCAGGTATTACAATAAATAATAAACAGGACAGTAGGGCAAGGTGTCAGTCCAGGCTTTGGGTGTTGAGGAGTCTGATAGCTTGGGGGAAGAAACTGTTACATAGTCTGGTCGTGAGAGCCCAAATGCTTCAGAGCCTTTTCCCAGGTGGCAGGAGGGAGAAGAGATTGTATGAGGAGTGCGTGGGGTCCTTCATAATGCTATTTCCTCTGCGGATGCAGCGCAGTGTAAATGTGTAAATGTGTAAATAGTGTAAATGTCCGTGATGGCAGGAAGAGAGACCCCAATGATCTTCTCAGCTGACCTCACTATCCGCTGCAGGGTCTTGCGATCCGAGATGGTGCAATTTCCGAACCAGGCAGTGATGCAGCTGCTCAGGATGTGTTCTCAATACAACCCTTGTAGAATGTGAGGAGGATGGGCTATGGCTTCCTCTCACATTCTAAAGACATATCGGTTAGTAGATGAACTGGTCACCAGCTCATTGGGCCAGAAGAGTCTGTTTTTGTGCTGTATCACTAAATAATCCATTGATGCTCTCATAGACTGTCAGAAGGGGCTTTTGATAAGTTCCTAAACAAGAGGTTATTACTCATATCTGATGCACATGGAATAAAAGATAACACTTAAAAATGGATTCTTAATGAATTTGGAGCTAGACCTTAGAGATAAAGGCAATGTATTCTGATGTGTCCCCCCACAGGTCTATATTAGTTTTCAGCTTTTCACCATGTCTATCAAAGATTTGGATTAATGATTAAGGTATAGAACATCTGGATTTACAAATAATACTACACTGGAGTACATAATAATTTATGCAGAAGGGATCATGGAGTTAGGGAAGTATGTGTCTCAATCTAAAGATTGAACAAAATTGACAGAAAGGGCTGGATATTTATCAGCCATGCACAAAAATAAAAATGTACAGGCTACACCTGAGTTCCAAATTTTAGTGCTTTTATAACATCAGAGTTAAAGAGTCATAAAGTCATAGAGCACTTCGGCACAAAAACAGCCTTGTCAGCTCATCTAATCCATGTAGTTCTACTCAAATGCCAAGCCAAGTTGGAGCACAGTGTGGTAGTGGTGAGCACAACACTTTATGCTACCAGTGACCCGGGTCCAATTCTCCCAGCTGCTTGTACATTCTCTCCATGACCATTTGGGTTTCCTCCGAGAGCTCTGGTTTCCTCCCACAGCCAAAAGATGTACCGGTTGGTAGGTGAATTGGTCATTGTAAGCTGTCACATGATTAGAATTGAAATTTAGAATTTAGAGTTTATTTTATTTCTTTCATCCATCTCACAACATGAGGGAATAAAAGTCTTTAGGTTGCATTTCCCTCAAAATGCACAAGCAATAAGGAAGGGAAATGTGGGAGGATATTGCCCAAACACTAAGATTTCATACTTCTATGTAGAGTCAGATACAATGTGCAATCAAATCAATGTGTATTGATAACTCTGATGGCCTGGTGAAAGAAGCTGTCCCAAAGCCTGTTGGTCCTGGCCTTAATGCAGCAATACCGTTTGCCAGATGGAAGTAGCTGAAACAGTTGGTGGTTGGGGTGGCTGGAGTCTCTGATGATCCTTCGGGCCCTTTTTACGTACCTGCTGCTGTAAATGTCCTGAATAAAGGAAAGTTCACATCCACAGGTGCGCTGGGCTGTCCGCACCACTCTCTGCAGTGCCCTGTGATTGAGGGTAGAACAGTTTCCTTACCAGACAGGATGTTCTTGATGGTAGAAAGTCCTGAGGATTTGGAGACTCATGACAAACTTCTTCAGCTGTTTGAAGTGAAAGAGGTACTGTTGTACATTTTTCACCACATAACCGGTATATACAGTCCAGCTGGGATCTTTGCTGATGTGTATTCTGAGGAACTTGAAAATACTCACCCTCTCAACTCCATTCTCATGTCAATAGGGGCTAGGCTGTCTATTGTAAACCATGATCAGCTCCTTTGTTTTTTTGACTTTGAGGGAGAGGTTGTTTTCTTAGCAACACTTGTTAAGGTGTTGACTTCTCCTCTGCTGCCTGTCTCAACGTTGTTGGAAATAAGACCTATCAATGTCATGTCATCTACATATTTGAACAGTAGGGTGGAGCTGTGTGTGACAACACAGTTGTGGGTGTATAGGGAGTAGAGGAGGGGACTCAAGACACTGCCCTGAGGTGTTCCTGTGTTGAAGGGCAGAGGTGAGGGTGCCCATCCTTACCATCTGCCGGTGATATATTTAAGATACCGTTAGATTTTTACAAAGTAGGGGAATTAAGGGTAATGGGGAAAAGGCAGGTAGATGGACCTGAGCTTACGGACAGATCAGCCATGATCTTATTGAATGGTGGGGCAGGCTCGATGGGCCGGATGGCCTAGTCCTGCTCCTATTTCTTATGCTCTTATGATCCAACAGTAAGTCCAGGATCCAGCTGCACAAGGCGGGATGCAGGTCCTCTGAGCTTCTTGTCGAGCCTGAGGTGAATTATAGCGTTGAATGCTGAACTGCAGTCCAACAGCAGCATTCTAGCATAAGCATCCCTCTCCTCCAGGTGAGCGAGGACAGTGTCCAGTGATGTGGCTTTGGGTTTTCCTGTCGATTGGTTGTGTCGGTAGGTGAATTGTAGGGGGTCCAGAGTAGGTGGCAGCAAGTTTTAGGTGTAGTCCTTGATCAGCCTCTCCAAGCACTTATTTATGACTGAGGTAAGTGCGACAGGACGCCAGTAATTCAGACATGCTACCTTGGCTTTCTTTGGTATAGGGACAACAGTGGATGTTTTGATAAAAGACGGCACTGCACACTGGGAGTGGGAGTAATTAACAATGTCTGTGAACACACTAGCCAGCTGTGCCTCACACACTTTGAGTACTGAATTCGGCTCGGATTAAATTGGGGGTTGTTAGGCTTGGCTTGAAGGGATGGAAGGGCCTGTTCTTTGCTGTGTCTCAATCAATAAATACATACATACAACATTCCAGTGGAGCATTAACATGTTTAGTGCCAGTAACAGAAATGAATTTTCACCCATGGAGTTGATGTGAGAAAACACTTTGGTTTATGAATAATAAATTGGAATGCAATTTCAAGAGTGAGATTACGATTAGGAAGCAAAATGTTTTTATATGCCCATTTACACAACACCAACAGCCAGTACATGAGCAGGGAATATCATCAAACATTTACAAACAGACTAAATTTTGCTCATCTTTATCTCAAAGTGCTTAAAGCACAAAGTTGAGAAAAATTATTCTTCATTTACAGAGCTTTGGACAGTTTATCTGGAATTCTTTCAAGTTTGGGACAAACGTAGGAAGCATAAAAAGTCAATTCTCAGAGTATGGACTTTGCACATTCATCAAAATGAGAGAAAAGGATGTTAAGGGTTATAGTAAGTTTCTTTCAACCTCACTTATTCCCTTCAGGAACAGGAAAATGAGACAATTGTCGTATTTGTAATGTTAGATAGATCCAATAATGCAGATACAGAAGGTATTTTCCTCCAGAAGTTGAACCTGGAATAAGAAAATGCAGTATTAGTATACAAACAATGAAACGAGTACATACAATATAAAACATCACAAGAATAGGACTTCCAGACCACAACGTGTGGCACCAAACACAATGCCAAATTAAACTAAATCTTTTTAGCCTGCATATCATCCATATCTCACCATTCCCAGTATATTCATATGCCATTCCAAAAGCCACTGTCATGATAAGACAGGAAACAACACCCCTGGTATTCCTTTTGTTTTGCACTATTTAATTTAGTTATTTTTAGATTTTACTTTCGCAAAAGAACAAATGTCATGCCATATGTCAGTAGGGCAAGGTGTCAGTCCAGGCTTCAGGTATTGAGAAGTCTGATAGTTTTGGGCAAAAAACTGTTACACAGTCTGGTCGTGAGAGCCCGAATGCTTCGGAGCCTTTTCCCAGATGGCAGGAGGGAGAAGAGATTGTATGAGGGGTGCATGGGGTCCTTCATAATGCTGTTTGCTTTGTGGATGCAGCGTGTAGTGTAAATGTCCGTGATAGTGGGAAGAGAGACCCCAATGATCTTCTCAGCTGACCTCACTATCCGCTGCAGGGTCTTGCGATCCGAGATGGTGCAATTTCTGAACCAGGCAGTTATGCAGCTGCTCAGGATGCTCTCAATACAACCCCTGTAGAATGTGATGAGGATGGGGGGTGGGAGATGGACTTTCCTCAGCCTTTGCAGAAAGTAGAGACGCTGCTGGGGTTTCTTTGCTATGGAGCTGTTTATGAGGGACCAGGTGAGATTCTCTGTCAGGTGAACATCAAGAAACTTGGTGCTCATTAGGATCAAAAAATTGAAGTAGTGTTCATGGGTTCAGAGGGGAAGAAGCTGTTTCTGAATCACAGAATATGTTCCTTCAAGCTACTGTGCCTCCTTCCTGGTGGTAACAACGAGAAGAGGGCATGTCCTGGAATAACGGATGCTGCCTTTCTGAGGCACCGCTCCTTGAAGATGTCTTGTATACTGAGGAGGCTAGTGTCCAAGATGGAGCTGACTAATTTTACAACTGCAAACATGAGGAAATTTGCAGATGCTGGAAACTCAAACAACACACACAAAATGCTGGTGGAACACAGCAGGCCAGGCAGCATCTATAAGGAGAAGCACTGTCGAAGTTTTGGGCCGAGACCTTTCGTCAGGACTAACTGAAAGGAAAGATAGTAAGAGATTTGAAAGTAGTGGGGGGAGGGGGAAATGCAAAATGATAGGAGAAGACCGGAGGGGGTGGGATGAAACTAAGAGCTGGAATGGTGATTGGTGAAAGTGATACAGAGCTGAAGAAGGGAAAGGATCATGGGACGGGACGCCTCGGGAGAAAAAAAGGGGGAGGGGGAAGCACCAGAGGGAAATGGAGAACAGGCAAACAACTAAATATGTCAGGGATGGGGTAAGAATGGGAGGAGGGGCATTAACAGAAGTTAGAGAAGTCAATGTTCATGCCATCAGGTTGGAGGCTACCCAGCTGGTATATAAGGTGTAGTTCCTCCAACCTGAGTTTAGATTCATTTTGACAGTAGAGGAGGCCATGGATAGACATATCAGAATGGGAATGGGATGTGGAATTTTACAACTGCTAACTACTACAGTGCTGCTAACTTCTCAATACCACACCAATGGCAATTTGAATAACATTGACTTCAGTCTAAGTAAACACAATTTGGCTTCAATATGCACAGTCTTCTATTGACATTGGAGACATGGCATACAGAGAGTAGGAATGAGCACACATCTATTAATAAGAGCTATTCCAAATACCTATAAATGAAACAGCTTTAAAAGGATTTGCTGGAACAGACTAACATAGTAGTGCAGTTACAACAAGATTTGTATGTGCCAAGCCAAACTGATGGGTTGTCAAGAAAGCGAATGGAATCATTGCTTTATATGTAATAGCAGAGAAAAGCAAATGACTTAGGACAGACCATAATTGTGAGCAGTTTCGAGCCCCTTATCTAAGAAAAGATGTGCTAACATTGTATTTGGTTCAAAGGAGGTTCATGAAAGTGATTCCATTATTGAATGGTTTATCATATGAGGAGCATTTGTTGGCTCTGGACCTGTACTTACTGGAATTCAGAAAAATGAAGGGTGACCTCAGTGCAACCTATCGAATGTTGAAAGGCCTCAATGGAGTGAATGTGGAGAGAACATATCCTGTGGTGGGGGAGTCTCATACCAGAGGACATAGCCTCAGGATAGAGGGGTGAGCTTTTAGACAATAGACAATAGGTGCAGAAGTAGACCATTCAGCCCCTCGAGCCTGCACTGCTATTTTGAGATCATGGCTGATCATCTACTATCAATACCCGGTTCCTGCCTTGTCCCCATATCCCTTGAGTCCCCTATCGATAAGATACCTATCTAGCTCCTTCTTGAAAGCATCCAGAGAATTGGCCTCCACTGCCTTTCGAGGCAGTGCATTCCACACCCCCACAACTCTCTGGGAGAAGAAGTTTTTCCTTAACTCTGTCCTAAATGACCTACCCCTTATTCTCAAACCATGCCCTCTGGTACTGGACTCTCCCAGCATCTGGACATTTCCTGCCTCTGTCTTGTCCAATCCCTTAATAATCTTATATGTTTCAATCAGATCCCCTCCCAATCTCCTTAATTCCAGCGTGTACAAGCCTAGTCTCTCTAACCTCTCTGCATAAGACAGTCTGGACATCCCAGGAATTAACCTTGTGAATCTACGCTGCACTTCCTCTACAGCCAGGATGTCCTTCCTTAACCCTGGAGTCCAAAACTGTACACAATACTCCAGGTGTGGTCTCACCAGGGCTCTATACAAATGCAAGAGGATTTCCTTGCTCTTGTACTCAATTCCCTTTGTAATAAAGGCCAACATTCCATTAGCCTTCTTCACTGCCTGCTGCACTTGCTCATTCACCTTCAGTGACTGATGAACAAGGACTCCTAAATCCCTTTGTATTTCTCCCTTACCTAACTTTACACCATTCAGATAATAATCTGCCTTCCTGTTCTTACTCCCAAAGTGAATGGATTTCAGGAGGAATTTGTTTTGCCTGAGAGTGGTGAATCTTTGGAATTAATTGCCACAAACAGCTGTGGCGGTCATTGGGTATATTTAAGCCATGGATTGATAGATTCTTGGTTAGTCAAGGCATGAAAGGATATGAGGAGAAGACAAGGGATAGGGGCTGAGAGGAAAAATGGAACAGTCATTGAAATTGTGAAGCTGACTCGATGGCCCAAATCGCCTAATTCTGCTTGTATAGAATATGGTGCTATAATAAATTACGGGTCTTGCCTCAGATGAATAATTATGAACAATTCTGAACACTGCCATAGTGCTTTTGGGCCCCTTTCTGTTTATTATACACATTAATGATCTGGATGTATATGCACAATAGAAGGTATGGTCAGTCAGGTCACAAGTGACAGGAAGGTTGGTGCTGTTGTTGATATAGACAAGGATATTCTTCAGTTACAGAATGATACTAATCCATTGATAAAATATCCAGAGCAAAGTCAGTTGGAATTTCAACCTGAAAATTGTCAGGAGATGCATTTTAGAAAGAAGATCAGAAAACAGCATCAGGTGTAATATAAAGACGAGAAAATCTGCTGATGCTGGAAATCCAAGCAATACACACAAAATGCTGGAGGAACTCAGCAGGCCAGGCAGCATCTGTGGAAAAGATTTCTTTACCATCAATGCTACCTGGCCTGCTGAGTTCCTCCAGTATTTGTGTGTGTTGATCAGATTTAATATGACTGGCATATGTTGTGAAATTCGTTGTCGTGCGGCACTAGCACATTGCAATGCATAACAATAAAAACCGTAAGTTGCAGTAAGAAGTAGTAAAAAAGTTATATTAAATAAGTTGTACAACAAAGAAGTGAGGTAGTGTACTTGGGTTCAATGTCCATTCAGGAATCTGATGGCAGAAGGGAAGATGTTGTTCCTCATTTATTGAGTGTGTGCCTTCAGGCTCCTGTACCTCCTTCCTGATGGTAGTAATGGAAAGAGGACATGTCCCGGGTGCTGAGGTCCTTAATGATAGATGCCACCTTATTGCTCCTTGAAGGTATCCTGGATGCTGTGGAAGCTAGTGCTCATGATGAAGGTGATTAAGTTTACAACTCTCTGTAGCTTATTTTGATTCTGTTCAGAACCCTCCCCCGGACCAAATGGTGATGCATCCAGTTAGAATGCTCTCAATGGTAAATCTGTAGAAATTTGCAAGTGACATTACAAAATCTCCTCATGAACCTGGTCTATTCACATGAACAATAGGCCCTGGAGTGAACAGAAGCAGAGAGGGATCTAAGTGCACACAGAACAGCACAGTACAGTCCCCTCAATCTACAATGTCGTGCCGACTCTTTAAGATCACTCTAACTCTTCCATCCGACAATAAGACTCCTCCTTTCTTTCATCGATGTGTCCATCCAAGAGTCTCTTAAAAGTCACTAATGTATCTGCCTCTGCCACCAACCCTGGCAGCGCATTCCATGCACCCATCACCCTCTGTGTAGAACAGCTGCCTCTGACATCCCCCTTAGACTTCCCTTCAGACAGTTCACAGAATTGCTTCTTCCACTTCTTTTTCTTCACCTTCATATTTCCAATGTGATTCTGCTACAGTTGGAGCCCGGGACCTACATTATGATGATGTGTTCTCAGGTCGATTGAGCGACCTGGCACTTTGTTGTCTCTGAGGGAGTTCAGTGAGGTTGCGGGTGCTGTTTTGCAGCCTTCTAGCTGTGCTCAACTCATTTCTCCCTGATCTCACCAATTAAAGCATTGAGAAATATGGGAATCGAGTAAGATGAGAGTGGAAGAGCATCTGCTGGTGCTCAGACTGGTGACCAGTCTCTCTCTATCCTTCTCACTTGCTGCTGCTGGAGGAAGGTGCCTGAGTGTGAATGGTCTCCCTCTTGCTCTTGTCTGCTGCTCCTGGAGGAAGGTGCCTGTGTTCAATCAGTCTCTCTCTCTCTCTCTCTCTCACTCTCACTCAATGCTGCTGGGTAATGGTTTCAGAGTCTTGGGTCTCAGCCAAGGTTTAATTGACATGGATTGTAGATTGGACTCTGTAGTTCATGTTACAATGTTTTTCTGGTTGCCATTTACTCCCTTCTTTGTTGCTGTTTTGTATGGTTTTCATTGAGGTGGACTGGCTTTGACCTTCTACCATCAGAGAAACATTGTCTCATTTCTGTATACATTATATGGTTTTATATGCTTGTACATGTATATAGTTGAATCACAATAAACTTGACTTGACTTCTTATCATTTTAGACACCACCTGTTCAACGATCACTGAAGGAGTTGTTTTTCTTTGAGTGGAGAAGTCTGAAGGGGTCCTGATAGATAGAATACACTTATTTGTCACACAACATTTCATTTTTGTTCATCTTGTGTGGGAGGAAGGATCTGGGGGCTGATGGCCATGCTGCTGTTCTTTTCTTTCTTGGTTTCACAACTACCTGGAGAATTGAAGAAGTTCAGCGTTATTTACTTTGGTAATAAATGAACCTTTGAACCTTTGAAGATACAGTGAAATGTGTCAGTTTTGTCAAATCCAATTAGTGAGGAGCCTACAAGTGATGCCATGCTTCTGGTGCCAGAATAACATGCCCACAACTCACAAAGCATAACCCTATGTTTTTGGAATGTGGGAGGAAACTGGAGCATCTGGAGGAAGCCCATGGAGTCATAGGGAGAACATACAGTATCCAGAAGAGAGCAATGGCAAACCACTTCTGTAGAAACATTTGCCATGGACAATCATGGTCGAAAGTCCATGATCACCCATTTCAATACAACGTGGCACTTAGTGATGATAATGATATAAAATACAGTAACAAGCAGTAAAGACCAATCTTCCAGCTGGTGTTATAATAGCATTACACTAACCACTACACTGCTATATCATCCCTGCTATGAATGGAAACAATATAAAATAGCTTGGGAAACATCCCCTTGAGAAAAGTATCAGTAAACCAAAATGCACGTTTTCATCTGAGGAGAGGAAAGTTTAGAAGGAATTTTGGGAATAATTTTCACATACACATGGAGTCGAAATCCAGAATTACTTACTCAGGATGCTGAAGGAACTCAACAGGTCAGGCAGCATCTATGGAGAAAAATAAAATGTCATCATTTTTTGCTAAGGCACTTTATCAAGGCTACTCTCAGCCTGAAATGTTGACTATTTATTCCTCACCAAAGATTGGGGGGGTTCCTAACATTTGTCATGCCATGGGTCCCTATCATGAACCGAGGGGCCTGTGGACCCCACGTTGGGAATCCATGCCATTGATGTTCCCTGAGCTGCTGATTTCCTCACGGATTTAAAATCTGGAATACTCTTCCTCAGAGGGTGGTGGAGGCAGGCACTCTCACAGGGGTTAGTCATTTAGATGAGCTTTTGAAGGATAGGTCAAGGACTGACTCTAATTAGATACTTTGGCAGCATTCTCTTCTCCCAGATAAGCAGCTGCCTCAATTATCTAATGGTCCAATTAACCAGGATCCACTGACTTGGCCTCAACAGTCTTCTGTGACAATAAATTCCACAGAATCTCTTCCCTCTGGCTAAAGAAATTCCTCCTCATCTCTTCTCTAAAGAGAAATGTTTTTCTGAGGTTATATCTTCTGGTCCTAGACTCCTCCACAATAGGAATCATCCTCTCCACCTCCACTCTGTTGTGGCCTTTCAAGATTCAGTAGCTTTCAATAGAAGTCAATAGGTCAAGGACTGTGAAATGGGATGAGTGTAGATGGGTAGTTGAAGGCTGGCACAGGGATAGCAGATTCTACGGCTTGTTTTATGACGCCACAACTCTCAGAGATTTACCAGAATGATGCCAGAATGAAGTGAAGGATTTTGGTTGTGAAGGAGTTTGGATGATGTGTGATTAGTGCAGAACAGGTGAAATGGAGAGTTAAAGAAAGTGATTGAGATTATAAATTATTACATTGGAGTAACTGGGAAGAAACTGTTCCCATTTTCAGAAAGATAGCAAAGGAAAATAATGATTTGGAATAATTTCAGGCAATAGAAAGTTATTTACATTAAAAATGTCCTTTTCCACTGTAGCACTGTACTTTTCATCTGTACTACTGCAGAAACCCAGCAGCCACCATTTGTAGATGACAAGCTCTCACAGTTTAAGGATGACCTGCTCCTCAGCTTTATTGATGTAGGCCAGCCAGTAAGTATTACCCTGGAAAGTGAGGATACTCTGATGGCAGATTAGAAATAGTGCTGTGTGATCTTTCATTGTTCACACACACACTTTTGAAGGGACTCAGCAGGTCAGACAGCATCTATGGAGGGGAATAAACAGTTGAAGTTTGGGCTGAGACCCTTCATCTGGATGGGAAAGGTAAAGGGTAGAAACCAGCTGCTAGATTAACTCCTCCCCTCCCCCAAACTTCTTATTTTGTTTCTGCTCCCTTACTTTCCAGTCCTGATGAAGGATCTCAGCCCAAGGTGTTGACTGTTTATCCCCTCCGTAGATGCTGCCTGTCCTGCTGAGTTCCACCAGCATTTTGTGTACGTTGCCTAAGATTTCCAGCATCAGCAGAACCTCTTGTAACTCGACAGAAGTTTTGCTTCTGCCCAGTCTCTGAGCCTAATTTCTTATCTGATAGTTTTATAGTCAGTACAACATGGTAGCTTAGCGATTAGCGTAACGCCATCTCAGCACCAGCTGCAAGATCAGGGTTCAATTTCTGCCACTGTTTGCAAGAAGTTTATACACTCTGCCCATGGCCATGTGGGTTTCCTCCAAGTGCTCCAGTTTCCACCCATATTCCAAAAGCTTATGGGTTTGGGTCAGTGAGTTGTGTTCCTGTGGCAACATCGGAAGCATGCCAACACTTGCACACTGCCCAGCACAATTCTTGCTGGTTTGATTCGACACAAATGACCCATATCTGTCATGATGTGCACTGGCAATGTTGGAACACAAGAGCGAAGGAAAGACAGACTCCTAATATAAAAATGGCAACCAGAGTTTATTCCTAATAATCCCATTAGAGCAACAGTGGGGCAGCTGAGCAACACCATGAGACATTATATTCTCAAAACTGGGACACCACGATTAGCGCTAATAGGGTATCCATTTGAATAGTACACGTAACAAGGAAACCCTATCAAAATAAACTGAACAACTTTATACATAAAACAGCAGGCGGCCATATTACAAAGTGCTAATGGCTTAAAAAAAAATAAGGAACTCTACATGATTAATGACTCTCGTTAAACAATAATTAACCAATTCAGATGCTCAGAAAAACCTTGGAGCCCAATGCTCTCTGGCTCTCTGCATAGGCCCAAAGAGCTTGTTACAATTTCACTGTATGTTCTGACGTATACGTGACAAATAAAGCTAATCTTTACCTGAAATTTTGTTGGTATTTGTTCCTTGTGACAGCCAATGAATCAGCAGTTTTTAACGCTTGTAACTATAAGTGCCAATGCAGGTGCCGCAGGGTTATCTTACTGGAGCACAGCTCATAATATATTGTTACGCCTGCAGCCCCCTCCTTTTTGAAAATTGCAGGATCGCTATTGATTTGGGTCAGGAGACCCAGGAAATGAGAGAGAGACATTTGGAATGTCTTGACCCCCCCCCCCCCCCGGCGATATAAAGCTACGGGAAACGGCCATTGTCTCTTGGAGACGGACTTGTGTATTACAAGACTGTGCTACGTGGAAGCCCTCAGGAAAAGTGGGCTGGTTGGTGGAGGGATTGCATCATCCCAACCTAATTGACATCTGAGACCCTGTGAGTCAGGATAAAAGAGGGTCTGTGGGAACAGCCCCTCAGACGCACCAGAAGAAACGCTAGCAATCCCGTAATAGCGGAAGCTGGTGGGGAGGCCACGTGCGTTTGGTTCCATTTGCCCCAGAACCGGTGCCCTTTACCACAGAAGAACGGCTTTTAGCTAACAACGGGGAAACCAACTCCCAACGACTCTTGAAGGATTGACATCATAAAAGGACTGGGCAAGTTTTAACCCGTCTTTCTCTCAAACCAAAATGCTGCAGCTTGAATGAACTAACAGTGACTTTTATATTTCCATTGGGCAATACATTAACCCCTAGACAATGATAGAGCTATTTCTTATTGATTATTATTATACCCGCGCTTTTAGATTTAGTATTGACGACATATATTATCTGTATGTTTGCATTGATATTATTTTGTGTATTTTTATCAATAAGTACTGTTAAAATAATACCATCAGACTTCAACAGACCTCTCTATCTTTGCTGGTAAGTGACCCAGTTACGGGGTTCGTAACAATATCCACAATCAGATTATACAGAAGTGGCATCTGACTCACCAGGCTCATGAGATTCCCTTGAAATTCACCAGCTTCTCTTTCCCCCACTTCTTCTAAACTTCCCAGCCTTTCAAACCCATCAGCTTCTATTCCCTCGAGCTCCCTTCAAACTCACTTGGGGCCCTGTTTCAAGTGCTCTCTTTAAACTTACTGGGTTTCCTGGAAGTTTTATTGTCTTGCTCTTTAACATCCAAAAAAATGAATTGTATGTGAGTAACACACCTAAGTTGCTAGTGGGGGCAGGTCTATGGAGAAATATAACCAGTGAATGTTTCAAGCCAAAATCCTCTGTCGTAACTGGAAAACAAGGCTTGACCTATTGCCTGCCAGCTTGTGCTGCTCCCCCTCACCATATCTTCTGGTTCTGCCTTCTGCCCCCTTACTCCCATGCTGAAGAACAGTCTCAGCACAAAATAGGAAGGAAAAGAAGACCATAGTCAGAAATAAACGTAAGGAATTGAGAAGATTAAGCTCAGTGACCGGAAGATGATTCTATGCATTCACATAACCATGACTGAACTTATATCTGGTTCCACAGTTTATGCTTTCTTCTTGTGTATCTATGCAATGCTGCTGTCTCAATCAAAATAAACACTATTCCGTTACTCTGAGTAATTATGACAGCTTGTCCTGTGTTCGATACCAGCAATCAATTGGAAGTTCAGAAGTCATAACTCAATGTCAAAGCCTGGAGACTGGAGACCCAAGGGGTGCCCTGAAGTTGGGGAACTCTCTGTGGGAGGGAGGGAGGGAGGGAGGGAGGGAGGGTGCAGTGGAGGAAAGGGGTTAGTTTGGCTGTTGTTTTGTTGCTTTATGTGCTCTGTTTCATTGTGATCTGTGTTGTTCTGCCGAGCATTACGGGCATCCTGAGTTGGCACTGGAACTTGTGGCATCGTGTGCAGGCTGTGCCCAGCACATCCTTGGGTGTGCTGGTTGTTAATCCTGACAACATACTTCACTTTATGATTCCATTATGTGTGATAAGTTAATGAATCTGAATCTGAACCTGAATCTAAATTATGGCACTTAACCCCTACAATCAAAAGAAAAGGCTTTTCCTTATCTATCAAAAATTGTGGCAATTTGAAGAAGCCTCTACTAACTCTTGGAACTATTTATTCCATTGTAAATAGTCCTGGTATTTCACATCCTTCCTCAAAATTGAGATTGGCATTTGAGGTGTTAATTCAATTAATACTTGTACACATAGTGTCCACTTTATTAGGTGCACCTGTTCCCTTGCTGATCATGCAAATATGTAATCAGCTAATCATGTAGCAACACATTTCATAAAAACATACAGGCTTGGTCAAGTGGTTCAGAACAAACATCAGAATAGCGAAGAAATGGGATTCTAAGTGACTTTGACCATGGAATGATTGTTGGTGCCAGATGGGGTGGTTTGAGTATCTCCAAAACCGCTGATCTCCTGGGATTTTCACACACAAAGATCTCCAGTGTTTAGAGAGAACGTTGCAAAAAATGAAAACATCTAGTTAGTGGCAGTTCTGTAGGCAAAAATGCCTTGTTAATGTGAGAAAACAGAGGAGAATGGCCAGATTGTTTCAAGCTGACTGGAAGGGAAAAGTAGCTCAAAGAAGCACACCGCATTACAACAGTAGTGTGCTAAAGAACGTCTCTGAATGCACAATATATCAAACCATGAAATGGATGGGCTAGAGCTATGAAATACACTTAGTGGGCATGATGTTAGGTACAGCTGGTACCTAATAAAATGGCCTCTGAGTGAAATTCAATGGTCTTCAGTGAACTTTTATAAATGAATCTAATGATCTGCAATTAGAACTCAACCATCACAAATCATTTTTTGCCGAAACTCTTAATTTGTTCCTCTTTGTACACTTGTTACTTCCATTTTATAATGCAACAATTTTCCTAGCATTTTTTTAATGATTTTACTCATTTCCGACCACACTTAAAAGAACTCTGGGTCATGCTGGTGTTATGTATTTAATAGTTCAGTAATATTTTAAATATTTTGTTGATTAAGTAACCTTTGCTTGTTTAAACAATTCATTACGATTTATATGTAAAAGTATGGGGATGACATACATCATTACGTCACCTCAACATTTGTGCGTACCTCGCTAAAAGTAAGAATGAAAATAAGACACACACTCCTAGCTCTCTGTTTTATTTCAATTGATTTTATGTTTTGGATTTACAAAATATAACAGTGGTGCTGAGGAATTTTTAGAACATTCTAGTTGAAGGGCAGTGAGGTATCTGAATTTTTAAAAAAGCACAGCAAGAAAATGGTCGAGTAAAAAAAATCAGCACTGCATGTGCTTCTTTGGGAAGGGGCCGAGCAAGTTAAGTTTTAAAAAAGGCAGAAAATAGACAAATTAATGGGTTCATAAACAATGAGTATTGGGAGATGATAATCATAAATTTAAAAAATGCAGAAGTGGCTATCTACATCAGAAAGACAGACACATTTGATTCTTCAAGAGATAACTAGATGTTGTATACTGAGCGAATTGAGCAGAACGTATCTTGAAGCAAATGAAATAGCCAAAGAGAAACGAATGCCAGTTTTGCAGAGTGCATTGAGAGCATGGGTTTACAGTTTGCCAGCTTGCTTAGAAGTTTAACTGCTCCAGCCAAACCAGCAAAATCAGCTTTGCTAATATTGTGAATGTAATGCAGGAACATTTAGAACTGAAACTATTGTTGATTCCAAACCATTGGTTCATTGATCATTACAGTATGTCTCTCTGGTGCTTCCCATTCTCTCCCCTTTCCCTTGCACTTTTCCCAACCATGATACACTTCTCCCTGCCCCCCTCCCACACTCAGTCCCCAAAAGAGACCCATATCAGATTCAGGTTTTCTATCGCTCACATATGGCATGATTTTTTTTTGTGGCAGCTGTACTGTGTAATCCATACAATTACTACAGTACTGTGTGAAAGTCTTAGGCACCATAACTGTATATACGTCCCTCAGACTTTTACACAGTATGGTAAAAAGAAAGAAAGAGAACACAGGTTGCTTGTGAGATTGTTACATCTGTGACTCCCCTCCAACACTGTGGAGATTGGCCCGTTTAGTGGATGGTAAGTATGATTTTGATTTCTGTACTGTGCTGTACTTTGATGTCTACTACTGTAGACATCTGTTTTTTTTCTGTATTGCATTTCTGCTGGTTCTAATAAAGTGTCTTCTTGCGGCCTTAATCATGTGTGCAGTATCTCCTTTGTTTGTGGATACAAATGTGAATACCCTGAGCTGAAAAGAACACATAGCAAATCTTAAAATATTTTTTGATACTTCTGGTCTGAAAAATAATCAGTTAGTATCATTTTAATGTTCATCATGCAGATGTAGTGATGATCAACATCAGGGAGAGAAGACAAGAAAGATGTGGAACTGTGGTATAATGGGGAAAAGGATTCATTTGATCATATTGAATCCAACATGTAACGCTAAATCATCCCACATCTGTTGACTTCAGTAAATTTAATGAACTCTAGAGAGCACCAGACACCTGTAGGATTGCAACAGCAGCAATTGAAATTGAACTGCAATTTCCCTGTAAGTGACTGATATTTCCCCCAAATGTAGCTGGTGGTAGAGCAAGTAATCTAAAAAAAGGGAATACGAGAAATTCTCAGGAGTTCAGACGCCATCCGTGGAAAGAGAAACAGAGTTATGCCCTCTAGATTTTGGTTTTCTCCTCCTGTGGAAAAAGAAGACCGTGCGTTCACCCTGTCTGTGTCCCTCATGAATTTATACACCTTCATAAGATCACCATCAATCTTCGATATAAAATCACAAGAGCATTAGACACAGGAGCAGAACTAGGCCATTCAAATCATCAAGTCTGCTCCACCATCCCTTCATGGCTGATTATCCCTCTCAACCCCACTGTCTTGTCTTCTCCCCATAACCTTTGATTCCCTGACTATTCAAGAACTTATCAATGTCTGCTTTAAATGTACTCAATGACTTGGCCTCCACAGATTCACCACCCTCTGGCTTCAGAAATTTCTCCTTATCTCTATTATAAATAGATGTTCCTCTAGTCCAGTGGTTCTCAACCTTTTTTATGCCTTGGACCAATGTCATTAAGGAAGGGAGTCCATAAACACCATGGTCAGTCTAGTCTGAGACCATGCCCTCTTGTCCAAGACTCACCCATTATAGGAAACATCCTCCCTACATCCACTTTATCCAGACGTTCAATATTTCATAGGTTTCAACAAGATTCTCTCCTCCCCCCCCCCCCCCACCGCCATACACTCCAAGGAATAAAATAAAATCCTAGCCAAGGAACAAAAACAGCAGAGGGTCAAAACATGTGTGCAGTCCACTGCCTCCGGATAGAGATAAAGAGATTAGCTTCATTCATCAGATATACATCAAAGCATTGAAGTGCATCATTTGCGTCAACAACCACCACCGTCCAAGCATGCGCTGGGGACAGCCCTCAAGTCTTTTGGTGCCAACTTAGCATGCCCTCAACTTATCCTAATCTGTATGCTTTTGGAATGTGGGAAGAAACTGGAGTACACGGAGGAAACCAATACAGTTACAGGGAGAAGATACAAACTGCTTATAGACAGCATTGGGAAATCGCTGGATCTGTACAGTTATGCTATCCACTATGCATACACAACACCATAATATCTGTGGTAGAAGTCCTAGCTGTATATAAGTTACCTTGGCAAATTAATTTTAGGAATACACCTTCCTTGAAAAAAATAAAACATTCGTTGCACGCTATCCACATAACTTTGTGAACAGCGTGTAGGGAGGAAATACACTATTCAAATCATAAGATTGGTAACACAGGTAAGCCATGGTATAAAACTTGTATTCTCATCTGCAATAGCCTGTCAGAATCAAGACAATCCAGGCAATGAAGATGTGGCATGGGAACTCAAGAGTAAAGTGGGGATGGAGGTTTGATACTGAACGCAGGGAGGTAGACTGGCAACAGGAGAGAAGGGGCTGCTGTGACAATGGGACTGGGTGGGTATCTTGCACAGTTTATTATCATTTGCAAAGTTTGTCGTCTTTTGCACAATGGTTGTGTATCAGTGTTTGTGTGTGTTGTTTAGTAGATTCTATTTAGAACGTAGAACAGTACAGCACAGGAACAGGTCGTTGGGCCCACAAAGTTGTGCCAAACTAATTAATTTAGTAATCAAATGGCTAACTTAACTAATCTCTTCTGCCTACACAATAAGCATATATTTCCAGTTTCCTCACCTTCATGTAACTATCTAATGCCTCTTAAAAATCTGTAACGTTTCTGCTTCTACCACCAACCCCAGGCAACGCATTCAGGCACCCACCACTCTCCGCGTAAAAAGCTGGCTCTTCACATCATCCTTTGAAATTACTACCATATATATGTTCTATGTTCATGACACTTCCCACGCTTTGAATTTTTTCAATGATTTTAAGTTCCCTGGCCCCCACCGCCTTACTTTCACCATGGACGTCCAGTCCCTATATATCTCCATCCCCCAACAGGAAGGTTTCAAAGCTCGTCACTTCTTTTTGGATTCCAGACCTAACCAATTCCCCTCTACCACCACTCCCCTCTGTCCAGCAGAATTAGTTCTTACTCTCAATAATTTCTCCTTTGGCTCATCCCACTTCCTTCAAACCAAAGGTATAGCCATGGGCACCTGCATGGGTCCCAGTTATGCCTGCCTTTTTGTTGGCTTTGTGGAACAGTCCATGTTCCAACTCTATACAGGTATCTGTCCTCTCTTTTCCTTCGCTACATTGACAACTGCATTGGCGCTGCCTCTTGCACGCATGCTGAGCTCGTCGACTTCATTAGCTTTGCCTCCAACTTTCACCCTGCCCTCAAATTTACCTGGTCCATTTCTGACACCTCCCTCCCCTTTCTTGATCTTTCTGTCTCCATCTCTGGAGACGGCTTATCTACTGATATCTACTATAAGCCTACAGACTCTCACAGCTACCTGGACTATTCCTCTTCCCACCCTGTCTCTTGCAAAAATGCTATCCCCTACTCACAATTCCTCCGTCTCCACCGCATCTGCTCTCAGGATGAGGCTTTTCATTCCAGGACGAAGGAGATGTCTTCCTTTTTTAAACAAAGGGGCTTCCCTTCTTCCACCATCAACTCTGCTCTCAAACGCATCTCTCCCATTTCCCGCACATCTGTCCTCACCCCATCTGCCCACCATTCCACTCGAGATAGGGTTCCCCTTGTCCTCACCTACCACTCCACCAGCCTACGGGTCCAACATATAATTCTCCATAACTTCCGCCACCTCCAACGTGATCCCACTACCAAGCACATCTTTCCCTCCCCACCTTTTTCTGCTTTCCGCAGGGATTGCTCCCTACACGACTCACTTGTCCATTCATCCCCCCCCATCCCTTCCCACCGATCTCCCTCCTGGCACTTATCCTACACAAGTGCTACACCTGCCCTTACACTTCCTCCCTCACCACCATTCAGGGCCCCAGACAGTCCGTTCAAGTGAGGCGACACTTCACCTGTGAGTCGGCTGGTGAGGTATACTGCATCCGGTGCCACCCGATGCAGACTGGGAGACCGTTTCACTGAACACCTACGCTCTGTCCGCCAGAGAAAGCAGGATCTCCCAGTGGCCATACATTTTAATTCCACCTCGCATTCCCATTCTGATATGTCTATCCATGGCCTCCTCTACTGTCAAGATGAAGCCACACTCAAGTTGGAGGAACAATGCCTTATATACCGGCTGGGTAGCCTCCAACCTGATGGCATGAACATTGACTTCTCTAACTTCCGTTAATGCCCCTCCTCCCCTTCTTAACCCATCCCTGAGGTATTTAGCTTTTCTCCCCCCTCCTTCTTTTCTCTCTTTCTGCCCATCACCCTGCCTGTTCTCCTTCTCCCTCTGGTGTTCCCCTCCCCCTTTCTTTCTCCCTAGGCCTCCCATGCTATGATCCTTGCCCTCTCTAGCTCTGTATCCCTTTTGCCAATCACCTTTCTGGCTCTCAGCTTCACCCCACCCCTCTGGTCTTCTCCTATCATTTCGCATTTTCCCTTACCCTCCTACTTTCAAATCACTTCCTATCTTTCCTTTCAGTTAGTCCCAACAAAAGGTCTCGGCCCGAAACGTCAACAGCTCTTCTCCCTATAGATACTGCCTGACCTGCTGCGTTCCGCCAGCATTTTGTGCGTGTTGTTTGAATCTCCAGCATCTGCAGATTTCCTCGTGTGAACACCCTTGTAAACGCCCTCCACACTCTCTCAATAGTATCCACATCGTTCCTGTAGTCAGGTGACCAGAATCGAACACAGTACTCCAAGCGGGGTCTTTTATATCTGAACTCAGTCCCACAGTCGATGAAGGCCAACACACCATCTGCCTTCTTAACAACACTGTGAACCTATGCAGCAGCTTTGAGTGTCCTATCGACACGGACCCCAAGTTCTCTTGGATCCTCCACACTACCAACAGTCTGACCAATTATAATATATTCTGTCTTCAATTTGGACCTACCAATATGAACCACTTCACACTTCTCTGGATTGAAGTCCATCTGCCACTTCCCAGCCCCAGTTCTGCATCCTATAACATCGCTTCCTTGCTAGCAATAAATACCAGTACAGTTCGAGGGTGCCTGCTTAGACCGCTGCTCTACTCTCACTACATTGATGACTGCGTGGCTAGTTACAGCTGAAACACCACCTATATGGAATTGCTCGAGGAATATAAAGAATGTAAAAGGAATCTTAAGAAAGAGATTAGAAAAGCTAAAAGAAGATACGAGGTTGGTTTGGCAAATAAGGTGAAAGTAAATCTGAAAGGTTTCTACAGTTAGATTAAAAGCAAGAGGATAGTGAGGGATAAAATTGGTCCCTTAGAGAATCAGGGTGGTCAGCTATGTGTGGAGCCGAGGGAGATGGGAGAGATTTCGAACGATTTCTTCTCTTCGGTATTCACTAAGGAGAAGGATATTGAATTGTGTAAGGTGAGGGAAACGAGTAAGGAAGTTATGAAACCTATGACAATTAAAGAGGTGGAAGTACTGGCGCTTCTAAGAAATTTAAAAGTGGATAAATCTCCGGGTCTTGACAGGATATTCCCCAGGACCTTGAGGGAAGTTTGTGTAGAGATAGCAGGAGCTCTGACGGAGATCTTTAAGATGTCATTAGAAACGGGGATTGTGCTGGAGGATTGGCGTATTGCTCATGTGGTTCCATTGTTTAAAAAGGGTTCTAGAAGTAAGCCTAGCAATTATAGACCTGTCAGTTTGACATCAGTGGTGGGTAAATTAATGGAAAGTATTCTTAGAGATAGTATTTATAATTATCTGGATAGACAGGATCTGATTAGGAGTAGCCAGCATGGATTTGTGCATGGAAGGTCATGTTTGACAAACCTTACTGAATTTTTTGAAGAAGTTATGAGGAACGTTGACGAGGGTAAGGCAGTAGATGTAGTCTATATGGACTTCAGAAAGGCCTCTGACAAAGTTCCACATGGAAGGTTAGTTAAGAAGGTTCAGTCGTTAGGTATTAATGCTGGAGTAATAAAATGGATTCAACAGTGGCTGGATGGGAGATGCCAGAGAGTAGTGGTGGATAATTGTTTATCGGGATGGAGGCCGGTGACTAGCGGGGTGCCTCAGGGATCTGTTTTGGGCCCAATGTTGTTTGTAATATACATAAATGATCTGGATGATGGGGTGGTAAATTGGATTAGTAAGTATGCCGATGATACTAAGGTAGGAGGTGTTGTGGATAATGCGGTGGGTTTTCAAAACTTGCAGGGAGATTTATGCCAGTTAGAAGAATGGGCTGAATGTTGGCAGATGGAGTTTAATGCTGAGAAGTGTGAGGTTCTACATTTTGGCAGGAGTAATCCAAATAGAACATACAGGGTAAATGGTAGGGCATTGAGGAATGCAGTGGAACAGAGAGATCTAGGAATAACAGTGCATAGTTCCCTGAAGATGGAGTCTCATGTAGATAGGGTGGTGAAGAAGGCTTTTGGAACGCTGGCCTTTATAAATCAAAGCATTGAGTACAGAAGTTGGGATGTAATGTTAAAATTGTACAAGGCATTGGTAAGGCCAAATTTAGAATATTGTGTGCAGTTCTGGTCACCGAATTATAGGAAAGATATCAATAAATTAGCGAGGGTGCAGAGACGATTTACTAGGATGTTACCTGGGTTTCAGCACTTAAGTTACAGAGAAAGGTTGAACAAGTTAGGTCTCTATTCATTGGAGCGTAGAAGGTTGAGGAGGGATTTGATCGAGGTATTTAAAATTTTGAGAGGGCATTTTGAAGATCTTTTCATTGATAATCGCTTCGCTTCTTTTCAGCAGCTCTCTGTTAAGCTCAATCTGCCCAATGCTCATTTTTTCAGATATCTCCAAATCCGACACTTTATTGCTCCTTTAATTCCTAACTTTCCTGAAACGCCTGCGAAAAATGCTATGGATCTATTTCTCTCCATGAATCCACTAGGTAAAGGCTTAATATCAACCATCTGAGATAAACTAGCAACCTTACGATGAGCCCCCATGGATAAAATCAAAATGGCCTGGGAGCAGGATTTAAATATCTCCTTATCTGAGGAGAGCTGGGATTCAGTTCTCAAATCGGTTAACTCAACCTTTCTTTGTGCTCGCCACTGCCTTTTACAGTTTAAGATTGTTCATAGAGCCCATTTGTCTAAATCTAAACTATCTCGATTCTACCCTTGCGTTAGTCCGCTCTGTGATAAATGCAAGAGGGGTGTGGCCTCTCTCATCCATATGTACTGGTTCTGTCCTAGCTTGGAGAAATTCTGGAAAGACGTCTTCACTACGTTATCGTGTATTCTGAATCAGCACCTAGAACCAAACCCCTTAATTGCTCTGTTCGGTTTTTGGGGCTAGGCAGATTTATGTCTGGGTCTGACCAAATGCCGAATATTATCCTTTGCCTCTCTCCTGGCTAGACGCTTGATCCTCCTCAGATGGAGAGATGTTGCCCCGCCCACTCATGCTCAATGGCTTAACGACATCATGGCCTGCTTGGACCTCGAAAAAATTCATTATTCAGTTCTCAATTCAGATCTAAAGTTCCATAAGGTCTGGGGACCTTTTGTCGAGTACTTTCATAACCTTCCTCTTGACTAGGGTTTTTTTTTCTTTTCGGTCCCTTGCTTTCAGATCCTTTTCTTTTTTCTGGTAGAAGGCATTATTATCCTCTGTTGCTGAGTGTATTCACAGTCTGGGAGTTCGGCTGTCCTGACTTATACTCTCTATATTGTGTTGTGGTTGGTCTGGAGTTGCTGTTGTTTTTTCTTGTGTTGTGGGGCTTGGGGAGGACACTAAGCTTACTTGTCTTTAATTTAGGAGCTTTTTTTTGTTAAATTCTCTTCCTTTGTAGCATATTGTTATTGTATGCTTAATTTTGCACTGTTTTAATGTTCTTCATTGGGATTTGGGGTTTTTAATTTGTAAAATGTTTTGAAAAACTAATTAAAAAATTAAAAAAAAAATTGAGAGGGATAGATAGAGTTGACATAAATAGGCTGTTTACATTGAGAGTAGGGGAGATTCAAACAAGAGGACATGATTTGAGAGTTAGGGGGCAAAAGTTTAAGGGAAACACGAGGGGGTATTTCTTTACTCGGAGAGTGACAGCTGTGTGGAATGAGCTTCCTGTAGAAGTAGTAGAGGCCAGTTCAGTTGTGTCATTTAAGGTAAAATTGGATAGGTATATGGACAGGAAAGGAGTGGAGTGTTATGGGCTGAATGCGGGTAGGTGGGACTAGGTGAGATTAAGAGTTCGGCATGGACTAGGAGGGCCGAGATGGCCTGTTTCCATGCTGTGATTGTTATATGTTATATGGTTTATAGATCTGTTGATGGCAGAACAATTATTTCTGATGGTGACGAGGAGGCGTGCAGGATCAAGACAGATCAGCTGGTTGAGTGGTGTGTCAACAACAACCTCACGCTCAACATCAGTAAGAACAAGGAACTGATTGTGGACTTCAGAAAGGGTAAGTTTGGGGAAGACACACCAGTCCTCATTGGAGATCAGCAGTGGAAAGGCTGAGCACTTTTAAGTTCCTGGGTGACAACATCTCTGAAGACCGATCCTGGGCCCAACATATTGATGCAATTACAAAGAAAACCCAACAGCAGCTGTATTTCATTATTAGTTTGAGGAGACTTGGTATGTCACCATAGACTTTTGCATATTTTTACATCTGTACCATGGAGAGCATTCTAACTGTTGCTCCGCTCTCTGTTATGGAGGGGCCAATGCACAGGATCAGAAAAAGCTGCAGAAAATTGTAAACTCAGCCACCGCCATCATGGGCACTGGCCACCCCAGCTTCGAGGACGCCTTCAAAAGTCGATAACTCAAAAAGTGGAGGTACAGGAGCCTGAAAACGCTCACTCAGTGTTTCAGGAACAGTCTTCCCCTCAGTCAACAGCTTTCTGAATGGACGATGAACACTACCTTCGTATTTTTCCTCTTTCTGCACCACTTACTTAATTTAATTTTATAAACTGGATATATATTATTTCATATTGCTAATCAACAAATTTATCGGCATACACCAGCGATGTTAAACCTCAGAACACAGCCTCAAAACAGAGGTACATCTATTTAGAACAGAGATGAGGAGGAATTTGTTTAGCCAGAGTATGGTAAACCTGTGGGATTTGTTGCCACGTGTGGCTGTGCAGGTACACTGGGTGTATTTAAGGCAGAGGCTGATAGATTCTTGATTGGTTAGGGTGTGAATGGTTATGGGGAGTAGGCAGCAGAATGAGGTCAAGAAAGAGATGGATCACCCACGACGAAATGGCGGCACAGACTCGTTGGGCTGAATGGCCTAATTCTGTTCCCATGACTTCTGGTCTTACGCTTCTGATTCTGATTCTGACTTATCATGTAAGCATTACTAATAAGCTAATACATTAGAGGTTAATAAATCCTTCCTAAGGAATGCAAAGGGTCGCGCACACAGAATGCTGGAGGAACTCCACAGGCCAGGCAGTATCTATGGAAAAGAGTACAGTCGACGTTTCAGGCTGAGACCCTTCGTCAGGACGCCAGCATTCTGTGTGTCTTGCTTGGTTTTCCGGCATCTGAAGATGTTCTCTTGTTTGTGGATGCAAAGGGTATGGGAATAACAATACAATAACAGAACAATGATGGTGCTAGAGGTCGGGGAAGCCCAATATGTTTCTAAGAGAGTGAGTTCAGAAAAGAGCCAGACTAGAAGAAGAGGTTATAGAACTTCAGCATTGCAAAGAGAGAGATGTGGGCAGAGATTACACTGAAAGTTTGGTTTTGTTTATTTCTTACCTTCCCAGCTTCAGCCAGAATGCTTGAAAATGTTGACGCCCAGATGATGAATCCCATGAGAGGAGAGCACACCAACCTAGCTATTAATTTGTCATCGCTGCTGTCAGTCTTAATCCCTTCGCTGTAAAGGTAACATTAGCATTTCAACAATCAATCCCAAGGCCTTGGTGTTTACAAGTCCAATTATATCTAGTCAAGCACAATATAAATGAGGTTGCAAGTTTTCTACTTTGGGCGCAATTGTCAAACTCCGCAAATTATTTGCATCAGTTTTCCAACATAAAGCTTTGGTTCAAGTTTCCCGTCAAAGTTGCCTGTATAATTAAAAGCATAAAGATTCCCACAGGACAGCAAGCACGATCGGGCACAGCTTTAAAATATAATCATTTATTTCCCTCTAGTGATACCATGTAATCCTTGAAAGTTTTAAGAGAGTATTCCATCCAATTTGCCTAATGCTATTGAAAATGCCTTTAGTACTTTTAACGAGTGTCTACGTCTACCACTAAGGAGTATTCAGATTTTTCAGTAACTGAACCTGTTTTGAATTATACACATCTATACCTGATAACTGTAGCTGGTATAAATATTCTATGTAAGATAACTTATGATTATATTTAATTTTTAATATACTTCTTGCTGATGGCCTTTTTAAATTTTATTTTAAATGGGCATCTAAATACTTGTTATTGTGGGCAAGGCTGGCTTCAATCTCTTTCAAAACACAGAGGAACTCAGTTTACGTTGGGTAACCTGCTGTTAAAACACAGAAGATTCTGCAGATCCAGTGAAACACATTCAAAATGCTAAAGGAACTCCTCAGGTCAGGCAGCATCAATGTAGAGGAATAAACAGTTGACATTTTAACTCAGCCCAAATATTGACTGTTTATTCCTCTTCGTGGATGCTGCCCGATCTGCTGAGTCCCTCCAGTATTTTGTTGTCTTGCTTTGAATTTCCATTATCACTTTTGTTGGGTGAGACAATTTTGAAAGAACCTGGTAGAGACAATAAACCTGAATGTGTGAACATTTTCTCAGTATTCTTGCTCTCTTTTTGCACTGTTTTTTAAAAAACTTTTATACTATACAGTCCTGCGAGTTTGCAAATCTGGAAGGAGCAAAGGATATTAGGACTAGCAATGGCAGAGCTTTATGGGAGTGGTGTGGTGGAGAAGGAGTGCCGGGGTAGGGTGCGGGGTGGTGATGTTGCATGACCCATGACAGACCCAGCCGAGGGAAATCAGGAAAGGTATTTTGATTGCAAACAATTGGCTTATTGATCATTACAGAATGTCTCTCTGGTGGTTTCCGCTCCCTCCACACTTCCTTCCCCTTTTCCTAACCATGATTCCCTTCACCCTGCCCTCTTCCCACTTCCAGTTCACAATCGATACCCATATCAGAATCCGGTTTATCATCACTCACATACATCATGAAATTTGATTTCTTTTGTGGTAGTAGTATATATATATGTATACACACACATATGCACACACACACACACACACACACTCAGTGTCCACTTTATTAGGAATACCATCACACCTGGTTAATGTAAGTATCTAATCAGCCAATTGTGTGGCAGTAACTCGATGCATTAAAAACATGCAGACTTAGTCAAGAGGTTCAGTTATTGTTCATCTAATGTATGGATCTACTTCTTTTAAGGCAATGGCCCCTTCCCCCTCTGTACTACATAGTGATCTGTTGTCTGCACAGGCACTCTTGTCCACACATGCACATTGTTTTCTCTCTCTCTCACTTCAATGTGAATAAACCAGTTAAAACCATCTCCGTTTAATATATATCTAGTTGTGCACAGCCACAACAGTTCAGAGCAAACATTAACATGGGGAAGGAATTTGATCTCAGTGACTTTTACTATGGAATGATTGCTGGTGCCAGCTGAGGTAGCGTGATTATATCTGAGACTGCTGAGCTCCTGAGATTTTCACACATCTGGAGCTTATAGAGAATGGTGCAAAACTAAAAACATCCAGTGAGCAGCAGTTCTTTGGGTAAAAACACCTTGTTAGTGAGAGAGGTCAGAGGAGAATGACTAAACTGGCTCAAGCTGACAGCAAGGCAACAGTGTTGTGCAGAAAAGTATCTTTGTCGAACCTTGAGGTATGGGGGTACCTAATAACGTGACCACTGACTGCATATGTACAGCCAAGATATGATATTAGAAGATACTGGATAGAAAATTCACATTTTTGAGGTTGATTGACATTGCTTTACATCTCCAAAGGTTTTACTGGCTTCAGAAACAGAATCAGTTTCTAGCATCTACAGAATCTCTTGTGATAATAAACCTGGTTCTGATTTTGGTTCATCACTAAGGGCTGTCCCCAACCAGGACATGCCAACTATCATTACTAACATTGGTTAATCCACGTGGACTGGAGTTCTGCTTATTGTCAGCAGAAATATTGAATTTCTTCACACCTTCCTCATCTTACCATACAATTCCAAATCAATTGTCAGCTGGCTATAAAGCATAGTCTTCAACATATTAAGTTGAGGCATGCACTCCATATGTCCCAGCTAATGAAGTCTGTAGGCTTCAAGAGTCATAGCACCATAAGATATAGGAGCAGAATGAGGCCATAGAGTCTGCTCTGCCATTTCATCATGGCTGATCCATTTCCCTCTCAGCCACAATCTCCTGCCTTCTCCCCGTATTCCTTCATGCCTTACTAATCAAGAATCTATCAAACTCTTCCTTAAACATACCAAATAACTTGGCCTCCACAGCCACCTGTGGCAACAAATTCCACAGCTTCCCCACCCTCTGGCTAAAGAAATTTCTCCTACATTCTTTCTGTAACCCTATGGCTAATGAAGTTCCTTCTCATATCTCTACTAAAGAGGCATTGTTGTATTCTGGACTTCCTCACTACAAGAAGCATCCACACCATGTCTACTCCATCGATATTTGGTAGATTTCAATGATTACAGTAAAGCATTGTTCTAATCTTGATTATGTACAGGTCCAGAGCCATTAAACGCTCCTCATAAACTTTCATTCCCGGGTTCGTTCTTGTGAACCTACTTTGGAGCCTCAACAATGCCAGCACATCCTTTCTTCGATAAGATTGCAAATGCCCCTCCACTCTTTAAGAAGGGAGGGAGGCAGAAGAGAGGAAATTATAGGCCAGTTAGTCTGACTTCAGCAGATGGGAAGACATTGGAATCCATTATTAAGAATGTGGTTTTGGGGCACTTGAAGGTGCATGATAAAGTAAGCCAAAGTCAGCATGGTTTCCTTAAGGAGAAATCTTGCTTAACCAATGTCTTTGAAGAAGTAATAAGCTGGAAAGGCAAAGGGATCAGTGGATGTTCTATCCTTGTCCTTTGACAAGGTGCAGCACATGAGGCTACTTAACAAGATATAAGGCCATCATATCACAGAAAAGATACTAGCAAGGATGGAAGAATAGTTGGCTGGCAGGAGGCAAAGATGTGGAATAAAAAGGGCCTGTTCTGGTTGGCTGTTGGTGACAAATGATGTTCTGCATGGCTCAGTATTGGGACTGGTATTTTTCACATTATATACCTATGACTTGGGTGATGGAATTGATGGCCTTGTGGCAATGCTTGCAGAAGCTATGAAGATAGATGGAGGGGTAGGTGATGTTGAGGGAGCAGGGAGACTGCAGAAGCATTTAGACTGATTGGGAGAATGGGCAAAGAGGTGGCAGATGGAATATACTGTATGGAATTGTATGGCCATACACTTTTGTAGAAGGAATAAGGGTCTAGAGTAGTTTCTAAACGGAGAGAAAATAGAATCATCGGAAGTGCAGAGGGACTTGGGAGTCCTTGTGCAGGGCTCTCTAAAAGTTTACCTGCAGGTTCAGTTAACGGTAAGGAAGGCAAATGCAATGTTAGCATTAATTTTGAGAGGACTGGAATGTAAAAGCAAGGGTGTAGTGCTGAGACTTTATAAGCATTGGGCAGACTGCACTTGGAGTACTGGAAGCATCTTTTGGCACCTTATCGAAGAAAAGATGTGTGGCATTGGAGAGGGTCCAGTGGAGGTTCACGAGAATGATCCCAGGAATTAAATGGTTAACATTTGTGGAGTATTTTGGCCTGTACTCATTGAAACCTACTGAATAATGAAAGAGCTAAACAGAGTGAATGTGGAGAAAATGTCCACTTAGAGCAGAGAGGAGGAGCAATTTCCTTAGGCAGAGGATGGTGGATCTGTGGAATGCATTGCCATGGATGGCTGTGGAGGCCAAGTCATTGTCTACGCTATATTTAAAGCAGGGTTTGAAAGGGTTTGTTAGACAGGGAGAATGGGAGGTTATGGGAGAAAGCCAGTGACTGAAGTTGAAAGAGATATTAAATCATCCATGATGGTCAAGTGTCTTAATTCTGCTCCTATGACTTATGGTCTTATGGTCTTACAAGGGACCCAAATCTGCTCACAATACTCCAAGTGTGGTATGACCAATGCCTTATAAAACCTTAGCATTCCATTGTTGCTGTAATATTTTACCCCACTTAAAATAAATGCTAAATTTGGGATAGTATTGTTTTGACAACAGGGTTCTTAATACCAGTTGCAGTGCCGAAACTGGTTCATGATTGTCCATACAACCCACCTTTTGTTATATTGAAGACCCCCCCCCCCCAACTCAGAACAAAAGTGACCCAGCTACAAAGAAGAAATGGATTTTTAATATTGCTTCAGTCTGCAGTCTGAGAGGTCACAATAGGTATCAGGCACAATGGTGGACTGATAAACTGAAAAGCTGATATACACAGTTTTTGGGTAATGCGTTACTTTGCAATGTTAATCTTTATAAGCCCAGATTCAATGAAGTATTGAATGTTCCAGTAAAATGTCCCTCCTTTGCACTTAATATAACTTTCTCGTGCCAATTTGATAACTCATCATTCTTCACTTAAAAATCACCTTTATTGTCATCTTTGACTGGAGGATATCTTATTTCTAACCTACGGACATTCATGGAAAATGTTATGACTTTCTCTAATGCGGGGAATATTTTTGTTTCTTAATCTAATAACTGTGCTTTCAACAAATCTCTCTACATTTGGAATGAGTGCATTCAAATTATTGACTTACTTGTTTTAAATAAATCCAGATGGATAATTCAAATACAGTTTTGTTTGGTTATTATTATATTTCTTTGGCATATCTTGAATTCCTCAATCAAAATATAAGTTTGAAAGATTAAAGCATTTGAATATTTGATTTCACCCTTCCAGAGACTCCACGACCAACATCTTCCCAGAACAGCCTAAACCTAAAGGTATGCAGGGTGGTTAAAAAAAGTGCATGGACATTAATACTGATAACACGCCATTTGGAAAAATAGAAATATAAAAGATAAATACTAGTCTGGATGTATGAGCCCTTTTTAACAAAAATGATGAATTAGTAGCAGATGAAGTATATTGGTTTGAGCTAAATGGCTGAGCGATTGGAACAGTGGAGGATAGCTAACATTGCCCTCTTGTTCAAAAAGAGCAGTCGAAGTCAGCCTAGTGAGCCTTTCTTAACTGGTAGGGAAGTTGTTGGAAGACAGTTATCTTTAGAAAGGCAGGGGTTAGCTATGTTCACTTAGAAAAGGAGCATGGTTTTCTGCAGGGGAGATCACAACTCAAAGGGTCTTACCTCACCAAACTGACAGAGTTCTTTGAAAATTGATGGAAGCAGAGCAGTAGACATAATTTGCCTATACTTTATTAGGGCTTTTGACACAACTTAACTTTCTCCACAACTCTCTAAATTCTCTTTGCTGGACTTTGTGTCTCTCATTTTAGTTCTAATAAGGACCATGACCTCTGGCTGCTCATTCTGCCCTTTTAGAATGGCCTGAACCTTCTCAGAGACATCCTTGTTTGTGGTATGATGGAGGTAACTCAACATCCAGCAATCTCATTGATTTTCACAGATACTGCTGTCTATATCCCCCTTCTCCCACAGCCCAGCAGATTAGTCCAGGATTCAAGGTCCTTTGGCAAATTGGATCTAACATTGGCTTGATATGGAAGGTAGAATGTTGTGGTGCATTTGATATTATTCTGACTGGAAATCTGAAAGAACTGCAAAAGTAGATGCTAGGACATTTATTGTTTGTAATGTACTTGAGTAAGACAGAGGTGGTCTGTTTAGGAAGTCTGAAGATGACAGATAAATTGGTGACATCATAGAGAGTAAAGCAGATTATCTAATGATACAGAGGAACATAAATCAGATGAAATGGATGAGGGCCGGTGATGCTCTAGGTGCATGAGTCAAAGCAAAGAGTTTGGGGTCCTTTCATGGCTAGTCCTGGGGTCAGTATCGAAGATTGAAGCCTGAAAGTTGAGGCCCGATGGCAGAAGCTCTGGGTCTGCAAGTCTGTGAGTCCACTGGGGGAAATTGGAGGGTTGATGTCTGCATGTACACAAATCTGCTGGAGGCATCACAACCACTCACAAACCAACAGCAACTCAAGGACCAAGGCACCGGTAAAGTCAACCGTTAAAAGCAATGTGGTGTACAGGATCACTTGTGGACGCTGCAACAAGAACTACACCAGCCAGACAGAATGTAAACTCTCAACACATTTACGGGAACACAAACTGGCAGTATAGAGACATGATCCATTGTCACTGATCTCAGTACAGGAAGACCAAGAAGACACCACTTTAATTGGAACACCGTGGAGATTCTGATGCAGGCAAATATGAAGCAGGCACAACAATTTTTAGAAGTGTAGTTCTCTTCCAATAACTCTGTAAACAAACATATCAAAATCTATGAACTGTGAAGAGCCAAAGAAATGCAAGCCAATAGAATTCAAAGGTCAACTGAAGGAGAAGCCAATCAGGACCAAGGCAAGTGAATGGTGGCCTAAATAAACATGAGCACTCCCAAAGAGAAACATCAAGAACTGTGAGGATGTCATGTCAACTGGTGATGAAACGTCTGCAAGTTACTTGCCAAGGCTGGTGAACACCGCAATATCAAAGGCCTGAGGAGACCTGTCTTGGGGTTGGAGTGGGCGGGTGGAAAGGGGCACGTTTTCCTGTTGTTGATTTGTTGCTGTTGTTGCTTGTGTCGTTCTGCTGAACATTGTGAGCTATGCCATGTGGGTGCCGGAATATATGGTGACACTTGTCATGGGTTTTGCTAACTGAGGTCATCCTTCGGTTGTGCTTGTTATTAAAGCAAAGTGGACATTTTGCTCTATCTGTACCTGTGATAAATAAATTCATCTGAATCTGAAAAGTTGAACAGAGCAGTGGAACATGGAATTTATTCCAGACTAGTGTGAGGCAATGATTCTGGGAAAACAAATTTGGATTGGACAAATAGAGAAAATGCCAGAGCCCTTAGGAGTGTCAACGTAAAGAGAGATCTTGGGGTGCAAGCCCTTGGCTCCCTGAAATTGGAGGCAAACTGAATAGAGCAGTGAAGAAGGCATTTGGTATGTTTACTCTCATCAGCTGAGGCATTGAGTGCAGGAGTTGGAATGCCACATTGCAATTATACTAGATAATGGCTAGACAACACTGAGAATATTGTGTCTGCACAAGAGAACTGTAAATGCTGGGAGTCTGGAGCAACACATCAGTTGCTGGCGGAACTCAGCAAGATGGGCAGCATTTCTAGCGGAGGTGGAATTGACGGTTGACAGTTCATGTCTGGACTGAAAAGAAAGAGCAAATACAACCAGATTAAAGTGGTGGTGGGAGGGAAGGGGTGGAGTAAGAGATGACAGGTGGGTGGGGGTGTGAAAAGTTGGTGAGGAAGGGGGAGAGAGGGAGTGATGTAAACATCTGGGAAGTGACTGAAAAAAAGGAATCCGATGGGAGAGGACAGTGAACTATTAAAGAGAGGGAAGGAGGCGGGGAGGGGTGGGGAAAGATAGAGTGAAGGGACCAGTGTGATTAGGGAATCTATGGGAATAGACAGTCGCTTCCATCTTCTCGCTTCGTTCCCACTTCCCCCCCCCCCTTCACCTATCTAATAACACCCTTCGCACCAAAATCCACCTATCACTTGCTAGTTCTTCCCTTACCTCTCTATAATCGCTATCTAGTCTCTCTCTTTTCTGGCCTTGTTGAACGGTTGCAGCTCACAACATCAGCTATCCATTTCCCTCTATAGATGCTGCCTGACACGGAGTTCCATCACAATTTTGAGTGTTGTATTTAGAAAATTGTGTAAAGATCTGGACATTACAGGACAGATGTGACAGCAACTGTGAGAATACAGCGGAGAGTCACTAGGATGTTGCCTGGAATCGAGGGCTATTGTTATAAGGGGAGATTCTGAAGTTTATTCTCATTGGAATGTAGGAAACAGAGGGGTGGCCTTATAAGAATTTATATAATTAAGAGGGGCCAACATAGAATTGATGGGCAGAATTTTTCCAAGAGCAGGGGTGTCTGGACTAGAGTCACAGCTTTTATGTGAGAGGGTCTAAGTTTCAAAGAGACATGAGGGAGATGTTTTTCACACAGATGATCGTGGTTACCTAGAATGAGCTGCCAGAGGAGACAGAGGTACAATTACAAAAGTTGAAAGCTATTTAGAGAAAAATTTAAAGATAAAGAGAGATGGACTAATGCTAGCAAATTGGATTAGAATTGATCAAATAATGGACTACATGGTGTGTAGGAAAGTGTTTGTTTCTGTGCCATAAAATTCTATTATTCCACAGAAGATTATATGGAAGAAATAGATCATTAGATAATTTCAGTATGGAATTATTGGGCCGAAAGGCCTTCTTCTGTACTGTGGTGCTGTATGACTAGATACTCGTGAGCTGAATATTAACCAAAACATTTGTTCTTTATCATCACCAGTTTTGCTTACAATATTTACATATTGTTTCAAAGAAGTAGATCTAGTGAGAAAAGAAGATAAATAAACTGAAATCCTTTGGACCATATAGAAGCTTTTCCTTTCTTAATAAGGTAAACTTTAAAGTTACATGATTTTGGCACAACCATAATTACCTAAAACTCAATTTAGGTAAATACAAAACAAAATTCCAACTGGTATTTGATTTTTTTTTTTCCCCAGGACATCATATTTCACGAGTAACTTTACAATAAAGTAAGTGCTTAAGGTGATCAGCAGTTCAGGCAGCAAACAAAAACAGTTAATTTTTCAGGGCAATGAACTTTCATCAGCAGCTGATGAAAGGTCATCAACCTGATTTTATTATTAGTATTATTAGTATTATTAGTATTATTCATCCTCTCTCTCACACACACACACAGATATAGAACATAGGATGGGAAACAATACAGCACAGTACCGGCTTTTCGGCTCACAATGTTGTGCTGAACTTTTAACCTACTCCTAGATTAATCTAATGTTTCCCTCCAACAAAGCCCTCCAATTTACTTTCATTCACGTATCTTTCTAAGAGTTTCCTAAATGTCCAAAATGGATCTGCCTCTATCATTACCCCCTGGCAGTGTGTTCCATAAACCTATCTGCGTAAAATTTCTACTTCTGACTTCCCCCTTATATCTTCTTCCAGTCATGACCTTCATATTAGCTATGCCACTCTGGGAAAGAAGCAGTAGCTGTCCACTCCATCTATGCCTCTTATAGACCTCTATCAAGTCATTTTTTGTCTGCCTTAGTTCCAAAAAGAAAAACCCAAATTCAGCAGCATTTGGCCTTTGTTGGTCGTAAGTGTACTTTCACAATAGTTCCACCAGGAATATCCCATCCGTTTGGGGTGTTGGGTGAATTATGGGTTCATGTAGATGTGGGAGCAGTTATGGATAGCAGAGGTTCAGGGGTTTAGGTCAATTGTTTCCTTGGGTTCAGCAGGCTGGCTGATCAGAATCAGAATCAGCTTCAATATCACCAGTATATGTGATGAAATTTCTTGTTTTGTGGCAGCAGTGCAGTGCAATTCATAATTAAAAAGACTATAAATTACAATGTCAATTGTATGCAGTATAAAAATTAAATAAATAGTGCAAAAGGGGAGCAAAAAAATCGGGTAGTGCACATGGGTTCATTGTCCATTCAGAACTTGATGGTGGCAGGGAAGGAACTGTTCCTGAAATGCAGAGTGTATGTCTTCATGTGGTAGCAATGATGGATGCCGCTTTTTCAGGCTTACCCTTTTGAAGGTGTTCTTGAAGCTGGGGGGGACGTGATGTAACAAACTGAGGTTACAGCTATGCTGATGCATGGAGCTCTCTTTGCCGACCTCAGTTCAGAGCACTATTTGCTTAAGGTTATTGTCTGCACGATGTATATTTCTCTGTACATTGCATGTTCGACGGGCTTTTTTATATATGAGTTCTTTTGGGTTTCTTTGTTTAGTGGCTGCTTATTAGGAAACAGATCTCAAAGCTGTATAATGTATACATACATTAATAATAAATGTACTTTAAACTTTTCAAGAGTCCAAGGCAGTGTGTGTGTGTGTGTGTGTGTGTGAGCATGCGCACACACGCACATGTATGTGAGAGCAACTACAAAGAGCAACAAAAGGAATCATTGGGAGGGAAAAGATAAAATATGAAAGCAAACAAGCAAACAAAACTTTTACAAGTACATAAAAAATAAGAGAGATGAGAGCGGATATGAGACCACCAGAAAATGAGGCTTGAAAAACAATAATGCGGGTCAGGGAGATGGCAGATCAACTAATGAGTATTTTGCATCAGTCTTTGCAGTAGAAAACACTGGCAGTGTGCCCTGTATTGAAGGGTGTGAGGGAAGAGAAGGGAGTGCAATTACTGTTACAAGGGAGTAGGTGATCAAAAACTGAAAGACATGAGGGTGCATAAGTCACCCAGACAAGACGAACTGCAACCTCAGGTTCTGAATGAAGTAGTGATAGAGAACGTGGAGACATTAGTACTGATGTTTCAAAAACCAATGGACTTTGGCATAGTGCCTGAGGACTGCAAAGCTGCAAATGTCACTGCACTCTTTCAGAGAGGAGGAAAGCAGCAGAAAGGAAATTATAGACTAGTTGCCTGACCTCAGTGGTTGGGAAGATGTTGGAGTCAGTTGTGAAGGATGAGGTTATGGAATATGTGATGACACAGGACAAGATAGTACAACATGAGCATGGTTTTCTGAAGGGAAAATCTTTCCAGACAAATCTGTAGGAATTCTTTGAGGAGATTACAAGTAGGATAGATAGGGTCCACACGGTAGGCTTATTCAGAAAGTCAGAAAGCATGGGATTAGAGAAGTTTGGCCAGGTGGATTCAGAATTGGCTTGCCTGCAGAAAGCAGACGGTCATGGTGGAGGGAGTACATTCAGATTGGAGGGTTGTGACTAGTGGTGTCCCACAAGGATCGGTTCTGGGACCTCTACTTTTCGTGATTTTATTAATGACCTGGATGTGAGGTTAGAAGGGTGGATTGGCAAGTTTGCAGATGACAAAGGTTGACGGTGTTGTGGATAGTCTAGAGGATTGTCGAAGATTGCAAAGAGACATTGATAGGATGCAGAAGTGGGCTGAGAAGTGGCAGATGGAGTTCAACCCGGAGAAGTGTGAGGTGGAACACTTTGGAAGGACAAACTCCAAGGCAGAGTACAAAGTAAATGGCAGGATACTTGGTAGTGTGGAGGAGCAGAGGGATCTGGGGGTACATGTCCACAGATCCCTGAAAGTTGCCTCACAGGTAGATAGGGTAGTTAAGAAAGCTTATGGGGTGTTAGCTTTCATAAATCGAGGGATAAGTTTAAGAGTCACGGGGTAATGATGCAGCTCTATAAAACTCTGGTTAGGCCACACTTGGAGTACTGGGTCCAGTTCTGGTTGCCTCACTATAGGAAGGATGTGAAAGCATTGGAAAGGGTACAGAGGAGATTTACCAGGATACTGCCTGGTTTAGAGTGTATGCATAATGATCAGAGTTTAAGGGAGTTAGGGCTTTACTCTTTGGAGAGAAGGAAGATGAGAGGAGACATGATAGAGGTATACAGAATATTAAGAGGAATAGATAGAGTGGACAGCCAGTGCCTCTTCCCCAGGGCACCACTCCTCAATACAAGAGGACATGGCTTTAAGGTAAGGGGAGGGAAGATCAAGGGGGAATATTAGATGAAGGGTTTTTACTCAGAGAGTGGTTGGTGTGTGTAATGCACTGCCTGAGTCAGTGGTGGAAGCAGATACACTAGTGAAATTTAAAAGACTGCTAAACAGGTGTATGGAGGAATTTAAGGTGGGGGAGGGTTATATGGGAGGCAGGGTTTAAGGGTCGGCACAACATTGTGGGCCGAAGGGCCTGTACTGTGCTATACTATTCTCTGTTCTGTATTCTATAAAGGGAATGTAGTGGATGTTGTATACCTGGTCTTGTGAAAGCCTTTGACAATGTGCCACACATGTGGCTGCTAAGTTAAGAGCTAATGATATTACAGGAAAATTAATAACATGGTTAGAGCATTGGCTGATTGGTAGGAGGCAGAGTGGAAATAAAACAATCCTTTTCTGGTTGGCTGCCAGTGACTAGTGGTGTTTTGCAGGGGTCGGTGTTGGGACTGCTTCTTTTTATGCTGTATATCAATGATTTAGATCATGGAATAGATGGTTTTGTTTCCGTTTGCAGATGATACAAAGATTGGTGGACGGGCAGGTAGTGGTTGAGGAAACAGACTGCAGAAGGACTTGGACAGATTAGGAGAATGGGCAAGAAAGTGGTACATAAAATACAATGTTGAAAAATACATAGTCATCACATTGGTAGTAGTAATAAATGTGCAGACTACTTCCTAAATAAAGAGAAAATCCATAAATCTGAGATGCAAAGGGACTTGGGAGTCCTCGTGCAGAACACTGTAAAGGTTAACTTGCAGGTGGTGAGGAAGGCAAATGCAATGTTAGCATTCATTTTAAGAGATCTAGAATACAAGGGTCCTTTTCCTGAAAAGGGTCTCATCCCTAAAAGTTGATTGTTTATTCCTTTCCATAGATGCTACCTGAGCTGTTGTATTCCTCCAGGTTTTTGTGTGTGCTGCTTTTGATTTTCTCATGTTTATAATTACAAAGTTCTTCCGGTCTCCTGCATTATTTTTCTGATAACTTATAAATGACCACCATCGCTTTGTGCTCCAGATTTCAAAAAGTATTTGCATAACACTAGTGAAATACCAGTTTTCTACCAATGAATTTCCCAGCCATTGTGATATTTTGTAATTATTTAAACTTATCATTTGGAAATGTTATTCTTCATCGATCTTTGCTGATGCGTACATACTAGTAATGATGTAGGTAAATTGTTCTATGAGGCAGAGAAATTTGCATTTGCAAAGGAGAGAATTAAACTAAAGGTATAATTTTGTTTTGACATCTTATTGCGAAAGGCTACGAAAAGCCTTATTCCATGAACTACAGGAGCTGGCTCCCACATCTCACTGGCACCCTTCTCGTGATCTGTAAATGCTGATCGGGTACCCATCACGCTTTTTGCATAGGAAAGCGACCGAACTGTAAGATGTTGACATGACTTGAAAGATGTTTCCAAGAGTCTACACCAGAGGGCACAACCTCAGAATACAGGACATCCAGTAAGGATAGAGAGGCATCCCTTTTCTAGCCAGAGGGACTTAAATCTGTGAAATTCATTGCCACAGGCAGCTGTGGAAGCCAGGTCATTGGGTGCATTTAAGGTGGATTTTTCGATAAGACAGGGTGTGAAAGGTTACGGGAAGAAGGCAGGAGAATGGGGTTGAGAGGGAAATGGGTCAGATGGTGAAGCAGACTTGATGGGCCAAATGGCCTGATTCTGCTCCTATGTCTTGTGGTCTTATGAATAGACAAAGGAGAGTCAGAGGATGTTAATTACTTGGAATTTCAGCTTTTAAAAGCTGCCACACATTAGATTTCTTAACAAGATTAGAGCCCATGATATTCCAGGAAAGGTACTAGCATGGTTAGAAGATTGTCTGACTGGCAGGAGGCCACGTGACTTCTGTCTAGCACTTCGCAGAGACAGCAGGAAACCAAATCAGGAAGAAATGAGACAGAGGACAACAAGGAGAAAGGTGGAGAATAATGGATTACTAGTAACAGAGACAGGACTAAGTGAAAAAGCTATGATCAATACAGGGGGGAAATTATCAAGTTCATATTTGAAACAGCAAAGCTTTAAAACTGGTAACAATGGAAGGATGTTAATGAATTTCAAGAATAAGGTATTTATTTGATGCAAAAAGTAAGCTGTACACCAATGAAAAGATCTATGCACATCAAATAACATTTAAAATCAGGAATGCAGTAGCTATGTCACAATAAAAACTGT
This sequence comes from Hypanus sabinus, assembly GCF_030144855.1. Lineage (NCBI taxonomy): Eukaryota > Metazoa > Chordata > Chondrichthyes > Myliobatiformes > Dasyatidae > Hypanus > Hypanus sabinus. The sequence goes on from NC_082706.1 coordinate 197,716,538, forward strand.
GTGCCAAAACTGAAGCGTGCACAGTATGATGTAGTTTGTGGAACAATTGGCCGGGAGACTTGCTTTAGCCATGTCTTCTCTGCGACTGTTCCACTTTTCAGCAGGGAAAAGTTTATTTGCTGGGAGCTGTAGACTTGGAGAGATGCCTTCAGTGGCCACTTTATTAAGTACACCTGTATACCATTAATACAAATATATAATTAGCCAATCTTGAGGCAGCAACTCAATGCATAAGTGACAAGAGATTCAGGCATTGTTCATGAAGCTTCTTGACTGGGTTCATGTGGAAACTTGGCTCATTGCAGGCCCCGTTAACAGCCATGGTACTCAGTGGTGAGAAGGCCACCTTTCATAAACAATAGGTGTCTAGAGTCAGTATAATTTGGGGTTCAACCAAGCAAGAACGTCATGATGTTACGATTAAAGAAACCTCAATATTAGTGAATGCTGTGTAAATACTGCTCATACACAACCGCTGGCCGGCAAGAAATAACAGATTGCACACTGCATAAAGTTATAAAGTAAATTTCAGCTTTATCAAACAGTTAATCGGAAAAAGAAAAGGAAAACGAAATGAAAGGGCCAATAGAGTTAACCCAGTCCAAATGTGCACATAAGATTGGAGCTCATACTGGAGTCATCTTTAACTTACGTGCTGGATCCACGGACTGTGTGAAAGCACTCACCACATTCCAAACTTCGCTTGAAATTCACCTCAAATTGGCTCCCTTGCGAGTATTGTCCCTTCCTTCTTGGAGAGATTCATCTGGATAAAGCACCTTGTGCAACAGGGATGACGTCCTCAGCCATCTTCACTCCTGTCCTTTCCGCAGCTCCCGCCAAAACAAAACAGTGAACCACAATGTCCATCACAAATCTCTCTCCGCTCCACTCTCACAAACTTCTTCCTGATCTGATACTGATACAGCCCATCAGCAAGACACACTGCTTCTACAGAAAGCTACTAAATGAAATATCCTACAGCATTAGTGTAAAAAATCTTAACCAGGGCATTACATTCAGACCAAAACATCAGAATGGGGAAGGTATGTGATCTAAGTAATTTTGACCGTGGGATGATTATTGGTGCCAGACGGGATGGTTTGATTATCTCAGAAACCGCTGATTTCCTGGGATTTTCACACACAACAGTCTCTAGAGCTTACAGAGCATGAAACAAACAAAAAAAACAATTCAGTGAGTGACAGTTCTGTGGGTGAAAACGCCTTGTTATTGAGGGAGGTCAGAAGCGAATGGCCAGACTGCTTTCAGCTGACAGGAAGATGACAGTAACTCAAATAACTAGATGTTACAACAGTGACGTACAGAAGAGCATCTCTGAACACACAACACGCTGGACCTTAACGTGGATGGGCTGCATCAGCAGAAGACTGTGAACATTCGCTCAGTAGCCACTCTGTATATACCTATCAAAGTGACACTCAGTGCATGTCATTGCAACAGATGCTGGCATTTTATATGCAGACCTCTTCTCTGACATTCTAATCATGGAAATAGGAACTATCAGGGATTATGTACCGAAACAATGCAGGTTTGTTGTCACATCCTCTGTTTCTGCTTACACATGCAATGGGGAATTATTTGATTATGAAAGGCCGGTATCAGAACCACTGTGCTATCAGTGCAAAGGTCATCAACACCAGCTGGGAAATTAATTCCACTGCTAATTAGTGTGATAGAAGCAGAACATCGACTGTTAATGTTTTTAAGATCGCATTGAAAAACGAAGTGGTATTAAAGGAATGAAAATGCCACTCACCCTCACCCACACTCTTTCACAAGTGCTCTTGAAAGATGCCCAGTTATCTTAATAATTACTTTGAAATTAAAGGTTGAACATTAATGAAGTTGGAAGTTCATTTTCTGAGAAGAAATAGTGCAAGGTATTTGGCTTGGGCAGGGCTGCTGGGTGGTCATAAACATAAAGAAGTATAGGACAGAAATAAGACATTCAGCCCAACTAGTCCATGTTGAAAACCATTTAAACTGCCTTCTTCCAATGAACTGCACCAGGACCATAACCCTCCAGATTCCTACTATCCATCTATCTATCCAAACTTCTCTTAAATGTTGAAATCAAGCTCGCACGGACCACTTGTGTTGGCAGCTCATTCCACACACTCTGGACCCTGTGAGTGAAGAAGTTTCCCCTCATGTTCCCTCTAAATTTCTCACCTTTTACCCTTAAGCCAAGACCTCTCATTGCAGTCCCACACAACCTCAATGAAAAAAGTATGCCTGCGTTTACCATATCTATACCCCTCATAACACTCCTCTGAACATCCCTCTCAATCTTCTACATTCTAAAGAAAACGGTTCTAACCTATTCAATTTTTACTTATAACTCAGGTTCTCCAGAACCAGCAACATCCTTATAAATTTTCGATGAACTCTTTCAAACATTTTTATCTTTTCTGTAGGTAAGTGACCAAATCTGCACACAATGCTCCAAATTAGACCTCACCATTGTCTTATATAACTTCAACATAACATCCCATCTTCTGTACTCAATATATTGATTTATGAAGGCCAATTTGTCAAAAACTTTCCTTGCCACTCAACCTACCATTATACCACTTTTAACACAGTATGTACCTGTATTCCCAATTCACTTTTTCTACCATATTTCCCAGGGCCTACTATTCATTGTGTAAGTCCTACCGATGTGCAAAACTTCACACTTATTTGCATCAGATTCCATCTACCATTTTTCAGAATATTTTTTTGTGACTGTGTTTATTTTCCTTCATGGCTGCTTCTTTAAGATTTCTTGTTTTGGATAATAATAAAGAAATTATCCATATTAAAGAAAAAGTTAACCAGTGGAAGATCATGAATCTCTATGGATGACATCCCATTATTTGAGCAGACTGGTTGTTGACAAGGAAACATCAAACATCTGGCTCAGAGTTGTAAACCTCTTCCCAGAAACTGAATGGTTGGTTGTGGCAAGACAGGAACAGGAGATTAACACAAAAATATTGAAAATACATAATAAAAGACCAACATATGCAAAATGATAAATGCAGAAAATGCCAAGAGAAGCCAGAAACAATCCAACACTTTACAGGATCCTGCAGCAGTTTAACTCAATCTGATTACTTACACAGGTACAATCAAGTGGTAAATGCCATTCACCAAATCTTGTTTTAAAATACAAACTCATAAAAGATGGCATACATTTCTATAAATACAAGCCTGGTCCAGTTTTAGAGTCAGATTCCTACAAATTATATTACGACCTATCCATTATTACATACAGAACAATCCATAATATCCGACTGGATGTAATATTACAGGATAAACAAGCAAGAACAACTTATTTAATCGATATAGCCATTCCAAGCACACATAATATACAGAAATCAATAAGTGGATGGTTATAAACAGGTTTGTGCTTATTCTCTTTCTTGGCTGTTTCTTTAAGGTTTCTCTTTTTGGATATCAGACAGTTTGCTCCCAAATTTACTGTTGCAGACCCCACTGATTAACAAAAAGAACTGATTATTCTGGTAGGTTGCCATCTGCAGACTGCTGGTTACCATTACATCATTTGGATTACCAATCTGCAAATTCAATGTTTTATTTCAGAATATATCAATAGATTCCACTTTGTTGCAGGCTATCCAATCACCTCCAAGATAAAAAAAATATGTTATCAAGAAATTAGATAAGTTACATTGATTAGAAACAAGTATGTCCCAAGCAATTAGCTGCACTGAAGTGGAGGAGCTAAAAAGATGCATTCGGAGTGCTCTGCCAAATTGTACACAGTCTAGTTTCACAAACAGCAGTGCAATAAACAACCTGTTCATAGTGATCATGAGTGATGATAGGAGGATTGCTTGCTAAGGTGCATCAATATTCTGGTCAAGGGAAACTACTCACTCTACATTTTCTCCTACTCTGGCAAGATTAGTAGAGTGGATTTTCTACACCAGTAGATTAACCTCATGCACACAGAGTTGAACTGCACTTTCCCAAACTGCAGTTCCCAAACTTCCTGCTTCCTTTGAGCCAAAAACCCACCCACATTACTGTAATTTAAGGTTCAAAGTAAATTAATTATCAAAGTCACAATATATTACCTTGAGATTCATTTTACAGTCATGGTGTCATAGAAAAGTACAACACACAAACAGCCCTTTCGGCCCATCTAGTTCGTGCCAAAACCATTTAAACTGTCTACTCGCATAGACCTGTGTCAGGACCATAACCTGCCATACATCTACCATCAATGTACCTGTCCAAACTTCTCTTAGAATTTGAAATTGAGCTCATACTGGCAGCTCATTCCACAATCTCATGACCCCTCAGTAAAGAAGTTTCCCCTCATGTTCACCTTTCACCCTTAAGTCATGACCTCTAGTTGTGGTCCTACCCATCTTCAGTTGAAAAGGCCTGCTTGCATTTACCCTACATATACTCTTCATTATTTTGTATATTGTATCTCCCCTCAGTCTTCTATGTTCCAAGGAATGGAGTCCTAACTTATTCAACTTTTCCTTATAACTCAGATCCTCCAGTCCCGGCAAAATCCTTGTAATTTTCTCTGTACTCTTTCAAACTTATATGCATCTTTCCTGTAGGTAGGTGGCTAAAGCTACACACAATGTTGGAATAGGTGGCTTTATTGTTACATTTACAGATGATATGAAGATTGGTGGAGGGGCAGGTAGTGTTGAGGAAACAGGTTTTCTGCAGCAAGATGGAGTAGAACAATGGGCAGAAAGTGGCAAATGAAATTCATTGTTGGAAAATGCATGGTCATGCACTTCAGTAGTAGAAATAAATATACAGACTATTTTCTAAACGGGAAGAAAATCCAAAAATGTGAGATGCAAAGGCACTTGGGAGTCCTTGTGCAGAACACCCTAAAGGTTAACTTGCAGGTAAGGTTGGTGGTGAGAAAGGCAGATGTCAGCATTCATTTCAAGAAGTCTAGAATACAAGAGCAGGGATGTGATGCTGAGTCTCTATAAGGCACTGGTGAGGCTTCATCTTGAATATTGTGAGCAGTTTTGGACTCCTCATCTAAGAAAAGATGTGCTGGCATTGGAGAGGGTTGCAGGACTGAAAGGGTTATCATACGAAGAACGTTTGATGGCTTTGGGTCTGTACCCGCTAGAATTTAAAGGTAACGGGGGGTGGGGGGGGGGGGAATCTCATTGTAACCTTTTGAATGTTGAAAGGCCTAGACAGAGTGGATGTGGAAAGGATAATTGATAATTTCCATGGTGGGAGAGTCTAGGGCAAGAGGCCTCAGTGTCTTGATAGAGGGATGTCCATTTTAAACAAAGGTGTGGAGAAATTTCTTTAGCCAGAAGGTGGAGAATTTGTGGAATTTGTTACCACAGGTAGCTGTGGAGGCCCGGTCTTTGGCTGTATTTAAGGCTGAGATTGATAGATCTTGATTGAACATGGCATCAAAGGTTATGGGGAGAAGGCCAGGAGATGGGGCTAGGGAGGGGAAAAAGAGGACCAGTCTTGTTGGAATGGCAGAGCAGACTCGATGTGCCAATGGCCTAATTGTGTGTCAATGTCTCATGGTCAAATACTCCAAATTAGGCCTTACCAATGTCTTTTACATCTCCTTGCATGCATTCACAATAGAACAAAGAAATACAATAAAATCAATTTTAAAAAACTACACGCAAAGACCTGGCAAACAGTCATTGTGTCATTTTACACAAATGACTTTGCCAGGTCTTTGTGTAAAAGTAGACAAACTATGCAAATGCAAAATAAAACAATTAACAATATAATTAAATGAATGAATCTATAAATAAAGAAAGAAAGAATACAGGCTACATGGGTTATAGAGTCCTTGAAAATGACTTGATAGTTTGCAGAATCGGTTCAGTGGTGAGGTAAGTTAAGTTATCCAGAAGCCTGATGGCAGAAGAGTAATAAATGTTCCTGAACCCTGCCGTGTGGGACCTAAATTCTCCTGTACCACTTTACAAATGGTAGCAGCGAAAAGGAAGCATGGCTAGGATGGTGGTGGGGGGGAGGTCCTTATTTATTTATTTTATTTTTATATATAACTCCTTTCATGGTGTCGTGCTTCAGGATTGAGTGACCCTTTGTTCTTCTACCTGTCATTTTAATCGTCCGTGCCTCCTACACTCTGGCCTCTCTGCCCTCAGGCTACTGCGCTGTTCAAAGGACACTCAAGGAACTGCTCTGTGATTTTTGATTAGTTCCACTACAGGACTGAACAATAACAGAGAATGATTCTGCTTCTCCAATTTGCACTCGTTCTAGCCACATCTTTTGTTCTTTACTTCTGCCTATTTTTACCCAACACGTTTCACCTTGCAGCCTCACTACTTTTGATGTTTAATCTCTGTTCCCTGCTACCCTATCACCGCCTTGACCTTTGCTTTCTGTCCTGCCACCTCTGCAACTTATAACTACCGAGAAACTCAATAGCAACACGCCGCCATTTTTCTGCAATTGAATTGAATTTTTTTCTACATTTGCAATTGAAATGGATTTTTCCATGAATGAAGCACCGATCACATTTAGGAGCCAATACCATCACAACTAACAGTGCACTAATGATGTCTCCTTGCGTGGTGACAAAATGCTTGCCAGTAAATTGCTCAGATCGGAGAACGACTCAACCCAACCACCTTGGATATTTTTGTGTAACTTCAGATCCTAATTTCATCTGACATCTCATTCCCAATATGAAAAGAGAAGTACTCACCTGGATGTCATGATGTTAACCCAACAGCTGTGAATATGTTCCTTCATTTATTTTGGCAACTTCATGCATGGAAACCTTATTTGAAGAGGAAGCAAGGTTAATTCCTGCTTCATAACTAATTACTTTTCAAATATAATTACACCATCTTTTAGGGCTTCAATGGAACTTTCATATTAAAATTAAGATTATTCACAAAAAAGATAAGCTACTATTATTTCAAGCGACTCTTTCCCAGTCTTCCCTTACTTTTGAAGCAATCGATAATACAGACATAAACAGCGGTTAAGCTGTCTGGAAAGAACAAAATTTCTCCTAAACAATTACTTGTTCATGACTTGGAACAATTCATCCCTGGGGAATAATTATGGATGAATAACTGCAGATTTTTATTATATTTTTGAAAAGTTTGAGTGACTACGCAAAAAAAGTGCTGATGCATATTTCTTTTTGTTCACTGAGTGATATTGCAGCTGATATCATAGCTTCACTGTTAACTATTACTTTAACCCAGGTGAAACTACTTACTACAGAGAGCCACAGAGACAGGTGCATTGCTAATATGGAATTTACTTTGTTATGTTTTGTAAATTCAAAATTTTAAACTAATTGCAAGGAAAACACAGGAGAACAAAAATGTGGGTCTAACTTTGAGTTTACTTTAAGAAAGGTGCACCATATAAACATGGTAATGTGATGGCATATACAATTCACGTATTTTTATGGATAACCTGTGATGAATTATTGAAATTAACAATAATGCTTAATTAATCTATCTATCTTTATATATATATATATATATATATATATATATATATACACATGTTTACTCAAATATTGTTTAATTATTAAATATACAATGTACTATTTTTAGATTAGGGATAGATACATTGGAAATAAGTTTTTTCAAAACAATTTTTACAAATAGGTAAAATGTTAACATGATTCAGTGATGATTGTATGCCTGGCAAAGATGGGGGAAGTTCTCAATATGAAAAATAAATTACTCAGAATGAATGTGCAGATTGCTGTCTAATTAGCTTTTGTTGGGTATTTCATTTCAGTGTTGTTCTAATGAGATTAAAGTATTCTTAAAGCCATTGATCTGTATTGTTAATTATAATGTGTTAGCTATTCTGTTTGATTTCTAATAGACAATGAAAAGTGGAAAAAATTGTGTGTGTGTGTGTGTGAGAGAGAGATGAATATGCTCAGATACGCATACTTTTTATGAATTGTGTACCTGTGTTTATTTTTATTTTTAACATATTTTTTTCTGAGCTCACACTGGTAAAACCTAAGGTACAGGCAAAGCTAAGCACTCATTTCTCAATTGCTAGAAACTTTTAGACTATTCTTGTGGTTTTTAGTATTGTGGATTTCTGGAAAGTTACATAGATATCATTGTGTAGCCCCAATTGTTTAATGCTGACTTTGGGATGATACCAGTTGTAGGTTTTACTACAGGGCCCATGTATGCTCTGTTCATGTTCCATAGTCTTTCAATTTCCTCTTATAAATTAGCAAACTTCTGGCATTTTTCACTTATTGATTTCTGCATGTTATGTGTGCTTGGAGTGACTACAATTAAGTTGTTCTTGTTTGTTTATCCTGTGTTATTATAACCGGTGAGTTATTATGGATTGTCCTATTTGTAATAACAGATCAGTCATAATATACTTTGCAGGAGTCTGATTCTAAAACTAGATCGGGCTTGTATTTATAGTAAGGACTGTTGTCTTTTATGGGTTTGTAGTTCACAGCAAGATTTTGGTGAATGACATTTGCCACTTGATTGTGCCTGTGTAAAATTGAGTTAAACTGTTGTTATGTGTTGGATTGTTACTGGTTTCTCTTGCCATTTTCACCATTTATGATCTAAAATTTATTGTTCTTTTATTATGTATTTTTGATATTTTTTTGTGCTAACCACCTGGTCCTGAATTCCCTCTGTTTCCAGGAAGAGATGTGCTAGGGTCGATATCTAATCTGCTCAGATCATAGGGATGTCTTCCGTGGGGGCCCATGCTTTTCCATTGATTAACTATTTATTCTATAGTGATATTATTATTTATGTGTTGTCAGCCAGAAAATAAAGAATAACAATACTATCACTATATGTTATCATTATTAGCTATATTTGTAACATGCATCTCAAAACATGCAGTGAAATGCACCACTTGCATCAATGACCAACAAAGGATGAGGATATGTTGGGGGCAGCCCACAAGTATTGCCAAGGCACCAACAAAGCAACTTACCAACCCTAATCTGATATCTTTAGAATGTGGAAGGAAACCAGAGCTCCTGAAAGAAACTCACATGATCTCAGGCAGAATATGCAAGTCCTTACAGACAGCGGCGGGAACCAAACTCAAGTGAACTCAAGGAGTATTTTGTATCAATCTTCACCATGGAAGACACTAGCAGTGTGCCAGGTGCCGTAATGTCTGAGGGAAGAGAAGTGGGCACAGTTACAATAGACAATAGGTGCAGAAGTAGACCATTTGGCCCTTCAAGCCTGCACCGCCATTCTGAGATCATGGCTGATCATCTACTATCAATACCTGGTTCCTGCCTTGTCCCCATATCCCTTGATTCCCCTATCCATAAGATACCTATCTAGCACCTTCTTGAAAGCATCCAGAGAATTGGCCTCCACTGCCTTCTGAGGCAGTACATTCCACACCCCGATAACTCTCTGGGAGAAGAAGTTTTTCCTTAACTCTGTCCTAAATGACCTACCCCTTATTCTCAAACCATGCCCTCTGGTACTGGACTCTCCTAGCATCTGGAACATATTTCCTACCTCTATCTTGTCCAATCCCTTAATAATCTTATATGTTGCAATCAGATCCCTGCTCAATCTCCTTAATTCCAGCGTGTACCATTCTGTGTAAGACAGTCTGGACATCCCAGGAATTAACCTTGTGAATCTACGCTGCACTTCTTCTACAGCCAAGATGTCCTTCCTTAACCCTGGAGACTAAAACTGTACACAATACTCCAGGTATGGTCTCACCAGGGCCCTGTACAAATGCAAAAGGATTTCCTTGCTCTTGTACACAATTCCCTTTGTAATAAAGGCCAACATTCTATTAGCCTTCTTCACTGCCTGCTATACTTGCTCATTCACCTTCAGTGACTGATGAACAAGGACTCCTAGATCTCTTTGTATTTCTCTCTTACCTAACTCTACACCGTTCAGATAATAATCTGCCTTCCTGTTCTTACTCCCAAAGTGGATAACCTCACACTTATTCACATTAAACATCATCTGCCAAGTATCTGCCCACTCACTCCAAGTTACTATCACAAGGGAGAAGGTGCTCAAAAAGCTGAAAGACATAAGTCACCAAGGCCAGCTGAACTGGACCCTAGTATTCTGAAAGAGGTGGCTGTAGAGATTGTAGAGACATTAGCCAAGATCTTTCAGAAATCATAGAATTCTGGTATAGTGCCGGAGGACTGGACAATTGCAAATATCACTCCACTCTTTAAGAATAGGAGGAAGTCAGCAGAAAGGAAATTATAGACCTGTCAGCCTGAACTCAGTGATTGGGAAGATGTTGGAGTCAATTGTTAAGGATGAGGTGATGGAGTACTTGGTGGCACAGGACAAGATAGGGCAAAGTCAGCATGGTTTCCTTTGGGGAAAACCTTGGCTGATGAACCTGTTGGAATTCTTTGAAGAGATTACAAATAGGATAGATAAAGGGGATGCAGTGGATGTTATATACTTGGATTTTCAGAAGGCCTTTGACAAGGTATCACACATGAGGCTGTTTATCAAGTGAACAGCCCATGGTATTACAGGAACATTACTGGCATGGTTAGAGCAGTGGCTGATTGGTAGGAAGCAGCAAGTGGGAATAAAAGAATCTTTTTCTGGTTGGCTGCCAGTGACTAATGGTGTTCCGCCGGGGTCGGTGTTGGAACCACTTTTTTATGCTGTATATCAATGACTTAGATGATGGAATAGATGGCTTTGTTGCCAAGTTTGCAGAAGATATGAAGATTGGTGGAGCGGCAGGTAGTGCTGAGGAAACAGTTTGGCTGCAGAAGGACTTAGACAGAATGGGAGAATAAGCATGAAAGTGGCAAATGAAATACAGTGTTGGGAAATGAATGGTCATGCAATTTTGCAGTAGAAATAAATGTGCAGACTATTTTCTAAACAGGGAGATAATCCAAAACTCTGAGAGGCAAAGGGAATTGAGTCCTTGTGCTGAATGTTCTAAAGTTTAACTTGCAGGTTGAGTCAGTGGTGAGGAAGGCAAATGCAATGTTAGCATTCATTTCAAGGGGTCTAGAATACAAGAGCAGCGATGTGATGCTGAGGCTTTTTTAAGCACTGGTGAGGCCTCACCTTGAGTATTATGAACAGTTTTGGGCTCATCTAAGGAAAAATGTGCTGGCATTGCAGAGGGTCTAGATGAGTTTCTCAAGATTGATTGCGGGACTGGAAGGGTTACCATACGAGGAACACTTAGTAGCTCTGGAAATTAGAAGGATGAAGGGGGATCTCAATGAAACCTTTGAAATGTCGATAGACAGCGTAGACATGGAAAGGATGTTTCCCATTGTAAGGGAGTCTAAGACAAAATGGCACAGCCTCACGATAGAAGATTTTCAAACAAAGATGTGGAGAAATTTCTTTAAGCAGAGAGTAGTGAATTTGTGGCATTTGTTACCACAGGCAGCTCTGGAGAACAGATTGTTTGGTGTATTTAAGGCAGAGATTGATAAGTTCTTGATTGGACACAGCATCAAAGATTACAGGAAGAAGGCTAGGGAGTGAGGCGGAGGAGGGGGAATAATGATCAGCCATGATTGAATGGTGGAGCAGACTCGATGGAACAAATGGCCTCATTCTGCTCCTGTGTCTTCTGGTCTTATTATTGCAAATGCTGCTGCTGTAAAATGGTGTGTGTGTGTGTGTGTGTGTGTGTGTGTGTGTGTGTGTGTGTGTGTGTGTGTGTGTGTGTGTGTGTGTGTGTGTGTGTGCGCGCACCTCAAGGCGGGCAACTTGAGCTGAACCCTTTTCAAGTCTGAAAACCCATTTCAATTTCTGCTGTCAGAAAATTCTCTCCAATCCACTGCAGTGACACATGGCATACAGACTGCTATGTTAACCAATTGATCCACCACAGTCTCAGTCTCGATGGGTACAGGGTTCAATTGGACTGCATCATTTTTGGAATCCTCTGCTCGATCTTCCTTGCTGCAATGCCACACTTGTGACTTTAGCAAAATGCCCACCGAAGTGTAGCTCATCTACAGGATAAATCATAAACTGTACAATCTTTGCTGGCTATGTTCCAGGCCAATGTCAGTCTAACTTCAGTCAGCGGTGAAAATCACTGCACCAGTGCAGTTATCTGAGGAAATGAGTGTTTTAACATCAAGCCTTGTAGAGGACTCACACTGCTGCAGTGATTCCCACCCAAATGTGCGCAAGACACAGACTATCCATAGCAAAATCTTAAACCATCGTAGAGGGCTTTGCAAAGGGATTTTGGAGTCTTAGTGCAGGACTTCATTAAATTTAGCTTGCACTTTGAGTTTGTCGTAAGGAAGACAAGTGCAATGCAGGCTTTCATTTTGAGAGGACAGGAGTTTTAAAGCAAGGATGTAACACTGAGGCTTTTTAAGGCACTGGTCAGACTGCAGTTGGAGTATTGCAAGCAGTTCTGGGCCCCTTATCTAAGAAAGGATGTGTTGGCATTGGAGAGTGTCCAGAGGAGGTTCACGAGAATGATCCTGGTAATGAAATGGTTAAATGAGGGGTATGTTATGTCTCTGGGCCTGGTCTTGCTGGCATTTAGTAGAATGACGGGGTTCTCATTGAAATTTAATAAATATTGAAAGCCTAGACAGAGTGGACATGGTGGGCACATTGGGCCAACAGGACCTGTAGCTGTGCTGTATCACAGAACTAGAATCATGTTTATTATCACTGACATACTGTATGTTATGAAATGTAAAAGATATATAAAATAACAAGTAAGTAAATCAAAAAGAGAGCAAAGTAGTGGGGTAGTGTTCATAGGTTGTGGACCATTTGGAAATCTGATGGCGCAGGTGAAGAAGCTGTTCCTAAAATATTATTTATCTCTAAGTAAATAAAACAAATAAATAAAAATGAGTCTATTATGAGCTCCATCACAAAAAGAGATTATAGGCAGATGGAAAAAACACTTCCAGGTTGTTCGCGAAACATCCTTGAGTAAATGTAAATTCATCACTGACTTATGACCATCGCTGGCCATGACTAACAACAGTGGAGAAAGAGCACCCTTGGGAGCACTGAGCACTTGCAGCCTTTATGTTAGGACCATACAAATGAAGCTGGCATTGTGAAAACAGAGCCACCCTTCACATCTAAAACATGATCTCTTTTTCTCTTTTCACAGCTGTTGCATTTTTAAACTTTATTTCAGAATTCCAGCATCTGCATTTTTATTTAGCTTTCCACCTTGTGGAAGTACATGGAACTGCAGCCCCAGGGAGGTCTCGCGGAATACAACAGCTCCCAGGTACCCAAGCACTCTTTCCAGAATAAACAACAAGTTACCATATTTCTTTCAGTTTGCTGTACATAGATCATGGAACAGTACAGCAGAGTGTGGGCTCTTCAGCCCACAATGTTGTGCCAAACTTTTAACATATTCTAAGTTCAATCTAGCTCTTCCCTCCCACATAACCTTCCATTTTTGTTTCATCCACATTTCTTTCATCAAATAACTGATGAGCAATTCAGCCAATAATTATGTGACAGGACTGTCTTAGCTTTGTCAAGACTCCACTTTCCACTGGTATTCAAGTACTTAATTATGATGATTATTAAGAGCTGCGAAGGTTCTGAGCCCTATTGCTGTGAAACAGTGCTGCTTGCAAGTCTTTCACAGTTCATTTTATAAAGTAACTTGACATGCTTTATGGATCCTGAACTGTATCAGACTGATTGCGAGAATGGAGCAACTGCAGCATACGGCTGACTGACCGTGCGATGAATCGATTCGGTGTCCTACACGCAACGCGCTCTTTCTTTCTGAGCAGGCTTTTGAGTGTGCATGTTTTTACCTCAGTTCCTGCACTGTAAGTTGTCAAGAATGTCATGTTCAAGCTGTATAAGGCACAGGTGAGGCTTCACTTCAAGTATTGTGAGCATTTTTGGTCTCCTTATGTGCTGACATCAAAGAGGGCTCAAAGGAGGTTCATGAAAATGATTCCATGCTAGTCCCGGAGCCTGACTGCTGAGGGGCAATAACTGCTGCTGAAGCTGGCAGCATGGGACCTAAGGCTCTTGTATCTCCTTTCTTGATGGCAGCAGTGAGAAGACATGTTGGGGTATTGATGATGGATTCTGCTTTCCTGTGACAGCAGTTCTTGTAGCTGCTTCGTGGTACAACAATCATGATTTGCTAAGGTTCAATGGGGACAAATTCTGAATTTCTTTAGCCTCTTGTGAAACTAGAGGCATTACTGAGCTTTTTTGATCTTCGCATCTACATGGCTGGGCCATTGCCAGCACAACCTGTCAACCCATCAGTCGCCATCATCAAACCACCTAACCATGCCACCACTGTTACACTCTATCTCTCCACCAATTAAAATCCTTCTCCTTATATCTCACTCAACCCTATGCTATCACCTTAACTGCAATGTGATCCAGTACTCGTATACCCCAACACTAACTGATTCCAGAACCTATCGACTCACTTTCAAGGACCCCACTACAGGTTTCCCCTGCTATCCGAAGGTAGAGTGTTCCTATAAAACTGTTCTTAAGCCGAAATGTCGTAAAGTGAAGAAGCAATTACTATTAATTTATATGGGAAAAATTTTGGAGCGTTCCCAGACCCAAAAAAAACCTACCAGATAACACATAAAACACATGCGCACACAACTGCCCGCACAAGGCTTCACGGTCATGGTAGTCCTTCTCGGGGTAAACACATGTATAAAGCGGGTGTTTTTTTATCGTAAAAGCGAAAATCCTCTTTGGTTAGCGAAAACAGGTACTGATATAGGTCTTTCGTAACAGCGAGCTGTCGTAAAGCGAACGTTTGAAAAACGGGAGCCACCTACTGTTGTATTTGACATGTACATATGTATGTATGTATTTATTTATTTGCTTTTCTGTCAATCTATTTATTATTTTTCTTTTTCTTTTCTGTGTTTTCACAATTAGTTGTATTTTGCTTATTTATTGCCTATTTTTGTTTATGTAGTTTTTCAGTTCTATTATATTTCTTTGTTTTTACTGTGAATGCCCACAAGAAAATGAATCTTAGGGTTGCATATGGTGGTGTGTATATATATATATATATATATATATATATATATATATATATACTTTGTTAATAAATTTACCTTCAGCTTTTACTATAAAGCCTGTTATCTGGATGTATAATGGCTTGATATGCTCTGCCCGTGACTGCAAGAAGCTGCGGAGTATTGCGTACATAGCTCAACACATTACAGATGGTCAGGTGTTTGGTTTCTGGGGTAGTGAGGTGGAACAGAGCTGGCGAGTGTGGGTTATCATCAACAAAACAAAACAATATTCCTCTGGACCATGTTGCACCCACTCAACAAGTATCACACGCAGCGCATAAACCATTATAAATAAAGTAATGAAATATAATTCAATATGCATGTGGTAAAGCGCAGTAGAAGAAAACAGTAAACACTTTGGTAAGCAGCTCGCTGACCTAGCGACGAGACTTCAAAATCCTGTGGCAGCAAACAACTGAAAGAGTTATGGGCACAGCTCAGCACATCACAGAAACCAGCCTCCCTCCATTGATTCTTCTCAGTGCCTCAGTAAAGCAGCTAATATATTCAAAGATCCCATGCACCCCAGATACTCTCTTTCCTTTTCCAGTGAGCAGAAGATAAAAAAGCCTGAAAGTATGTACCACCAGGCTCAGAGACAGCTTCTACTAATCGGTTGCCCAATACAATAAGATGGACTCTTGCAATCTCCACCCGTGTTATTATGACCTTGCACTTTATTGTTTACCCGCATTACATTGGTTTGGTAGTTTTTACATGTTATTCCAGCATTGTTATTGTTTTAACTTGTACTACCTCAATGCACTTGTAATGCAAAGGGTTAGTTTACTTGTGGGTTAAAAGCCAGTTCTACTGTACTGGTTATTGATTGGCCTGTTTGAAGGATGCAGCAGCTCTTTTCCATTAGTTGCCTTGTGTGCCACGGCACCAATGTCCAGTTTCGGGAGCTTTCCCTTGTCTCTAGAAACTCACCTTCACACTGAGGTCGTGCCCAGCACTGGAGAACCATTGGGAAAGTATGCTGCAGATGTAGGAGAGCCCACAATCGAAGTTAGCTAAATATCTGTTTGTTGAATGTTTGGTTTTGAAGTTGTGTAACTTGGGGAGACTTAATGAGGTGCCTATTGGGTTTGATGTGTTACTGTATGTTTAGTATTACAATTTTAGTAACTTAGGGCGGCTTAGGTGTGTAACCCCCTGGGTCGCCTCAGGCTCGCTCAGCTCGTTCTCGTCTAGGGGGAACAGCCTCCGGCTCCGCCAAACTGTGTAATCAGCTGGTGTGGATGCTGTGTGATGTCCCTGCCTTGCCCAAAAACAGACAGTACACCATATGCGATTAAATTAGTACAATTTATAAAGGTTACTATAACTAAATGATTAATAACAATACAGTATATATGAAGAAAAAAAATAAAGAAAAGGCGCCAAACTTATCAAAGTCCAAACCACTTCATGCACAACCGTTGGAGCTCAATTACTGAAGTCTTCTGGCCACCATTCAATCCCCTCCGAACTCCTCGACTTGCAGCTTAGGACCATCCGAAGTGGTCAACCAAGCACATCTAGCTCCATCTCCTCTCCTCGGAGTACCTCCTGGCCTCGAACCCCTGCTTGGGGTCTGTTCCTCGCCCAGCTTACAGCATCGCGTCCTCTCTCTCTCAACCCCTCGCGCCAATCTCCCCAAAAGTCCGCCAACAATAGCTTACAGACTCAGAAGAAAGAACAACATTAATCCCAATTGGTTTACAAAGGAATACAATTCTCGTTATCAGTAAATTTTAACCCAAACAAGCTTCCAGCACTCTCTCGCAACAAAGAAGCATTCCTACTTTTAACAAAACAAAGAAGCCATTTTGATTACATACACAGTAACAAAGGAAAAAGAAGAAACCCCCTTTACACTCTCTCCCCACCAAATAAAAGTCATGTCCTCATGACTATTAAATAACTCGCCACCTTTCCTGCCAACACACCATAACCCAAACATAAGCAGTGACATCTCCTCCCCACACAGTAAACCTCACGCCCTGTTCCTCAGGCACTACCTAGGCCAACTACCTGGGAGTTCCTTAACCCTTCTGAGACCTCCGTACCCCCTCACCTGAACCCTTCAGGCTAGGACGCAACTGAGGATACCTTGGGCCCACTCCCAACTCCTCTCTCAACCTCTCACTCATGCCCCCCACTGCACACAGCTAACCCTCCACAGTACACCTGACTCAGTGGGAGAAGGGCCAAAGGTCTCTTCCTCAATTGAAAGTCAGCAAAAGGCAGCATGTACCACACATCCAGCACATTATCCATCGAATCTGTAGTCTTCCTCATTTCTGTGATCGGTAGCTGCTGTTTGATCTTCTCCAAACGGAAACGTGTGGCTTGCCCTGCTCCTGCAGTCTCTTCAGCCTCCTGTTCAGTATTCACTGCACTTCTCTCCACCTTTTTCTTCCTCATGACTTCTTCCAGATCAACTTTCTTCAGTCTCTCCGTCTTCATTTCAAACTTGATTCTGTAGAGACAGTCACTCACGAGCTGCGACCTTCGCCAGCCCTGGCACGTGACCAGAAAACATATTAACTCTGTAGTTCTCAGCCGCTCCTGCAACAACCTCACTTCATATTCTCCTGAGGCAAATCCAAATACCAAGAGATCATCCACATACACCAAAACTCCAAATGCCTCCTCATCCCCTATGGTCTTCCACCTGCTCCGCAGGAAGGTTGGAAGGGCTCCAGATATGCCCTGTGGCATCTTTTCAGACCGGAAGACTCCTAGGAAATTTATAATGGCCCTCTTCTCCTTGTTGGCCCCACTCTTCGGGATCTGGCAACATCCACTCCTCAGATCCAGCACCTTAAACCACTTTGCACCACTCAGACAGGCCACTGCTCTTCGGCCCTCAGGGCCATATTCTGGTCACTGACAGTGCGCCTCTTCAGCGCAATATAATCCACACACATGCTTCCTACGTCCTCCACGGATTCAGGGACCAGTCGCCGCAACCTCTCTCTCTCCGAGGTACCTTCAGCGGTCAACTCCCCTCCCTCGTAGTATTTCACAGCATCCACTAAGAGGATCTCACCCTCAGATACTTCCCCCAGGCCGTACCACCTCCGGCTCTTGTTTGAATTCGGTATTGGCCCAATGCTGCTACACATGTCCGCACAAGCAGCTCGAAACTCTGGGTGCATTGACGATACCTCCAAACAGTGCTCAGCTGCCTCCTCCGGGCAGGCCCCCGAGCGCAGCAGCAGGATATTGGTTCTCTCCAGAACCGAAACGCTGCCCGTCTCAACAGTGTCCGGACACATCAGCATTAACGATTCACGAACCTCAGTCACCTCCACATTTGCCTCTAAGAACTCTATTTTCACTGACCAACAACCATCGTCTGCGCACTGGTACCCCAAATCTCCAGTGTCCTCAATGTCATCAAGGGTAAATGCTTCTAATAACGGTTATAAAACAAACTGTACAGCAACTTAACTGGCGCCCCGGTGCCGAGGATGGCTTTAACTTGACTTCCATCCATCCGTAACAACACCTGTGCGCGTGGCCCCTCTAAGCCTTCAAGAATAGGGTCTGCTCCTTTCGGGAGTTCCTTGGTACATTGCTGGGAACGTGCTCCCCCAGAGACCCCAAGCCGTTCCCCCACTGGGCCTCCTCTAAGTTTCCCAACACCTCTCGGATCAACGGAACAACTGATCCCCTTGACAGATCCCCTTGGCACCACAAGCAAATAATCTGCCCCCCTAGCCAAAAGGGATACCCTAAAAACTTTCCACCAATCTCCTGCCACGGATATGATAAGCCCCCCAGCTGTGGCATTTGACTTCCAATCGAACCACATGCATTTTCCCACACTTTCCCAGAACTGGCAGCTGTCACTTTGAGGTAATTGTGCCCGACAGTTCTAACAACGTCACCAGCCCGCCTACTCAAACTTTCAACCAATCCCTGTCGCTTTCCCTCAGCCAAGCACTGCCACTCACCCAACACACACACACAGTGATAACCAACAATCGCACACCCACAAAGGCACACCAGCTCTTCGCCGCAGACATAATCTAAAGAGGGTGATCACACAGCTTCCACAGAAATCAATCCCAGACGAGCCCCCACAATGTAACCCCCTGGGTCACCTCAGGCTCGCTCAGCTCGTTCTCGTCTAGGGGGAACAGCCTCCGGTCCGGCCAAACTGGGTAATCAGCTGGTGTGGATGCTGTGTGATGTCCCCGCCTTGCCCAAAAACAGACAGTACACCATATGCGATTAAATGAGTACAATTTATAAAGGTTACTATAATTAAGTGATTAATAATGATACAGTATATATGAAGTAAAAAATAAAGAAAAGGCGCCAAACTTATCAAACTCCAAACCACTTTGTGCACAACCGTTGGAGCTCAATTACTGAAGTCTTCTGGCCACCATTCGATCCCCTCCAAACTCCTCGACTCACAGCTTAGGACCATCCGAAGTGGTCAACCAAGCACATCTAGCTTCATCTCCTCTCCTCGGAGTACCTCCTGGCCTCGAACCCCCGCTTGGGGTCCTTTCCTCGCCCAGTTTACAGCATCGAGTCCTCCCTCTCTCAACCCCTCGCGCCGATCTCCCCAAAAGCCCACCAACAATAGCTTACAGACTCAGAAGAAAGAACAACATTAATCCCAATTGGTTTACGAAGGAATACAATTCTCGTTATCAGTAAATTTTAACCCAAACAAGCTTCCAGCACTCTCTCACAACAAAGAAGCATTCCTACTTTTAACAAAACAAAGAAGCCATCTTGATTACGTACACAGTAACAAAGAAAAAAGAAGAAACCCCCTTTACAGGTGTTTGATTAAATGATTTACTCCTGGTAAGTAAATTGTTAGTGTACTTATTTGCAATCAGCATCTTCAGTCTCACTTCCCAAACTCATCAACCTGCTTCATCGTAACAGCAGGTAATTTGATCTGTATGAACAGTTTGCAAGACAAGCTTTTCACTGTATCTTGATACACGTGACAATAATAAACCATTCTAACACCAATTCCTAAATCTGGATCACTTCACACTTGTGCAGGATGGGGAATTCTGGGAAAGCCTGTTGAAAGAAGCAGGAATAAAAATTATCTACCTCCAAAGGGTCCACAACCCAGCCTTACGGTTTGAAGGCTTGTATGCCTCAGTGAACTGGAGAGCTATGTTGGCTGGGGTCAGGGCTTTATGATTTGACTCTTGGTAGAATAGAGGCCAGACTAAGAGTGGTCCACTAACACCCTGTTCTGCCAGAGAAATAAGGTGTAAACTTCATGAATGCATCCCTGTTCAAAAACATGGCATCTTATAGATCATGTCACTGTTTGGAGAAGGGATTTCAGAGACATAAAGAATACAAAAGCCATATGATCAGCTGATGATGACTGGGTCACTTGTTTGCTCACAAATGACAGTCAAAATCAAGTGAAAGAGTAGAGTGTAAAAGAAACTGAGCTATCTCATGTTCAGCATCAAGAACCTAAAAGACTCTTGACGGCACAACATCTCCAGGCTGCCCTTTCTGAAAGATTCTCAAAGCAGTATCTGGATGACATTGAAGCACACTGGACCACATTGAAGACCACCATCCTTGATGCTTGTAAAAGCATCATTGGATACAAGACCAAGATATTTGTAAAAACAATGATTGGTTTGATGTAAATGACTATGAAATAGAAGAGCTAATCAACAACAAAGGGAACATCAACTGCAATGCAAAAAGATAAGCCCAGTCCAAATCTAAGGCCATAGCCCAGCACAGAGTAAAGGAAATAAAGAATGAGTGGTGGACAGAGAGAGCCCGAGGAATACAGCAGCTTGCTGATTCTGGTGATAACAGAGGTTTCTTGTTTGGCACCAATGTAGTGTATGGCCCAAATCCCCTTCGCTCCAAAGATGGACAAAGACAGCTAAAGGACAATGATGCCATCAATTCTCAATGGAAGGAACACTTTTAGGAGCTACTTAATCATAATGCCACTGTTGACATTGAAATCATTAACCAGCTCCCACAATGACCCATGAAGGAGGGCGTGAGTAAGGCTCCTAGTATCAAAGAGGTGAAGATGGTTTGCATGAAATTGAGGGACGAGGCCATTGAGCCTGATGGAATTTCAGCAGAAGTCCTCAAGGAAGGTGGCACAGAACTTGTAAATCATACTCATGATCTCCTTGTCAAGAAATGGGAACAGGAGGAGATTCCTGAACTCAGGAATGCCCTGATTGTCACACTCTTCAAAAAGGGTCACAAAACTGACTGCAGAAATTATAGAGGCATCTGCCTCCTCTCTACAACAGGAAAGGTACTCACCCAAATTTCTTGTGACCAGCTTTCACCTCTGGCAGAAGGTCTCCTGTCTGAGTCTCATTGTGGCTTCCGTCCAGCCAGAGGAACATCAGACATGATTTTTATAGCACATCAATTCCAGGAGAAAGCCCAGGAACAAAATCTGTCACTTTATATAGCCTTCATAGACCTTACAAAAACATTTGACTCTGTAAATCGTCCTGTCCTTTGGCAGGTACTGTCAAAAATCAGGTGCCCAGAGAAATACCTCAGGATTGTATAGCTCTTACGTATTGATCTGACTGCAATAGGCATCAACAACATCTGAAACATCACCTTTCGAGGTTGAGACCTGGGTTCAACAGGGACGCATCATTGCTTCAATTCTTGTGCCATTTTCATTGGAACCATCCTTCGGCTCGCAGGCTAAGACCTCCCACAGGGAGTCCAGGTTCTCTATTAGACAGATGGGGGCTGCTTAACCCTCATAGGTTCAAGGCAAAGAGCAGGGTGTCAACTTCTTCCATCATGGGGCTCCAATATGCAGATGACAACGCCGTTCTGAGTAGCTCACTCTGAGGAGGAACTGCGGTGCACAATGGATGCTTTTTCCAGAGCGTACATGCTCCTGGGACTTGACCTAATCATTAAGAAAACCCATGTCCTGCACCAACCTGATCCAGATCAAGCTCCTCTAGTCCAACCATCCAATCTGACAACGTCCCTCTGGAGAACACTGATCATTTCTCATATCTTGGTAGCCTTCTTTCTTCAAGAGCCAACATTACCCTTGAAAGTAATCACAGAATAGGCTGCGTGAGTGCAGAGGCTGCTAGGTTGAGAAAAAGGTTTCTGAAAATCGTGATATCAAGACCAACACTAAGCGTCTAGTCTGTAAAGGTATAGTTCTCCCCTCGTTGCTATATAGAGCAGTCATGGACAACATACAAAGGCACATAAAATCCCTAGAAACTTATCATCAAAGGTGCCTCTGAAAGATTCTGAGAGTTAGTTGGAAGAACAGGAGTACCAACTCCAGCATCCTGAAGGAAGCTAACATTAACTCCGCAGCCACAATTGTGACTGAAAACTAATTGCAATGTGTCAGTCACATCATCCGTTTGCCTGAATACCACCTCTCTAAACAACTCCTGTTTGGCCAACTCAAGGATGCAAAGCGCACTCCTGGAGGGCAGAAAAAGCAGTTCAAGGACAATATCAAGACCCACCTGAGGAAGTGCCACATCAACCAGAACGGATGGGAGAAATTAGCACAGGATAGGGAAATCTGGAAAAGGACTGACAAGGAAGGGACTGCACAGCTCAAAGAAAACCTCCACTATGCTGCTGAAATGTAAGGAGAGACTGGAAAAGGCCCAACCAGCTACATCAGCCACCACTTCAATGACCTATACATGCCATCACTGCAATAGGACTCGTGGATCATAGATCGGCCTCTTCAGTCATCTCAAGACCCACAAGTGACTGGATCAACCACTAAGAGAAGAATCAGACTCAACTACAAGTGATCACTGATGATGGAGTCCACCGGTTCTCCAGGTTCAGGGGTTCAGCTCAGAGCTAACAACACTGACTAGTAAAACAAAATTGTTACAGAAACAGTAATGAAGAATCCTTCTACATCGGAGTGTGACAGTATTCCTGAGTCTCCATCTGGGACTTGCATGACTGACCATGGTGAAAACCAAGAAGAATCTACTGACATGATGAAGAAAGCCCAGAACACTGCCACAGATGGAGGACCTTCATTGCTGCCCTAAATGCCAGAGGGTAATGGGGCAGTAGGTAAGTAAGTAAAAAATACCTTCATGCAAATGACAAAACACATAGTTTTTTACAGTGTTGTGGATTTCAGAAGAGAGAAAAACTGCTTGCAATAAGAAAGTGCATGGATGGTGTTTCAGTAAAGGAGATAAATTGATCTGAGGTCCTTAATAATTCTACACATAAAAAATCTCCTCTGAGCCACTTGGATTGGAAATGTTTCTGTACTTCTTAACAAGAGAGGAGAAAAGGAAACTCTTACAGAAATTCAGAACTTCCTACTCACCTAACAGGACAGCATTATAGTCTTAACAATGCAGAGATAGGCATCCATTTCTCAGTGTCGGGGATAGGGGGAGAGGGTGAAAGAAACTGTTTGCCATAATGTTTTTTCATGAACGCAGATTGTTGAACAAGGTTAGAAGGGCATATTAGCCACGGCTGAACTGTAGCTACCCTGATATTGATCACCAGCTCTGCCAGTCAACTGACTTGAGGTCTGACTGGTTTCATCCATGCTTTCCAGTGAATTGTGGAAAATAACTGTAATCAGCCGATTTATAATAGAGCTAACCTCTGAAACTTGACTGTCTAGTGGTAAAAACCATTAAAACTGCAAGCAGTGAACCTCCTTACAGATCCATTCTCTATCACAACTTAGAGAGGCTCTTGGTTCAACAGAGCAAAGCCAGTGCACGACCTTTATCACAAGAAAAAATATGGCTGAAAGGCTTTGTTACAGCTGTGCAGGGGATCGGTAAGACCACAGCCGGAACACTGGAGAGCTTTGGCCTGCCTAATAAATGAAGGGAAATTTATTTTTATGGTGGGTGGGGTTCACTTGGTAGATTGCTGGAAGAAAGAGTGGAATGATGATCACTGGAATGAGGTGATCTTATTGAGTCATACGAGATGGTGAGATGATGACTTTTCAGGTGGCAGAGGTTACGACCAGCATTAGAATCAAGTTCATAATCACCAGCATGTATCGTAAAATTTGTTAACTTAGCAGCAGCAGTTCAATGCAATGCTTGATAATATAGAAAGGAAATAAAAGTAAATCAGTTGCATTAAGTATATATGTATATTAACAAGATTAATAGTTCAAAAACAGAAATACTTATTTAAAAAGTGAGGTAGTGTTCATGGGTTCAATGTCCATTTAGGAATCTATTTAAGCAGAGGGGAAGAAGCTGTTCCTGAATCACTGAGTGTGTGCCCTTAGGTTTCTGTACCTTCTTCCTGATGGTAACCATGAAAAGAGTGCATGTCCTGGGAGATAGGAGTCCATAATGATGGATGCTGTCTTTTTGAAGCACTGCTCCTTGAAGATGTTTTGGGTACTACAGAGACAAGTGCCCATGATGGAGCTGAATAATTTTATGATTTTCTGAAGCTTCTTTCAGTCCTCATGCAGTAGTCCCCCCACCACTTCCCCTCCATCCCATACCTGAAGTGCTGCAGCCTGTCAGAATGCTCTCCATGGTACACCTATAGAAGTATTTAGTATTTTAGTTGATAAACCAAATCTCTTCAAATTCCTAATGAAATATAGCAATTGTCTTTCCTTCTTTATAGCTACATCAATATGTTGGGACCGGGACAGATCCTCAGAAATCTTGACACCTAGGAACTTGAAATTGTTCACTCTCTCCGCTTCTGATCCCTTCAGGAGGATTGGTTCATGTCACCTCATCTTATCCTTCCTGAAGTCCACCATTAGCTCTTTTGTTTTACTGACATTGAGTACAAGATTGTTGCTGCGATGCCACTCAACTAGCCTGTATATTTTGCACTTGTACACCCTCTCATCTCCATGTAAGATTCTACCAACAAATGGTTGCATTATCAGCAAAATTATAGATGGTATTTGAGTTCTGCCTAGTCACACATTCATGGATATAGAGAGAGTCGAGCAGTGGGCTAAGCACGGTGAGGTGCACCAGTGTTGATCATCAGCAAGGAGGAGATATTATCACCAATCCGCACAGGTTGTGGTCTTCTGTTTAGGAAGTCAAAGAACCCAATTGCAGAGAAAGGGACAAAGGCCCAAATTTTGTACCTTATCGATTATGATTGTGGGAATGATGGTGTTAAACGTTGAGCTATAGTCAACAAACAACATTCTGACATAGGTGTTTGTATTGTCCAGGTGATCTAAAGCTATGTGAAGAGCCATTGAGATTGCATCTATTGTAGGCCTTATTGTGGCGATAGGCAAATCGCAATGGGTTCATGTCCTTGCTGAGGCAGGAGTTCATTCTAGTCATGACCAATCTCTCAAGGCATTTCATCACCAGAGATGTGAGTGCTGTTAGGTGATAATCATTATGGTAGCTCACATTACACTTCCTAGAGTAACTGTAGTCTTTTTGAATCAAGTGGCAACTTCCGACTGTAGCAGTGAGAGTTTGAAAATATCCCTGAATACTCCCACCAGTTGGTTGGCACAAGTTTTCAGAGCATAACCAGGTACTCCAATGGGACTTGCCACATTGCAAGGGCTCATCCTCCTTAAAGATCCACCTCCAAGACAGAGGTCACAGGGTCACTGTGAGAGGGAGAGAGATACTTACTGTATTTCACAGTTTTTATTATTATGTATTGCATTGTACTGCTGCAGCAAAAACAGCAAATTTCATGACTTGTGCTGGTGATACTAAATCTGATTCTGATTGTGTGGCAGAACAGATTAGTTTAATTGATCATTGAATTATTAATTTAATTGGTTCAGCACAACATTGTGGGCTGAAGGGCCTGTTCCTGTGCTGGACTGTTGAATATTCTATGCTGTAACCAAATTTTAACTTTTCAACTTTTCCATTCAATGTGATAAATGAGTGACTCAGCCTCTTATTATTACTTTCCCCAGGCCCTTTTTCCCTGACTAGTGTCATTACTCAAGCTATATTTCAGAAGGGGCCTCTAACACAGTTTGACAAAGTTACATGATATTGTACATAAGTACATCATTGCTCATACTTCCAGAAAGTTTCCTTGCTTCTAGATAAGAATAAGTTTTCATTGTTTGACTAGCAGTATAATCACATCTGTGTTATGCTAGTTCTGTCAATGTTGCTCTCATTGAAAGTTCAAAGTTTAAGGTAAATTTATTGTCAAAGTACACATATGTCACCATACATAAGCCTGAGATTCATTTTCTTATGGGCATTCAGAACTTATTATGATTAGTTCTCCTTTTGTACTTGCCAAGTTTGTTGCCTTTTGCATACTGGTTGTCCGGCCGTCTTGCGTGCTGTATTCTATTGCTTATATTCTGTTTCTTTGCATTTGCTCTGAATGCCAACAAGAAAATGAATCTCAGGGTTATATATGGCGACATATGTGTACCTTGACAATAAATTTACTTTAGACTTTGAACTTTCAACGACTAAGTCTGTTATTGCTATTATTATTATTAAACAATAAATACCGAGAATATGAGATGAAGAGTCCTTGAAATTGAATCTGTAGTTTGTGGGAACAGTTCAGTGATGTGGTGCGTGAAGCTGAGTGAAGTTATTCCAGGTTGAGGAGCCTGATGAGAGTAATAAGGGGTAATAATTGTTCCTGAACCTGGAGTTGTGGGTCCAGACGGAGGCTCCTCTATCTCCTTTCTGATGGTAGTAACAAGAAGAGAGCATGGCTTGAATGAAGGGGGCTACATAGTTGTCTACATGTGGCATTATATCCAATGAGGGAGACCTGCTGATGCACTCAAACCTTTCCTTCAGTAAATTGCGTTAATTCAGAAAGTGACCTCTCTACCATTCACCTAGTTGAGAAGACACTGGACTCCTAAGAGAAGTCAAAACAATGACCACTGTATAATAAGAATGGTTGTGCCTGAAACTCTCAATCCATTGACCCAACAATTTCTTATTCTGCAATCTAATTGAATAAACTTGATATCTGGCCATTTATGGTCAATCATAATGTCTTGGCTGTTGTTTCATTCTACTGAGATTCCAATCAACACCCTTTCAGTCCAGATCTTTAATTGGCACTTTTAACATCCTGTTGAATGTGATCTAATTTGTTTCTCTGGGGGTATATTGGGTGAGAGGCAGCATCTCTGGTGAAGGGGCCTGTTGTGTCAATTCTGGGACAATTCACTCACCTTTAGTCCTTACTGGACACTCAGCTCTCACCTGAGATTCCAAGTAGCTGTTTGCATGTGACAGCAGCCACAACCCAGCACACCGCTTCGAAAGGCAGGCTAAAGCAGGTGAGGGTAGACTGTGGGATTAATACCCCAATGGGGTAGGGACATGCTTACAAAGTCACTCTGGTGAACTGGGTGGATGAGATCTACAGTGAGATCTGACGGCTAGGAATGCAGCCTTGCAATGCTTTGTGGAGAGCAAAGGGCATGATAAGGCACAGAAGTAGTCATGGTCATCCATTGTCACCAAGGAAGGCCCCAGTTTATGATGTCTACTCCTACCTAGAATGCCGAGGTTGTGAAAGCAGAACTGGCTTTTCCACTTTAAAATCTCTCCTGCACAGATCTCCAGTCATTGTTGGATACGATGGACAAGCAACAATTTGGTTCTGTGAGGTGTCCATATCGGCTCGCTTCTGTTAATTCATAACTGAACTGATTATATTTTATAAACAAGTTATGTTGAAGTTCTATAAGAAGTTGGTGAGGTCTAAGTTGGAGCATTGTGCGACATTCTGGTCACATACCTATTGGAAAGACATCATGAAGATTGTAAGAGTGCAGAGAAACCTTACAAGGATGTTACTGGGATTTAAAGAACTTGTCACGGTCCCAATTGTTAATTCCCTATTTTCTTCTCATTTCCTTTGACTGTGCCACAGCTCCAACCATTATTTTCACATTTGCTCCTAATTCTCTTTGATAATGGCACACCTGGTTTCCATCAGGACCTGCAGCATAAGAACCCTGGCATTACAACCACTAGTTGCCAGATTGTTGGTCTTGCCTGTGTGGTAATTAATGTTTCCTGGCTGCTTAGGACTGTATGTTCTAAGTTTTGCTCCAATATCGAGAATTACCTGTGAAACTCTGTCTCTTCATGTTAAGATCAGTTTTCTAAGTTCAATTCCAATTCAGAGGCTTACCTGTGAAGCCCAGCCTCTCCGCGCCAAGATAAGTCTTCTCAAGTTTTACTTCAGTGTAATTCTGTCTCTCCGTACTAAGAGGAGTTTTCTCTGCCATTTCTTTTTCTATGCTCAGAGTCAAGATAAATTCTGTCCATCTCCTGCCGTCCTGCTCTCCCTCCTGTTTACCGTTCACGTCTGCATCCTAACCAAATCCCCTTGCCTGTGTCCTGCACTTGGGTTCGGCTCATTCATTGCAACAGAACTGAGTTAAAGGGGAAGGTTGAATAGATTAGTACTTTATATCCTAGAATGTTGAAGATTGAGGTGAGATTTGATAGGGATATGCAAAATTATGAGGAGTCTAGATAGGGTAAATTGTCAGCAGGCTTTTTCCACTGAGATTGGGTGAGACAACAATGGGAAGTCATGGGTTAAGGGTGAAAGGTGTTAGGGGAATATAAAGAGGATCTTCTTCACTCACAGGCTGGTGAGAGTGTGTGGAATGAGCTGCCAACATAAGTGATTGATGTGAATTCAATTGCAACATTTAAGAGAAATTTGGATACATCCATGGATAAGTTATGGAGGGCTATGGTCTGGGTGGAGGGCTATTGTCTAATAGGAATGTGGATGGGAGGGTTATGGAGGTCTATGGTCTGGATGGAGGGCTATTGTCTGATAGGAATGTGGATGGGAGGGTTATGGAGGGCTATGGTCTGGGTGGAGGGCTATTGTCTGATAGGAATGTGGATGGGAGGGTTATGGAGGTCTATGGTCTGGTGAGACTGACGGAATAATAGTTTGGTTGAAGACCCTATTTCTGTGCTATAGTGCTCTATGGCTTCATTAAATTAAAATCTGGCAGGGCTGTGGTCAGCTCATTTTCCCACGGTGACTAATGTCCACATACATTCCCCTTCCCTATTGCCCTCATTAAGGTAAAATACACCACAAATATATCTGTGGCCTTTTCGACGTCCAGACACTCCCACCTGAATTGTGTTTAGTGATAACTTTCAGTTTGATCTATAATGTTGTATGAGTTGTTAAAGGTGCACGGCATGCTTGTCTTCCTTGGTTGGAGGATTGGGTGTAAAAGTCATATTGAGGCCATGTAAAACTTTGTTTCTGGCACGGTTAGAGTATTGTGGTGTGTATTGTTCCTGTGTTGTGTGGCTTCATTTTTATGTCTGTACCTCCATGACTCACTCTTCCACTTGCACAAACACTAACTAATCTTCTTCCAGAAACTCTCCGTGCAACCACAGGAGCTACAACACCTGTCTGTTCATCTTTTCACTTCCCGCTCTCCATGGACCTATCACTCCAGCCAAGTGAAGCAACAAGTTACCTGCCCTCCTTCCAAATCCAGTTGTTCCATGTCCTTTCTCCTCTACTCTGTAGAAAGCAAACACAGATTGGGTAGCCATGTTGCAGAACGCCTCCATTCAGTCACCAAGAGTGATCCTAAGCTACCACTTGCCTCTCACTTTAATTCAGACCAATCCCACTCTGATCTCACTCTTTTTGGCCTCTTGGAGAATTAGAAGATAAAAGCAATAAGGCTGTAATGCCGAGGGTTTATAAGACATAGGTCAGACTGCAAGTGGATTATTGTGAGCAGTTTATGATCCCTTATTTAAGAAAAGATGTACTGACATAGAAGAGGGTCTAAAGGAGATTTACAGGAATGATCCCTGGAATTAAAGGGTTAACACATAGAAGCACTTGATGGCTCTGGGTCTGTACTCACTGTAGTTTAGGATAATAAGGGGGTATCTCCTTGAAACCTACAGAATATTGAAATGTCTGGATAGAGTGGGCATGTAGAGGATGTTTCCCATAGTGGGTAAGCGTAGGACCAGAGGGTACAGATCAGTGAAAGGACATCCCTTTAGAAGAGAAATGAGGAGAGGTTTCTTTAGGTGGCAAATCTGTGGAATTCATTGCCACAAATGGCTATGGAGGTCAAGTCACTGGGTATAGTTAAAGCAGAGCTTGAGAGGTACCTGCTTAGTAAGGACCTCAAAGGTTACAGGGAGAAGGCAGGGGAATGGTAGATTGATGGAACAGTATCGATGGGCTGAATGGGATAATTGTGCCCCTATGTCTTATGGTTTTACCACTAAGGGCAACATGCTCTGAAAGATCAGTCTGCATCTGATTTACATTGCTCCATTCCCTGCTTGTCTAAATACCTCTTAAATGTTACAGTTGTACCTATTCCCACCCTGGCAGAATTTTCCTCACTCCTGCCACTCTTTGTAAAAAAGGCTTGCCTTGGTCATCTTTCCACTCCTCCCACCTCCCCGCTCATTTTAAGTTTCTGTCCTCTGATGCTTGTCACTTGCACCCTGGGAAAAATACTACCTGCCTTATACAAAATGCTAGTGGAACGCAGCAGGCCAGGCAGCATCTATAGGAAGAAGCGCAGTCGACGTTTCGGGCCGAGACCCTTCATCAGTACCCTTCTCGGCCCGAAACGTCAGCAGCGCTTCTCCCTATAGACGCTGCCTGGCCTGCTGCATTCCACCAGCATTTTGTGTGTATTGCTTGAATTTCCAGCATCTGCAGATTTCCTCATGTCATTACCTGCCTTATATATGTGTCTCAGCATTCTATACCCTCAATGGTGCGTTTACAACCGCCTTTCACCTGGCTTCTCCTTCAATCTCACCCAACTGCATTCTTTGACATTCCATTGGTATCGTTCTCTCTGCCCTTGCCACTGTCTCTGCATCTTAAAATATTTTATCTCTTGCTCTCCCGAGGACTGAAGGAAATCTGAAATATAAGCCATTTCTCTCTGAAAAGGCGCTGCCTGATTTGAGAGTAATTCCTGTTTCATCAGAGACTTTATCAGAGGTTATTATAAATGTGATTGATTCATGTATTGCTAAAGAGAAGTTCAATATAAGAAAATTGGATTCAAATAGCGATTCACATAACAACAAAATGCTGGAGGAACTCAGTAGGGTGGGGAGCATCTATGGAGAGGAATGAACAGTCGGCACTTCAGGCTGAGACCTTCATCAGGACGTGAAACACCAACTGTTTATTCATCTCCATAGATACTGCCTGACCTGCTGAGTCCTGCAGCATTTTGTGTGTGTTACTCTGGATTTCCAGCATCTGCCCAATCTCTTGAGTTTACATTCATATAGCAGTCCTTTACAAATAGAGTATTAATGATGTGAACTTGAAAGACTTCCATATCACATTATAGATATAAGATCAACCCATGTATATAAGCTATCTTATATATTAGTATTTATTTTGTTCTTTACCTTATTGTGTTTTATTTTTGTGCTGCGTCAGTTCCAGAGCAACAATTATTTTGTCTCCTTTACACTTGTGTACTGTAAATGAGATCAAACAATCCTGAATCTTGAAATCGAAGTATCTACATCTGCAAATGCCAAATCACTAGACATCCCTCAATAGTCAGCACAATAATTATTTAAAGGACTTGCTTCCCATCATTTGAGACCAAACAGACCGGTTGTGTACATTCTCATAGCTTCATTGTCGTAGCGGCCATCGTCAGAGTGGACTGAGGCAGAGTGGGACGGCTTTGGCTCAATCAGGCTTCAGCGAGAACAGGCAGAGGCGAGGTTTGAATGGGGCATGACTGCACAAGCGTGTGAAAGTCGGCCTCTGAGATCAGTGGGGGAATTTAAATAACGAGCAGAGGCTCAGTACGAGCTTCACTCCAGGTGAGATAAGGCCAGGTTAATTAATCTAATTAGCTTAGAAGTAGGTAATGGAGGCAGCAGTTCGGGCAGTCGAGTGCTCCGTTTGCAGAATGTGGGAAGTCAGGGTGAGCACAGCTGTCCCTGGTGACTACACATGTGAAAGGTACATCCAGCCGTAGCTCCTGTCAAACCGAGTTAGGGAACTGGAGCTGGAGCTGGATGAACTTCGGATCATTCGGGAGGCAGAGGCAGAAATAGACAGGAGTTTCAGGGAGATAGTCACCCCTAGGAGTCAGGAGACAGGTAGCTGGGTGACTGTCAGGAGAGGGAAGGGGAATAGACAGGAAGAGCAGAGCACCCCTGTGGCCATTCCCATCAACAATAAGTATACCGTTTTGGATACTGTTGGTGGAGACGACCTACCAGGGACAAATTGCAGTGGTTGTGTCTTTAGCTCCGAGACTAGACACTCAGCTCAGAAGGGAAGGAGGGAGAAGAGGAGAGCAGTAGTGATAGGGGATTCGATAGTTAGGGGGACAGATAGGCCATTCTGTGGAAGAGATCGAGAATCACGGGTGGTCTGTTGCCTTGCTGGGGCCAGGGTCTGCGATATCTCGGATCGAGTTCTCGGTATTCTCAAGAGGGAGGGTGAGCAGCCGGATGTTGTGGTCCATGTAGGCAACAATGACGTGAGTAGGAAGAGTGAGGAGGTCCTGAAAGGTGAGTTTAGGGAGCTAGGTGCCAAGTTAAAGGACAGGACCTCCAGTTCCACGTGCAGGTGGATTTAGAAATAGTAAAATAGTGCAGATCAACATGTGGCTGAAGACATGGTGCAGGAGGGAGGGCTTCAGATTTATAGATAATTGGGAAGTTTTCCAGGGAAGGTGGGACCTGTTCCGGTGGGATGGTTTACATCTGAACTGGCAGGGGACAAATATTCTTGCAGGTAGGTTTGCTAGAAAGGCTCCAGTGAATTTAAACTAGCTATGAGGGGGGAGGGAAACCAGAGTGTAGGAACAGATGTATGGGAGAAGGAAGAAAAAGAAGACAGTAAAGTTCTTTGTACTGTTAGAGATAAACAGAGAGGAAGAGGTGGAGAATTTCTTAAATGCATTTATTTTAATGCTAGGAGCATTGTAAGAAAGGTGGATGAGCTTAGAGCATAGATTGATACCTGGAAATATGATGTTGTAGCTATTAGTGAAACATGGTTGCAGGAGGGGTGTGATTGGCAACTAAACATTCTTGGATTTTGTTGCTTCAGGTGTGATAGAATCAGAGGGACAAGAGGGGGAGGTGTTGTGTTGCTTGTCAGAGAAAATATTACAGCGGTGCTCTGGCAGGATAGATTAAAGGGGTCATCTAGTGAGACTATTTGGGTGGAATTGAGGAATGGGAAAGGTATAGTAACACTTATAGGGGTGTATTATAGACCACCTAATGGGGAGTGAGAATTGGAGGAGCAAATTTGCAAGGAGATAGCAGATATTTGTAGTAAGCTCAGGGTTGTGATTGTGGGAGATTTTTATTTTCCACACATAGACTGGGAAGCCCATACTGTAAAAGGGATGGGTGGTTTGGAGTTTGTAAAATGTGTGCAGGATAGTTTTTTGCAACAATACATAGAGGTACCGACTAGAGAAGGGGCAGTGTTAGGGAATGAAATAGGTCAGGTGACAGAGGTATGTGTTGGGGAGCACTTCGGGTCCTGTGATCACAATGCCATTAGTTTCAATATAATTATGGAGAAGGATAGGACTGGACCCAGGGTTGAGATTTTTGATTGGAAAAAGGCTAACTTTGAGGAGATGTGAAAAGATTTAGAATGTGTGTATTTGGACAATTTGTTTAATGGGAAGGATGTAATAGAGAAATGGAGGTCATTTAAAGGTGAAATTTTGAGTGTACAGAATCTTTATGTTCCTGTTAGGTTGAAAGGAAAGGTTAAAAGTTTGAGAGAGCCATGGTTTTCAAGGGATATTGGAAACTTGGTTAGGAAAAAGAGAGGTATCTACAATAAATATAGGCAGCATGGAATAAATGAGGTGCTTGAGGAATATAAAGAATATAAGAAGAATCTTAAGAAAGAAATTAGAAAAGCTAAAAGAAGATACGAGGTTGCTTTGGCAAGTAAAGTGAAAATAAATCTGAAGAGTTTCTACAGTTATATTAATAGCAAACGGATAGTGAGGGATAAAATTGGTCCCTTAGAGAATCAGAGTGGACAGCTATGTGTGGAGCCGAAAGAGATGGGGGAGATTTTGAACAATTTATTTTGTTTGGTATTCACTAAGGAGAAGGATATTGAATTGTGTAAGGTAAGGGAAACAAGTAGGGAAGTTATGGAAACTATGACGATTAAAGAGGAGGAAGTACTGGCACTTTTAAGGAATATAAAAGTGGATAAATCTCCAGATCCTGACAAGATATTCCCTAGGACCTTGAGGGAAATTGGTGTAGAAATAGCAGGGGCTCCGACAGAAATATTTCAAAGGCCATTAGAAACGGGGATGGTGCCAGAGGATTGGCGTATTGCTCATGTGGTTCCATTGTTTAAGAAGTGTTCTAAGAGTTAACCTAGCAATTATAGGCCTGTCAGTTTGACGTCAGTGGTGGATAAATTAATGAAAAGTATTCTTAGAGATGGTATATCTAATTATCTGGATTGATAGGGTCTGATTAGGAACAGTCAGCATGGATTTGTGTGTGGAAGGTCATGTTTGACAAGTCTTATTGAATTTTTTGAAGAGGTTACGAGGAAAGTTGACGAGGGTAAAGCAGTGGATTTTGTCTATATGGACTTCAGTAAGGCCTTTGACAAGGTTCTGCATAGAAGGTTAGTTAGGAAGGTTCAATCCTTAGGTATTAATATTGAAGTAGTAAAATGGATTCAACAATGACTAGATGGGAGATGCCAGAGAGTAGTGGCGGATAACTGTGTGTCAGGTTGGAGGCTGGTGACCAGTGGTGTGCCTCAGGGATCTGTACTAGGTCCAATGTTGTTTGTCATACACATTAATGATCTGGATGATGGGGTGGTAAACTGGATTAGTAAGTATGCAGCTGATACTAAGGTAGATGGCGATGTGGATAATGAAGTAAGTTTTCAAAGCTTGCAGAGAGATTTAGGCCAGTTAGAAGAGTGGGCTGAACATTGGCAGATGGAGTTTAATGCTGATAAGTGTGAGGTGCTGCATTTTGGTAGGAATAATCCAAGTAGGACATACATGGTAAATGGTAGGGCATTGAAGAATGCAGTAGAACAGAGTGATCTAGGAATAATGGTGCATAGTTCCCTGAAGGTGGAATCTCATGTGGACAGGGTGTTGAAGAAAGCTTTTGGTATGCTGGCCTTTATAAATCAGAGTATTGAGTATAGGAGTTGGGATGTAATGTTAAAATTGTACAAGGCATTGGTGAGGCCAAATTTGGAGTATTGTGTACAGTTCTGGTCACTGAATTATAGGAAAGATGTCAACAAAATAGAGAGAGTACAGAGAAGATTTACTAGAATGTTACCTATGTTTCAGCACCTAAGTTACAGGGAAAGGTTGAACAAGTTAGGTCTTTATTCTTTGGAGCATAGAAGGTTGAGGGGGGACTTGATAGAGGTATTTAAAATTATGAGGGGGATAGATAAAGTTGACGTGGACAGGCTTTTTCCATTGAGAGTAGGGGAGATACAAACAAGAGGACATGAGATGAGTGTTAGGGGCCAAAAGTTTAAGGGTGACACGAGGGGGAATTTCTTTACTCAGAGAGTGGTAGCTATGTGGAATGAGCTTCCAATAGAAGTGGTGGAGGCAGATTCGGTATTGTCATTTAAAGTAAAATTGGATAGGTATATAGACAGGAAAGGAATGGAGGGCTGTGGGCTGAGTACGGGCCAGTGGGACTAGGTGAGAGTAAGCGTTCAGCACAGACTAGAAAGGCCAAGATGGCCTGTTTCCCGTGATGTAATTGTTATATGGTTATATGGTTACATATCTCTACCTGTCCAACAAAGCGACAGCAATCTCATGATCAACAATTCCACCAGACTAACTTCACAATCTCACTGAAAAAATTCCCAAGTATTCCATACAGAAGCAGTCTGCTACCAATCATCAGCTTAAGGGCATATTTTACATTTTGTTTAATCAGACTGTCCTGTGGTGCAGGGTCTTTGAAGGTGTCATTGGTTCTTCAGAAATAAAATGGGCCAAAGTCATGATTCATCTGCCCTGTTACTGGACGGCTCAGTTGCTGAAACAATGGTGAAGGTGGTACTGAATTCAATTTGGTTCTAATTCCACCCACTGGAACTTCCTATGGTAAACTGGATTTAAAACTGAGGGCTGTGCTGAGGAACAGATTGAGTGCTTTCTTCAGGAATCGCAGAATGGGAAGAGTTAGCCCAAGATATACGGACGCCTGGATTGTTGGAAAGTCACCACCCTGCCAAAACTAATGTCAAATTCAAAGTCAAAGTAAATTTATTATAACAGTGCATATTATCTTACCGTGTGTTACCTTGGGATAAAATAAAACACTGATAACATGAGTTGTAAAGAATCCTTGAAAGTGAATCCATTGGTTATGGAATCGGTTCAGTGTTGAGGTGAGTGAAGTTATCGACGCTGATTCAGGAACGTGATGGTTGAGGGGTAATAACTGTTCCTGAACCTGACTGGTGGTGTGGGATCTAAGATTCCTGTATCTCCTTTCCGATGATAGTAGCAAGAAGAGAAGATGAGTTGCTGTCTCTTTGACTGCATGAGCTCAGAAACTGTAATTAGCTTTATTTATCACAGACACATTGAAACATCAAAACAGACAGTAAAATGTGTCACAAACAAGGGAAAATTTACAGATGCTGTAGCTTGCATCGGTGATGTGCTGGGACAGCCTGTAAGTGTCACCTCACTTCAGTAGCCAACATAGCATGCCCACAACTTACTAACACTAACCTGTACATCGTTAGAATGTGGGAAGTAACTGGAGTACCCGGGGAAACCCACTCGATCAAGCAGAGAATGTACAAACTCCTTACAGAAAGTGGCTGGATTCGAACCCTGATTGGTGTTCGTCGGTGCTGTACAATGATTACTCTAACTGCTATGTTACCATACTGCCCCACCAGAGTGTGTCTCAGCATTCAGAAAACTAGGTGAGCCTGGTGAGATTTGGCAGCCTGCTACCCACTCCACTTCCCCCTCACAACCCCAACTCCCTGTGCCCAAATCAGGAAACACTCCAGAGATGGTCAATTACACTTTATTTATAAATCACAGTGAACCATTGAAACAATATTGTGGGCGACATTTTCTGTGACCACTCTCTCTGTCTGTGCTCAGAGTCTGGTCTCATTGATCTCCAGTCTTTGTCCCTCAACCAGCAGCCAGACAGAACCACAACACCCATCGATGGAAGATAGAGAAAGTACATATTCACCAGCTTACAACTAGATAATGATATGTCTGTAATGCACCATCAATAACTCTAGGAGACTGGAAGTGAATGATAGGCTTTTATTAAGCCTATTTAGGGAGCACGGCATGTCGAAGACTGAGGGGGGGGAGCAGTGCCCCAATCGCCTTTATACAGGGGTCTGTGGGAGGAGCCACAGGAGCAGTCAGCAGAGGGGCACGTCCAGACAGGTATACATAGTTTACCACAGTCTGTTTGCAGTTAGAATCACAGATTTTCACTGCATGATAACCCACTACACTTTCTTCACTACCCGGTCTACCTGAATTTCAGGGAACTCTGTACTTGTGTTCCTCAGTCTTTCTGTTCTACAGCTGTTGCTGGGCCCTGTGAATCACTTTATGTTCTGCTCTGCTTTAACTTCCTGAAATCTATCATGTTGCCTTTGTCCTAGTTAGATTCCACCTGCCGTTTCCTGGCCCACCTTCCCGGCTTGTCTCCATCCCATTGTAGCCTTAACGCTCACTTCTACCACATGCCAATTTAGGTGTCATTTACAAGCTCAGGAGAAGGCCTTTTGTCCCATCATGGTGCTGTTACAATCTGGATATCACCATTTGAGTGAGGATCAGATAAATTTGCAGCCCAGAAGAAGACATTTGAAAGCTTTGTGTCGACAGCAACCTTCAGATCAGCAAACCATCCTGCAGCCCAGCTGAGGGCTGCTGTTCAGCCTCTGGTCTTTTTCTTCTTCTTCTTAGTGGCAGTTGCCAGTCCAACTTAAGGTGCATTAACTGGACTGGAGCACAGTGGAGAGATGGGAAATAAAAACCCCTACTACTTCTTTATCGAATGAAAACTAAATTACTGCAAAAAGCCCTATAGATTGTAAATAACGAAAGACAATATTGTAAATTACACTCGTCACTTCCACAACTTAGTAAAGGTTTTAAAATGAAAACCATCAACCCCCAAAGATAACAGCGCAGCCTGCATTTGCTTTCTTTCAGCATTATTTGCTTCACATTGTAAAAAATGTTTTCATCTCTTTTATAATGATGACAAAACCTATATCCAACAAGATATAGGAATAAGTAAGCAGAGTACGCCCAATTCTAAGTCAAGTCAATATAATTCCTTCCCTTCTTTTTTGACTTCTCCCATCAATCCAAAAGTTTTATGCATTCTATCTAGGCATCTTATCCCACAATTCTTACCATAATCCCCAAATTCTTAGCCCCACCAACCCCTTAGCTTCTGATTTACTAAGTGGAAGGTCTCTATCCATAGTTGAAATGTTAACATCTTTTTTGTCCAAACCTGCTCATTCCCCTCAACACTCTATGTTTTGGGACCCATAGTAACAGAACACTTAAACCAATACCTTGAATATGAAGGGGTTTGCCTCTGGTGTCCTGGTGACCAGAGTTTAAATCCTGTCATGAAATTGCATTGCATTGTGATGTATCTCACTGTTGTCACTATGGCCTAGTAATGTCAGCATTTACCCCTCCTTAAGTGGTCACACATTAACACCTCCATATTGCGAATCAGAATCAGGTTTAATATCACGAGCATTGGTCATGAAATTTGCTGTTTTGTGGCAGCAAGTACATTGCAATACATACTAAAAATCTATACATTGCATTAAGAAATAGATATTTAGAAATTAAATTAAGTTGTGCAAAAAGTGAGGTAGTGTTCATGGATTCATTGTCCATTCAGAAATCTGATGGTGGAAGGGAAGAAGCTGAATCTGAGTCATTGAGCATGTATCGTCAGGCTCCTGTACCTCCACCCTGATGGTAGCAATGAGAAGAGAGCATGTCCTGGTGATGGGGATCCTTAATGATGGAATCACTTGATCATTGGCTGAACTGCGATGACGTGATGTGAGTGAAAGGAGTAACTAGTTTCCATGATGACCATGAATCTGTGACCTCAGGAATGATGGAGGTGGAATTTGTTATTATCCCTGGCCCTTGTCTGGGCTAAGGGAGAGTAATGAAATATTTTTAAAATTAGTCTGTGCTCTCTTCTATTTATTCAGCTCAAGGCATTTGCCTATGTATTTGTAAACAAAGGAATCCCTATACATGTGTTAAACGAAAATAAATAACTTTATTAGCCTTATATAAAACATGGAGTATCATGCAAACTCTCTCTCTGCTTTTCTATCTTTCTCTCCCCTGTCTCTTTCTCCCCCTCCCTCCCTCTTTTTCTCCCCTCTCTCTTTCTCCCTCACTCCTTCTCTCTCTCTGTCTCTGTCCTTCTCCTGCTCAGTGTGCTTGTCTCAACCCTCTCCAACTTTTAGCGCTGGCATTGGTTGTGGCCTACCTCTGCACAAAGCCCTGACCTTTTCTGGACTAAAGTGTTTTTCCACCATTATCTACTCTCAAGGCTTTAGACTTGTGCTCCTTTCACTTTCTGAAAGCAATCATACTCCAGACTAACACCATCTTGTCTTACAGGCTTCCATTTGTTTTAGCATATACCAAGGAGGAATCACATTTTACTCTTTCTTTTCAGGGAGATTCAGTGGTAAAATGGTATTGGAAACAAGGAAATAGCTGGGATATTAGACAACATATTTTAAATAATTCTTCCTAATTTCATTTAATTTTAAAGAATTGATAATAAAATGGAATATTGAAAGGAGAAACTTAAATGAATCATGAAAATGAAATTTGCAAGGTCTTCTTGCGAACACTGTTGCAATGCCGGCAGTCCCCCGGAAAGTATAGCCTCAGGACCCACGCCACCAGGTTCAGGAACCGTTATTACCCCTCAGCCATCAGGCTGCTGAACTTGAGTGAACTAATCTGACTCCACAACCTACAGATTCGCTTTCAAGGACTCGACAACTCCTGTCCTCAGTATTATTTATTTATTAATTATTATTTGTTTTCTTTTTGTATTTGCATAGTTCGTCTTCTTTTTCACATTGGTTGATTGTCAGTCTTTGCGTTTCTTGTATTTACTTTGATTGCCCACATGGAAGTAAATATCAAGGTTATATATGGTGACCTTTGAACTTCGAGCACAGTGAAGTTACTGAGGACATTCTGTGAACAATGCGTTGTTACTGCTGACCCCTTGAATACATTTTCACACCTGGGGACCCTCATGAGCCATTGCTGAAACTTGATTGAGAGAGGGGTAGGAATGTGTGATTAACGTACTGGTTTTTCAAAGTTTTAGAAAGGATACAGAAGGAGGTAAAAGGAATAATATTATCAGGAATAATATCACAGCTAGACTCAAAAGAGGCATCATGGATAGGTCAGATACTGAGTCCATTTGGGTGGGACTCAGAAGTAGGAAAGATGCAATTACATTGATGTGATTATCTTATATATCCTCAAATTACCACTGGGACATTGAGTAACAGATATGTACTCAGATTAAGGAACTGTGTAAAAATAATAAGGTTCTTGTCATGGGGATTTCAACTTCCCAAATATAAACTGGGACCTTCTTAGTTTGAAGGGTTCAGATAGGACTGAATTTGTTGAGTGTATCCAGGAAGGTTTTTTCTTAAATCAATATGTGGACAGTCTAGTGAGAGGACTGGACCTGGTGTTGGGTAATGAGACTTGCCAGGTGACTAACCTTCCAGTGAATGAACAGTTAGGGAACAGTGACCACAACTCCTTAACTTTCAGGGCAACGATATTTCAGGATAGGTATGTTCTTTGTGGGAACATTTTAAATTGGAGTAGGGAAAATTACGAGGGCATTGGGCAGGAATTAAGAAGAGTTCATTGGTGTTACGTATCCCGTAACTGGATGTCTGACCAGCAGAGAAAGAAGAATCTGTTGGAGTCTGGTGGTACTATATTCAAAAGTGTTTATTAATAAAATAAGCAAAACAATGCCACTAATGAAAATATATATATAACACAAGTTAGCAATAATAAACCTAAAAGTGTAGGAATAATAATAAGCAATAATAAACTAGCTCTATCAATGTCTAGCAGTAAATGAATTGTCATAAAAAAAATAAAGTTCAGTTCAGTTCATGTGTGCTGAGGTAGATATGGTTGTTGTGTTGTAATCGTTGGAGAGAGAGAGAGCGAGCAAGATGTAACAGCAACTGTTGTGGCAGGCAAACCTTTTACTCCTTTCTTAATCCGTCGTGTCGTTGTGGCCATTCAGTTATGACCCCTCTGTCATTCAGCTAGACCGTTCTTCTGTGGTAGACTCGTCACTCTGGCATGAGTGGACACACACACAAGTCCCCACCAGCCCTGCTGTAACATTGTGAGCTTTACTGACCGATCTCCTGGTTCGGTCTCTGAACTTTCTGTGGGTTCCCAACACTCAATCAGTGTCCACTGGTGTGTCTCCTGGTGTGTCTGAAGGGTGTCTCTCCAGACCTGTCTTTTATCCCTACTCACGGGGTCTCAACTATCAATCAATTTTGAATGACTGTGTCCATCAAACCAGCCCACTCCTGCAGTCCACTGAGGAATGTTAATGAGCAAAATAGTAGAAGATAAATAACCCTTGCAGAAGTCATAATACAGTAAATCAACAGTCTCTCTCCCCTCTCTTATCTGTAGCAGATGTTCTTGCATGTTGTTCATCTCTCTCTCTCATGAGCGGCATAGCAACAGTAATGGTTCGTAGTTCTCAGTGGGGGGGGGGAATGGATAACTCTGCACCCCATTGTCCATCAGATCTGTTCATCACTCATAACAATTGGGAATACCTTTTCTCTGGTAAGTCGACATCAGACATGTGGACGTGTTTAAAAATCTCTTCCAAGTTCATATTCTAAATTCATATTCATATTCTATATTCTAAGATCAACAGCCAGATTTGTGGTGTTGAAGTCAGGCACTACTCAGATCATTGAAGAAGAAAATGGCAAACCAGATCTGTAGCAAAATTTGCCAAGAACAATATGACACAGCACGTAGCGAGAGAATGAATTCCATTCCTGTTGAATTGCACCATACATATTTAGCTCATCAAGAATGTGTCCAAGTTAATGTTTGAAAGCTCGGACAAGCAACACTTTTCTCAATTAATTATCTCACTGTACAAAACAACCGAATTTGGGAATTTGACATGAGAACTAAAGGTATTCAAAATGCTCAGCAAGTCAAGAGGCAACTGCAGAATCGGAGTTAATATTTCAAGTTAAAAGTCTGTTCAGCCAACATAAGATAAAGCTAAAATAACTGATAAAATGAAGGGCTAAGGCTTTATTGCAATGTTTAAATAATGGGCATCTTTCCCATGGGAGGATTGATTAGCTTCCACGCAGCTAAAACGGGAAGTGACAGGTTTATATTGGATGTTTTAAAATCACATTTCTCATCTGATCTAAACATAACCCAAATCTTTTTGGAAATTGCGTTTGGCCGATTATCCTTTCACATCATTTCTATTTATAACACCGGTGCACCATTCGGAGACTTCAGGCCACATCCTGACCCAACTCTGGATATTTATTTTAATTTGTTTAGGTATCCAACATGGTAACAGGCCCTTCTGGCCCAAACAGTCTGTGACCAACCAACCTACTGACTCGCATGCCTCTGCAACGTGGGAGGAAAATGGAGCAGCTAGAGGAAACCCATGCACTCATGGGGAGAATATACAAACTCCTTACAGGCAACACTGGAATTGAACCTGGGTCACTGGTGCTGTGATAGTTTTACATTAACTGCTATTCTACTAAACATTGATATTGCAGCCAAAACGAAGTTGTCATGGTCCTGACTGAAATGCAACAGGCATCCAAGTTTTGGCATTCCAGTTCCCCCGGACTATGGTTAGCGGCCACTATCCCGTTAAGATTCAGACTGCCTTTAATGTCTGCCACATTCCTTCATGGAAAGTCTGTATCTTCAGGCTTTGTCCTGAGCACACTGTGCTCAAGTGTAGGAGTTCTATTTCAGGAACTACAGTTTGTGATTTTGCCTTTTGATTTAGTTTGTGTTATCTTGTTTAATTCGAGTCTGAGTGTATACTGGACCTTGCTCTGCCTCTGGGTTCACCATCATCCAGAGCTCTCTCATTACACTGGTAGGGCAAATGATCTTACCTGCCAGCTCCATTTCCTACCATGCCACTGCTAATTTTTAACATTCCAGCTAAGAATCCACTACACTGTTGTGGAATTTGATTGTCCTCTACAACTTGTGCATCACATCTTTCAAGCAACTCATCCACATTAACATCACAGTTTGTGAATGGCTCAACGTCAGACAGAAGCACAAAGGGCTTTACAGAATATTCAGCTTTGTGCTTTTCAGTAACTCAGTCGTGATACAATGTCTAGGCATGGTGGGTGGTCCAAAAAGCTTCTGTCAACCTCAATGTAAACTCTTCATAAATATATCAGAATCAGAATCAGCTTTAATAACATCAGCATGTGGTAGTGAAATTTGTTAACTTAGCAGCAGCAGTGCAATGCAATACATGATAATATAGGGAAAAAAGTAAATCAATTACAATAAGTATATAAATGTATATTAAATAGTTAAATTAAAAATAGTGCAAAACGGAAATCATATAAAAAAGTGAGGTGGTGTTCAGTGTCCATTTAGGAATTGTATGGCAGAGGTGAAGAAGCTGCTCCTGAACCACTGAGTGGGTGCCTTCATGCTTCTGTACCTCTTTCTTGACAGTAAAAATGAGAAGAGGGCATGTCCTGAGTGATCGGGGTCCTTAATAATGGACACCACCTTTCTGAGGTACTGCTCCTTGAAGATGTCTTGGATACTATGGAAGTTAGTACCCAAGATGGAGCTGACTAATTTTACAACTTTCTGTAGCTTCAAAATCAGCTCTTTCTTCTTACTGACATGGAGTGCAAGATTGTTGTTGCAGCATCACTCAGCTAGCTGGTTCCTGCTCTTGTGCATCCTCTAGACTCCACCTGAGATTCTACCAACAATGGATGAATCATCAACAGAGTTGTGGATGGCATTTGAGCTGTACCAAGCCACACAGTCATGGGTATAGAGAGAATAGAGCAGTGAGATAATCCAACACCTCTGAGTGCATCGATGTTGATCGGCAGCGAGGAGAATTGCACAAATTGTGATCTTCTGGTTAGGAAGTTATCCAATTGCAGAGGAAGGTACAGAGGCCCAGATTCTGTACCTTAACAATCAGGACTGTGGGAGTGATGGCGCCAAACGCTGACATCCAGTCAAGGAACAACAAGCTGACATAGATGTTTGTATTGCCCGGGTGATCAAAGGCCATATGAAGAGCCAATGAAATTGCATCTGACATTGGCCTATTGTGGTGTTAGGCAAATTGCAATGGGTCCAGGTACTTGATGAAGCAGGAGTACATTCTAACCATGACCAACCTCTCAAAGCCTTTCAGCACCATAAATGTGAGTGCTACTGGGTGGTAGCCATTAAAGCAGCTCATACTACTCTTCTTGGACACTGGTATAATTGTTGCCTTCTTGAAGCAGGTGGGAACTCCTGACTGTGTCAGTGAAAAGTTGGAAATGCTCTTGAATACTCCTGCCAGTTGTTTGGCACAAGTTTTCAGAGCCTTTACAGGTACTCCAATAGGACCTGTCGCCTTGTGAGGGTTCACCATCCTGAAAGACAGCCTGGCATCAGACTCCGAGGCAGAGATCATAGGGCCACCGGGTGCAGC
Organism: Hypanus sabinus; assembly: GCF_030144855.1. Lineage (NCBI taxonomy): Eukaryota > Metazoa > Chordata > Chondrichthyes > Myliobatiformes > Dasyatidae > Hypanus > Hypanus sabinus. The sequence goes on from NC_082706.1 coordinate 197,761,484, forward strand.
AGGATCTTTACAGCTACAATTGTATTATCCTGTTCACCGTGGGCATAGAAGGCACTGAGCTCAACCGGTAGTGAAGCATCACTGCCATTCATGCTATTGGGGTTTGCTTTGTAGGAAGAAATATCCATATAACTGATGTCACTTCCAAACTCACTCAGAATTGTTTCTTCACCTTTGAAACAGCCTTCCACAAGTCATACCTGATTTTCCTGTACAGACCTGGGTCAGCAGACTTCAATGCCACAGATCCAACCCACAGCAGATGATAAACCTCCTGGCCTTTGGTTTGGGAATGTGTGGCAAGAGCTCATAGGCACACACTCATCCACACAAGTTTTAGTGAAATCAGTAACAACTGCGACATACTCATCCAGATTCGGAGATGAATCCTGCAATACAATCTAGTCCACATATTCAATGCAGTCCTATAAGCATTCCTGTGCCTCCCCTTCCATATCTACTTGGCTCTCACTCCGGGTGCTGCAGTCTTCAGTGTCTGCGTATGCTTATGGAGGGCGTGGAATAGCACGGTAGGTGGTGTAACAGTGGCCCAGTGTGTTGTTTCCTCTGGTGCTACAAGTGATTTGTTGATAGTAATTATTTAGTGACTTTTTCAAGCTGTCCTGGTTAAAATCCCTCAGAATGATGGTGTGCATGTTGATCACATCGCTCAAATTATCTAAAGCCTCAGTTTATTAAGCATTCTTGTTCGTTTAAATCATTCATTACGAGATACTTGTATAAATACATGAATTGCATACATCATCATGCTACACGATATGTGCATACCTTGCTTAAAATAAAGATGAAGTTAGACCAGTATTTCAGACTCCCGTGTCTTCCTTTGAATTAGTCTAATGTTTTGAAGTTACAAAGCAAAAACCCGCCCAACCTGGATTCCTTTCTTCACATCAACTCTCTCCCCCACTACGCACCGGGTAGAAAGTATAAGAGGTCTGAAAACACAAACAAAAATATATAGCTTCTATCCCACTCTTATAAGGCAATTTTAAAGTCACCTAGTAAAATAAGATGGATTCTTGACCTCATGACCTACTATTTTGAGGATGTGACTAAACATGTTGATAAAGGTAGAGTAGTAGATGTGGTGTATATGGATTTCAGCAAGGCATTTGATAAGGTACCCCATGCAAGGCTTATTGAGAAAGTAAGGAGATATGGGATCCATGGGGACTTTGCTTTGTGGATCCAGAACTGGCTTGCCCAGAGAAAGCAAAGAGTGGTTGCAGATGGGTCATATTCTGCATGGAGGTCATTGACCAGTGGTGTGCCTTTGTTCTGCGCCTTTGTTTTGTGACCCCTTCTGTTCGTGATTTTTTGGATAAGGAAGTGGAGGCATGGGTTAGTAAATTTGCTGATGATGCAAAGGTTGCAGGTACTGTGGCTAGCGTGAAGGGCAGTCAGAGGTTACAGTGGGACATCGACAGAATGCAAAACTGGGCTGAGTAGTGGCAGATTGAGTTCAACCCAGATAAGTGTGAGGTGGTTCATTTTGCTAGGTCAAATATGATGGTAGAATATAGTATTAATGGTAAGACTCTTGGCAGTGTGGAGGATCAGAGGGATTTTAGGTTCCAAGTCCATAGGACGCTCAAAACAGCTGCGCAGGTTGACACTGTGGTTCAGAAGGCTGATATTGTATTGGTCTTCATCAATCATGGAATTGAATTTAGGAGCAAAGAGGTAATGTTGCAACTATATAGGATGCTGGTCAGACCGCACTTGGAGTACTGTGCCCGGTTCGGGTGCCTCACTACAGGAAGGATGTGGAAGCCATAGAAAGGGTGCAGAGGAGATTTACAAGAATGTCTCCTAGATTGGGGAGCATACTTTATGAGAATAGGTTGAGTGAACATGGCCTTTTCTTCTTGGAGTGACGGAGGATGAGAGGTGACCAGATAGAGGTGTATAAGATGTTGAGAGGCATTGATCATGTGGATAGTCAGAGACGTTTTCCCAGGACTGAAATGGCTAACACGAGAGGGCACAGTTTTAAGGTGCTTGGAAATAGGTAGTGAGGAGATGTCAGGGGTAAGTTTTTTACGCAGGAGGTGGTGAGTGCATGGAATGGGCTGCCAGTGATGGTGGTGGAGGCGGATACAATAGGGTCTTTTAAGAGACTCTTAGATAGGTGCATGGAGCTTAGAAAAATAGAGGGCTACGGTTAAGTCTAGGTAATTTCTAAAGGAAGCACATGTTTGGCACAGCATTGTGGGTCGAAGGGTTTGTATTGGGCTGTAGGTTTTCTATGTTTCTATGTTTTTATTAAAGTCATAGAGTACTACAGTACAGAAAGGGGTCCTGCATCCCATCTTAGTCTATAGTGAAAATTATTCTGCCTAGTCCCATTGACCTGCTCCTGGACCATAGCCTGCATTCTGTTATTGCTTTTTCCCTGTACTACCACAATGCACTGCTTTGATGCAATAATCAGTATGGATGGAATGCAAAACAAAGTATTTCACTATACCTTGGTACCTATGATAATAATGTATCAATTTACTAGTTTACCATTTTTTCTGGCTGCTTAGTTTAATCTGCTGGCTTGAATCCTCATCCAAACCTTATTGCAGATGGCAAATAGGAATAGACTTATTTAACAATACACCCAAGAGTGAAAAACAGGAGATGCATAACATATGTTTATGGTAGTAATTAAACATCATTGGGCTCACCACAAAACAGAAAATAAATACTTTGCAACTCAAGTGCTTAATCTGAAAAGAATGTTTTCTTAATATATAAAGAAAATTGGTTCTATGTATTTGTTGGTTGAGAAGGTGTCTGGTTCATTCTTTTCTGAAGCTTTATGCAGAAAACCATTCTTTAAAATAAAAACTGTAAATAAGAATTGAACATAGTGGAAATACTCAGAAAGTCAAGCAACATTTGTGGAATGAGGGGGAGAAGAGTACTATTGTATCAGATAGGGCCATTTAGTAGATCTAGAATTGAACTGAATTGAATTAAATTGAATTTATTACTTACATCCTTCATACACACGAAAAGTAAAAATCTTTACATTACATCTTCATCTAAATGTGCATTGTGCAATTTATAGTAAATATTAATAAATAGTATGTATAACAGGACAGTCAATATAGCATAGAAATACAATTATATCAGCATGAATTAACCAGTCTACTGGTCTGGTGGAAGAAGCTGACCTGGAGCCTATTGGTCCTGGCTTCAATGCTGCAGTACCATTTCCCAGATGGTAGCAGCTTGAACAGTTTGTGGTTGGGGTGACTCAGGTACCCAATGATCCTCCTGGCCCTTTTTATGCACCTGTCTCTGCAAATGTCCTCAATTGTGGGAAGTGAACATCTATAGATGCGCTGGGCTGTCCGCACCACTCTCTGCAAAGTCCTGCGATAAAGGGAGGTACAGTTCCCATACCAGGCAGTGATGCAGCCAGTCAGGATGCTCTCAATTGTGCCCCTGTAGAAAGTTCTGAGGATCTGGGTACTCATGCTGAACTTCCTCAACCATCTGAGGTGAAAGAAAAGTAAGCAAAAATGTTACTTTCAAGTTGTAGACATGTGGGAGGAGCTTTGGATGGAGAAGAAGGTTATTTGGGCTGTGTTTTTGTTAAAAGATTAAAGATAAAGCTTAATTTGCACAAAATGCTGGTTGAACTCGGCAGCTCAGCCTGCATTGAACAATGACAGGGTCTTCTGTTTGTTTGAGTCAACCATGGGTGTTGCATCCTAGCTGGCTACATTCCACCATCAGTCAATATGCAAGCCAGGGCAGTACAATATAGAGAGCAAATTGTTGCTCATGCAGCAGGCTCCCCTCTCCATGTGGCTGAGGAAACCAAAGGACCAGCAGAGACCGATTCAGTTTGGAACCAGTGGCGTTGCAGGAGTTGCCAGTCAGTGTTGAGCTCAATGTAGCTCCGGATTTTTCTCTCGGGGTTTACTCCCATAAGTGGGTATAGCCGTAGGGCAATGGAGGTTTGAGATCAGAGTTTTCCTTCTCCAAGGTGAACTGCTAACCACAGCTGATTAGACCCATCTGCCCAAAGCAACTGGTTTTAAGGCACCAGATACCCACCTTAGGTTCTTCTCCTGTCAGTAGAAACGGTTCCACGGGGGCTTAGTAGTAAAGCCGCACATGGAGACCAGAAGATGGACTTGGTTGTCCAAGGCTGTTTGAGATGCAAGATTTTGAAAGCATTTAATAGCTAATGGGAGCTTATCCCTACTACAGCAGGCAGGTAGCTTGGTGGTGTAGCAGTTAGCACAAGGCTTTACAGCACCAGCTGAAAGATCAGAAGTGGAGTGGTAGGAGTGGAAAATCTACTTTCGACACTTAAGTGTGAAGCTCTAAATAACTATCTCACTTTCATGGAAGTGTATTCTGAAAGAATTCATTATGTGGAATTCAATGCCACAGATGGCTGTGGAGGGAAAGTCATTGGACATACTTCAAGTAGAGTTTGATAGTTTCTTGATTAATAAGGGTGTCAAACGTTAAGGGGAGAAGGCAGGCAGATGGGATTGAGAGGGATAATAAATCAGCCATATAGAATGGTGGAATAGGCCTGATGGGCTGGTTGGCCTAATTCTGCTTACGGTCTTAAAAACTTCACATAGTATTCCTTCCATTTCAATGCTTTAAGCTTGCTTTGACAAACCTTTTTGAAACTTCCTTTTGCAGCTTGCAATCCACTAATCTACCTCATTTTCTGTACAGATGATAATGGATCTGTTGTGAAGGCAAGCACTTTATTCAACTACCTGTTACTTCCTTAATGGTGACTTAGATTGGTGATTCATTGCGCTCCACGTGCAGACCATGTAGTATGAAAAACCTGTGGGCACAAAGCCTATAATTTTCCATCCTTTTAAAGTAATTGACAGAAAATAGTGCACTGTAAACTAGACCCTTCTGATTGCTTCCCCTGTCAATGCCACTCTCCACTGACTGCAAGATTTCAACTTCTTGCGGAAATGCTATAGGCAGAGGGGGATATTAATATATCAGATTCTCTTTGTGTTGTGAGCTGTATATTGATTTTTAATCTGCAATGTTTATTCAACTGTGGCTCTAGAATTTGCAGACATACTACTAAAGTTTCAGGAGTACAATTTGTGTTGAAAATCATTAAACTGATTGCTTTGTAGGATATCTGACCTGACTCATTCTCAAGAATTATCGAGCTTCTTTTTTAATCTCCTCAGGTATATGGATCATTTAGCCCATAAACTGGCTGCTGGATAAAAAGAGACTGATGACACATGATGTGTCCTCTTGGTTAGATTTCAATATGGTTGAAATAAATATTGGCAAGTATTGTAGATCACACCAGGATCTCCATTAGAAGAAGATGACAATCATTTGAATGATTATTTGAGCCTTTTATACTCATATTTGATGTCATAATATGTATATCTAGGATTGCTGCAGGAAGATTTGTGAGACAAGATGTGACTATTCACAGTTTAGCAAAATATCTATTCTTCGAAGGTAGCACAAAAGTGTTACATGCTGTTTCTATTCATAGGAAAAAGTCAGGTCTTGAAAAAGTTTGCTATTTCAAGGAGCTGATGGTTGTAAAACAGATCTCACTGTCTTGTTTCACTTGATGCAAGAACTAACCAGTGTGCTTGGGAACGTGAATGGTAAATCTCACATACTGATGCTCTTAGTGATCTATGGGTACAGATCCATAAATCTTTGAAAGTGATGTCACACATAGAAAGAAAGCTTCTGGCGCATCAGCCTTCATAAATCAATGTATTGAGTACAAGAGCTGGGATGTTATGTTGAAGTTATACAAAATGTTGACATATATAACATGTATAACCAATTGTGAAGTATTGGGTCCAGTTCTGGTCACCTACCCACAGGAATGATATCGATGAGATATTTACAAGGATGTTGCCAGGACTTGAGCACCTGAATTAAAGGGAAAGGTTGAATAAGTTGAAACCTTATTCCCTGAAGTGTAGGGGAATGCAGGAAAATTTGATAGAAGTACACATACTTATGAGACTTATAGATAAGGTTAATGTAAATTGGCTTTTCCACTGAGATTGGGTGAAACTAGAACTAGAGGACTTTGGTTAAGGGTTGAAGGTAAGCATTTAAGGGGATCCTAAGGGGAACTTCCTCACTCAGAGGCTGTTGAGTGTGCAGAATGCTCTGCTGGATGAAGTGCTGGATGTGGGTTTGATTTCAATGTTTAAAGGAAGTACCAGTAGGTGAGGGGTATGGAGGGTCACGGTCCAGGTGTGAGTCGATGAGACTAGGCAAGATAACAGTTTTCCATGGACTAAATGGGCCAAAGAGCCCATGTCTGTGCTGTAAAATTCTCTGATTATATGGTGAACACTTGCATGTGGTAAGATTGGAGACCAAGAACTCCGTCACTGAGATCCTTAATGTTTAACACAGATGGTGGACATGATAACAATCCAGAAGCAAATCAGCAGATGCAAGAAACATATTTGAAGACTATTTTAAGTTATTAAAATATTCAGATACGTTTCATGCAGAATTATAGTCTTAACTTGCTATATCTATGAGTCAAGACTAATCTCAATAACATTGTAGTTAATTAATTTGTTCTAATACACATTAAAATAAAGGAAGTCAATCCCAGAAAACAAACTGCTTTTTGTTATTATGTCATTGAACTGACTTAGAAAGTTAGAGAGAATGGCAAGAAGTGTGATTTGCAGTCATGCTAATCAACTGAACTAATCAACTGATGATACAACTGTACTAGAAAAAATAAACAAAGGAAATAAATAACTGTGCTAAGTTCTCAGAAGCACCAATGTTATTTCATTTTACATCATGGACAGACAACCAGCTTCAGGGTTTCAGATTTTAGCTTCCTCTGGTGAAGAGTAAGGGTTGGTATAATCAATTATTAAACTGACACAGAATTAAATTTGACTGGTCAAGCATTAAATGGATAGAAGAGGGGGTGGTGTGCTGCTGAATGTATATTATAATGCCATTGAATTAAAATGTTTTGGACAATAAGAGCTAATTTAAGATCCCAGTGAAAGCTCAGATTCACGGTTGCATAGCTGAACTTAGTTGAAGTTATTGTCAGGATGTCAGGATGCATCGAATTTCATAGATATCACAGAACAGAGCCAGGCGATTTAACCTAACCCAGCCATTGGGATATATCCTTCAAAAAAAAAGGCAATCAACTCTCTTCCCTCATCCTGTAATTTACCAACCATTTTGTTTTTGTCCCCTTATCAAGTACTTGCATTGTCTTTGCTTCAAATTGCAGATTCATGAATTCTCCAAACACTAAAACATGTTCTATGTTTGATGTTGTGTCGACTTTGTAACTTAGTCTAAAATCAATCTAACCCTTCCCTCCTATATAAGCCCTCCATTTTTCTATCATCCATGTGCCTGTCTTAGAGTCTTTTAAATGCACCTAAAGTATCTGCTTCTACTACCACTCCCAGCAGGGTGTTCTACACACCCACCACTCTCTGTGTTAAATACCTACCTCTGCTATCCCTCCTATGCTTTCCTCCAATCACCTAAAAAGTATGTCCCCTTGTATTAGCCATTTCCACACTGGGAAAAACGAGTGGTCACAGTTCCAGAATAAGGGGTCACAGTTTAAAGATAAAGGGGAAGCCTTTTAGGACCGAGATGAGGAAAAATTTCTTCACACAGAGAGTGATGAATCTGTGGAATTTTCTGCCACAGGAAACAGTTGAGGCCAGTTCGGTGGCTATATTTAAGAGGAAGTTAGATATGGCCCTTGTGGCTAAAGGGATCAGGGGGTATGGAGAGAAGGCAGGTACAGGGTTCTGAGTTGGATGATCAGCCATGATCATACTGAATGGTGGTGCAGGCTTGAAGGGCCAAATGGCCTACTCCTGCACCTATTTTCTCTGTTTCTAAAAGTAAAAGTCTCTGGCTATCCACTCAATTTATGCCCCTTATTGTCTTGTACACCTCTGTCAAGCCACCTCTCATCCTCTCTTGTTCCAACAAGAGAAGCCCTATCTCATTCAAACTTTCCCAATCGTATTTTGTTCTACAGCTAGATTCCACTGCTCAATTACTTTACGTGCAGATTATCCACCCAAACCTTGTACCATCGGGATTCTGGAGGATATTAATGTACCTCTACCTACCCCCCCCCCCCAAACAATAACCAACAACAATACCAATACCAATGTATGTGTGAAATATGTACACTGTCCTGAACCTCTTGCAATTCATCTTAAGTCCATGTCATAATTGAGCCCGCTAGGGGATCAACAGTTCTGGATTGGGTGTTGTGCAATGATCTGGAATTGATTATGGTGCTTAAGGTAAAAAGGCCCTCCGGGGAATGTGATCATAATATGATTGAATACACCATGAAGTTTGATAAGGAGAAGCTAAAGTCAAATGTATCATTATTACTGTGAAGTGAAGGGAATTACAGAGGCGTAAGAGAAGAGCTGGCCAGAATTGATTGGAAAATAGCACTGGCAGGGATGACAGCAGAGCAGCAATGGCTGGAATTCTGGAAAATGGAAGCAATTCTGAAGACACAAGGTATAAACATCCCAAAGAAAAATAAATATTCTGAAGGAACGATGACACAACCGTGTCTAACAACAGAAGTCAAAGCCAACATAAGAGCCAAATAGAGAGCATATAATCATTAAGAAGGTAAAGATGGAATACAAGAGTAAACTAACCAATAATATTGAAGAGGATACCAAAAGTGCAAAAGAGAGGTAAGAGTGGATTTTGGACCATGGAAAACGATCCTGGAGAGGTAGTAATGGGGAATAAAGAAATGGTGGATGAGCTGAATTGTATTTTTGTACCAGTCTTTGCAGTGGAAGCCATTAGCGGTATGGTAGAAGTTCCAGGTGTCAGGGGGCATGAAGTGTGTGAAGTTATCATCACTAGATAGAAGGTTCTTGGGAAACTGAAAGGTCTGAAGTCACCTGGAGCAGATGGTGTACACCCCAGAGTTCTGAAAGAGATGTCTGAAGAAGTCATGAAGGCATTAGTAATGATCCTTCAAGAATCACAATACTCTGGAAAGGTTCCTGAAGAGTGGAAAATTGCAAATGTCACTCCACTCTTCAAGAAGGGAGAGAGGCAAAAGGAATGAACCTATTAGGCCAGTTAGTCTGATGTCAGTAGTTGGGAAGATGCTGGAGTCGATTATTAAGGATGAGGTCTCAGGATACTTAGAAGCACATGATAGAAATAGGTTGTAGTCAACATGGTTTCTTCAAGGGAAAATCTTGCATGATAAATCCGTTAGAATTCTTCGGAGAAATAACAAGCAGGATAGACAAAGGAGAATCAGTTGATGTTGTGTACTTGGATTTTCAGAAGCCTTTTGACAAGGTGCCACACATGACACTTAACAAGCTACAAGCCCACAATGATTCTAGCATGGATAAAGCAGTGGCTGATTAGCAGGAGGCAAAGAGTGGAAATAAAGGGAGCCTTTTCTGGCTGACTGCCAGTGACTAATTGTTGCAATGGAATGGAGTGAACCCAAATGCAGGACACAGACACAGAGGTAGGGTAATCTAATGTGTTTATTAATGGTTACAGGGAAGGCCGGGGGACAAGGGTTAGGCAGAATAAAGCCAAGGAGCAAGGAAGGCTTGACTGGGGATTGAACCCGGGTCGCTACAGTGGAGACGCGGCGTTTAACCTCCGGCCCAACAGATAGTGTAGGCGGGTGGCAGAACAAGGCAGAGCAGGGATGCAGACCAGGGTGCGAGTGAGGCTTGGCTTGAGGAGAACAGCAGGCGGAAGGACAAACAGGAAGACAGGTGGCATGCAATGCTCCTATTAACACGGAGAGACAGGGTTAACACTGGCAAACAGCGCGGAAACAGAACTTAGAATACACAATCTTAAGCGGCTGAGAGACAGGGTTAAAACAGGTAAACAGGATGAAAACAGAACTTAGAATACACAATTCTAAGTGGTCGAGAGACAGAATTAACAAGACAAATAGTGCGGGTGAACGGAGGAGCAGGAGGCAGGTGAAACTTTTCTTGACACAGGGCGTTGCTGGAGCTGAACAGCAAACAGGAGATAGGTGGCAGGCAACACTTATCTTGACATGGAGAGTAGAAAGGCAAGCAGCAGATAATACTTTTCTGAACATGGAGAGACGGAGTTTAACAGGAAAATCTTGGTACTGAAGGATAACACCATTCTAAGCGGCTGGGAATGTGAATTGCTGCACTGGCTGAAACGATGGTCTGTCAATGAGTGGATGCAAAGCCAGGGTTTTTATGCGGCTGGTTTAGAAGAGAATCAGGTGTCACAATGAAGGAGCCCAGGAGAACACGGGGAAACGGGAATTAGGGTAATAAGAGGAATTACCAATTGGAACTGTGCCACTAATGGTGTTCCACAGGGATCTTTGTTGGGACTGATTCTTTTTACATTATATCTGAATGATGGCTTTGTTGTAAAGTCTGAAGATGATATGAAGATACGTGGAGGGGTAAATAATTTTGAGGAAGTAAAGAGGCTACAGAAGGACTTAGACAGATTAAGAGAATGCACAAAGAAATGGCAGATGGAATACAGTTTTGGAAGGTGTGTGATCATGCACCTGAGTAGAAGAAATGAAAGTGTTGACTATTTTCTAAATGGAGAGAAAATGTAAAAAGCAAATAGAGTTGGGAGTCCTTGTGCAGAATTCCCTGAATCCCTGAAGGTTAATTTTCAGGTTGAGTCTATGGTGAGGAAAGCAAGTGCAATGTTAGCATTTATTGCAAGAGGACTGGAATATAAAGGCAAGGATGTAATGTTGAAACATTATAAAACACTGGTGAGTCCTCACTTTGAGTACGGTGAGCAGTTTTGAGTCCCTTATCTTAGAAAAGATGAGTTGAAACTAGAGAGGGTTCAAATGAGGTTCACAAAAATGATTCCAAGATTTGTCATATGCAGAGTATTTCATAGCCCTGTGTCTGTGTTGACTGGAACTCAGAAGTATTAGGTGTGAACTCATCGAAGTATATCGAATTTTGAAAGGCCATGATAGAGTGGATGTAGAGAGGATGCTTCCCATGGTTGGAGAATCTATGACCAGAGGACACAGCCTCAAAATAGAGGGGCATCCTTTAAGATGAGGAGGAATTTATTTAGGCAGACTGTAGTGTATCTATGGAATTCTTTGTCACAGGCAGCTATGGAGACCAAGGTTTATAAATATTTAAGGCAGTGGTTGATAGATTCTTGATTGGGCATGGCATGAAGGTAGGAGATTGGAGCTGGGAGGAAAATTGGATCAGTCATGATGAAATGGTGGAGCAGACTCGATGGGCCAAATGTCCTAATTCCGCTCCTATGTCTTATGCTTCTATGCTCTGAACACTGAAGTTTAATTGTTTTTTAAATAACTAGAGCTCAAGAGCACTTAGGTTTTTGTAACAAAAAAGGTTATAAAGACCTTCAATGAGGTGACAGAATTGAAACTACTGGATGAAAATCCTACAGTAAGTGTTGGATTCAGCCCAGATCATCACCAGTAAAGCTCTCCCAACCATTGAACGCATCCACATGAAATGCTTTAAGAAGAAAGCAGCATTTAACATCAGGGAACCCCAGCACCCAGGACATGCTGTCTTCTCGCTGCTGCCATCAGGATAAAGGTGGAAAAGCCTTAGCGCTTGCATTGCTGGTTCAAGATCAGTTACTACCCTCCAACCATCAGACTCTTCAACAAAAGGGGATAACTTCACTTAACCTTCATGTGCTCCATCATTGAAATCTTTCAAAAACCTATGGACTCACTTTCAAGGCCTCCACATCTCATGTTGTCAATATTTATTGCCTTTATTTATATTTGCATTTGCACATTTTGTGGCCGTCTGCACTCTAGTTGAACACCCTAAATGAGTGGTCTTGCATTGATTCTGTTATAGTTACTAATCTGTACATTTGTTGAGTGTGCCCACAGAAAAATGAATCTCAGTGTTTTAAGTGGTGACATATAAGTACTTTGATAATAAAAGTTACTTTGAACTTTGAAATAATAAGACCACTTCAATGCTATCAGTGTAGGAAATGTGGCATGTCTTTTCTGTTAATACATAATATTAAATTCAAATGTTTGAATTTAGTGGAATCATCTTTTTATTTTGCAATGAAATAATGCAATTAAATCATTTGCATTAAGTGTTCAACACTTAACTTCTGGAGAATGAAGCAATGTACATTGAAAAGAGTTTAATATTCTTCGCAATTTACAAAAGATATTCTTTGTCTGCCCTGATATATACTCTTATAAAGGCCAATCTCACCTCAGTGCAATAAAATATAAGATGTTCATCCACTAATGGAACTGATATTTAGGATCTTAAACAGCTTCTATCTCAAGGATTCTCAGTGTGACAGCAGACTCTAAAACAAAAGACTTGGAATAAACAGGAACTGCAGCCAATTGAAGAACATTATTTATTTTACTTAAGAGATACAGCACAAATTAAGTCCTTCCGACTCAACAAGCATCCCATTTATTTTGCACCAGCCTAATCAGAGGACAATTTACAATGGCCAAGAATTAACCTACTAACTGGTACCTCTTTGGACTGTGGGAGGAAACTGGAACATCTGGAGGAAACCCACACAGTTACGGAGACCACATTCAAACTCCTTACAGACTGCACTGGAATTGAACTCTGAACTTCAACATCATGAGCTGTAATAGCGTCCGCGAACTGCTGTGCTACTGTGACACCCTATTAATATCTAAAACATCATTTCTTCCACTCTACTCATAAAGAGGACAAATTTAGACTTAGCAGCATGCATTACAATTGCTCATAAGTTCCAAATGTAAGTTATGATTACAGTCTTTGAAAGATGCATTTTCCTTTATGCAAGGTTCAAACTGCTTCTCAATCTATGGACATGGCAGGAACTGAATGCATATTCAATGTAAATATATTACCAAAATACGAATATATTCTCCATATTGCCTCGAGATTCATTTTCTTACAGATGTTCATAGAACAACAGAAAAATTAAATAGAATCAATGAAAAAATACATACAATGGTTGACAAACAACCAATGTGCAAAACAAAACAGACTGTGCTAATGTATCAATATTATAGTGAGTTAAAGAGAATTACAGAGGCATGAGAGAGGAGCTGGCCAAAGTTGATTGGAAAGGGACACTAGCTGGGATGACTGCCGAAAAACAATGCCCGGTGTTGTTAGGGGAAATTCGGAAGGCGCAGGAAAGATAAATCCCAGAGTTGAAGCAGTATTCTAAAGGGAGGATAAAGCAACTGCTGCTGATAAGTGAAGTCAAAGACAGCATAGAAGCAAAAGAGAGGGCATTTAAGAGAGCAAGAATTAATGTGAAGGTAGAGGATTGGGAAGCTTTTAAAAATCAACAGAAGACAGGCAAAAAATCTATAAAAGTAAAACCGTAAGACTAAAGATGAAATGAATAAGTTAAGCTCGCCAGTAATTTAAAAGAAGATACAAAAAGTTTTTCAGATATATGAAGAGTAAAGGAGAGAAGAGTGGATATTAGACTTCTGGAAAATGGCACCAGAAAGGTAGTAATGAGGGACAAAGAAATGGAGAAACTTAATACGTATTTTGCATCTGTCTTTACTGTGAAAGACACTAGTAGAATGCCAGAAGTTCGGGAGTGTCAGGGGTAAGAAGTGAGTGTCATTGCTATTACTAAAAAAGTGTTTGAGAAGTTGAAAAGCCTGAAGGAAGATAAATCACCTGGACCAAATGGACTACACCTAAGGGTTCTGAAAGCGGTAGCTGAAGCAATTAGGAGGCATTAGTAATGATCTTTCAAGATTGATTCTGGAATGGTTCCAGAGGACTGGAAAATTGCAAATGTCACTCCACTGTATAAGTGAGGAAGAAGAAAGGAAATTGTAGGCCAGCTCATTTGACTTCAATGGTTGGGAAGATGTTGAAGTCCATTATTAAGGACATGGTTTTAGGGTTCTTGGATGCTCATGATAAAAGAGGCTAAAGTCATCATAGTTTTCTAAAGGGGATATATTGCCTGACAAATCTGTTGGAATTCTTTGAGGAAATAGCAGATAGGATATTCAAAGGAGAGTCAGTAGTTAGGGCTGATTTGGATTTTCAAATAATGAGGTTGCCTAACAAGATAAGTACCCATTGTGTCTAAAGAAAGGGGGCCTGTTCTGGTTGGTTGTTGGTGACAAGTGGTGTGCCACAGGGGTCAGGTGTAAATGATTTGGATGAAGGAATTGATGGCTTTGTGGACTAGTTTATGGATGACGCAAAGTTAGTGGAGGGGTAGGTAGTGCTGAGGAAACAGTGTGTCTGAAGCAGGGCTTATGCAGATTGGGGTAATAAACAAAGAAGTGGCAGATGGAATATAATGCTGAGAGGTGTATGCTCATGGTCTTCAGCATAGAGTATATGTTAAATGTTTTAAAAAAAATCAAAAATCAGATGTGCTGATAGAATTGGGAGCCCTCATGCATGATCACCTAAAGGTTAACTTGCAGCTTGAGTTGCTGGTGAAGAAGGCAAACGCAATGTTAGGATTTATTTCACTATTATACAAAAACAAAGATGTAATGATGAGGTTTTCTAAGCCATTGGTCTGACCATGCTTGGAGTATTGGGAGCATTTCTGGACCCTTTATCTCAGAAAAGATATATTAGTATTGGAGACAGTGCAGAGGAGGCATACGAGAATTATGCCAGGAAAGTACAGTTTAGCATATGAGGAACATTTAATAGATCTTGGTCTGTATTTGCTGATGTATAGAAGAATAAGGGGGTTCTCATTACAACCTGTCGAATACTGAAAGGTCTGGATTAAGTGGATTTGGAGAGGATGCTTCCTATAGTGGGGGAGTCTAGGTCCAGAAGGCACAGCTTTACAATTGATTGACACTTATTTAGAAGAGAAATGAAGGAAAAGTTTTTAGACAGAGGATGGTGAATCTATAGAATTCATTGCCGTGGTCGGCTGTGCAGGCCAAATCATTGGTCATATTTAAGGCAGACGTTGATTGGTTCTTGATTAATCAGGGTGTCAAAGCTATGAAAAGAAGACAGGATAATGGGATTGAAAGGGATAATATATCAGCCATGATGGAATGGCGGAGCAGGCTCAATGGGCAAGTGGCTGAACTCTGTTCAAATGTCTTATGATCTTCTAAAAACATGAAAATATAAGTAAAAAAAATACTGAGAACATGAGTTGTAGAGACATGGAAAGGGACTCCTTTGGCTGTGTAGTTGACTCAGAGCTGAGGTGAGTGAAGTTATTGACACTGGTTGACGAGCCTGATGATTGAAGAATAGTAACCCTTCTACTCATCAGTGGACTCACATATTTCTGATGTGTTAAGACCATAAGACATAGGAGCAGAATTAGGCCATTCAGCCAGAACAAGTGGCAGTTCATTTGCTCTGCCATTTCATCAAGGTTGATCTCAGATCCCATTCAACCTCATACACATGTCTTCTTGCCATATCCTTTGATGCCCTGACCAATCAGGAAATGAACAACTTCCACTTTAACTATACCCATGGACATGGTTTCCACTGCGGTCTGTGGCACAGCATTCCACAGATTTACTACTCTCTGGCTAAAAAAATTCATTCTTTCCTCTGTTCTAAAGGGCCGCCTCTCAATTTTGAAGCTCTGCCCTCTAGTTCTGGATACCCCCACCGTAGGAAGCATCCTCTCCACATCCACCCTATCTAGTCCTTTCAACATTTGGTAGGTTTCAGTGAGATTCCTGCATTCTTCTGAATTCCAGTGAGTACAGGCCCAAAGCTGACACTGCTCCTCATCTTTTAACCCCTTCACTCCCTGAATTATCCTCATGTATCTCCTCCGGACACTTTCCAATGACAAGACAACCTTTTTGAGATATAGGGCCCAAAGCTGTTGACAATGTGGCCTGACTAGTGTCTTGTAAAGTCTCAGCAGTATCTGCTTGCTTCAATATCCTATTCCCCTTGAAATAAATGCCAACATTGCGTTTACCTTCTTTACCACAGACTCAACCTGTAAATTAGTCTTGCACGAGGACTCCTAAGTCCCTTTGCACCTCTATTGTTCCTTTTACCAAAATGCGTTATCATACATTTCCCAACATTGTATTCCATCTGCCACTTTTTTGACCCTTCTTCCAATTTGTTTAAGTCCTACTGCAGTTGCTCAGCACTACCTACCACTCCACCCATCTTCATATCATCTGCAAACTTTGCCACAAAGCCATAAATTCCATTATTCAAATCATTGACAAACAATGTGAAAAGTAGTGGTTCCAATACTGACCCTTGAGGAGCACGACTAGTCACTGGCAGCCAACCTGAAAAGGCACCAATTATTCCCACTCACCACCTCCTATCTGTCAGCCATTCTGCTATCCATTCTAGTATCTTTCTTGTGATGACCCATGTGACCAACTAACCTTATAACCCGCGTGCCTTTGTAATGTGGCTGGACTACGGACCACTGGCATACCGCTAGTGTCTTCCACAATGAAGATAGATGCAAAGTATTTATTAAGTTCATCTGCCATTTCTTTGTCCCCCATTACTACCTCATCAGCACCATTTTCCCGTAGTCCAATATCAACTCTCACCTCCCTTTTACTCTTTATATAAC
Source organism: Hypanus sabinus (assembly GCF_030144855.1). Taxonomy (NCBI): domain Eukaryota; kingdom Metazoa; phylum Chordata; class Chondrichthyes; order Myliobatiformes; family Dasyatidae; genus Hypanus; species Hypanus sabinus. The sequence continues at coordinate 197,778,131 of NC_082706.1, forward strand.
AGAAAAACTTTTGGTATCCTGTTTTATATTATTGTCTAGTCTGCCCTCATTATTTATCTTTTCTCATGTTATAGCTTTTTTAGTTGCCTTTTGTTGGATTTTAAAAGCTTCCCAATCATCCAACTTCCCTCTCGCGTTTGTTACTTTATTTGCCCTTTCCTTGGCTTTTATGCAGTCCTTAACTTCCTTTGTCAGCCACGGTTGCCTACCCCTGCCATTTGAGAGGTTCTTCTTCTGTGGGACAAATCTATCCTGTGCCTTGTGACCTAAACCACTGTGGGAGGGGCTCACATACACCAGATAAATGCAGATTTAAAGTTGAAACTTGCAGAAAATGCAACAACTTAGGACACATACAAAGTGAATTGGGCAGATAAATATAAATGGACTGCACACAGAAAAGGAAAATATAAAAGTTGAATAAAGGGAATTACAGAGGCATGAGAGAGTAGATGGCCATAATTGATGGGAAAAGAACACCGGCAGGGTTGATGGCAGAGCACCAATGGCTGGAATTTCTGGAAGTAATTCGGAAGGCACAGGATATATACATCTCAAAGAGGAAAAAGTATTCTGAAATAAAGATGACACAACCATGTCTAACAACAGAATTCAAAGCCAACATAAAAGCCAAAGAGAGAACATATAATGGAGCCACAATTAGTGGGAAGTTAGAGGATTGGGAAGCTTTTCAAAACCAACAAAAGGGAACTAAAAAAGTCAAAAAGAAGGTAAAGCTTTTGTAAGTAACATATCTGGTAGGTAGTTACTTATGAAATGTGACTTGTTTTTAAACTGGAAGATAGTTCATGAAGCTTCAGGAAAGTTGTAAACATTCGGAATTTGAGCATGTAAAGGACCAGAATCTACTCGAAATGCATTAAAGTTATCACATGAACTTCAAGTGGGAGTCAAAAAGCTGCGTGTAAAATGTTAGATACAAAGACCAAAGCCCAGCTGGATAAATGGAAGGCCATGAAGAAAGGAGTCAATGGAGATATGAATACAGAGGATTTGCCAGATGATCTTGTGGATGGAGAAACCAAAAGGAGACATCAAATCATAAAGGGAGCAATCGAAGGATTTAAAAAAGAATATGTCAATGAACTAAATGTACTTCTCAAGATCAAGATGCACAAATTAGAAGGTGAAAAAGGAAGGAGAACAAAGTTGTCCAGAGCTGTCTAACCACCTTCTACAGTCTTAAAATCAACACCTACAGCCACCACAAAGAAGTGACCTCCCTTGACAGGAAAGACGTCCCAGAAGAGTAAGAAATTCTCCACATCATTTAAATCTTTAGGCCTGAGTGGGACAATTTATAAATTTATACTGCTGGGGATGTCTGTATAGTGGTTGTATTATATAGTATTCTGTGTATATACTTGAGATACATTTTATATGGAGTTGGAGTTGTAATGCCTTAGCTAAAATTTTAATGCTAATGTTGTAGGGTATTTCATTTAATGGCTTTCTGTAGAAGCAGTGTGTTCTGCCGGCAGTGCTTGGGTTACCATTAAAAATAAGAGGTTGTGATGTTCATGCTTAGGATTGTCATGTCATCCAATCAGGATGGTGGAATGGGGAGAAGGTTCTAGAGGTTGCTGGGTTGAGAGGTTTTGTGACAGACCCTGAGGTGTGTCGAGGTTCTTCTTGGTGGGAGATAGAGAGAGAAGAAGCTTGTAGGATTGAATCTGATGGGGATCTGATGTACCTTGCTTAAATAAAGAACAAATTAAGACTTGCATCTCTCGGGCTCCCATCATTTCCATCAAATTAATCTTATGTTTTGGATTTTACTAAACATAATATGTCCTAGTCCTGATGAAGGGCCTCGGCTCGAAACGTGAACTGTATATTCCTCTCTATAGACTCTGCCTGGCTTGCTGAGTTCTACAGATTTCTACAGATGTACCATGGAGAGCATTCTGACAGTCTGCATTACCACCTGATATAGAGGCCCAAATGCACAAGATCAGGAAAAGTGCACAGGATATTCAACACAGCCAGCTCCATCATGGTCACAAGCCTTCCCATGATCAAGGACATTTTCAAAAAGCAATGCCTTAAGAAAGCAGCATCCATCATTAAGGGCACATGCTATCCAGAACATGCCCTCTTCTCATTACAACCATCAGGGAGGAGGAACAGGAGCCTGAAGACACACAGTCAATATTTTAAGAACAAATTCTTTCACTCTGCTATCATATTTCTGAACAGTCCTTGAACTAACAATTATTATTTCACAATTTTGCTCTATTTTTCACTGTTTATGTATTTTTATGTGTTTCTTATTGCAACTTAAAGTAGATTTTTTTAATGTATTGCAAGGTATTGCTGTTGCAGAAGAACAACTTTCCCGATTCTGATCCTCTGACCCCTTTTGTTTATTTTCCCTTTATCCAGTTGGGCTTTGGTCTTTGTATCTAACATTTTACAAGCAGCTTTTTGTCGCCCACTTGAAGTTCATGCGATAACCTTAATGCACTTAGAGTAGATTCTGGTCCTTTACATGCCCAAAAGCTGAATGTTTGAAGCTTCTTGAACTATCTGTCAGTTTAAAACCAAGCCACATTTCACAAGTACCTACCTACCCGATATGTTGCCTACAAAAGCTTTACCTTCTTTTTGACTTTTTTAGTTGCCTTCTGTTGGTTTTGAAAAGCTTCCCAATCCTCTGACTTCGCACTAATTGTTGCTCTGTTATATGCCCTCTCTTTGGCTTTTATGTTGGCTTTGAATTCTGCTGTTGGACACGGTGTGTGTAGCAAATCCTGCAAATCCTTTTCAACACTACATTAAGACTAGAACAGCAGTATGCTGAGCTTTCTGCTGCAAAATGTGCTTCCTCTGTAGCCCTCAGAGACAGGGTGGATGCTACCTGTGCTGCCAGGAAAGCCGTAACATTTGTCATTAGACGCAGATGTAATGATGGAGGCTTTGTAAGACATGGGTCAAACTGTATTTGGAATATTCTGAGCAGCTTTAGGCTCCATACCTAAGAAAGGATGTGCTCGCGTTGGAGAAGTAATAGAAGAGGTTCAAAAGAATTATCCTGGGAATGAAAGGGTTAACATATGAAAAACATTTGATTGCTCTGGGCCTGAACTTGCTGGCATTTAGAAGAATGGGGGTGGGGAAATCTCACTGAAACCTATCAAATATTAAAAGGTCTAGATAGAGTGGACATGGAGTGAATGTATCCAATACTGGCAAAGTCTAGGAGCAGAAGACACAGCCTCAGAAGACTATAAGATATAGGAGTCAAATTATGTCATTTGGCCTAATGAATCTGCTCTGCCATTTCATTATGGCTGATCCAATTTTCCTCTCAGCCCAATCTCCAGCCTTTTCCCCAAACCCCTTTATGCCCTGATCAATCAAGAATCTATCAAACTTTGCCTTAAATCTATTTAGATTTGGCCTCCACAGCTGCCTGTGGCAAAGAATTCTTTAGATTCACCACTGTCTGGCTGAAGAAATTCCTACTTACCTCCATTCTAAGAGGATGCCTCTCTATTCTGAGGCTATGTCCTCTGGTTGTAGACTACCCGACCAGAGGAAACATTCCCTCCACATCCACTTTATCGAGACCTTTCAACATTCAAAAGGTTTCAATGTGATCTCCCCTCATTCTTCTGAATTCCAGTGAATACCGGCCCAGAGCCATCAAATGCACCTCATGCACCCCTTTAGAACAGAGAAGGAGGATATTTGTTTAGCCAGAGGGTTGTGAGTCTGTGGAATTCATTGCCACAGATGTCTTTGGAGATCGAGTCACTATGTACATTTACATTCAAGGCTGATGTGTTTTTGATTAGTAGGGGCGTCAAAGGTTGCCGGGAGGAGGCTGGAGAATGGTGTTGAGAGGGTTAATAAACCAGCCACCACAAAATGCTGGAGGAATTCTGTAGGTCAGGAGCATTTACAGAAAAGAATGAACTGTCGGCTTTTCAGGCTGAAACCATTCATCAGGAATGCGCAATGCTCCATGCCAGGTCAAGGCTGGTCTCCTCCTGTAACTTGATACTGGGCACCAGCTCTCTGGCAACGTTCTGTTCATTGTTTATTTCTTGTGTTGACTTTGCAGCGTGACCTATTGATCAGAACCTTAACTCTAGTAAACCGTAGTTGCATTGACCTCTGCCCAGTCTGCAGTGACACTCATGATCAATGTCTCATCAGCATGGAACTGCTTTTAATCTAACCTTCGGACACTGTTATTACCCGATGTGGCCCATGATCAACAAATAGCATAATGGCTTCTGCACATTGCTCCTCACTGCCATCTTGCTGACCTGGAGTATGTGCACTGTATCACTACATATGGTTATGGCCCAAGTGCAGAGCGAGAGACACTGAAGTGAGTTGATAGTTCACAGACCTTAGTGCGAATAGAGTTTGGGGGAAAAGAAAACAATAAACGCAGGACCAAACAGAGACATTAACTAAAACTCTCAAATGGAAAATGAAGCCAACACTGCTGCTGAAATGAAATAACAGTCCGATTTCTCAGGCACGTTGCTGAGCTTTGCTGAAGTTTTGATAAGCACTATGATGAAAATAATGGAGTTAAAATCTATCACAATGAAATAATAATGAGCTGAGATGTGCATATTCTCGAGTGCAATTGCCATATCTGCTGTGGTTGTGACACACTGAGGAGGTACAAGGGGAAGCAATAACGTTCATGTCAGTTTTAGTGTCTAAGCCACTAAAGACATTAGGCTGAGGTGTAGATGGTATTTAAGAAGGAGTGTACAAAATACAGTATACAGACAGAATAAAGTCGAAGACTTGTAGGACAGCTAGAGATTGGCAGGTACTGTATGATGTGCTGCGCAAACCAAAATGATTGTTGGTGTGTTCCACAACATGTTGCCAGGTTCGGATGTGGCCTAAGTGCTGAGTGAAAGACAGTAGAGCAGGTCGATAGTTCACAAACTTTAAAGTGAACAGTGTTAAAGGGAAAATAAACAATAAACGCTAGGCCAAATAGGGTCGTTAACTAAAACTTTAAAATGGGAAACGAAGCCTACATTGCAGCTGGAAAGAAAATCTAAACATTAAATAAATACCACTAGTCTTCAGAGTCAGTTGACTCGAAAGTCCAATTTCTCAGGGAAGGTCAAAAGCAAACAGGCAGTGAAGCGTGACAGTGCTCTGCCCAGGTCACAACAAGCACTATGACGACAAGTATGGAGTTAAATACTTTCACGATTAAATAATAATTATCTGACTCCTGCAAATTCACAAGGACAATTGCCATATCTACTGTACTGCTGAATTGGTGGTTATAACAGAACAGCACAGTTCACTGACATCTGATGATTGGTCTAGGCTCATCATCAACTGCTTATTCCTCTCCATAGATGGTGCCTGACCTGCTGAGTTCCTCATGCATTTTGTGTGTGTTGCTCAAGATTTACAGCATCTGCAGAATCTCTGGTCTTTAGATTTCCCATGTTGGCCTTGAAGTGTCCAGGCCAGCAACTCTTGTGGGTTCACTGTTTGCAAAGTCCTAAACTCAAAAGAAGATTTTAAACCCTATTCAATATAGGTACTCATGGGTACGCTCACGATAGGGAGGTTAAATTGTATCATCTTACTCTTCAAAGATTAGTTTACTTCCCTCTCTAGTCTCCGTGGCATGGTCTAGCTGCTAAGACATTGATAGGATGTAGGAATGGGCTTAGAAGTGGCAGATGGAGTTCAACCTGGAGAGGTGTGAGATGGTACACTTTGGAAGGACAAACTCCAAGACAGAGTACAAAGTAAATGGCAGGATTCTTGGTAGTGTGGAGGAGCAGAGGGATCTGGGGGTACATGTCCACAGATCCCTGAAAGTTGCCTCTCATGTAGATAGGGTAGTTAAGAAAGATTATGGGGTGTTTGCTTTCATAAGTCGAGGGATAGAGTTTAAGAGTCGTGAGGTAATGATGCAGCTCTATAAAACACTGGTTAGACCACACTTGGAGTACTATGTCCATTTCTGGTCACCTCACTATAGGAAGGATGTGGAAGCATTGGAAAGGGTACAGAGGAGATTTACCAGGATGCTGCCTGGTTTAGAGAGTATGCATTATGATCAGAGATTATGGGAGCTAGGTCTTTACTCTTTGGAGAGAAGAAGGATGAGAGTAGACATGATAGAGGTATACAAGATATTAGCAGGAATAGATAGAGTGGACAATCAGTGCCTCTTCCCCAGGATACCACTGCTCAGTACAAGAGGACATGGGTTTAAGGTAAGCGGTGGGAAATTATAAGGGGGATCTTAGAGGAAGTTTTTTTACTCAGAGACTGGTTGGTGCATGGAATGCACTGCCTGAGTCAGTGGTGGAGGCAAATACACTAGTGAAATTTAAGATACTACTAGACAGGTATATGGAGGAACTTAAGGTGGGGGGATATATGGGAGGCAGAGTTTAAGGGTCGACACAACATTGTGGGAAAAAGGTCCTGTAATGCACTGTACTATTCTATGTTTTATGTTCTATACCTACTGTTTGAGTAGTGGGTCCTCCCTCCCTCCCAAGGAGATACTTCCAGCTAACAAAGTAGATTAAAGACAGCTTATTCAAGTATTAAGGATCCATGTTCAAATTTAGATGAATAGCTCTTAACAAGCATTTAATGCTCAATGGGGGATTTCTGATTTATAAAATATATCCAAATTACAAAGTACTTACAAATGACAAAGGACATCCAAACATAGATATAATTCTTATAGACTAAAAGAACATAACCACGAGGTGCTGACAAATGAGTCATCCATCACAGAAACCAAAGGTTAAGGAATGAATTCTAATTCTTCTTTCTGTCATTCTCTTGTCATCCCTAGCAATTCCCAAGGCTTTTTAACATTTATACTGTTTTTTTACTGGTTGATATCATTTACAAATGGTATCTTCCGGATACCACTGCTGGGACAAAGTAGTTCAGACAGATGATCTAAAAGCTTCTGGGGATAGAAATCCCAGACACCTAATGTTAATACCGTGAAAGCTGTGACTCTGAGAACAGAAATGCCCCAACCTTTGTAGCTCAGCTTGTGACTATGTTTGATGTGCCAAATCACAAAATAAGTCTTGTCTGTAACCTTCTTTGCTCTCTATCATAATATTGTGACAAACCAAATAAATTAGTAATTAAATGGCCAACTAAACTAATCCCCTCTCCCTACTAAATGTCCACATCCCTTATTTTCCTCACATTAAAATGCCTATCTAAACATTTCTTAAAAGCCTCTAATGTATCTGTCTTTACCACAATTCCAGGCAGCTCTCTGTGTAAAAACTATGCCTTTGACATCTCCTTCATAATTACTTCCTCCATCTTAAATGCATGCCTTCTGGTATTTGATATTTCAACCATGGGAAAAAGATACTATGTCTACTTTGTCTATTCCTCTCATAATCTTATAAACCTCTATCAGACTCTGCTACTCCAGAGAAAACGAACCATGTTTGTCCAACCTCTTTTTAGCGAATGCCATCTAATCCAGGTGGTATCCTCGTACACATCTTCTGTACCCTCTCCAACACCTCGACGTCCTTCCTATAATGGTCAATCAGAGCTGTTTGCAATACTCCAAATGTGGCCGATCCAGAGTTTTATAAAGCTGCAACGTAACTTCCTGATGTTTGAACTCAATGCCTTAACTAATAAAGACAAGCATGCCATACACCTTCTTAAACACCCTAGCAAACTGTGTATCCACTTTCAGGGAGCTATGAACTTGGACCCCAAAGTCACTCCGCTCTTCAACACTTTTAAGGGCAAGACCCTTAACAGACCCTTAACTGTTAAAGGTCTTGCCCTTAAAAGTGTACAGTCTCTTTACATTTGACCAGCCAAAGTGCAGCACATTACATTTGGTCGGTCAACTACGCTATCTACAAACCACCTATCTTCATATCACCTGCAAACTTACTAACTCTACCATCTACACTTTCATCCAGTTTATGTATGCACATCACAAACTGCAGAGGTCTCAGTGCAGAATCTGGTGGAACACCACTAATCACAGACCTCCAGCTAGAACAAGATCAACAATTACCACCTTCTGTCTTCTATGGGCAAGCCAGTTCCGAATATAAACAGCCAATTCACTATTGATCCCATGCATTGTAATCTTCTTGATGAGCATCTCATGAGGAACCTTGTCAAAAGCCTTAGTAAAATCCATGTTGACAGCATTCACAGCTCCACCTTCATCAATCTCTGTCATCACCTATCAAAAAGCTCAATCAAGTTAGTGAGACATGACTTGTCCTGCACAAAGCCATGCTGGCTCTTTTTAACTAGGCCATGGTTTCTAAATGCTTATAAATCCTATTCCTAAGAATTCTTTCCAGTAACTTTCCTACCGCTGACATGACACTCAACATTCGATAACTTCCAAGATTATCCCTAGTTCCTTTCTTGAATAATGGAGCAACATTCGCATTCACCAATCCTCCAGGACTTTGCCCGTAGCTAGAGCAGACACAAACATATTGATCAAGGCCCCAGTAATATCTTCAATTATCTCCCTCAGTAACCCATTATAGCCTATGGACTTATCCACCATAATGCTGTTTAAGAGATCCAACACTACCTGCTCATTTACATCGAAATACTGCCTGAGCACATTAATGCTCTTGGCACTGGTCTCCCTATTCTCCATGCCCCTCTCCTTTGCAAATTCTGATGTAAAGTACTCATTTAAGACAACACCCACATCCTTCACCTCTAAGCAAATGCTTGAGAGGTCACACCCTCTCCCTACTTACCATCTTGCTCCTGATGTATATATAGAAGCCCTTGGTGTTATGTTTATTTCTTGATAAAGACAAACAGTATGGGTACAAACTATCACAGTAACTGTATTTATTATTAACAGTAATTGGCTTCAGCTCCACACGAGCATGTGTGACCAACCCAAAGCTTTAACTTGGCCTGAGCATGTGACACCAGCTCCCCAACATCACTTTCAGTTCCAGGTGAAATGCCCACATTTCTCCCTGGGAACTGAATTTCTTTATTATATACACACATGATAACACATTTTCCCTCTTTAAGGAAAACAAACACAATACTATGTCCTCCTAAACCTTCAATAATCAGTAAGGTTATCCAACAAAGATATTGACATGAATTTCAATAGTAATGATCAACACTCAGCAACTCTCAATCAATCTCTGAAGTGATTTGATGATCCTTTTTGGTCTGCTATTTGTCTCCACAGATGTATTGCTTACACTTGCTGTGTTAATATTAGTGGCTTTCTGAGAACTCATGTTCATTTCTTTCACACCATTCTGCCAAGATGCTATCTGTTTATCTCTGTTCTTGTTCTTGCTGTGCCTCATAATGGAGCCCTGGACTACAGCCATGTGATCAGTACCAGTGCACAATTTCCAACTGATTCTATCTCAATTCACAGAGCTCCTTCTATTGGTTGTGTATCATAGATGGTAACTACTCCTGTTGGTTTGTGTTGAACTGTTGCTGTTGTTCTGACATTTGAGACTGTGTGGTCTCCACATCTCCCTTTCTACATTTCCTCTTCAACTTCAGAGAGGATCGTTAAAATATTTTTGATTCCCAGTCTTTAACTGGAAGTCAATGAGAGACAGATTTTGAACCAAAGCTGCATGATGTGGAAGCAAGACTGGTGTCTTCTTCATCATGATCACTCTGTTCAGCACAGGAATCTTGACTGTCATGTTGGTGTAGCTGGTTCAGACGTCTATGGAAAGTGGAATTCTTGGGTTTCTTTTGTATAACCTTTTTGGAACTCTCATGGATGATGTAATGGGGTTCTAGAGTTACATCAGGTAAGCATCCGAGCCTCTCAAAGATATCTATGTCCACTTATATCTATGAAGTGTGGTTATCTGTGGTCTGTGAAGCCATTACAATTTCCATGCTGTTGACCTTTTACATACACTCAGACTGAGTATTGGTATATTTGTTTTTTCTGCAATCTGTAGTTGTGCTCCTCTTACTAGAACGTTCTCTCCAGTATAGCCTGTCAATTTTAATTTCAGTGGGTACATCTTGCTCTTTACTCTAAGAGTCTTGTAATCTTCCATAGACGACAGGTTCACTTGGGCTCCAGTGTCAAGCTTAAGTAGAATGACTGTCTCATTCACTGGAACAATCAATCCATTCTGTTTGACCAGTCTGGAGAGAATCTATAAAGTCTTCCTTCATTTCCTTAGCAACTTGTAAATTTCTCTTGTTAGGCCCAACTTTGCAGCACTTTGCAAAATGAATCTTCTTCCCTCAATTATTGCAGGACTTTCCATAAGCAGGATACATTCATGTGACTTGTTCAGTGGTTAAGTTGAGTTCAGTTCTTCATGAAGCAATCTTTCTCTAAGCCCATTATTTAAATTTCTGCAAACTATTTTGTCTCCAACCAGCGAATCGCTAAAATCTCCAAACTCACAGAACTCACTCAGTGTCTGATGCTGACAAATGTCAGTATTTGTCAAAGTTAACACCTTGCTTCTGGTCACAGGAAAATAACTTACATCTCTGAAACTTGATTTCTTTTACTTGGGACAGAGTACTCCACAATTTTTTGTCATTAGAGTGTCAAAAGTGAAAGCTGACTCATCGATTTGAAAGCTGTTGTAGGTGTCCAAAACATCTTCACCAATTGCCTGTAGAAAGAAAGGTACTTACAAATGTTCACCAGAACGTTCTTCTCTGCTCACCACTGTTTGAAATGTTTCCAGTTATCATTTAGATCGCTGGTAATCTGCATAGGTGTGAAAGGACTTAGGTTATCCATTTTGGGCTCTCACCTGGATTTCTCTTGGTGAATCCAGTAAACTCCTGAATACATTATGCTCTATCACCTCACTGGCCGACTTTTCTTGCTGCGCCGCGTTTTTTTCCCTTGTGGTAACTAGTGTCTCTTTCTTAGTAGCACATGATTTTCATGTTATATTTATTTCTTAATAAAGGCGAACAGCGTGGGTAAAAACTAACGTACTTGTTAACAGTGTGACCAGATCATGGCTTCAGCGTGACCTGGGCACTTGCAACCAGCTCACCAGCGTAACTTCCAGTTCAGGGTGCGCTGCCCACATTGCCCACTGGGAACAACTTCTTTATGTACACACATAATAATACATTGGGGATTCTCTTTAATCCCACTCATCAAGGACTTTTCATGGTCCCCCTTGCCTTTACTAATCCCCTCCTTAAGTTTGATTATGCAAATAACTGTAGCTTCCAGGTATAATTCAGGCCATTATCTTACATTTGGCTACTGCAGGCAAGAAGCCTCATGGTCACTTCCCTTGGCAAACCACTTTCTTATGGGTTTGCAATAAGTGTCTCGGGCTCTGGAAAGTGATTATCCATCACTCAATTGCAAGGTTCCTGGTCCAGCCACAGTACTCTTATCCTTGGAGAGTTTCAGGCTAATTTTAACCAATTTGTAACCAGAGCAACTACTCTCAACATAGAGTCACAGAGAACCACAGCACAGAAATAGGCCCTTTAGCCTACCTAGACCATCTAGAATTTGTCAGCCATTATTTTGCCTAATCCCATCAACATGCAAATGGACCACAGCCCTCCAAACTTCTTTTAAATGTTGAAATCGAACTAGCATCACCACTTCATCTGGCAAATCATCCCATACTCGCATCACCCTCTGAGTGAAGAAATTCCCCCTCAGTTTCCCCTTAAATGTTTCATCATTTACCCTTAACTGATAAATTCTATTTCTGGTCTCATCCAACCTCTGTGGAAAAATACTGCATTAACTCTCTCTATAGCCGTCAAGTCGCTCCTCATTCACCAATGCTCCAGGGAATAAAGTCCTATTCTATTCAGTTCTATTCTATAACTCAGGTCCCAGCAAAATCATTATAAAATTTACCCGTACTCTTTCAATCTTATTGAATTTTGAGTCCCTGTTACTGCATCCAGCCTATCAATATAGCAGCCAGAACTGACATTTTGCCAGATTTGGCAAAGTGCACAGCAGAAGGACATTGGAGCATAACCTGCATTGCAAAGGGCCAGAGTTAATTGTGCATCACATTCTTCTTTTTTTTTTGAGTGCCATTGTACCAAGGACATTTGTTCCACTGTAGAAGTTAACTGTTAGTAGTTCTTTCCTTTCTCATGCTAGTCAGCACTTGACATGAATTTCAAAGTTAAAGTCACGTTTACTGACATCCACACAAATGCAAGCATGTATGTTCACGAGCAAGGAAAGTGTATTTGCAGCAGCATCTTTGGCACATGGCATCACATACTTTTTGTAAACTCTTCTTTCATTTCCCCTTTCTGGCTCCCCTCTTACCTCTTCCTTCTTTTCACCTTCCAATCACCTCCCGTTAGGCCCCCTCCTCCTTTCCTTTTTCACATGTTCCACTGTCCTCTCCTGCCAAATCGTCTTCTTTTTAAGGTCTTTACCTCTGCTATCTTTCAATTTCCATCTTCTCACTTCCTCTCCCCTTCCCCACCTACCTACCTTTCCCCTCACCTGGATTCACTTATCACCATCTAGCTTTTACTTCTTCTCCTCCCTCCACCTTCTCATTATAGAGACATTATAGAAAAGTACAGCACAGAAGCAGGCCAGTTGGCCCATCTAGTCAGCGCCAAACAATTTAAACTCCCTACTTCTTTCACCTGGACCATAGACCTCCATACTCCTACCACCCATGTACCTATCAACATTTCTCTTAAACATTGAAATGGAGCTTGCATGCACCACTTACACTGGCAGCTCATTCCACACTCTCAAGATCCTCTGAATGAAGAAGTTTCCCCTCATATTCCCCTTAAACATTTCACCTTTCACCCTTAACCCATGACTTCTAGTGATAGTCCCATCCAATCTTATGCTTTCTTCTCCCCCCTTTCTTTCCAGTCCTAATGAAGGGTCTCAGCTCAAAACACCAATTCCTCATTCCCCTCCCTAGGTGAGTTCCGCCAGGATTTTGTGTGTTGTTCTGGATTTGCAGCATCTGCAGAATCTCCTGTGTTTAACATGTTAAGGCAATTGGTTTTCTACAAAATAAATTGTAATATTGATAAGGTTAGTGTACGAGGATCAATTGCTGTGTCGGAACCTTTACTCGCTGGAGTTTAGAAAAACGGTTGGGGGGCGGGGGGGTGGAAATTGATCTCAATGAAACCTACCGGAATTTGAAAGACCTAGCTAGAGTGGATGTTGAGAGGATGTTTCCATTAGTGGGAGAGTCTAGGAGCAGAGGGTACAGCCTTGGAATAGAAGGATATGTCTTTAGAATATAGATGTGTAGGAATTATTTTAGCCATGGGGGTGTTGAATCTATGGAGTACATTATTACAGACAGCTGTGGATTCCAAGTCACTGGGTATGCTTAAAGTGGAAGGTAATAGGTTCTTGGTTAATAAGAATTATGGGAATTAAAGGTTATGGGAAGAAGTCAGGAAAATGGATTTGAAAAGGAAACGAAAAAAACCATGATTTAATAGTAGAGAAGACTCGATTGGCCAAATAACCCAATTCTACTCCCATGTCTTACGGTCTTATAGGCAGCATTTACAAGTAAAAGCATAATTAGTACACAATATTTACAAGAAACAACACAATCAAAAAGAACATTTTAGTTTAAATTGGTTCATGCTGAACTGTAATGATCTTGGTATTGCCAGTCGGTTCAAGCACCAAATGGTTGAAGAGAAGTAGCTTTTGTTGAACTTGATGTTGTGGGACTTCAGGGTTCTGTGTGTCCTGACTGATGGTATGTGGAATAAATGGCATGATCTGGACAGTGTGAATCCTTGATGATAGATGTTGCCACACTTATGGTGGGGAGGGATGTGCACATGATGTATTGGGCTGAAACCCTCACAGTATGCAGATTCTTACATTCCCACACTTTCAAAGAGAAGTACAGCACCAAAACAAGCCTTTCAAAATAATTTGTGGGTGTTGCCTTTCTAAACACTTACAATAATACTCTCTGCAGTACATCTGTTTTCGGTGATAGCCAAAACTTAAGTTTTGTAACTTTAAAACATTAAATTCATTCAAAGAGACTCATGGGAATCTGAAATGCCAATCTAACTTTGTATCACATGGTTGTGTGATGGCATATACAATTGAAGTATTTTTACATATAAGCTGTAATTACTTGTTTAAATGAATGCAAATGCTTAATCAGCCAGTATGTATACGAGATTACTCAAATATTATTGAAATGTTAAATACACAACAGAAAATTCCTTAACAATACACACAATATGCTGGAGGAGGTCAGAAGGTCAGGCAGCATCTATGGACGGGAATAAACAGTCAATGTTTTGGGTCGAGACCCTTCATCATGACCTCCTTAAATTTCTTTAGCCTCAGAAGAAAATAATGCATCATTGTTTCTTCGTTGTGAATGCATCCATGGGGTGGGACCATGACAGGTTATCACCCAGGAACTAAAAACTGCTGGCTCTCTCTGCTGCAATTTGCAAACTGTGCATGATGTCCATGGCTTCATTCTTTGCAACTTCATACAATACAAATTAACATCTGAATAAATGTAATCCAAATGCATTTAACTTGGAACGCTTTAGTTATCAGATGAAAGGCATTAATCGTGTCCTCAACAGTAGCAGGGCATTTCTGTGGCTAAACCTCGTTAGGCTGATTAAACACAAATATTAGTGCAGATTTCTTTACAAATGTGTGTCGAAAGAAGTGAAAACTCAAGCTGTTGATGCCTCTTGGGGGTTAGTGATGATTATTTTGCTTGCGATTTTAGACACCAGCTTTTTGAACAGATGCTCCTTGGCATGTTAAGCAATATGTTTTCCATTAGCTGCAATAACATTTGAGAAAATAAAATTTGTTACTTGGAATATAATCACATAGCAGTTTTGTGTTGATGCACTTTGAATCAAAGTGCCCATTTTTCACTGATGGTTGAGTTAGGTGTTTCTTGCCTCTACTGCAAACAATTGTTAATATATTTTTCTTTCAAAAATGTTGCCGTTTGTTTTGTGGTCAAAGTTAATACAGCCTTTGGGGCTCAGTATACCATGAATATTATTAGCTTTTGAACATTTGGGAATTACATAAACCCTAACATTTGATAAAACATTAAAGTGAAAATATTTGCCAATAGAATAAATAACTAAATAGCCATTTTGTTTAGTGGTTTCCTCAAATCTGTGAGTTGAATGTAAATGATTTTTTGGTCATGCACTCTGTTGTAACTGAACACAGTCACTGGAGAGACATTGAAGCTAATGGATATGGAAGTGTTTATTCATCAAAATGAGCAGCTATTCGAGACATTCTTGGAAGAAGAGGCCTGATCGACCAAATATTGCATGACATTTCTATATGTTAAAGATCAAAGATAACAGAAAGACAAATCTATAACTAGAATGTATCCTCAATTCTTCCTTTGAATTACTTCCAGTTTTCGAACATCTCCTAATTTACACCCACACTCCAGACGCCCAAAGTCAATGTTAATCCCCACTGACTATAGGTGGCATTCATCCATATTGTAAATTTTAGTGCATATGTGTCCAAGAATTTTGTATTTATTTATTCGTTCATTTATTTATTTATTTGTTTGTTTGTTTGTTTGTTTATTTATTTATTTGCATGAGTTATCTTCTTTTGCACGTTTTTTCTTCTTTTCTTTTTCACTTCTTTGAACTTTTGAACTTTGACCAATCTAACTCTTCCCTCCTACATAACCCTCTTGTCATGAGCGCTGTGAGCCTGTACACCTATATTTGTTAATTGTTGTCTTATCTAGAATCGTTAAGCTCCCGTGCTTTCTGTTTAATCTTGTCAAATTTATTTTGACTGGCACGGGTTTTCAGCCTGCTGTGATTATTTTAAACGGACTCCCAATTAGCACTGATTGCAAGGTCTTAGTGCTTCATGATTAATTCCTCTCGTGGTGTTGCTCAGTCAAGCCACCAATGTTCTGCTGGAATTCCAATGAATAAACTCTGAATTCTGTTTCAACAGGGGAGTCTGTTGTTACTCTACATCTGGATTTGGTCATCTGTCAGCTCACACCGTGATACTTCCATTTTTCCAAGTGAATAATAATTGTTGTTCTGGCCACAAGAAATATTTACATCTGTCAATTTTTATTACTTAGTTTTTCATTGTTGGAAGCAGTCTGAGAGGAGTACTAATCCACACACAATTTTCAAATACCTGATGTGTTGACTTCAATAGCTGTGTTTTTTAATAAAAAAAGGAATATAATCTTAGTTCCATGAAGTAGCTCTGGATTTCACACCGTTCAAATGACCTAATCAAGAAATGGCTATACATTCAATCCCAGTAGAGGAAATGTACCAATTGTAGATTGAGGGTCCACAACATCGAAAAAATTTGCTCTGTCTGTAGCAATTGCCGTGATTTCCCAATGGTTGCTCATTTCAATTTGACTTCCTACTCCTCTTCCAACATATTGGCCCTCTACTGCCACGATGAGTACACATTCACGTTGGAGGAGCAACACCTCATATTTCCTCAGGCTGGCCTCCAACCTGATGGCACGGAAGTCAATTTCTCTAACTTCTGGTAATTTCTCCCCCCCCCCCCATTCTCTCTTTTTCCATTGCCCATGATGGTTCTCTGACCCTTTTTATTCAACTCACCTACCCATCACCTTCCTCTGGTGCACCTCCTCCTTCCATTCCCTCCATTGTGCACCATCGTCTGAAAGTCAGTTTCCTTCTTCGAGAGTGGATATGTCTCAATGTTTGGGTATGGCCCAAGTGTGGAGAGAGAAACACTGAAGCGGGTCAATAGTTTGTTGACTTTAATGAGAAGTGTTGCAGAATTTTAAGGAAAAGAAAAACAATAAATGCTAGGCTAATAGGATGGTTAACTAAAACTCTCAAAATGAAAGTTCACACCAACACTGCAGCATAAGCTATACCTAAATTTTAAATGAATACTGCTACTTTTCAGCATCAGTCAGACAAGGTTGAGGGTAAACAAGTGTTGCGGTGCTTTTGGTCAATTCTCGACAAGACTAGAAAAGAAAGAAGGGAGTTAAATACCACCATAATGAAACAGTAATTATCTGGAATGTGCATACACATGAGCACGATTGCCAAGTCTGTTGCACAGCCCACCTGCGGGTCATGTTGACCCCGCAGCAAAATCCATGGTTGTGACAGGATAAGAGTGGATGTGCAGAGGATGTTTCCTATTGTGAGGGAGTCTAGAACTAGAGGGCACAACCTCAGAATTGAGGGACAACATTTAGAAAAGAGATGAGGAAAAATTTCTTTAGCCAGAAGGTGGTGATTCTTTACTACTAACAGCTGTGCTAGGACAAGTCATTGGGTATAATTAAGGTAGAGGTTTATAGATTCTTGATTAATTAAGGCATCAAAGGTTACGGGGAGAAGGCGGAAGAATGGGGTTAAGAGGGATAATAATTCAGTCATGATAAAATGGCAGAGCAGACTCAATGGGCCAGATGGCCGAACTCTGCTCACAGGTCTTATGGCTTTATGCTCTTTGTCAGGTCTTTACCTCTTACACCTATCCTTTCCCAACTTCCTACTTCAATTCCCTCCCTCCTTCCCTACCAAACCAGCTTCCCACTTATCTAGTCTCACCCATCCCCTGCCAACTTGTCCACCTTCCCCTCCCCCCACTTTATTATTCTGGCACTCTCCCCTTTACTTTTCAATCCCGATGAAAGGTCTCTGCCCAAAACATCAACTGTTTATTTCCCTCCACAGAGGCTGGGTTCCTCCAGCATTTTGTGTGCAGCACAGCAATTTGTTTGAGCGCACCTTCAAGCGATATTGAATTCAACATCTGTTCCCAGGAGTTTATTACCTATGGGCACTGTGATTCCAGTCGGCCTGTCATCCGCACACAGCAGATGATTTTCTAGTGAAGGCAATTTCGCAGCCAGCAAAAATGAAGTTCTGTACTAAAGATGACATTAGTCAGAAGAGAAGATAGATTAGTTTGAAGCAGCTGCATATTTCACAGTATAGAAATAAGCTTTCATTTTTAGTTTGCTCAGTCAGTGATATCCTCATTGGGCAGCATCAAGATGGCTGACAGCAGACATCTTGTCTAATATGGCTATCATCAATAATGTTGTGACTTCTTTTTGCTAACGTGTACTCTGCTGAAAGTCTAAGTCTGAGATATGCCCTAAGTCGCATGCTGGTACACCTGATCCCCTGCTTTGCTGCTGAACACACCACTGACTTTGAATCACTGATTAATGATCGTTAGTAAAGAGCTGATTATTGGCTTCAGGAGGAAGAAACTAGAAGTCCATGGGCCAATTCTCATCAGGGGCCTGGAGGTGCAGAAAGGCAGTTGCTTTCAATTCCTTGCGTTACCATATCAGATGATCTGTCCTGGGATCAGTTCTGAACTGATTCCACAAGCTATGGACACCTTCGAGGTTTCTACAACTCATGTTCTCAGTGTTATGTATTTAAGTATTTATTTATTTACTGCTACTTTTATTATTTGTTATTTGCATATGTTGGTGCCGGAAGTGTGGCGACACTTATGGACTTCCCTAGCACATCTTGAACTGTGTTGATCAGTAACACAAACAACGTATCAGAAATGTGTCTGTCCATAGATGAATAGAAGGATTATTATCCTCCAGCCATCAGTCTCCTGAACCTGTGTGGATAACGGCACCAACCTCAACACTGAATAGATGGTGTGCATCTCATATAGCCCTTGATAACCCACTCCAGCTCTTGGCCTTCAACTGTGGCTTAGTTACTAAGCCTGATGGAGCCGCTTCTACTGACAGGAGAAGGGGCACGGATGGGAAACTGGCACTTACAAACCAGTTGCTTTGGGCTATTTAGCAAAATCCTCTGAGGTAGATGTTTTTACAGTTTTAAAGTGTAATTCATTGAAAACATGTGCAGAAGCATTGAGGAAAACAAGAAACAAAATGTAGAACAGGACTGTGTAAAGAACTTAGAACTTATTACAAACATAATATTGCGTAGAATGTAGAACATAGCCCAGCACAGGCCCATTAGTGCACAACGTTGTGCTGACCATTTAACCTATTCCAAGATCAATCTGACTCTTCCTTCCTGCATTGTCCTCCATCTCCCAATCATCCATGTACCTTTAAAAGAGTTTCTAAAATGTTCCTAATGCAAGTGCATCAATCATCACCCCTGGCCGGGCATACCATGCACTCATCAATCTCTGTGTGGATAACGCACCACTGACATCCCATCTACACTTTTCGCTAATCACCTTAAAATGATGTCCTCTTGTATTAGACATCTCTGCCCTGGGAAATAGTCTCTGGCTATCCACTCAATCTATGCCTCATATAGTCTTGTACACCTCTATCAAGTCTCTTCTCATCCTCCTTTGCTCCAAAGAGAAGCCCTAGCTCACTCTACTTCTCTTCATAAAGACATACTCTCTAATCCAGGCAGCGTCCTGATAAATCTCCTCTGCATCCTCTCTAAAACATCTTCATACTACCTGTAATGTGTTGACCAGAACTGAATGCAATCTTCAAAGTATGGTCTAACAATGGTTTTATAGAGCTGAAACATTATCTTGTGGTTCTTGAACTCAAATCCATAAGACAAAAGAGCAGAATTAGGTTATTCAGCCTGTTGAGTCTACTCCACCATTCCGTCATGATTGACATATTATCCCTGCCTTCTCCCCATGTGCTTTGACACCCTTAATAATCAAGAACCTGTCAACCTCCTTTAAGTATACTCAATGACTTGGCTTTCACAGCCACCTGTGGCAATGAATTCCACACAGTCACCACACTCCAGCGAAAGAAATTCCTCTTCATCTCTGGTCTGAAGAGACATCCTTGCACTCTAAGGCAGTGTTCTCTGCTCCTAGATTCCCCAATTGACGAAAACATCTTCTCCATGTCCACTCTATCTCAGCCTTTCAATATGTGATAGGTTTCAATGAGATTCCCGCCCCCAACTATTCTTTTAACTCTCAATATGGCAAATATTCTGCTTAGTACTGTGAAACAAGAAAACACACATAAGGCTACTAACAATACAGTTAGAATGCAAGGGAAATGAAAAATTTAGTAATTGGTAATAGGCTCTATCATGATATTTCTATTGTAGTAGGACCATAAGACCATAAGACATAGGAGCAGAATTAGACCATTTGGCCCATCAAGTCTGCTCCAGCATTTCATCATGGCTGATCCATTTCACTCTCAGCCTTAATCTCTTGCCTTCTTTCCATATCCCTTCATGCTCTGACTAATCAAAAATCTATCAATCTCTGCCTTAAATACACCCAGTGATTTGGCTCCACAGCAATGAATTCCAGAGGTTCACCAATCACTGGCTAAAGAAATTCCTCCTGATCTCTAAGTGGGCATCCCTCTTTTCTGTGGCTGTGTCATCCGGCCTTAGATTCCCTCACCTTAGGAAACATTCTGTCCTCATCAACTCTACTGAGGCCTTTCAAAATTCGATAGGTTTCAACGAGGTCACACTTCATTCTTCTGAATTCCAGTGAGGGTGATGCTGTTGGATGAAATACATACAAAATTACAGAATTGCTTATTATTGGATACATTGTTTCTTCTCAAGAGTGAGGCCTCACTAGCCATACAACATGGGCTTCACAAAAGAAAGGAGTAACTGTTCATTGTGCACCATGCAGGCGTCTGTGATCCAATTAACAAGAGCTCTGAAATCCAATAACTTGAGACTGGGAAGAAACTTCCGGAGTAGAACTTTGTAGATGGTTATCTCAGAATTACTTCCCTAGCTTGGTGCTAAGAAGGATAGGAAAACATGCTAAGAAGATTAGCGAAATCATGACCCAGGAAGATTAGGAAAGCCACGTGTGAAGAAGATTAGGAAAATCAATGCATGACTAAACATGTTTTGTCAGTAGGAAAAAAATCACATTCTGGGCATTCGCATCCTATAAATAATTGATGCGGCCTATTTTTCAAATATGCCCTGCACTTAAGTTGTAAAGTTTAGGCTGCCATTGTAACTATAAGGCTATACAGCTTGCATATCATAGCAAAATCATATGTAAAACTTAGAATGAAAGCTCAGTTCCTCTACTGTGAAGCATGGTGCAGACAAACTGTACAGGTACAAAAAAGGGGCAAATAATAACAAGCAAGCAATCAAATAAATTGTTGTTAATTGTCATCTTATCTAGAGTTGTTACACCCTTGTGTGTTCTGGTTAATCTTGTCAAGTTTATTTTGTCTGACACGGGTTTTCAGCCTGCTGTGATTATTTAAAGTGGACTCCCAGTTAGTGCTATCGTGGGGGGTTGGTGTGTGTGTGTGTGTGTGTGTGTGTGTGTGTGTACATCAAGATTGACTCGTCTTGCAGTGTCGTTTGGTAAGGCCATCAAACTTCAGTTGTAGTTGTAGTTCTGATGAATAAACTCTGGTTCTGTCTCAACAAGGGAGTTTGTCATTTTTACACACCTGGGTTCCACACTGTGGGCAGTAAAGATAGCCACGCTGGTTCAGGAGTCTGATGGTTGAAGGGTAATAACTCTTCCTGAACCTGGTGGTGTGAAATGGTGACATTTAAACAGTACTCTGCTTTTGGTGTTATGCTTAACAGAATTTCTCATGTTCTTGTCCATGTAGGCAGCATGTATGAATTCCCAAGAAGCTGCTTTGCATCTTCGTCTCTACTCACTGTAAAATTAAAATTAGAAGATTAAAGAAACTTAAATAATCAAGGTTAGAAACAGAAAAAGGAAAGTGATTGGCAAGATTAGATCATATGACATAGAAGCAGAGCATTTGGGCTATACCGGCTTTCAAATCCACCATTCAATCATGGCCGATTTATTACCCTCTCAACCCCATTCTTTTGCCTTCTTGCTGTAACCTTAGGTGTCCTTATTAATCAAGAACCTATCAACCTGCCCTTTAAATATACCCAATTATTTGGCCTCCACAGCCATCTGTGGCAATGATTCCTGTAAATTCATCACCCTTGGACTAAAAGAAATTCCTCATCATCTGTGTTCTAAAGGGATGTGCTTCTACTCTGAGGCTACGCCCTCTGGTTCTAATCTCTCCGAAACATCTTGTCAACATCCATTCTCTCCAGGCCTTTTAATATTCAATACATTTGAATGAAATCCTTCGTTATTCTTCAAACTCCAGTGTGTACAGATCCAGAGCTATCAAATGTTCCTCATCCATTAACCTTCTCATTCCTGAGATCCTTCTCAAGCACCTCCTCTAGATCCTCTCCACTATCTGTACATTCTTTCTGAAGATAAGATGCCAAAATTATATATTAAATTGGATTATATTAGAAGAGATTAGCTTTATTTGTCATATGTAAAATGAGGCAAAAAACACAATAAATATAAATACATAAGATAGCTTATACACATAGATGTATTGTATGTTCATAAAGTGACGCTCGGCATAGGAGTGTCTGTACATCGGTGACTGACAGGAAATGATAAATTAGGGTGGGTTAGTGGATGTAGGCGTTGATCAGCATTGTTGCTTTTGGACGCTAACTGTTTTTGAGTCTGGTAATCTTGCCGTGCAGGCTATAAAGCCTGATGGGACTGGGACAAACAATCCATGAGTAGGTTGGGTGAGATCCTTCATGATACCGCTGGCCCATTTCCAGTACATTTCTGTATATACAATATGTCCCTAATAGTGGGTAGGCTGGTGCCAGTGACGGGTTGGGCAATTTTGACTAAGTATTGCAGAGCATTCCTGTCCTCAACAATGCAGTTTCCATACCATGCACTGATGCAGCTTGTTAGCATGCTCCCTGCTGCACCTCTCTATGAGTATAATTATGCATAGTCCAGCCTCCTCAGAAAGTAGATGCTTTGGTCAGTTTGCATGTCGAATGACATACCAGAATACTGAGGAAAGGGAAAGCAGAAATTATTGAAACCTACAAGTTATTCTTAGGTCTTAATTGAGTATGGGTTATTCTGAAGAGTCATTGCAGGAACCTGTAAATACTAAAAAAAACTGAGTTAATACAGACAAATACAGGTATATATCTAATGTCAACATGAGTGAGTCTGCAGATTCTGGAAATAAATAAAAACACAAAATACTGGCAGAACTCAGCAGGCCAGACAGCTTCTATGGGAGGAGGTAGTGACGACGTTTCGGGCCGAAACCCTTCATCAGGAGTGAAGTAACATGGGATGGTCAAAGGGGGATAAGAAGTGGAGGGAGGGATAAAGTAGAGAGCTGGGAAGTGATAGGTTGGAGGGAAATAGGCTGGGGTGGGAAGGTGGAGAATTATGGGAAATAAAAGAGAAAGAAAGGTAGGGCTGGGGGGAGATTATAGTGAGGGGGGAAAAGAGAGTAAGAGAACCAGACTGAAATAATAGATAGGGATGGGGGTAAGGAGGGGCAGGGGTATCAACGGAGGTCTGTGAGTTGAATGTTCATGCCGGCAGGTAGGAGGCTACCCAGGCGGGAGATAAGGTTTTGCTCCATCAACCTGCATGTGGCCTGATCTTGACGGTAGAGGAGGCCATGGACAGACGTTGGAGTGGGAGTGGTCTGTGGAATTGAAGTGTGTGGCCACAGGGAGATCCCGCCACTGCTGGAGGACCGAGCGCCTGTGCATATCTACGCAGGAAAGCAGCACCCATCATCAGGGACTCCCACCACCCAGGACATGTTCTTTTCTCACTGATGCCATTAGAAAGAAGGTATAGGAGACTCGGGACTCACACCACCAGATTCAGGAACAGTTACTACCCCTCAACCATCAGGCTCTTGAATGAAAAGGAATGACTTCGCTCAACTTTAATTGCCCCACCATTGAAATATTCCCACAACCTATGGGCTAACTTTTAAGGACTCCTCTTCATCTCATGCTCTCGATATTTATTGCTTATTTATTTATTGTTACTACTGCTTTCTTTTTGTATTTGCATCGTACGTTGTCTTTTGCACGCTAGTTAAGCACCCAAATTGGTGCGATCTTTTATTGATTCTGTTATGGTTATTATTCTATTTTGGATTTACTGAGTAGACCCACAAAGAAATTAATCTCAGAGTTGTATACGGCAACCTATATGTACTTTGATAATAAGTTTATTTTGACTTTGAATTTGATCTGCACATTTGAACTTGGGGAAACTATGATCTCCAAATTCTGTGGCGCTCCGAGGCAAGAGGAACAAGTTGCACAGTAAGGTAGATATCAGTGCATAGAGTCCTAGAAAATACAGTGCAGAAACAGGCCATTTGGCCCATCTAGACTGTGCTGAACTATTTAAACTGCCTGCACCTGGACTAGAGCCCTCCCTACCCCCACAAGAGGTATACTCTGTGACCAACGGGAAAGAAACATCAGTGGCATATATCACAATTAGCGGTAGAAAAATAAATTGATTAGAATTTATATGAACTTTGTCCACAAGTCATACAGGGTAGTGTAAGATACTAGTAAATAAAAGAAGAAATAGGATGTTCTGTTGAAGTCGTATAAGATATTGATAATGCTTATTTTGGAATACGTTTGCAGTTCTGGTCACCTACCTACAGGAATCAATAAGATTGAAAGAAAATAGGGAACCTTTACAAGGATTTTTCCAGGAGCTGAATCACAGGGAGAAGTTGAAAAAATGAGGACTTTATTCCCTGGAATGTGGGAGAATAAGGGGACATTTGATAAAGGTATACAACATTATGGGGCTGTACAGATAGAGTGAATGCAAGTAGGCTTTCTCCACTGAGAGTAGGTCATAGGTTAAGGGTAAAAGGTGAAATATTTAAGGCGAGCCTGATAGGGGGAATTTATTCACTCTGAGGGTGTGGTGGGAGTGTGAAATGAGCTGCCAGAGGAAATGGTGGTTGTGGGTTTGACTTCAGCATTTAGACCATGAGACCATAAGACATTGGAGCTCAGTTTAACCATTTGGCCCATTGAGTCTGCTCTGCCATTTCACCATGGCTGATCCATTTCCCCCTCAAACTCATTTGCCTGTTTTCTCCCCACAACCTTTCACTCCCTGTCTAATCAAGAACAACTTCCACCTTAAATGCACCCAGTGATTTGGCCTCACAGACGGCTGAGGCAGTAAGTTCCACAGATTCACCACCCTCTTAATCTCAGTTCTAAATGATATATTCCGAGGCTGTGCCCTCTGGTCCTAGACCTTCCCACCAAAGGAAGCATCCTCTTCACAACCAGTCTATCTAGGCCTTTCAACATTCAATAAGTTTCAATGAGATTCCCCCCCCCCCCATTCTTCTAAATTCCAGTGAGTGCATATACCCAGAGCCTTCAATTACTGCTCATATGATTCCCAGAATCATTCTTGTGAACCTCCTCTGAACCCTCACTGGGCAGCGAGAGAAGTTTGGATATGTATGGGTGGGGTCTGGAAAGCTAGGGTCCAGGTGTGGGTTAACGGGACTAGGTAGAATAACAGTTCGGCATGTTTCTGTGCTGTAGTGCTGTGACTCTATGTCTAAGTGACACAGCTTAACATGTTGATAATGTGTATTTCCAGCCTACTGTGCATATTCGAACATTGTTTTGTCCATTCAGCAGATCAAGTGCTTTGTGACTGCTCATTAGAGAGAGCTGAGCAGATATTCATGGTTTCAAAATTATGCTTGTGAGATTATTTTCACATGCATTAACATTCTGTATGTGCATTTAAAGAATTTGCTTTAAAATGAATAACACATTTATCCTAATGTGTTTAGGCTGCATGAAAGGTTCTTGTGTCTGTTGCATCTTGGCATCTTGCTCTTCTCTCTCTGACCTGAAGGGCTATCGGCTCAAGAGCCACAAATTTAAGTCCAGCACTTCCGACGAGTGCTGCCGCTCAGAACTTTCATCTGCTAGACTAAGAAGATGAAAGGAAAAAGATTAGCTTTATTTTTTCACATGTACATCAAAATATGTAATTTCTGTCAAATCAAATCAGCGAGAGTTGTGCTTGGTAGCCTGCAAACGGTTCCTTTGCTAAAATAACATGCCCACTACTCACTAACCCAAACCCGTACATCTTTTTGGAATGACAGAGGAAACTGGAAGAAACCAACACAGTCACGGGGAAAAAATATAAACTCCTAACAGGCAGAGACGGGAATTGAATCCTGATTAGTGATCACTGTTGCTGTAAGAGGCTTATGAGTAAACCAAGACTTGCCCTCTTAAGAGAATGTAAAATATCCAAAGGTAGTCTTTCAAAAACATATAGTGAGATGCTCCCATGTTAAATTACTAAGTATTTTCATGTCAGCATCACTGAAACAGATAATCGGGTGACTGATCCACCTGCTTCCTATATTACAACTGCTAATCAGAGACTGCATTTGTAAAAGATCGTCATTAGCTTTAAAGCACTTAAAGTATTTTCATGAGGCTGTTAAATGGTTTCTGTAATTATATCATTTACTATTCTTTTGGAATAGGAAATGTAGAGGGTGATGACCTCCTTTCCCTCAGTACTAACTTTGCCAGTCAATCTTCCTCCTCAAAGGACCAAAAAGAGTAGCTGTTGTTCTTGTTCTGCTTTTCAGGATCATAGAGTCACACAAAACCCTTCAGTCTATCAAGTAAATGTGAGTGAATCTGCAGATGCTGGAAATAAATTAAAAAACACAAAATGCTGGCAGAACTCAGCAGGCCAGACAGCATCTATGGGAGGAGGTAATAACAACGTTTCGGCCCTGATGAAGGGTTTCGGCTCGAAACGCCATTATTACCTCCTCCCATAGATGCTGTCTGGCCTGCTGAGTTCTGCCAGCATTTTGTGTTTTTCAGTCTATCAAGTATATGTTATCCATCAAATTCTCTCTTTACCCGAATTCCATGTTATTCTCTGATTATTCTCCCCTCAATGACATCCTCAATCTACACAGAAAGGAAAATTTCAGTGGTCAAACAAACTAACAACCAGCCACGCTTAGACTATAAGACACAGGAGTATAATTAGGCTATTTGACCCATCAAGTCTGCTCTGCCACTCTATCTTGGTTGATTTATTATCCCTCTGAACCTGATTGTCCTGCCTTCTTTTCATAACCTTTGATACCCTTACTAATCAAGGACCTATCAGTCTCTTTTTTAAATATACCAAATGACATGGCATCAACAGACATGTGTAGCAATGAGTTTCACAAATTCACCACCCCATAGCTAAAGAAATTCCTCTTATTTCTTCTGAAGGAATATCCTTCTACTCTGAGTCTGTGCATTCTGTGCACTCAACGTCAGTAAGACGAAAGAGCTTATCCCCCTGTGGACTTCAGGAAGGGTAAGACAAAGGAACACATACCAATCCTCATAGAGGGATCAGAAGTGGAAAGAGTGAGCAGCTTCAAATTCCTCAGTGTCAAGATCTCTGAGAATCTAACCTGGTCCCAAAATATTGATATAGTCATAAAGAAGGCAAGACAGCAGCTATACTTTATTAGGAGTTTGAAGAGATTTGGCATGTCAACAAATAGACTCAAAAGCTTCTACAGTTGTACCACGGAGAGCATTCTGATAGGCTGCTTCACTGACTGGTATTGAGGGGTTACTACACAGGACCGAAAGAAGCTGCAGAAGGTTGTAAATCTAGTCAGCTCCATTTTGGGCACTAGCCTACTAAGTACCCAGGACTTCTTTAGGGAGCAGAGTCTCAGAAAGGCAGCGTCCATTAATAAGGACCTCCAGCTCTCAGGGCATGCCCTTTTCTCACTGTTACCATCAGGTAGGAGATACATAAGCCTGAAGGCACACACTCAGTGATTCAGAAACAACTTCTTCCCCTCTGCCATCTAATCCCTAAATGGACATTGAAGCTTTGGACACTACCTCACTTTGTTAATATACAGTATTTTTGTTTTTGCACATTTAAAAAAAATCTATTCAATGTATGTAATTGATTTACTTGTTTATTTATTATTATGCTTTATTTTTTTATTATTATTATTATTATTATTATTATTATTTATTACTTTTTTTTCTCTCTCTGCTAGATTATGTATTGCATTGAACTGCTGCTGCTAAGTGAACAAATTTCACATCACATGCCGGTGATAATAAACTTGATTCTGATTCTGATTCTTATTCTTAAACACACTCAATAATGGAATCATCATTTCTATGTAGACCTTTCAATACTGAATAATTTTCAATGAAATTCCTCCACTTTCTTCTTATCTCCAACAAGTAGAAGCCCAATGCCATCAAACTCTCAATCTTTTCATTCCCAGAATAATTTTCATGAACTTCTTCTGAACCTACTCCAATGCTGGCACATATTTTCTTAGATGAGGAACCTAAAGCTACTCACAATACTGTAAATGTGGTATGACCAATGCCTTATAAAGTCTCAGCATGACATCCTTGCTCTTATATTCAAGCCCTATCGAAATGAATGGAAACATTGCATTTGCATTTCTTGCCATCAACTCAACTTGCATGTTAACCTTTAGGAAATTCTGCATAAGGACACCCAGTCCCTTTGCACTTCTAATTTTTGAGTTGTCTCCCCATATAGAAAATAGTCTTCCATTTCTGTCCACCATCTTTCTTTGAATCTTCTGCAAACTTAACCACAAAGCCATAAATTCTGTCATCCAAACTGTTGACATATAATCAGAAAAGCAGTCCAATTACCAATCGCTGTAGAACACTGGCAGTCAACCACAATAGGCTCACTTTATTCCCACCCTTTTCCTCCTGCCAGTCAGCCAATCATCTATCCATGTTACTATCTTTCCTGTAATACCAAGGGCTCTTATCTTGTTATACAACCTCATGTGCAGCACCTTGACTGATCCAATTTTCCTCTCACACCCAATCTCCTGCCTTCTCCCCATATCCCTTCACACCCTGATCTTTCAAGGATATATCAACCTTTGCCTTAAATATACATCAAGATTTGACCTCCACAAGTGCCTGTGACAAAGAATTCCACAGATTTACCACTCTCTGGCTCAAGAAATTGCTCCCCACCTTCATTCTAAAGAGACGACCCTCTATTCTGAGATTGTGCCCTCTGGTCTGAGACTCTGGCATCATGGGAAACATCCTCTCTATTTACACCCTATGAAGGCCTTTCACCATTTGATAGGTTTCAATGAGGTTACCCTTCATTCTTCTGAATTCAAGTGAATACAGATTCAGAGCCATCAAGCACTCTTCATATGACGAGCCATTCAATCCTAGAAACATTTTCGTGAACCTCCTTTGAACTCTTTCCAGTTTCAGCACATCCTTTCTCAGATAAGGAGCCCAAATCTACACACAATACTGTAAGTGAGGCCTCACCAGTGCTTTATTATGTCTCAACATTACATCCTTGCTTTTATATTCTTTAAATGAATACTAACACCACATTTGCCTTTCTCACCTCTAAATCAATGTTCAAATTAACCTTTGGAGAATCCTGCACAAAGACTCCCAAATCCCTTCATATCACAGTTTTTTGTATTTTCTCTCCATTTAGAAAATAGTCAACTCTCTCATTTCTTCTACCAAAGTGCATGACCATGCACTTCCCAACACTATTCCATCTGCCATTTTTGCCAATGCTCTTGATCTGTCTAAGTCCTTCAGTACCCTCTTTACATCCTCAAAGCTACCTGCCCCTCCACCAATTGCCAATTTGTCTGCAAGTTTGTAACAAAGCAAACCAAATGCAAATTCAATTCAATTCTACCATCCAAATTGAATGGAATCTGAGATCAGCCATGATGGAATGGTGGAGCAGACTTGATGGGCTGAATGGCTTAATTTGTTTCCTATATCTTATGGTCTTTGGAATGTGGGAAGAAATGGGAGGATATCAATATAGTCATGGGGAGAACGTACAAACTTCTTACAGACGGCAGTGGTATTAAACCCAGGTTGCTTGCACTGTAATAGTGTTATGTCAAATGTGATGCCATTGTGCTGTTAAATTCCTTTCCCAATTCTAAAGATAAAAATTTGATTTATATGTCACATCTATGTCGAAACAGACAGTGAAATGCATGAATTTGCTTCAGCGACCTGCACAGTCTGAGAATGTGCTAGAGGCACCTCACAAATGTTGCCTTGTCTCCTGGCCATGGGCAAGCGCGCGCACACACACACACACACACACACACACACACACACACACACACACACACACACACACACACACACACACACACACACACACACACACACACACACACACACACACATTCTTTACTCCTCATTCAGTTACCAGCTACCAAACCCATTCCCAGTTCCTCTTCCAGTCTTCAGCCACATACCTGCCCATGACCCCAGCACAGCAAAATGGTCACACCTGGCACACAGACACAATTCTAGAGGAACTCAGTGGGTCAGACATCATCAAGCCCAAGCACCTGAGAGAAACAAACCATTGTAGATGATCTCATTCTTGGCATATCAAAGCCAAAATCAAGTTTATTCTCATACACGCAAGAACATGTAGACACAGGTGCAATGAAAAGCCCGAGTCACCTGGGTCACATGTCCATGTATCAAGGTCCAATGGTCAAACCCATGATTAACGTCCTGGGACAAAGTCCAAAGCTGGAGGCTTGATGTCTGTTGTGTACTTAATATTTCAGTATGATGCACCATCGATAACTCTTGGAGACGTGAGGTGAGATATAAGCTTTTATTCGCTGGAAGAGAGCGGTCAGCAGCAAGAGATCACCATACGACATCCTGGAGACTGAGGGAGGAGCAGTGCCTCCAATCGCCTTTATACAGGGGTCTGTGGGAGGAGCCACAGGAGCAGTCAGCGGGGGGGGGGGGGGGGTATCCAGACAGGTATATGTAGTTCACCACACAGTAAAAATTGAGTAATATTGAAAATGAAATTTTATTATTAAGCAATTTCTGTTTGCTACATAATTCATGGATTATGTGTAAAAGTACATGAATGGCACATGTTATAACACCAAGTCATACTGGTAAGTGCGCACCTCACTAAATAAAACAAGATAGTCTTGCTTATCCCCGGCTCCCATGCTTTTCTTTGGATTAGTTTGTGAAGTTACAAAACATAACATCTATGAGGCTGAGAATCCCGGGACAAGACCAGGAGACTGAAGGCTGCTTGTCCTTGTGTTGGAAGCCTATCTGGGTGTGTGAGTGGCTGGGTGGGATGGTGAGAAAGCACCTTTTTTTGACGGTGGTTGTCTGACTTTGTTTTGTTGGTGTTATTTCTTGTGCTGTTCTGTGGGTCATGGTGGTCATGCTCTGCTAGCACAGGACTGTGTGGCAACGTTTGAGGGGTGCCCACACAGCACATCCTCGAGTGTGCTGATTGTTAATGCAAATGATGCTTTTCATTGTATGTTTTGATGTACATGTGACAAAGAAATCTGAATCAAAGTACAAGCAGGGGTGGTTCAACTAGCGGAGTCTATTGTAGAACCTTGAACTGCCCCTTTGCATGTTAGTGGCTACAGTGCTTACTCAAGTTGCTGCTGGCAAGCCTTTGGTACCAGACCTGAAAGGGATTTGCTGGGAAGTTCTTGTCCATTAATTTGTCCACTAATAGATCAGTGGGATTCCTGAGGCCCTGGCCCAGGACAATGGCAACAACACTGAGGAGCCAATTCTGTAAGTGTCCTGGCTGTTCCGCTGTACCTGTGCATCTATCCTGTTCTCTGAATGCCTCACTCAGGTCTCTCCAAATTAATCCTTTACTCCCAGCTGAAGGAAGGCAAGCAGACCCCTGGTGGGAAAAGGAAACACTTTACAAAGAGCCTCAAAGTCAGTCTGAAGGAGTTCAACATTGCATCCAGAAACTGGGAAGACATTTCAGTCAATAGATACATCTGGAGCAAATCTATTCAAAAGGGCCCCATGTTAAATGAAAGAGACCTCTGTTGTGCCACAGAGAACAAGTGGCAGCTGCGAAAGGAGAGACTGAACAACCAAAGGACCCAACCACTAACCACAGCCGCCATTCGTGCTCACACTGCACCAGAATAAGTAGATCCCAGATTCACCACCTGAGGAACCATCAATAGACAACACCCGAGGAGAACATTATCCTCGACTCGAGCGATCGCGCTATGACTACTGGTGCTGGGTGTCTATCGTATTCGATGAAGACAGGAAACCTGTGTAGGATAACTTTTGAAGTGAAAAAGCCATTGCCGTGGGGCAGTTCCAGTCTCGAACTCGGAAATCCAGCTTTAGTTGTAAAAGTAGCTATCACACCATCACAACTGGGGTCATCCTTAGTTGCAATGTATGACCATGACTTCTTCTCTGCTATGTCATATCCTTTACTCTGCAAAGAGCTCAGCAGATCTGCCTTCCTGGCCATTCGATCTCTCTGTAGATCTTAGCCACGAAGTCTGGCAGAGCTGATTTCACAAGCAAGGGCATTTATGTCCCTCTCTCACCAGGGTATGAGACCTGTTGGCTACTCCCAACTGGTTTAGCCTGCTTGTCGAAGCGGGGTACTGGGGCTGTGGCCACTGTTGCTTGCTAACAACAACTTAGAGCCACACATGAGAGCTGACAGTCAAGTGGAGACCAAAGGTAATTGAGCTGTCTCAGATTGGACACAATAAGCCCCTTTACCGGAGGTCCAATCCCTTCCTAGACTCCCCAGACACACCTTACTACGACTAACAACACCTAACATAACATCTGAAAGACAGTGGCACATCTAGTAGAATCACTGCACTGTTGATCAGATTCATCCTCAAAATAACACTCACCCGCAGTAAGGAAAAATGATACTACCGTAATTCTTGACTATAACTTTGCACTTTCACTTCAAAACCATTATTAAATTTTGGATCTACACTTTCTGGATCTTGGGAAAGGATTAATTGATACATTTGAGGTAAGGTGCTACATTTTGGTAGGACTAATCAAAATAGGACATACATGGTAAATGGTAGGGCATTGAAGAATGCAGTAGAACAGAGTGATCTAGGAATAATGGTGCATAGTTCCCTGAAGGTGGAATCTCATGTGGATAGGGTGGTGAAGAAAGCTTTTGGTATGCTGGCCTTTATAAATCAGAGCTTGGAGTATAGGAGTTGGGATGTAATGTTACAATTGTACAAGGCATTGGTGAGGACAAATTTTGAGTATTGTGTACAGTTCTGGTCACCGAATAAGGAAAGATGTCAACAAAATAGAGTACAGAAGAGATTTACTAGAATGTTACCTGGGTTTCAGCACCTAACTTACAGAGAAAGGATGAACAAGTTAGGTCTTTATTCTTTGGAGCATAGAAGGTTGAGGGGGGACTTGATAGAGGTATTTAAAATTATGAGGGGGATAGATAGAGTTGACGTGGATAGGCTTTTTCCATTGAGAGTAGGGGAGGACATGAGTTGAGAGTTAGGGGGCAAAAGTTTAGGGGTAACACGAGGGGGAACTTCTTCACTCAGAGAGTGGTAGCTGAGTGGAATGAGCTTCCAGTGAAAGTGGTAGAGGCAGGTTCGGTATTGTCATTTAAAGTAAAATTGGATAGGTATATGGACAGGAAAGGAATGGACTGAGTGCAGGTCGGTGGGACTAGGTGAGAGTAAGCGCTCGGCATAGACTAGAAGGGCCTAGATGGCCTGTTTCCATGCTGTAATTGTTATACGGTTATATGTTATATGGATACGGTTTTGGTTTGGATTCTGTAGTTTATGCTGTGATGTGGTTCTGGTTTCTTGTTGTTCCTTTATTTGTTGTTACTTTCAGTGATTTTGAATCACGGCGGCCTACAGGTAATGAACACTGTGCTTAACTGAATGTGCCTGTACTCTTTTGATTTGTGTTTTATATTCCATGTTTTTCACTCCCTTTTTGGTTATGTTGGTTTGGTTCTCTTTTGCACATGGGGGGCATGTTGATGTTTTTCTCAATGGTTTTTCCTTGTTTCATGGCTGTCTGTGGGGAAGACAAATTCCAGAGTTGTATACTCCATACATACTTTAATAATAAATGTCCTTTGACTTTGATCATCTCATCCATGACATAACGAAGCAAAACATGAGCAAGTTATTTACTCCCTCCTCTCTGCTCTGCCATTGCATTTGATCAGAGCAGATCACTACATCCTCATGCCTCTCATGTACAGTCATGTCTGCTACATGAGAAAATCTGCAGATGCTTCGAAATCCAAAGCAACACACACAACATGCTGGAGGAACTCAGCAGGCTGGGCAGCATCAATGGAAAAAAGTAAGCAGTTGACATTTCAGGTCAAGACCCTTCTTGATAAAGACTGAAGAGTCCTGATGAAGAGTCTTGGCCTGAAACCTTGACTGTTTACTTTTTTCCATAGATGCTGCCTGCCCTGCTGAGTTCATCCAGCATTTTGTCTGTTTGGCTCAAGTCCCCTGATTCCTGTAATATTCTTAGGAGAACATCATCTTTGAGCCAGGGTAGACAATGGAGAGTCAGTGGATGTTGCTTACTTGGATTTTGTGAAGGCCTTTGACAAGGTGTTGCATGTGAGTTACTTACCAAGGTAAGAGCAAACAGTATTACAGGAAAGTTAGTAGCATGGATAGAAGATTGGCTGACATGCAGGAGGCAAATTGCGGGAATAGAGTGGGCCTTCTCTGTTAGCTGCTGGTTAGTAGTGGTGTTCCGCAGGGGTCAGGATTAGGATTGCTTCTTTTCAATGTTATATGTCAATGATTTGGATAATGAAATTGATGGTTTTGTGGCCAAGTTTGAGGAAGCAGGGAGTCTGCAGAAGTACTTAAACAGATTTGGGGAATGGGCAAAGAAGTGGCAGATGGGATATAGTGTAAGGAGGTGTATGGTCATGCAGTTTAATGGAAGTAATAAAGGCATAAAATGTTTTTCTCAATGGGGAGAAAATTCAAAAATCGGAGGTGGAAAGGGACTTGGGTGTCCTCATACAGGATTCCCTAAGGGTTAACTTACAATTTGAGTCAGTGGTGAGGAATGTAAATGCAATGTTAGCAGTCATTTTGAAAGAACTGGAATATAAACGCAAGAATGTAATGCTTTATAAAGCATTGGTCAGACACACACAAAATACTGGAGGAAATCAACAAGGCAGGCAGTACCCATGGAAATGAATAAACAGTCAATGTTTTGAGCTGAGACACATCTCCAGGTCCAAAATCTGCAGAATTTATTGTGTTTACAGAGCATTGTGAGCTGTCATGGGCCCTTATATAAGAAAAGACGTGTTGACATTGGAAAGACTTCATAGGAGGTTCATGAGAATAATTTTCGGAATGAAAGTGCTAATGTATTAGTATTTTATTGCTTTGGGCCTGTACTCACTGCATTTTAGAAGAATGAGAGGGGATCTTATTGAAACTAATTGAATATTGAAAGACCAAGATAGTGTGAATGTGTAGAGGATGTTAGGATCAAGGGGCCTATCAAAATTGAGGGATGTCCATTTAGAATTGAGATGAGGAGCTTTTATTTTAGCCAGACCATGGTGAAATGTGGACTGTGTTGCCGCTGCTGGTTGTGGAGACCAAGTCATTGGGTATATTTAATGTGGAAGTTGATTGGTGTTTGATTAGTCAGGGTGTGAAAGGTAATGGGGAGAAGGCAGGAGAATGGGTTTGAGAGGGATAATAAATCAGCCTTGATGGAATAGCATAGCAAACTCGATGGGCTGAATGGCCTAATTCTGCTCCTATGGCTATTCATCTTATCATACTGGACTTGAGTGATTGCGCTGATCTTCCTATTATATTCTGGTAATACTCAAATGGTGACTGCATTTGAGCCAAGTTTTGTTATCATTATCTCTTACCTCTTTAATTCTCTGTTCGTTCATTATGTTATTAATCTCTTCCAGAAATGCTTATAGCTCAGAAAGCATGGTAGGTGATAAGCTGTCCAGCCTAGGCATTGATCTCCAAGAGCCTCCATTTTGAGTTAAATTGCATTATCACCAGAAAACAATTGTCAGCAAATTCAAGACTTAGAAATCTTCAACATACAGGGAAAAACTGACAGCTTCTTCTGAAATATTTAATGCAATGTTTTGATTCAAGTTCAAGTTTATTGACATCCAACCGTATTCATGCATACCGGCAAATGAGGCAATGTTCCTCTGGAACAAGACACACCACAATACATACACATAGACCATAGAAAATAAAAAAAGTACAGCACAGAAATAGGCCATTGTGTTGAACTAGCTGAAAAGCAAACCAAAAACACCCAAACACTAATCCCTCCTACCTAGACCATGAAAATATCCCTCCATCTGCTTTATATCCAAGTGTCAACCCAA
The DNA here is from genome assembly GCF_030144855.1 of Hypanus sabinus. NCBI lineage: Eukaryota > Metazoa > Chordata > Chondrichthyes > Myliobatiformes > Dasyatidae > Hypanus > Hypanus sabinus. The sequence goes on from NC_082706.1 coordinate 197,814,342, forward strand.
AAACTTAGAAACCTCCAATGTATTTGCCGTTACCATCCACACAGCACATTCCAGGCATCCATCACTCTGTGAGTCTAAAACTTACCCTCACATGCCCCTTGAACTTCCCCCTCACCTTCAATGCATGCTCTCTGGTATCCTTGTGTTAGACATTTCAACTCTGGGAAGCAGATATTCTGTTTGCATCTATCTATGCCTCTCATAATCATGTAAACCTATATCAGATCTCCCCTCAGTCTCTACCGCTCCAGAGAAAACAAACCAAGTTTATCCAGCCTCCCCTGATAGCACATGCCCTCTAAACCAGGTAGCACCTGCTAAACCTCTTCTGCAGGCTCTCCAAAGCCTCAACTTCCTTCCTATGTTGGGGCAACCAGAAAGATCTGCAAACGAAACTCCAAATGTGCCATAACCAGTTTTTTTATAAAGTTACAACATAACCTCCTGACTCTTGAACCCAGTGCCTCAACTAATATACCTTTTTAACCACCTTATTGACCAAGGGTTATGAACTTGGATCCTAACATCTCTCTGCTCAGCAACACTCTTATGGACATGCCCTTAACAGCTTGATAAGGATACTGTCTCTTTGCATTTGCCCTACCAAGGTACAACACCTCACATGCATCAAAATCCATCTGCCATTTTTCAGACCATATCTGCAACTGATTTATAAGGTGCTGTATTCTTTGCCAGTCTTCTACACTATCCATAGCCCCACCAATCGATTCACACATAACACAAAGTAATCTTACCACAAATAATAAAGAGCATTTGTGGCACAAATTAAGAAGTAAACAGTATTATGCACCCAGTGCTTCAAATGTGATGCAACCTAAGTGCTTCAGGGAATTAAATAGTGTCATAGACAGGGACAAAAGCTGTTTCCCATCAAAAATAATGAATAAGTAATTTGCATCAGTCTTCACTGGGGAAGACACAAGGTGGATGTGTCTTCACAAGGTCATGAAACATAGAAAACCTACAGCATAATACAGGCCCTTCGGCCCACAAAGTTGTGCTGAGCATGTCCTTATCTTAGAAAATATTAGGCTTACCTATAGCCCTCTATTTTACTAAGCTCCTTGAACTTATCTAAAAGTCTATTAAAAAACCCTATCATATCTGCCTCAACCACCGTTGCCAGCAGCCCACTCCATGCACTCACCACTCTCTGAGTAAAAAACGTACCCCTGACATCTCCTCTGTACCTGCTCCCTAGCACCTCAAACCTGTGTCCTCTTGTGGCAACCATTTCAGCCCTGGGAAAAAGCCTCTGACTATCCACACGGTCAATGCCTCTGTTTCTTTTTTCTTTTTCAATCTTTTTATTGAATTTCATATATAGAAAAAAACATATTGTGAAATTGAATAGGTTATGGGTGCATTAGACAGTTAAATTAGTAATAGAATAACAATATCTTATTAAAATATCAGCAAAAAAAAGTACATTAATCAATGTAACCTATATCAATAATACATGAAAAAAACAAGAATAATCATCAAAAAAAAATTTTAAAATGCAAGAAAAAAAATATATTAAAAAAAAACCTAAACTAAACTAACATGGGCAATAATAACAGTTTATATATACATGATAGTGTCAAAAACTCCGGAACTCCATACCAGAACAAGAATAAAAAGAGAAAAGGTCTGGAAGAGATCAAATTAATTCATATGAAAGTGTCGAATGAACGGTCCCCAAGTTTCTTCAAATTTAATTGATGAATCGAAAATAGTACTTCTAATTTTTTCTAAGCTCAGACAAGAAATAGTTTGAGCGAACCACTGAAACGTGGTAGGAGGGTTTACTTCTTTCCAATTTTGTAATATAGACCTTCTGGCCATTAATGTTGCAAAGGCGATCATTCGTCTAATTGATCGATCAATGCCTCTCATCATCTTATACATCTCTATCAGGTCACCTCTCATTCTCTCTCACTCCAAGGAGAAAAATCTGAGTTCACTCAACCTATTCTCATAAGGCATGCTTCCCAATCCAGGCAACATCCCTGTAATTCTCCTCTGCACCCTTTCTGTTTGTGAAGATTCCATAACTGGAGAGAAGGTTCCTGGGAAACTGAAAGGTATGAAAGTAAACTATAGACTCTGTACACCCCAAGTTCTGAAAGAGGTGGCTGAAGAGATTGTGGAGGCATTAATAATGATCGTGCATGAATCACAAGATTCCAGAGTGGTTCTGGAAGGCTGTAAAATTGCACATGTTATTTCATTCTTCAAGAGAGGAGAGAGGCAGAAGAAAGGAAACTATAGGCCAATTAGTCTGACCTCAGTGGTTGGGAAGATTTTGGAGTTTATTGTTAAGGATGACATCTCAGAGCACATGATAAAATATACCGTCAGCATGGTTTCCTCCAGGGAAAATTTTAGCTGACTAATCTGTTGGAATTCTTTGAAGAAATATCTTTATGACACAAAGGTTAAGGGTGTAATGACACAAAGGTTGGAGGTGTTGTGAATAGTGTGGAGTTAGTGTGACAGAGGTTACAGTGGGACATCAGTTGGATGCAAAACTGGGCTGATAAATGGGAGATGGAGTTCAACTCAGATAAGTGTGAGGTGGTTCATTTTGGAATGTCAAATATGATTGCAGAATATTATATTAATGGTGACTCTTGGCAGTATGAAGGATCAGAGGGACCTTGGTGTCCTAGTCCATAGGACACTCAGAGGTTGACTCTGTGGTTAAGAAGGCATACGGTGTATTAGCCTTCATCAACTGTAGGATTGAGTTCAAGAGCTGAGAGGTAATGTTACAGCTATATAAGACCCTGATCAGACCCCACTTGTAGCAATTGCTCAGTTCTGGTCATCTCACTACAGGAAGGATGTGGAAACTATAGAAAGGGTGCAGAGGAGATTAACAAGGATGTTGGCTGGATTGGAGAGCATGCCTTATGAGAATGGGTTGAGTGAATTTGGCTTTTTCTCCTTGGAGGACAGAGAATAAGAGGTGACCTGATAGAGGTGTATAAGATGATGAGAGGCATTGATCATGTGGATAGTCAGAGGCTTTTTCCCAGGGCTGAAATGGCTAACACGAGAGGGCACAGTATTAAGGTGCTTGGAAGCAGGTACAGAGGAGATGTCAGGGGTAAGTTTTTTATGCAGAGAGTGGTGAGTGCATGGAATGTTCTGCCGACGAAGGTGGTGGAGACGGATACAATAGGGTCTTTTAAGAGACTCTTGGATAAGTGCATGTTCTTTGTTCTAAATAGCAATCAGAATAGACAAAGGAGAATCGGTTGATGTTGTGTACTTGGATTTTCAGAAGGCCCTTTCCAAGGTGCCATATATGAGGCTGCTTAACAAACTACAAGCCCATGATATTGCAGGAAAGATTCTAGCCTGGATAAAGCAGTGGCTGATTGGCAGGAAGCAAATAGAGGGAAACATGGGAGCCTTTTCTGCATGGCTGCCGATGATGAATGGTGTTCTACAGGGGTCTGTGGAGAGGTTGCAGAAGGTGTTAGACAGATTAGGAGAATGGGCAAAGAAATGGCAGATGGAATTCATTGTCAGGAAGTGTACAATCATGCACTTTGGAAGAAAAAATGAAAGGATTAATTATTTTCTAAATAGAGAGAAAATACAAAAAAAAACTGAGATGTAAAGAGACTTGGGAGTCCTTGTGTAAGATTCCCTAGAGGTTAGTTTGCAGGTTGAGTCAAATGCGACATTAACATTCATTTCAAGAGGACTGTAATAAAAAAGCAAGGATGCATTGTTGAGACTTTCGAAAGCACTGGTGAGGCTTCACAGAGCATTGTAAGCAGTTTTGGGCCCTTTATCTTAGAAAGGATGTGCTGAAACTGGACAAGGTTCCAGGATTAAGTGGCTTGCCATAGGAAGAGCTCTGGGTCTGTAGTCATTGGAGTTCTGAAAAATGAGGTGTGACCTCATTGAAACCTGTCAAATGATAAAAGGCCTTGATCCAGTGGATGTGGAGAGAATGTTTAGTATGATGGGTGAAATTAGGACCAGAAGATACAGCTTCAGAATTGAGGGCCATCCTTTTAGAACGGAGATAAAGAGGAATTTATTTAGCCAGAGAGTGCTGAATCTGTAGAATTCTTTTCCACAGGCAACCATGGAGGCCAAGTCTTCATGTATGTCTTCATGGCAGAGGCTGAAGATTCTTAATTGGTCTGGAATGAAGGGATGGGGAAGCCAGGAGACTGGGGCTGAGAGGAAAATTGGATCAGCCATGATGTAATGTTGAAGCAGACTCGATGGACCAAATGGCCTAATTCTGCTCCTATATCTTATGGTCTTCTCCTCCATCATCAGATTTTTGAACAGTCCATGAACACTATCTTACCATATTTGCTGTCTATTCACATTGAATATTTTTAATATATTTCTTCTTTTCCCTAACCCCACCCTCTTCCAAGAGGACCACAACCTTGTCACGGCTTGGCGGCTTCGACAAGTCAGAGACCCACGTTGGCTGGAGGTAGGGCTTTATGCTTTGGCTCTTGGTATGTCAAACAGGTCAAAGGGTAGATGACAGACTCAGAGTGGTCCACTGGTCCTCCAGGTTTGGGGTTATAGCTCAGAAGTAACAACCCTAAAGGGTAAAACAGAATTGTTACAGAAACAGCAGTGAAGTATCTTTCTACATCTGAGTGGGACACAATTCTTGAGTCTCCACCTGGGATGTATGACAGGAGTGAAACCCAAGAGGAAGCTACTGCCATGGTGAAGTGCTGTAACAGGCAGTAACCTAACCCTAGGCAAAAGTAATTTTTATATTATGCCCTGTAATGCTACTGCAAAACAACATATTTCATGACTATGATTACACATTGCACATTTAGATGGAGATGTAACATAAAGATTTTTACTCCTCATGTATGTGAGGGATGTAAGAAATATAGTCAATTCAATTCAATGTATATCTGTGATAATAAACATGATTCTGATGCTGATTCTGAAATTCATTTTCTGATTTATTAACAACAATTCATTTGAACTGAACCATAAACTTGCTCTATACTTCAAAAAATTGTATGCTTGGTGCAAAATTGTGAAGTATTAATTTATTATGTTTGGGATTATGCAAATTAAGTCATGTACAATATATTAATTGAATTAATGCATGCATTAATATCTGATTTATCATAACAGGCTTCTATGTTAAGAATTTCATGTGAGGGAAATCAAAAGCAATGGCTGGCAGCAGAGGCCCAGGCCTGGCAGAGAGATTGTGATGCTGCATTCAGATCAAAGGATAAGACAGATCTTCATTCTACAGTTTCCCCACACTATCAGGAAGGCCAAATGTGATTATTCGCAGAACATGTAGAACCATTTCTGTGCTACCAGAGACACAAGGTGCATATGACAGGGCAATCACACCAAAAATAGACCACAAGTCCATCCTGCACAGCAACAATAATGACACCTCTCTTCCTGATAGGCTGAATGTCTTTTGCACACAGTTTGATACACAGAATGCTATGCCAATGAAAAAGACCCCTTCCTCCCCCAAAATCTAAGGAGCATGCACTTTGTCTGTCAGGAACTGATGTGAGGAAAGTGTAAACATGGCCAACCCAAGTAAAGCTGTGGGGCCTAAAGACAAATCTAAGGGACTGCACAGCCCAGCTATCAGAGATCCTAACAGGCATCTTCATCATCTCTCCAGAACAGTCCACTGTCCCCATATGTTTCAGAGTGGCCTCCAGCATTCAAGTGACAGTAATCTGCCTTAATGACTGCCATCCAGTGGCACTGACAACAACAATGAAGTGCTTTGTGCAGCTAGTTCTGGACCAGATTAAATCCATCTTCCTGCTACATTGGACCCTTTCCAGTTTTTCTATTGCTCAAATTGGTCGACTGATGATGCCATAGCCTCCATCTTGTTCCACCTGGAAAATGGTGCCTCTTATGCCAGGATGCTGGTTATCAACTTCAGCTTGGTGTTCAATAGGACCATTCCTCAGAACCTGATGGGTATACCGTCCTTGGTGGGTCTCAACACCTCAACCTGTAACTGCATCTTGGACTTCTTGACAGAAAGACCACGGTTAGTCCATGTTGGCGACCCCCAGGTCCATGTGCTCAGACTGCTGCTGTTCACACTGTTAACACGTGACTGTTCTGCTAGATACAGTTCAAACTGAATCATGTTCAATGACGACACAAGAGTGGTCAGCTTCATCAGCAATGATAACCATGCGGCTCACAGAGAGGAGGTAGAGCGACTGGTAAAATGGAGCCATCGCAACAACTTGAGTCTCATCGTAGACAAGACTACTGATTGTGGGGTTTAGGAAGGTGCAGACTGACTGCTCCTCCCTGCAGATAAGTGGCTCCTCCATGGAGAGAGTTAGGAGCATGAAGTTTCCTGGTCCCTCAACACCAACTCTTTAGCCAAGTTTTTTGATGTCACAACTGTGGTTGGCCTCATCAAACAAAGATGATGAGATGGCTTGCAGAAAGGAGGTAAAGCTGTAGAATGATGCGAGCACAACACCTGAGTCTCAACAGCAACTCCACTTCCTGAAGAGATTGAGGGCAAACAATTCTCCCCGACCCCTTGCTAACAAGTTTTTACAGGAGAACCGTTGAGTGTTCGGACGAGCTGCAACACCATCTGTTATGCGAAGGCATCTGACCACAAGAACCTACAAATTATTTTGAATACTGCTGAGAGAATCATTCAAATCTCTCTTCCACCCATCCAAGATATGGATGAGGAGTACAGCATATGCAGGGCCCTTCGCATTGTCAATGATCCTTTCCATCTGTCCAACAATCTCTTTGATTCACTGCTATCAGGTGGGAGGTACTATAGTATTAGAACAAGGACTGTTAGACCATAAGGTCATAAGCCTGTAAAATATAGGAACAGAATTAGGCCATTTGGCCCATCAAGCCTGCTCTACCATTTCATCATGGCTGATCCAAATTTCCTCTCAGCCCCAATCTCCTGCCTTCTCCCTGTATCCCTTCCTGCCCCGACCAAACAAAGACCTATCAAACTCTGCCATAAATATACATGAAAGTTTGGCCTCTACAGCTGCCTGTGGTAAAGAATTCCATAGATTCATCACTCACTGGCTAAAGAAATTCCTTGTCATCTCCGTTCTAAAATGATGCCCCTCTATTCTGAGGCTGTGTCCTCTGTTTCTAGAATCTCCCTCCATAGGAAACATCCTCTCCACATCCACGCTATCAAGCCTTTCACCATTCGATAGGTTTCAAAGAGGGCACTCCTCATTCTTCTAAATTCTAGTGAATACAGGCCAGAGCCATCAAACACTCTTCATATGACAAGTCATTCACTGCTGGAATCATTTTTATGATCATTCTTTGAACCCTCTCCAATTTCATCACATTCTCTCTGTGATATTGGGCCCAAATCTGCTCACCATACTCCAAGTGAGGCCTCACCAGAGCTTTATGAAGTCTCTTCGGTGGTCAAACAGAAAAGGCTCCCTTTTTTCCCATACTTTGCCGCTTGTCAATCAACCACTGCTTTTTCCATTCTATGATATTACTATGTTAAATGGTGCTATTCCTAAAACATTGAGTGTGTGTGTTCAGGCTCCTGTACCACCTTCCTGATGGTAGCAATGAGAAGAGGGCATGTCCTGGATGGGGAGAATCTTTAATGGATGCTGCCTTCTTAAGCCATCATCTTTTGAAGATGTTCTCAATGCTGGCGAGGCTTCTGTTCATGATGGAGCTGGCTGAGCCTCCAACCTTTCCTTCCAATCCTGTGCATTGGAGCCTTCTTACCAGACACTGATGCAACAGTCAGAATTCCTTCCACTGTACCAAAGCTCCTCAAACTCTTAATAAAGTATAGCTGCTGGAATGTCTTCTTCATGGTTATGCCCAGGATTGATCTCCAGAGATGCTGATGCCCAGGAACATGAAGCTCTACACCTGCAGAAGGCATGCATCTTTCTCTATTTGCATTGTATTCTGTATTGCGCATTCATTATGCTTATCATGGTAACTTGTGACGTGATTGGAGTCCTGCTAAAAGCAAAGGGAATATAAGTTATGTCATTGTGAAGGTAGGGGCTGACGGAATTCATATTTTTTGTTGACCGCTCAGTTATGCTCAACTTACACTTGGATTCACTTAAGTTTTGTTGCTTCCAGATTGCACGCTTGCTACTTGCTAATAAAGAATCGAATACATATCTTCGACTTTTGCAACAATCATTATTGGAGCTGAGGATGCGTCATACAGGTATAACAAATCCATGGAGGTCGCCAGCAGAGGCAATTTGGTTGGGTTAGAATTAGCCGCTGCACACCCTTTCCACTGGTGAATCTTTTGGTAAAACTTTTGTCTATCCTAACTTCTCCTTCCTGATGTCCACAGTCAATGAGCTGACTGAGATACTTATCAGAAGTACTTCATCTACTGGAAACGAGGAGCGAAGTGCTGATGGTGCTACATGCCATGCTTGCATCTTGGGAAACAGCTCTATTTCTGTCCTTGATATCTCTTTTTTTTCCTTTTCAAGGTTCCTTTGAAGACCCTGACCTGGAGTTACACTCTGACTTTGTGGGAATGGGATCTGCTCTCAGGGCCTCATGACTGGCTGCTTTTTGATATCCCAAGGATGCTGCCTGGAAGACAAGTACACCTTCAGGGTGCCGGATTTTTGTAGCTCTGGAGATGGGCTGATTCCAGGCCGGTGCCCCTGACTGAGGCATCGCAGGAGAACACGGAACATCGGGAGCAGCGGGATAGCTGCCGTGGGCTGTGTGTCCAGAGAGCTGAGTGCAGACCTCAGAAAGAACGACGCAACAGACTTTTAGCATCAAAAATCAGTGAGTTGTTTGCTATGTCTCCCTTCTCGCTGTGAAACAGTGGGTACTTCTTCCCTTATTAGGGAGAGAGAGAGCCTGTGGTCTTTCAAATTATTAGGTGAACGAGGAGTTTTTGGGTTACTGCAAGTCTGTCTTTATTCATACTTCGCTGCACACCTGAGTGCTCAATGGGGGGTGCACCAATGCTTTCTTGCTGGTTGGGGGGAGGGGGGGGTTGTTGCCTGGCTGCTGCTTGCTCATGGGGGGGAATTGGGGGACTTTGGGGTTCTAATATTTAACTGTCATTCACTCTTTGGGGCATTCCTCTATTTTCGTGGATGTTCGCGAAGGAAAAGAATTTGAGGATGTATATTGGGTATGTTTCTCTGACATTAGATATACCTATTGAAACGTATTGTTGTGCAGCACGCTTAACATCGTCAGTGATCTCTCCAACAATCGCTTGACCCCCTACCATCAGGCAGGAGGCATCATAGCATGAGAACAAGAACTGTTAGAGGAAGAAGAGGAACAGCTTCTATCCCCACACTGTAACATTACTGAACTTCCTACCACCACCAAGGTCTCCTCACATACGAAGCATCAGTAGCATTTATTTTTTAAACTTGTATATGCAGTGCATTAAATTATTTGTGGTTAAGTACTTTTATGTGTTATGCTTGTGAATTATATGCATTGTGTTCTGCACCTTGCTCTGGAGGGATGCTGTTTCATTTGGTGATGTACTTGTGTGCGTACAGTTGAATGGCAATAAACTTGACCTTGAACATTGCATTTATGGCAATTACTGACAGTCAGTGCAAGGATGTCGATGTCTGGCACATCAAAGGCAACTACAGTATGTGGTGAGGATGCAAGACAAAATGAAATGGCCTGGTTGAGACTTGTGATAAACCACATGTCACCCTGGTATCCCAATAAATAAATTGTAAAGCAATGACATCAATTTACATAATTTATAAGATTAATGTCTAGTAGTTCTGGCCTGAAGAAAATGCATGAGGAATGCAGATTCAATATAAATAGTCAAAAGTGATACTGACTTTTTTTTTTCATTAACTGCTCCAAAAGTGATGCAAAACTGGGAAATGATCACAGCATTGCATTAGAAATGTCTTTCTGCTGCCTGATAAATGAAAGAGATTCTGCAGATGTGGGAAATCTTGGGCAACAGTTACATAAATGCTGGAGGAACTCAGCAAGTCAGGCAGGGTCTATGGAGGGAAATACTTCTGCATGTTACACCGCTGGTGTTTAGGGTAGCAAAAAAGGTCCTCCATCATGGCTTCCTCCATCATGCCAGTAGCTTTCTTTTGGTTTTCACTACTGTAAGTCCTGCAAGTCCAGAGAGGAGACTAAGGAATCAGGTCGCACACAGATGTAGGAGGATTCTTTATTACTGTTTCCGTAACCATTAGGTTTTATCAGTCAGGGTTGTTTACCTTGAGCTGAACCCTGAACCTGGAAGACCGGTGGACCTCTCTTAATCTGGCCTATCACCATTTGCCCTGTTTGGCATGGGTGCCCCTACCAAGAGCCAAAGCATAAAACCCGGACACCAGCCAGCATATCTCTCCAGGTCATTGAGGCACGCAAGCCTTCAATCCACAACAAGGTTGTGGTCCTCTTGGAGGATGGAGGGAAATGAATAGTTGATATTCTGGCTGAGATCATACATAATGTAATTTGTTATAATGGATACTGTGGCATCGTTGTATAGTGGTTAGTGCAACCCTTTACAATGTGAGCGACCCAGGTTCAATTCTGGCTGCAGTCTGTAAGGAGCATGTACCTTCCCTCTGTGACCACATGGGTTTTCTCCAGGTGCTCCAGTTACTTCACACATCGACTGTGTTGGTTATTAGCGCAAAATGAAACGTTTCTCTGCATGTTTCAATATTTCAATGTACCCGTGACAAATAAAATTGATCTTCCCTCTTCACAGTGACATATATTTTGGAGGACATTCTGTTAAAGTGGAGCATGAGCCTGAAACAGTGAAGTGGGCTAGATCAAGGTTCAGAGTAAATTTATTACCAGAGTATATATATGCTACCATTACAAACCTGAGATTTTCTTAGTGGGCATTCGCAGTAAGTACGAAGAAACACCACATACAACAGAGAGAGACAAACAGGCAAAAGACAACAAACTGTGTAAATACAAAATTAAAGAAATAATTATAATAATAACCCATTATTACAGATAGGACAATCCACAATAACTGTCCAGATATAATAATACAGGATAAGCAAGCAAGAACAACTTACTTGATAGATATAACCATTCCAAACACACATAACATGTAGAAACCAGTAAGTGAAAACTACCGGAAGCATTAATTAAAACAGGAAATTGAAAGACTATGGAACATGAACAGTGTATATTTTGTCCCAATAGTAATACATACAATTGACTTCATCCCACCCAATAGCATTAAACAATTAGGGCTACACAGCAATACATATACAGAAAGTTGCAAAACACCACTGGAATAGTCTGAAAGTTCCTAGCAACTGAGAAATAAATTTGCTTGGCTACGCCCATACCTCAGGTTTTACCAAGTTGAGTCGAGAAAAAATAAAAACGTCAACAATAATAATAAATAAATAAGCAAGAACACAAGTTACAGAGTCCTTAAAAGACCATAGGTTGTGTTTAGTGATCAATTCAATGTTAAGGTGAGTGAAGTTATCCATGCTGGTTCAAGAACTTGATAATTGAAGTGTGATAACTGTTTCTGCACCTGGTGGTGTGGGACTTAAGGCTCCTGTACCTCCTGCCTGAAGGCAGCAGTGAGAAGAGAGCATGGTCTGAATGGTAGAGGTTCTTAGCGATGGATGCTGCTTTCCTGTAACAATGCTTATTGCAAATATGCAGAATGGACATCTGGGTTGCAGGTTTATGAAGATTATAGTTGGAGAAAATTATCTTTAGTAGACTTTATCATTTGGAGGAGGAGCGAAATTTTGGTTTAATGACAAGAGAAACAATCAGGCCAAGTTGAATTTGAATATTACCGGGTTATATAATGCAGGAAAACTGAATGTTGTTTAATGAGGTTATGTTTCAAGTACAGACTAAGCATGTTCTCACAGGCAACCAAAGCTTAAGTTGATGAAAGATATAATTGAGAGAGAAGATAAGTAGAGAAAATAGAAGAGTACATGAAAAAAGTGTGGTAATTAAAGTATTATACCCTGTGACACAGGCCTCTGCCGTCAAGAGAAACTCTCTCTGCTGGTGGTATATTGTTGAAGTTTCGACATGTTGCCCACAATTTTCTCACCATTTATAAACCATGGTGAGAGATGCTGATCATATAAGGGTTAAATGTCGACCTTATGTTCCTTAATCAGTATCTCCAAGGTGAATTTACTCTTTGTCCAGCACTTGAAGTAAGCAGTTTTGTGATCTTGGAGAACAACGAGCCCTTCTTCATACATCAGCCAGATCTGAAAAGTAAAGGATGTTGTAAATTGGAAGCACATGATTGGGTAATAGACTGAATAAATCTGAAAGTGCCTGGAGGGTCTGTGGAAATGTTATTACAAGCTAAAATTGTACTTCGATTTGATGCTTTATAAATAAAGAAAATGAAAGAACTCACATTTATAAGAACAAAGGATCGGCGCGGATCTTTCAGTCCCTCAAGCTTGCTCTGCATTTAATTAAACAAAATTTGATCCGGGTTTTATCTCCTTGCCTTAACACTGGAACCTTTAGTCCCCTTGCTTAAAAAAAACCTATCACTCTGAGTTCTAAATTTTTGGTTGATTTAAGCCCAACTTACTTTTGAGTGAGAATTGCCTCTTGATATCAGAATCAGGTTTAAGCATATGTCATGAAATTTCTTAACTTTGTGGCAGCAGTACAATGCAATACATAATGATGGAGGCAAAAGCTGTGAATTACAGCAGGTCTAAATATTAAATAGTTAAATTAATAAGTAATGCAAAAAAAAGAAAGAAAAAAGCAGCGAGTTAGTGTTAGTTTCCATTCAGAAATAGGATGGCAGAGGGGAAGAAACTGTTCCTGAATCACTGAGTGTGAGCCTTCAGATTATTTTTACCTCCTTCCAGGTGGTAACTATGAGAAGAGGGCATGTCTTGGGTGACAGGGGTCTTTAATGATGGTTGCCACCTTTTTGAGGCATCGCTTCTTGAGGCTCCTTGAGGATTCCTGCTGACGGGTCTCAGCCTGAAATGTTGACTGTACGCTTTTCCATAGATGCTGCCTGGCCTGCAGAGTTCCCTCAGGCATTCGGTGTGTGTTGCCTGGATTTCCAGCCTCTGCATATTCTCTCTTGTTTACTCCTTGAAGATCTTCTGGATCTTGAGGGTCGGCACAACATTGTGGGCCGAAGGGCCTGTAATGTGCTGTACTAATCTATGTTCTATATACTACAGAGGCTAGTTCCCATGATGGAGCTGGCTAAGTTTACAAGTCTCTGCAGCTTACTTCCTTTCTGTGCAGTGCCCCCCTCCCACACCAGATGCATTCAGTTAGAATTCTCTTCATGATATACCTGCAGTGACATTACAATTAATGGTCAAGATCTTATTTTTCCAATCCTCAAGGTTGTCATAGCTCAGGGAGGCAGTAGGGATAAGCTCCCACTACCTATTAAATGCTCTCAATGACATGTGCTCTGACAACCAAGCCCAATTCTTGAACTTCATGTGTGGCTTATCTGCTAAACCCATCGAACAATTTTTACTGTCAGGAGAAGGGGCAATGGTGGGTTGTTAGTGCCTTAAAGCCAGTCACTTTGGACAGATGGGGCTCATCAGTGGCGGTAGGCAACTCCTCCAGGAGGAAGAAAGCTCTGATCTCAAACCTCTGCTGCTTTGCTGCTATAGCCACTCATGGGGAAGGCTTTGAGAGCAAACCTGAGTCCCTAGGCAGTCCTATGTTGAGTCCAACACTGATTAGCAACTTCTACGACACTGCTGGTGCCGAAATGCATCAGTCTTTTCTGTTTCTTTGGATTCATCAGCTGCATGGTGGGGGTGTGGGGGTGGGATTTGCTGCATGAGCAATGGTTTGTTCTCCTAGTCAACTTGCCCTGGCTTGCATATCGTGTAGACAGTTAGGACACAATGTCCATGGTTGACCCCGATAAGTGCAAGATCGTAATGAGGTAGATTGAGAGGTCAAGTCCAATTTACCATTCAAGGGTCTGGTAAAAGTGGGATAGAAGCTACCCTTGAACTTGGTGTTACTTACATTCAGGCTTTTGACAAGAGAGAATATCTGGGGTAAATGTTTTCTTTGAATATGCTGAGTCAGTGAGAAGTATTAGCAGAGTGTATGGTGGAGGAAAGACAGATTATTAGAAATCAATCAGACATTAACTGTGAGAAACCACTTAGATCTCTTTTTACTAATGTGCTGTTTTGTTGCTTTTTAGCAATAATTCTGTCTTTTTAAATTACAACAATTAAGCCATTTGTCCCATCGAGTTTGCTCTACTATTTCATTGTGTCTGATTTATTAACCATATAACAATTACAGCACTGAAACAGGCCATCTCGGCCCTTCTAGTCCGTGCCGACGCTTACACTCACCTAGTCCCACTGGCCCGCACTCAGCCCATAACCCTCCATTCCTTTCCTGTCCATATACCTATCCAATTTTACTTTATACTGGACCTGCCTCTACCACTTCTACTGGAAGCTCATTCCACACAGCTACCACTCTCTGAGTAAAGAAATTCCCCCTTGTGCTACCTTTAAACTTTTGCCCCCTAACTCTCAAATCATCTCCTTTTGTTTGAATCTCCCCTACTCTCAATGGGAAAAGCCTATCCACGTCAACTCGATCTATCCCCCTCATTATTTTAAATACCTCTATCAAGTCCCCTCTCAACCTTGTACGCTCAAAAGAATAAAGACCTAACTTGTTCAACCTTTCCCTGTAACTTAGGTGCTGAAACCCAGGTAACATTCTGGTAAATCTTCTCTGTACTCTCTCCATTTTGTTGATATCTTTCCTATAATTCAGGCACCAGAACTGTACACAATACTCCAAATTTGGCCTTACCAATGCCTTGTACAATTTTAACATTACATCCCAACTCCTATACTCAATGCTCTGATTTATAATGGCCACTCAAACTCATCCCGCTCAAACTCATTCTCCTGCCTTCTCCTCATAACCTTTGATGCCCTGACTAATCAAGAACCTGCAGAGTTCCTCCAGCATTTTGTGTGTTTTACAAAGTATATTCGAAATTCCTTTCTTGTTTTGTGAAATCAGCCTCACCGATTTGATTGAAACAATAAACCTGAACACCTGAATCTGCAAGATATTACAATCTACTCAAAAGTTGGCTGTCTGGCCTGAGAGTGGATGGGATAATGAGCATCACTTGACCGTTTTTCAGGTGTATGACTATGATTATAAAAGCTATGCACCTGCAGGTATACAATGTTTATTGGATGTAATGCTCAAGCTTTAGAAGGCTTTTATCAGACCACACTTGGAGTATTGTCAGCAGTTCTGGACCCCTTATTTAAGGAAGGATGTGCCGATATTGGAGAAGGTCTAGAAGAGATTCATGAGAATGACACCAGGAATGAAAGAGTTAATGTATGAGGATTTATGTATGAGATGGCTCTGGGCCTGTACTCACTGGAATTTAGAAGAATGAGGGGGGATCTCATTGAAATGTATAAAATATTGAAAGGCCTAGATGGAGTGGATATGGAGAAGGTGTTTCCTTAAGTGGGGGAGTCTAGGACCTGAGGGCACGGTCTCAGAATAGAGGGATGTCCCTTTAGAATAGAGATGAGGAGGAATTTCTTCAGCCAGTGGCAGGAGAATCTGTGAAATGCATTGCCACAGATGGCTGTGGAGGCAAGTCATTGGATATATTTAAAGTGGAGGTTAATGGATTCATTTTTAGTCGTAGTGTCAAATGTTATGGGGAGGAGGCAGGAGAATGAGGTTGAGAGAGGTAATAAATCACCCATGATGGAATGGTGGAGCAGACTCGATGTTCCTACTGTATGTCTTATGGTCTTATTGTCTTCTTCAGTTATACTTCATTAAAATTAAACTGAAATATTTGCTCAGTACCGACAGCATGCTCTGAAGGACATTCACTGTTCTGCATTCTATTTGCATGTTAAATATTAAATTACATAAAGAGAAATAGAGTGAAGGCTTTTGTTAGATAATGAGCAGGAGAAGCAACAGAATCCTGCTCAAATAATTGGTTTATAACACTTATATTAAAGTTTACAGTATGTATTTATTCCTGTGCTTTAGGAAGTCCTTATCCATCTTTTGAAACACGTGGAAGCAGCAACTAGAAAAGATACTTAGACAAATAAAATTTGATTGGATTGTTTGTCTGCAATAGGCAACTACACAAATTGCATAAAAATGGGCGGCCACGATAACATAATGGTGAGCATAATGCTATACTGCATCACCATTCACAGAATTAGGAAAGGATTTTATTAAGTGCTGAGACAGTGGTGCATTTTCGCTAATGGGAAGACAGGACATGGTAGCATAGCGGTGAGCATAACTCTATTACAGCGCCAGCACTGCAGGTACAATTTTCACAGCTGCATGTGAAGGAGTTCGCAGGTTCTCCTCGTGGCCACCTAGGTCTTCCTCCAGGTGCTCCGGTTTCCTCCCACATTCCAAAGATGCGCAGGTTAGTCTTTGTAAGTTCACATGCTACGCTGGCGCCGGAAACACGGTGAACTTGTGAGCTGGCCCCAGCAAAATCCTCAAGCTGTGTTGGTCACTGACACAAAACAACCCACTTCACTGTATATTTTGATGTTTGCATGTGAAGTATATGTGACAAAAAAAAGCTCATGTTTAGCCTTTATCTTCATAAAGTTCTCATGTGCGGGGATGAAGTTCAGAATCTTCGATCCATCAAACAGAATTATGTGTCAATTCATCCCATCCTTGCGAGCAGCCAAATAATTTTACAAATTTTAATATATGCCTTCAAACCTGTTGTTTTGGCATTGAGGAGAATAGCCTTGTGCAGCTAACTTTCCATAAGTCAGATATCAAAGCGTGATATTGTCCACTTAGCAAATCTAGAAGCATCAAAGCAAGCAAGAAAGAATCAACTGAATCCACATCTGTGAATCCTGAGGTAAATATTCCTTGCTTGTGCATTGGGAGTATTGTTAGGGTTCTAGATCCCATTGTTAGTATGACACACACTTGCAAAAGTTAAATGCAAAGCTGGAGAAATCACAGTTGTTCTTTAATAATATAAAAAAAATATTTATAATTTTAATATTAAATGATTTTATATTTATAGTGTGTTTTCTTTGCTTTTTTTAATGGTGTTCTATATGTTCATTATGCTCTGACTCTCAAAACAGGAGCCTCTCAGGGCTGCATACTGAGTGTCCTCATTTACTCCCTGTATTCCCATGGCTGTATCTCCACCCACAGCTCCAATCTGCTAATTAAATTTGTCGATGACACTACATTGATTGGACTTCTCTCAAATAATAATGAGATAGCCTACAGGGAAGAAGTCATCTCTCTGACACAATGGTGTCAAGAAAACCACCTCTCCCTCAATGTTGCAAAAACAAAGGAATTGGTCGTGGATTACAGGAGGAATGGAGACAGACTAACCCCTAATGACATCAATGGATCTGGGGTTAAGAGGGTAAACAGCTTCAAGTTCCTTGGCATCCACATCACCGAGTGGTCTGTACACAACAAGGCACAACAGCACTTCTTTCACCTCAGATGAAGTTTGGTATGGGCCCCCACATCCGAAGAACTTTCTACAGGGGCACAATTGAGTGCATCTTGACTGGTTGCATCACTATCTGGTATGGGAACTGTACCTCCCTTAATCACAGAGAGTGGTGTGGACAGCCCAGTGCATCTTTAGTTGTGAACTTCCCATGAGTCAGGACAATTATAAGGACAGGTGTGTAAAAAAGGCCCGTAGAATCATTGGGGATTCAAGTCACCCCAACCGCAATCTATTCCAGCTGCAACCGTCCGGGAAGTGGTACCGCAGCATAAAAGCCAGGACCAACAGACTCTGGGACAGCTTCTTCCACCAGTCCATCAGTCTGATTAACTCACACTGATTTGAGTGTACTCTATATCACACTGACTGTTCTATTTATTATTAATTACTATGATTGCACATTGCACATTTAGATGGAGACATAATGTAAAAATTCTTTCTTCTCATGCACGTGAAGGATGTAAGAAATAAAGTCAATTCAATTCAACTTTAATGCTGCATCAGATCCAGAGTAGCCATCCTTCATGTTCTGAAAAAGGATAATTAACAATCTTCAACATTGAGTCATGATTCTTCAATTCTATTCTTTTACTCCAATAACCACTAAATAAAAGTCCATTAGAAATATGCATGGTTTTATTTCTTTCTTAATTTGAGATACAGATTGGAAATGCCTTTCCATCCCAACGTACCACACCATCAGCTACTTTAACTTATTTACTTTGCACTAAAGGGCAGAGTAGGCCCTTCTGACCCTTTGAGCCAGACTACCCCAACAACCCATGACAAGCCCAATTAACCCTAACCTAATCACAGGACCAATTAACTTACAGACCTGTATGACTTTAGACTGTGGAAGGAACATACAAACTTCTTAAAAGCGGTGCGGGCCTGAACTCCGACCTCAGGAGTGCCCCGCGCTGTAATGGTGTCATGGTAACCTACGCTACCATGACGGTCCAGTCGGTATTCAACAGTCCGATTGCTGAACTGCTGCACAGATCCTAAGCAGCAAAATTCTGACAGAGGGGATGGTGCTGGGGATCCGATGGCATGGAGCTACCTCGAACAGACATCGAGATTTAGTGGCGAGCTGTCTTCTTGCTGAGCGATGAAGGCTGTGCCTTTGCTGCTGACAGCAAAATTCCATCAGTGTGTGTGAGCAATGTCTGCAAACGTCTGCTACAAAAATATAAGTTTTTATCATGTTCTATCCAATAATATTGATGAATAGGAAATGCTGCAAGTGAGGATGTGAGTTATTATTACGTGTAACAGTGAATACATTTCTAAACAGGGATCCTGGACACTCTTTATCCCTCTGACTGGAAATTATCTCTTGTATACTATGGTTGCAATGAAGCAGCAGTCATAACTAAAACTCAAAGTTTAAAATAAATTTATTATCTAAGTATGTACATGCTAGCATATTGTACCCTGAGATTTATTTCCCTCTACACAAAGTTCAAAGTGCATTCATTATCAAAGTTAGCTCAAAAGAAACAACTTTGAGATTCAACTGCTTACAGGCCATCACAAAACAAGAAAACCAAAAGAACCCAATTTTAAAAAAAGACCAACACCCAATGCGTATAGAGAGAGAGGGGGGGGGGGGGGGAGAGAGAGAGAGAGAGAGAGAGAGAGAGAGAGAGAGAGAGAGAGAGAGAGAGAGAGAGAGAGAAACGCAAATCATGCAAAGAATAAAAGCAAGAGTCAGCATTGAGAATGGAATTGAGTCCACAGACCTAAAGCCCGAAGCAGCCAGTACAGGCCCATAGCCTGAGTCTCAGTTCATCACATAGCGGGTCAAATCACCGCAAAGATCGCAGATATGGAGATATGGAGCAGCCTCAGTGCCGTGGAGAGAGGAGCAAATGGACATTCACAGTAATGAAGAAATAGAATAAAATCAATAAAAACCTGCACACAAAGACTGACAACAACTGAATTGAATTGACTTTATTTCTTACATCATTCACATACCTGAGAGTAAAAATCTTCACGTTACAACTCCATCTGAATGTGCCATGTGCAATCTTAGTAACTTACAATAAATAGAACAGTCAATGCAGCATAGAAATGCTCTCAAATCAGTGTGGTTCATGAGTCTGATGGCCAAGGTCCCAAGAAAACAAACTGCAGATAGTGGAAATAAATACAAAAACAAGCAAATGAATATAAATAATAAATGAGCAAACAAACAAACAAACAAACCAATGTACTGAGAGAAAAGATGTAAACAAGGTTGAAAGAGTACAGAGAAAATTTACAAGAATGTTGTTGGGTCTGGAGGACCTGAGTTATAAGGAAAGATTGAATAGGTTAGGAATTTATTACTTGGAATGTAGAAGATTGAGGGGAGATTTGATAGAAGTATACAAATTTATGAGGGGTATAGATAGGGTAAATACAAACAGACTTTTTTCACTGAGGTTGGGTGGGACAACAACCAAAGGCCGTGGGTAAAGGTGAAAAGTATAAAGGGAACTCGAGGGGAAACTTCTTCACTCAGAGGGTCATGAGAGTGTGGAACGAGCTGCCAGTTCGACTAGTGCAAGCAACCTTGATTTCATTGTTTAAGAGAAGTTTCAATAGGTACATGGATGGTAGGGGTATGGAGAGTTATGTTCTCGGTGTAGGTTGATGTGTGTAGACAGCTTAGCTGGCTCACTACAGACTAGATGGGCCAAATAGGATGTTTCTATGTTATACTTCTCTCTGACTCCACGATTCCGAATATATAGATAAATAAATAAACACACACATACACTGGGAAATTTCAGAACTGGAGTTGCAGTGTCCTTTAAAGTGAATCGAAGCACTCTGTTACTCAAAAGAGTTTTCTAGTGTTCAAAGGTCAAATGTTCAAAGTAAGGTTATTATCAAGGTATGTATATGTTACAATATACTACCCTGAGATTCACAGTAGAACAAAGAACTACAAAAAGCTCAGTGAAAGATTACACACAAAAAAAGACAATGATTGTGCAAAAGAAGACAATCTGTAAAAACATAAGCAAACAAACAAACTGACAGACAAATAAATAAATAATGTGTTGAACATGAGTGTAGAGCCTACAGGTTGTAAACTAAACCTAAAAATAAATTTGCAACTGGAAATAAAACTATCACAATTCAAGAAATCAGGCCAAATGACAACGAAGGATTACTGCAGCAATCTAAATGCCAAACGGTATCAGCTTTGGACTAAAAACGGAATGAAACAAAACAAATAGAACATGCATTTATATAAAGCAAATCACATTTCATTCACAAATCCAATGTGATTTGTATCTAATAAAGTACTGTATCTCCAAAGTGCACACACGAATAAGAGATTCTGCAGATGCTAGAAATCCAGAGTTACTCACACAAAATGCTGGAGGAACTCAGCAGGTCAGGCAGCATCTGTGGAAAGGAATAAAACAGACAACGTTTTGGGCTAAAACGTTGTCTGTTTTATTCCTTTCCACAGATGCTGCCTGACCTGCTGAGTTCCTCCAGCATTTTGTGTGTTGCAACTTCAAACTGCAGACCTGCTGTTTTGTTTTATAGTCAACAGAGGAATCTGCCTGCATTCAGGAGTGTGATGATCACAAGACAATCTGATTATGGGATATTAGTAAAGAGATAAATATTGGTTTGAACATGAGTTACAAATCCTTTGACCTGTATAATAATGTCATAGAATTTATTAAATCCATCCACAGAAGTTGAATGGGGCCTTCGCATTCCCTGAGTACTGAAGTGGAACACCACAATGGCTTTGTTTTCATGCTTGACTGGCTTGAATTTAAATCTAGTTTGGAGCTGAGAAGGTTACGCACTGAACCATAACTGATATACAGCTTCAGCAAGTAGACCGGAACATAACGCTCTGCTCAACATACCGGGTGTCAACAGTTTAAAAATAATATGACCTTTGCATTAAGTTCAAAGTTCAAAGTATATTTATTATCAAAGTATGAATAAATTACACACTTTTAGATTCATCTGCTTCCAGGCAGCCACAAAACAAGAAACCTGAAAGAACCCAATTTTAAAAAAAGACCTACACCCAGTGCGCAGAGAGAGGAAAGAAAACAAATCGTGTAAACAATACAGCAAGCATCAGCACTTAGAATGAAATTGAGTCCATTGAACTGAAACCCGGAGCAGCCAGAGCGAGCTCATAGCCTTAGTTTCAGTTCATCACACTGCAGGGCAAATCACTGGACCATGAGCAACCGGACCATGAGGCAGCTTTAGCCTCTGCGCCACGGAGAGTGGACCAAAATGTTGTAGAGCAGAACTGGCCCCAACCCTTGCCTCTTGTCCCGACCTTCTGCTTTTTCAGTCCATCTGGCCCAGTGTTTAAAAATTCTAAGTACTGGGTTGTTCCTGCCCCCCCCCGCCCCCACTGCACTTGGACCTGGGCTCTGCCGTTATGATACACTCTGGGCCGACTGGACCTTTTGTTCTGGCCTGTGCTTGACACTTCCAAATCAGAAATGAGAAGTATGACTCCGCAAATTCTCAGTCCAAAGTGATTACTCTTTATTCCTCTCAGTAGACGCTACTTGACCTGCAGATTTCCTTCAGCTTTTGTGTATGTTGCCCTGCAAGCTAAAGTTGTGTCTCAAATTCCTCACTAGCAAGGCTGCATTCAGGTCAGCAGAAAAGCCTGTTCAATGTAAGAAAATCTCTTGGCATGGCTCTACATTATTTTATCCAAGTAAGCTTGCAGAAGAAATTGAAAACTGGCTATGTATAAATAACCCTGCCTTTTGAAGGAAAATGGTCACTTCTGTTATAAATTATTAATCACCATCATTTTCATCAAGGTCACATCCTGTAGGAGTGATAATTATTAAACCATCCGGACTTTCGATTTCATTGAATAAATGACCTAGTTAATTATCAGAACTCAGAAAAAGTATGTTGAAATCAGTATTCTCTGGCATCAATTTCATTCACATCTCCGAGTAGATTTTAACTTGTTATATGGACCACTGCATTTGCCTGCAAGGTTATTTGTAGACATTCCTCCAGTAGGTACTGCTGAGCACATAAAAGATTCTCCTCCAAGGGATTTTAGATACCATTTTCTAAAGCTCAATAGTTTGCACTAGCCCCTGGAAATTCTATCATCTTTCATTTGCTTTCCATTCTATAACTTCACAAGGAATATGATGGACGGTTGGCTCCAAAGAAAGAATCAGTTCATGCATTTTTCAGTGATTGGCTAACTGTGTTCATACTCCTGGAGGATCCACTGAGGTAAAGAACAAAACATTGAGCCTGTCAAAAGGGTGCTTAAAATCTCCTGGAGTAAAATCTTCCTTGTTCTCACCCATACCCATTGGAATGATGTTTACAAACGGCCTTGCAGACAGGAGAAGCGTTGGTGACCAAGACGCTTAGGTGGGAATTGTATTGTAGCTTATGGTTGCCTCCCAGGAGATGTGTTCTCTAAATGGTAGCCACACTATTAAAATAGAAATAGGGGTGGCACAGTCGTGTAGTGGTTAGCACAATGCTTTATGGTACCGGTGACCCAGGTTCTATTCCTGCTGTTGCCTATAAGGAGTTGGTATGTTCCCCCCATTAGTGTGTGGGTTTCCTCTGGGTGCTCTGGTATCCTCCCACAGTCCAAAGATGTACCAGTTGGTAGGTTAATTGATCACTCAGCCAGGATTAAATTGGAGAATTGATGGATGGTATGGCTTGAATAGCCGAAAGGGTGAGGGGGAGGGAAAGGAGTATAGGCTGCCAGGTAATATGTGAAACCAGGTGAGAGGGAAAATGGGTGGGTGGGGGAAGGGGGAAGGTGGAAGATATAAGAAGCTGGAAAGTGATAGGTGGAAAAGGTACACGGCTGAAGAAGAGGGAACTTGATAGGAGAAGACATGCGCGAAAAGGAAGGAGGAAGGGCACCAGAAGAAAGTGATGGGCAGGTGAGGAGAAGAAAAGAGTTAAGAGGGGAGCCAGAATGAGGAATGGAAAAAGAAAGAAAGGGGAGGATTGGAGAGAAATTACTGGAAGCTAGAGAAATCAATGTTCATGCAATTAGGTTGGAGACTACTCAGATGGAATATGAGATGTTGCTCCTCCGACCTGAGGGAGGCCTCATCGTGGTAGTGGAGGAGGCCGTGGACAAAAGAAAATGTCGGAATGGGAATTTGATTTGAAATAGGTGGCCAAGCTGAGAGGAAATCCTGCCTTTGCAGTGAAGGTGCTCAATGAAGGAGTCTCTGTCACGGTCCAATCCGTTGACTCCTCATTTTCTTTTAATTCCCTTTTCCCCGTGTGCTATCGGGGTCGTTGATTGAGGCACCTGATTTTCATCCGAACCGGAGCATAAGAACTCCAGCTTACATCTACTCGGGGTGGGATCGTCTTCTCAGCCAGGGCGGCAAAGCACGTTCCAGGCAGCCGAGAATGGTGGATTCCAAGTTGCTTTGGAGCCTGGGGTTGTTCCGGGAATTCTGTCTCTTTGTGTCCAGCTTAGTGATTGTTAGCTATTTGCCACTTCATGTACTACTCCAAGTCAAGATACGAATTGTCTGTTGCTGTCTGATTTTGTCGTTTTCGTATCCAGCTGAGTATTGCCGGCCGTTTGCCTCCCGTCCGAGTCAAGATACAAATTGCCTGTCGTTTGGTTTTATCGTTTCGTGTCCAGCTGAGTATTTCCAGCTGTTTACCATTACTCCGAGTCAAGATACGAATTGTCTGCCGTTGTTTTGTTTTGTCGATTCGTGTCCAGCTAAGTATTGCCGGCCATTTGCCTCTTCAGGTGCTACTTCGTGTCAAGAGAAGAATCGCCTGCTGTTTGTCTGCGCTATTCTGTGTTGAAATAAGGATTGCCAGCCATTTACTTTTCCAGTTAATGCTCCATGGCAAGAGGAGTGTTGCCTGCCACCTGTCTCCATTTAGGAGTCCAGCTCCACCAATGCCCAGGGTCAAGAAGAGTTTGGCTTGCTGACTGCTCCTCTGTCCATCTGCGCTGTTTGCCTGTGTTTATGCTGTCTCTCGACTGCTGAGTGTTCTATATTCTAAGTTCAGTTCCCGTGCCGGTTGCCTATGGTAATTTCCCCCCATGTTAATAGGAGCAGGGCATTCCACCCTCTATTCTTTCCCGGCCACGCTCATCCCCTGGTCCACATCCTTGTCCTGCCTAAGTCCCACCACTAAACGCCACAGTCTTGCTGTAGTGACCCAGGTTTGATCTCCGGTCCAGCTTTGCATACTCCTTGGCTCCCTTTGTCCTAATCCTCGCTCCCCGGCCTTCCTTGCAACTATTAATAAACACACTTCTATTAGGTGTCAGTGTCCTGCACTTGGTTTCACTTCAGTCGCTCTTTGCAACAGTCTCCCAATCTACATTAGGTCTCTCCGATGTACAGGTGGCCGCACCAGTAGTATTGGATACAGTACATAACTCACACATGAGGGTCTGCCCCTCAACTCTTTTGGCAATGCCCAGGAAGTCAATTTGTGCCTGTTATTAGGAGCGTTGTGACCATCACTATATCAAATCTGCAGTTTTTGCCTTCTATATCACTCTTGATACAAGTTTGGCTGCAAGAAAATGTAGAACACATCATGAATTCTCATTCCCAAAACCTGGATTGCAGATGAAACCAAAAAGCTGTGGAAAACCATCAGGTGTAGAAAAATTCCATGGTGCAAAATGGCATTCCTTGGAGCATTAGAAATCATAGCAGGAAGCTGTTTCACACAAATTATCCAGGGTAAAATTTTGAGTTTACATGTATATGTATCTGAGGGCATATTCTCAACATTACACAAAACGTGTGCAGGTGAAGGCATTGCAGAACGTGAGAAATGATTTCCATCATTTGATCTGTTGAAAAGGCTTGTACTGATGACTTCACAGTGCAGAAACTTGGCTTGTTTGCCAGCACTAGTTTTCATGGGTCTCTCAGTGAGCCTGTTCACGGCCCCAGTGTGGACCACTTTCGGAACTGTGTCATCTGATTTTCCAAATGGGCCTCTGCATCCCTCACTGAGGTTCCCTTTGCTGGACTTTACGGTTCCCACTTACACCCTGAGGCCTTGCTGGTCCGGGTTGACCATGGATGTTGCATCCTAGCTGTCTAGCTATGCAAGCCAGGGCAGTACGATACGGAGAGCGAGCTGCTGAGCCTGCATCCAGTGGTTGTTTTGTTATGCACCTGCGTTTTAATGCAACATCCAGTCAGCAAATCATGAGACAGCAACTCAATGCATTAGAGCATAGAGAAACGGTCAAGAGGTTCAGTTGTTCAGACCAAACACCAGCATAGGGAAGAAATGTGATCCAAATGAAATAATTATTGGTGCCAGACAGGGTGATTTCAGTATCTCAAAAACTGCTGATCTCTTGTCATTTTCATGACAACAGTCTCTACAGTTGGCAGAGAAAGGTGTAAAAAAAACAGACAAAAATCAAGTGAGTGGCAATTTTGTCAGCAAAAATGCCTTGTTAATAAGAAAAGACTTTCACTTAGTGGCCACTATTAGCTATGAGAATCTGCTTTGCTATGTATTTTCCCTTCAAACCCATTCAAATTCAGAATCAGAATTAGAATCAGGTTTAGCATCACCGGCATATGTTGCAAAATTTCTTAACTCAGCAGCTGGGTGTGAGGCCTCCATTGGCCAGAGTACCATGGACATTGAATCCTAGCTGTCGAGATACTCAAGTCTGGGCAGTACGGGATGGAGAGCAAGCTGTTGCCCATGCAGCAAGCTCCCACTCTCCACACAGATGATGAAGCCAAAGGAACGGCAGAGACTGATACAGTTTGGTACCAACAGTGTCACTGGAGTTGCCGGTCAACATTGAACTCAATGTAGATCTGCCTTAGGGACTCCAGCTCCAAATTTTTCCCTCGGAGTTTACTCCAGAAGCCTTCCCCATGAATGGATATAGATGCAAAGAACTAGAGATTTGAGATCAGTGCTTTCTTTCTCCTGGATGAGCTGCCAGCCACAGATTATGAGCCCCATCTGCCCGAAGCGACAGGTTTTTAGGTGCCAGTAACCTGGCAGCAGTACAATAGAAAAAATAAATAAATAATATATTAATATATATGCATATTAAATAGTTAAATTAAAAATAGTGGAAAAACAGAAATAATATTAAAATATGAAGCAAATATGGGTTCAATATCCATTTAGTAATCAGATGAAAGAGGGAAAAAAGCTGTTCCTGAATTACAGAGTGTGTACCTTTAGGCTTCTGTACTTCCTTCCTGATGGTAGCAATGAGAGGAGGGCATTTCCTAGGTGATGGGAGTTCTTAATAATGGATGTCACCTTTCTGAGGCACTACTCCTTGAAGCCTTGGAAACTACAGAGACTAGTACCCAAGATGGAGCTGACTAATTGTAGAACTCTCTGTAACTTCTTTCAGTCCTGTGCAGTAACCATATAACCATATAACAACTACAGCACTGAAACAGGCCCATCTCGGCCCTTCTAGTCTATGCCAACACTTACACTCACCCAGTCCCACTGGCCCACACTCAGCCCATAACCCTCCATTCCTTTCCTGTCCATATACCTATCCAATTTTACTTTAAATGACAATACCGAACCTGCCTCTACCACTTCTAGTGGAAGCTCATTCCACACAGCTACCACTCTCTGAGTAAAGAAGTTCCCCCTCGAGTTACCCTTAAACTTTTGCCCCCTAGCTCTCAAATCATGTGCTCTTGTTTGAATCTCCCCTACTCTCAATGGAAAAAGCCTATCCTCTTCAATTCGATCTATCCCCTCCCCTCCTCCCCCCAATGCCAGACAGTGATGCCACCTGTCAGAACGCTCTGTACAGTGCATCTATAGAAGTTTCTGAATATTTTAGGTGACAAGCCAAATCTCCTCAAACTACTAATGAATTATAGCCACTGTCTTGCATTCTTTACAGCCATATTGATATGTTGGGCACAGGTCAGATCCTTAGAGATCTTGACACCTAGGAATCTCAAATTGCTTACTCTCTGCACTTATGATCCCTTATGAAATTTGGTTCATGTTCCCTTGTCCTACCCTTTCTAAAGTCCACAATCAGCTCTTTGGTCTTACTGACATTGAGTGCAAGGTTGCTGCTGCGACAGCACTCCACTAGCTGGTTGGTATAGCTCACTCCTGTACTCCCTCTCGTCCCCATCTGAGGTTTTGCCGACAATGGTTGCATCATCAGCAAATTTATAGATGGCATTTGAGCTACACCATAGCCACACTGTCGTGGGTATAGAAAAAATAGAGCAGTGGACTAAGCACACATCCCTGATGTGCACCAATGTTGATTGCCAGTGAGGAAGAATTATCACCAATCCACACAGATTGTGGTCTTCCAGTTAGGAAGTCGAGGATCCAATTGCAACCCATTCTCCTGCTTTCTCCTCATAATCTTTGACACCCTTTCTAATCAAGAACTTATCAACCTCTGCTTTAAGTATACACAATAACTTGGGATCCACAGCAGTCTGTGGCAATGAATTCCACAGTTTCTCCCTCCTCTGGCTAAAGAAATTCTGATTCATTTACAGTACAGGCTTGTGGTTCCTCTGCTTTATGGTGACTTGAATTTCTAAATCAATGCTCAGAACATGCAAGACAGGAACGCCAAAAAGGAGCAAGGGTGGGGAAATATTCTTTGCACGAATTGGCAAGGTAAAATCCTTTGGTAGCCCATATGTTAAAGTTGTACATATGACAAAAAGGAAGCAAATGTGCAGATGATTGTGGGAATTTGATGTTGCAACAATTGTAGCAGAATCAAACACAATAGTCCTTTCATAACTTTGGCAGGGGATTGACACAAATAGTTGTCAGGAACAATTTGCTCTGCTTCCCTGATGACTTACAGGCATTATTGCTCACATTGTGAGCACTGTCCAACTGAAGAGCAGTACTAAACACTAAACTTGAGAAAGCATTGGCAGGCTTTCAAAGCAAGAGCAGCAGCAATTTGTTTGACTTTGCCAAAAGACCAATAATTAGCATTCTTCCTCTTTTGTGAAGTATAGAACTTCACTAAGATATGACATGGCACCAGACGCAGGAGCAGAGACTTTAGAAAAAGCAAATCTCAAGATCCGGGTGAAAACACTAATATACAAACAGTCCAATAATGCAGACTGTACCACACTTGAAGTCAGTTTGGCAGAGATAGAGAATGATCAGCAGCAACATCATATGATTGTCAATCTTTCAGCTTCTCATAAAGCCAAGCCAAGTTTCCCACTGCAAGACGTTCAGATGACTCCTCACATGTTACAGGTGATTAACATCTGCTTTAAAGCTTACAGCCAAGAAATAAACCATGGGCTGCAATTATGTTCTCTGTCTTCCGTGTAATTTTGTTTTGTATATTTTTGTGGGAAGCTGCAGAAAGCAACAGAAGCAGAATCAGGTTTAATACTACCGGCGTATGTCGTGAAATTTGTTAACTCCGCAGGAGCAGTACAATGCAATACATGATATTAGAGAGAAGAGAAACTGTGAAATACAGTATATATTTTTAAAATTTAAATAGTGCAAAAAATAGGAAATAAAAAGTAACGAGGTAGAGTTCATGGGTTCAAAGTCCATTCAGAAATCAGACATCTGAGGGGAGAAACCTGTTCCTGAGTTGTTGAGTGTGTGCCTTCAGGCTCCTGTACCTCGTCCCTGATGGTAGTAATGAGAAGAGGGCAAGTGGTGGGGGTCCTTAATGATAGATGCCGCCCTTCTGAGGCACCACTTCTTGAAGGTCCTGAATACTACAGAGGCTAGTGCCCTAATTGGAGCTGACTCATTTTACAACTCTCTGCTGATGACTTTGATCCTGTGCAGTAATTTGATCCACCCCAATAGCAATAATTTAAAAATGCCCGAAAATATGAAGAGGCTACGGGAAGGATAAATTGCAAGTCCAGTTCATGCCATGGGATATTTGATCTCTGGTAGCTATGTGTTAAAATTGAAGATAATATAAACACAAGATATTGCAGATGCTGGAATGTTGAGTAACTAACAATCTGCCGGAGATTAGAATAATGAGCTGTGATCTGATTAAAACCGATTGAATATTGAAAGGCCTACATCTGGGGTTCTCAACCTGGAGTCCACAGACATTCTGGTTAATGGTAGAGATCCATGGCATAGGAAAGGTTGGGAACCGCTGGCCTGGATAGAGTGGACGTGAAGAGGTTGTTTCCTACAGCAGGGGAGTGTTGGAGCAAAGGGCACAGCTCAGAATAAAAAGTGTTGCCAGCAAATTTAAATATGGCATGGGAGCTGTGCCTCACGGTCGCAGTACAGCAGGTGCTCAGTACATAGCCTTGTGGTGCACCTATGCTGATGGAAATCATGTAGGTGATGTTGTTGACAATCCAAACTGATTGGGGTGTACAAGTGAGGAAATTGAGGATCCATTTTCACAAGGAGGTACTGAGGCCAAGGTCTTAGTCACTGAGAATGAATGTAGTCTATTAGAGTAGGTTAAAAGTTTGGCACAGCATTGTAGGCTGTACTGTTCTATGTTCTATGTACTTAATGATTTTGATTATTATGTTAGTATGAAAATATAATATTTGCTTTGAAGAGGGGTCTCAGCCCAAATTGTTGACTGTTTACTGTTTCCCATAGATGCTGCCTAACCTGCTGAGTTCCTCCGGCATTTTGTGGACTTTGCTTTGAATTTCCAGCATCTGCAGACTTCCTCATTTTTATTTCTAATTGGTTGATAAAGTATTTAGATAAGGCAATCTTAGACAACAAATATAATTTCTTAACCTATTAATTATTTCAAACATCCCCACGTGATTTCATTGTAAACTCTTCTTTTACAGGCTCTTGAACCAGAGGGGATAACTTCACTTCCCCTATCACAGACCTGTTCATATAACCTATGGACTCACTTTCAAAGACTCTTCATCTCATGTTCTCAATATTTAATGATTATTATAGATCAGTAAGTCTTACTTCAGTGGTTGGTAAGTTGATGGAGAAGATCCTGAGATGCAGGATTTATGAACATTTGCTGAGGCATAATATGATTAGGAATAGTCAGCATGGCTTTGTCAAAGACAGGTCGTGCATTACGAGCATGATTGAATTTTTTGAGGATGTGACTAAACACATTGATGAAGGAAGAGCAGTAGATGTAGCATACATGGATTTCAGCAAGGCATTTGATAAGGTACCCCATCCAAGACTTATTGAGTAAGTAAGGAAGCATGGGATCCAAGGGGAAATTGCTTTGTGGATCCAGAACTGGCTTGCCCACAGAAGGTAAAGAGTGGTTGTAGATGGGTCATATTCTACATGGAGGTCGGTGACCTGTGGTGTGCCTCAGGGATCAGATCTGGGACCCTTACTTTTTGTAAAGGGACCCTTACTTTATAAATGACCTGGATGAGGAAGTGGAGGGATGGGTTTGTAAGTTTGCTGATGACATAAAGGTTGGAGGTATTGTGGATAGTGTGGAGGGCTGATAGAGGTTACAGTGGGACATTGATAGGATGCAAAACTGGGCTGAGAAGTGGCAGATGGAGATCAACACAGATAAGTGTGAAGTGGTTCATTTTGGTAGGTCAAATATGATGGCAGAATATAATATTAATGGTAAGGCTCTTGGGAGTGTGGAGGTTCAGAGGGATCTTGGAGTCTGAGACCATAGGAAGCTCAAAGCAGCTGCACAGGTTGATTCTGTGGTTAAGAAGGCATACAGTGCATTAGCCTTCATTAATCATGGAACTTAACTTAGGAGCCAAGAGGTAATGTTGTAGCTATATAGGACCCTGGTTAGACCCCACTTGGTGTACTGTGCTCAGTTCTGGTCGCCTCACTACAGGAAGGATGTGGAAGCCATAGAAAGGGTGCAGAGGAGATTTACAAGGATGTTGCCTGGATTGGGGAGCATTTCTTATGAGGATAGGTTGAGTGAACTCGGCCTTTTCTCCTTGGAGCAACAGAGGATGAGAGGTGACCCGATAGAGGTGTACAAGATGATGAGAGGCATTGATCATGTCGATAGTCAGAGGCTTTTTCCCAGGGCTGAAGTGGTTGCCACAAGAGGACACAGGTTTAAGCAGCTGGGGAGTAGATACAGAGGAGATGTCAGGGGTAAGTTTTTTCCTCAGAGAGTGGTGAGTATGTGGAATGGGCTGCCGGCAACGGTTGTGGCGGTGGATACAATAGGGTCTTTTAATAGACTTTTGGATAGGTACAAGGAGCTTAGAAAAATAGAGGGCTATAGGTAAGCCTAACAATTTCTAAGGTAGAGACATGTTCAGCACAACTTTGTGGGCTGAAGGGTCTCTATTGTGCTGTAGGTTTTCTATGTTTCTATTATTGTATCTTTGTTTTTGTATTTGCACAGTTTGTTGTCTTTGGCACAGTGGTTGTCTGCCCTGTTGGATGTGGTCTTTCACTGATTCTATTATGGCTATTGGATTTACTGAGTATGCCTGCAAGGAAACAAACCTCAGGTTTAAAAAAGGTGTGTGTGTTTGTTTGTTTATTTATTTATTTATTTATTGAGGTAAATTGTGGAATAGGATCTTATGGCCCTTCTAGTCACACCGCCCAGTAATGCTCCAATTTTAGCTCTAGCCTAATCATGGGATAATTTACAATGACCAATTAACCTGCTAACTGGTATGTCTTTTGACTGTGGGAGGAAACCGGAGCACTCAGAGGAAACCTATATGGTCAGGAGTAGAATGTACAGGCTCCTTACAGGCATCAGCAGGACATATATATACTTTGAAACTAAATTTAATTTGAACGTTTTGAACTTTAAATGAACAAAAGGAATACTTTTTGACCTTTGAAACTGTTGCTATTGTGAGTGGGGAACACTTTTTGCATAGGTTAAAAATGACATGGAGAAATGCAGCTGTATTTTGTGTTCACACCTTCTCAGGATGTCTCAAAAGTGCTCTCCATCAATGAAGTATTCTTGAGATTTAGACTCATTTCTAATGTAAGGTACTCAACATCTAACTAAGAATGTAAAAGAGGGAAGGAACAGGAGAAATTTTTATGCCTTTGAGGCAATTTTGGCATTTAACTAGATTGCAGCCAGACTTGCGCTTTTAATCTGCTATCCTGCCCAATCCTGACATGTTAGTTTATTTAATAATAATTTCAAATAGAAAATTGGTATGTTTTGTAACTATAGGATCTAACAGAGAAAATTAAAGGAGCCTGGACACTGGTCTACTTAGTTGTTCTAAAGCAACACACACAAAACGCTGGAGAAAGTCAGGTCAAGCAGCATCTATGGAGATGAATAAACAGTTGATGTTTCCAGCTGAAAACCTTCTTCAGGGCTAAGAAGAAAGGGTGAAGGCACCAAAATCAGGAGAAAGAAGGCTAGATTTGCACAAGTTATGTGTTTTCTCTCTCTCTGCACACTAGGTGTCTGTTCAGCATTTTTTAATTGTGTTCTTTTGGATTTCTTGTTTTGTGGCTGCCTGTAAGGAAGCAAATGCCAAGTATAGTATAGTTTATAAATACATTGATAGTTGATACTAAACATATTTTGAACTTTGAAATTTAGAGGGTGGTAGGTGAAGCAAATGGGTGTGAAGGTCAAGGGCCAGAGAAGAAGGAATCTGACAGGAGAGGCGAGTGGACCATAGGAGAAGGGGAAGAGGAGGGGATCCATGGGAAAGTGAAAGGCAGGTGAGAAGAAGTAAAGGGCCAGAAAGGCCAATAGAATAAGAGTGGAAGGGCTGGGAATTTTTTTACTGGAAAGAGAAATTGATATTCATACCATCAGTTTGGAGGCTACCAAGGTAGAATATAAGGTGTTGCTCATCCATGCTGAGGGCGGCCAAATTCTGGCACAACAGGCCATGGACCGATACGTCAGAGCAGGAGCAGCAATGGGATTTGAAATGTTTGGCCATCGGGAAGTTCCCGCACCATCCGACTTACTTTGTTTATACTTCCTTTTTTCAGCAACGTGTTCATACATGATGTGGTGGTGTAATGACGTATGCCATTCATGTACTTCCTATATAATAAATTATGTAAACAAGGAATGCTTAATCAAACAATATATTAACAATATTATTTAAATATTACAGAGATATTACAAAGATGTTGGACACTTTTATCAGACCAGACAACTTCTGTGGAAAGAAAAGCAGTTAATATTTCTGATCTATGCCTCTTTGGCAAAACTGTGCATGAGCAATAGCAAAGGTTATCTGAAGTTGTGGAGAATGTGATGAAAAATTGAATAGGTCAAAGAGAATATCTGAGATATGTTTAGGCCTTGATGATGGTAGCACTTGATTCCTCTGGTGTTTCAAATATTTATCAATCTTAGTACCAAGCATCTATGCTGCAAGAATTCCAGAGATTTAGAACCATCTACACAAAAAAAAAAATCCTCACTGTAATGTATGTGTGAATTCTTTTACCAAAGGGACTATAAAGAACATGGAGAATTTCTAAGGCAGGTTATTTATTCTATATTTTATCTGCCCACCACATTTTGCATGCAATATCTCCTAATTCTCTCTTCTCTAGCTATTCCCTATTCTGTATACCATCTCTGCATGTCTCAGTGACCCAGAGAGTTATGTGGGCTGGAGTCAGGGCCTTGTGCTTTGAAGCTTAGCGGGGTCAAACAGATTAAAAGGCAAAGATCAGACTAAGAGTAGTCCAGCGGTCCTCCGGGTTAACAAACCTAATGGTCAAAAACAATATTGTTACGGAAGCGGCAATGACAAAAGCTGTGGATGAACCAGGAGGAACGTCATCTGCTGAAGGTTAGATATGTGGCATTCATGTCTGGTGACCCAGGCCTGTCCCAGAAAACCAGGTATGATTTGCGGAGGGCTACTTCAAGGTTGAAGAGACAATTTCGAATGAGGTTGGAGGTGACATGGCAACTCTGGCAGGGTTTGCAAGACATTACTTTCTGCAAAGCGAAACCCAATAGCATGAATGGCAGCAATGCTTCACTACCAGATGAACTCAACACATTCTCTGCCTGCTTTGAAAGGGAGAATATAACTACAGCTGTGAAGATCCCTTCTGCAACTGATGACCCTGTGATCTCTGTCTCAGAGACCGATATTAGGGTATCTGTAAAGAGAGTGAACTCTCGCAAGGCTGACACAATCTCAATGGCTCTCCACATGGCTTTAGACCACCTGGACAACACAAGCAGAATGTCAGGATACAGCTCATCAACTATAGCTCAGAATTTAATACCATCATTCCCACAATCCTGATTGAGAAGTTGCAGAACCTGGTCCTCTCTACCTCCCTCTCCTGATGGAGTACCTGGTAAGGCTCTGAAAACCTGAGCTAACGAATTAGTATTCAAGGACATTTTCAACCTCTCACTGCTATGGGTAGAAGTTCTCACCTGCTTCAAAAAGGCAACAATTATACCAGTGCCTAAGAAGAATAGTGTGGTCTGTATTAATGACTATTGCCTGGCAGCACTCGCATTGACAGTGATGAAATGCTTTGCGAGGTTGGTTATGATTAGACTGAACTCCAGCACAGTAAGGACCTGGACCCACTGCAATTTGTCTATCACCACAATAGGTCAATGGCAGACACAATCTCAATGGCTCTCCACATGGCTTTAGACCACCTGGACAACACAAACAGAATGTCAGGATACAGCTCATCAACTATAGCTCAGAATTTAATACCATCATTCCCACAATCCTGATTGAGAAGTTGCAGAACCTGGTCCTCTCTACCTCCCTCTGCAATTGGATCCTTGACTTCCTAACTGGAGGATCACGATCTGTGCGGATTGGTGATAACATATCCTCCTCACTGATGATCAACACTGGAGCACTGCAGGGGTGTGTGCTTAGCCCATTGCTCTACTCTCTATATACAATGACTGTGTGGCTAGTCATAGCTCAAATACCATCTACAAATTTGCTGACAATACAACCATTGTTGGTAGAATCTCAGGTGGTGACGAGATGGCATACAGGAGTGAGATATGCCAACTAGTGGAGTGGTGCCGCAGCAACAACCTGGCACTCAGTGTCAGTAAGACGAAAGAGCTGATTGTGGACTTCAGGAAGGGTAAGATGAAGAAACACATACCAATCCTCATAGGGGGATCAGAAGTGGAGAGAGAAAGTTCCTGGGTGTCTAGATCTCTGAGGATATCACTGTAGTTATAAAAAAGACAATACAGCGGCTATACTTCATTAGGAGTTTGAAGAAATTTAGCATGTCAAGAAATACACTCATAAACTTCTATGGATGTACTGTGGAGAGCATTCTGACAGGCTGCATCACTGTCTGGTATGGTGGTGGGGGGGGGCTACTGCACAGGACTGAATGAAGCAGCGGAGGGTTGTAAATCTACTCAGCTCCATCTTAGGTACTAGCCTACAAAGTACTAAGGACACCTTCAGGGAGCGGTGTCTCAGAACGGCAGCATCCATTATTAAGGACCTCCAGCACCCAGGGCATGCCCTTTTCTCACTGTTACCACAAGGTAGGAGGTACAAAAGCCTGCAGGCACACACTCAGCGATTCAGGAACAGCTTCTTCCCCTCTGCCATCCAATTCCTAAATGGACATTGAACCCTTGGACACTACCTCACTTTTTTAATATACAATATTTCTGTTTTTTGCACATTTTTAATCTATTCACTGTATGCATAATGTAATTGATTGATTGATTGATTATTCTTTTCTCTCTCTGCTTGATTATATATGAACTGCTGCTGCTAAGTTAACAAACTTCACATCACATGCCTGTGCTAATAAACCTGATTCTGATGAAGAACCCATCTGTATCTGTAGCGTAAGGGGTAGATGAAGATATTTTGTTTACTCTCTCACTCCTTTTCTCTCCTTACTTGCACATCGCCACCCTTTGGTTCCCCTACTCCTTCCCTTTCTTCCATGATCTCCTATTAGATTCCTCCTCTTCCACCTATCCCCTCCCAACTTCTTACTTCAAATCTTTCTCCCACCTATACCCTTCCCCTCCTCACGTGATCTGCCAGCTTCTATTCTTCCTCCTCTCACCTCCTTCTTTTTCTGACACGTGCCACCTCCTTTTCCAGCCCTGGTGAAGGGTCTCAGCCCAAAACGTCAACTGTTTATTTCTCTCCATATTTATTACTCTCCGTTTATTCCTGCAGCATATGTGTGTGCTGCTCGAGATTTCCAGTTGCTGCTGTATCTCTTGTGACACATATTTATACCACCACACCACAGATCAGAGAGCAATTCATATTACATAATATTTACAAATTTAACCTTTCTACAAGTCTCTTAGTGCCTTTGATCTTCTTAAAAGAATATGATAAGAGTGTTGCATCCACTGCTTAGTTTGGGAGATGTCACTTCATGATACAGTTCAGTATAAAACTGCGTTAGTTCCTTGGACTGATACTCTTTTATATGCCTTTCATGGGAATTAAGTGATTGCAGATTCAGATTCATTTATTTTTCATATTTACTGTACATCAATACGATGAAATGCGTTTTTTGCATTAGTACCTAACTCAAACTAATGATGTGCTGGGGACAGTCCACAAGTGTCACCACACATTCTGATGCCAAGAAAGCATGCCCACAACGTTCAGCAGAACAACACCGAACAAGGTATCACAACAAAAGCAAAGCAAGCATCTTTCCTCTCTCTCATACACCCACCCACCCGCATAACCGGACACTCCTTCAACCCTCGGACAGGCTGTCTCTGGACCTCGGGCCTCTATTGGACGCGGATACTTGCAGGTATTGGGACATCCACCTCCCCAGTGGGCCAGTTGACTCGTTGACCCAGGATTTTGGCCATCGAGCATCAACTTTCAAATTTCTGGTCAAATTTTGGACAGAAAAATAGAGGGCTGTGTGGTAGGAGAATTCTAGGCAGTTTCTGGAGCAGGTTACATGGTCGGCACAACATCGCCTATAATATGCTATAGATTTTCTATGTTTTATGTTCAATCTTTGGCATCAACTCCAGCCCTGCTGATAACATGACCCCACATTCCCAGCCTTGTTTAGGTACTGTTGTAAAGTTCATCCTTGAAAACATCCACTAATACTTGGTGTATTGTGAGCAGAGTTGGACCTGTTATCTAAGAAAAGCTGTGCTGGCATTGCAGGGTTTTATGAAAAAGATTCCAGGGTGGAAAGGGTCAATGAATGAGGACATTTGATGGCACCAGGCCTGCACTGTCTGGAGGGGGATCTGATTGAAATCTATTAAATATTGGAAACAACACACACAAAATGCTAGAGGAATTCAGCAGGCCAGGCAGAATCTACAGAAAAAGTACAGTCGACGTTTTGGACAGAGACCCTTCAGCAGGACTGAAGAAAAAAGGATGAGTAGATTTAATAGGTGAGGGAAGGGAGAGAGAAATACAAGGTGATAGGTGAAACTGGGAGGAAGAGCGATGAAGTAAATAGCTGAGAAGTTAATTGGTGAAGGAGGCAGTGCTGGAGAAGGAGAAGTCAGGTAGGTGGGGATAGAAGGCCATGGAAGAAAGAAAAGGAGGGAGGGGCACCAGGGGGAGGCAATGGGCGGGGTAGGAGATAGGTGGAAGAAGGAAAAGGAGATGGGGATTGGTGAAGGAGAGGG
This sequence comes from Hypanus sabinus, assembly GCF_030144855.1. Classification (NCBI taxonomy): domain Eukaryota; kingdom Metazoa; phylum Chordata; class Chondrichthyes; order Myliobatiformes; family Dasyatidae; genus Hypanus; species Hypanus sabinus. The sequence goes on from NC_082706.1 coordinate 197,852,510, forward strand.
CAGGGGTGGGCCATCACCAGAAGTTCAAGAAATCGATGCTCATGCCATCAGGTTGTAAGTTATAGACAGAACATAAGGTGTTGTTCCTCCAATCTGATGGACACATCAGAATGGGAATGGGAAATGGAATTAAAATGGGTGGCCACTTGGAGATCCTGCTTTTTCCAGCGGATGGAGCTAGGTACTCAGCAAAGTGGTCTCCCAATCTACATCCGGTCTCATTGATATACAGGAGCACCGTACACAGCATATGTCCCCAACAGACTCACAGCTGAAGTGTCGCCTCGCCTAGAGGACTGTTTCGGGCCTTGAATGGTAGTGAAGGAGGAGGTGTGGGGGCAGGTGTAGCACTTCTTGCTCTTGCAAGGATAAGTGCCAGGAGGGAGATCAGTGGGGAGCGATTGATTGACATATTGAGATGGGAATATTGGAAGGCTGAGATAGACTGGATGTGGAGAGGGTGTTTCCTTTGGTGTGAAGTCTAGCACCAGAGGGCACAGCCTCAGAATAGAGGGACATCCATTTAAAACAGAGATGAGGAGGAATTTCTTTAGCAGGAGAGGAGTGAATCTGTGGAATTCATTGCCACAGGTGGCTGTGGAGGGCAAGTCATTGGATGTATTTGAAGCAGAGTTTGATAGGTTTTTGAATAGTAAGGATGTCAAAGGTAAAGGGGAGGAGGAAGAAGAATGGAGTTGAGAGGGATAATAAATTGGTCATGATGGAATGACGGAGCAGACCTGATGGGCCAAATGTCCAAATTCTGCTTTTCATTCTTATGGTCTCATGGTCTTAATACTCCATTTTCCAATTTCTAATGTAAATATGTTAACTGGTATTAACAGTTACCATGGAAAGCAGCCAGTGAGCTAGTGGGCCAGTGAAGGAGTGGAGATTTGAGGCTTTGATTTGAGAGGCTTCGACGAGAAGAGGCGGAGGATGAGTTTGTTCCCAGTTAGTCTTTACAATGCCTCCTGAGACGGTGATGTGCCTCTCCTGTGAGATGTGGCAGTCGTGAGGGAACTCCCCTCTCCCGTAGAGTCACATCTGCCAGAAGTGCTTGCGGCTGGGTGATCTGGGAGACCGTGTGAGGAATCTGGAGCAGCAGCTGGATGACCTTTGACTCATAAGGGAAAATGAGGCAGTCGTAGATGAGAGCTACAGGGAGGTAGTCACACCTAGGCTGCCGGAAGCAGGTCGTTAGGTGACAGTCCGAGGGGGGAAAGCGAAGGTGAGTAGACAGGTAGTGCAGAGCATCCTTGTAGACATTGCTCTGAATAATAAGTTTACCGTCCTGGATACTGTTGGCAAGGACAACTGACCAGGTGTGAGCCATGGTGGCAGGGCCTCTGGCACTGAGTCTGACCCTGTGGTGCAGAAGGATGGGACAGAGAAGAGGAGAGCTGTCGTCACTGGAGAGTCTATAGTCAGCGGAGCAGACAGGAGATTTTGTGGATGTGAGAAGGACACCCGCATGGTTTGTTGCCTCCCGGGTGCCAGGGTCCAGGATGTCTCTGACCGGGTGCATGACATCCTGGTACGAGAGGGAAAGCAACCAGAAGTCGTGATACATGTTGGGACCAACGACATAGGCAGGAAGAGGGATGAGGTCCTGAAGTGTTAGTTTCAGAAACTAGGCTGAAGGCTGAAGAACAGGACCCCAAGGGTGGCGTTCTCAGGATTGCTGCCAGTGCTACGTGATAATGATGGTAAAAATTGGAGGAGAAGGCAGTTGAATGCGTGGCTGCGGAGTTGGTGCAGGGGGCAGAGTTTTAGATTTTTGGATCATTGGGATCTCTTCTGGGGAAGGTGGGACCTGTACAGATTGGATGGGTTGCACCTGAACTCGAGTGGGAGCAATATCCTTGCTGGTAGGTTTGCTAGCATGGTTTGGGAGGGTTTAAACTAATTTGCAAGAGGGATGGGACCCAAAGCGATAAAGTAGTGAAAGAAGTGCATGGAGTAAAGCCAGATCTAGCATATAGAGAGGCTTTGAGGAAAGAGAAGCAGAATAAAGTGTGTAAAGGTAGTAAGGTAGAAGGGCTAAAGTGTGTGTATTTCAATGCAAGAAGCATCAGGAACAAAGGTGATGAACTGAGAGCTTGGAGTCATATATGGAATTATGATGTAGTGGCCATTACAGAGACTTGGCTGGCACCAGGGCAGGAACGGATTCTCAATATTCCTGGATTTCAGTGCTTTAAAAGGAATAGAGAGGGGGTGAAAGGGGAGGAGGGGTGGCATTACTGGTCAGGGATACTATTATAGCTACAGAAAGAGTGGGTATTGTAACATGATCCTCTTTTGAGTCAGTATGGGTAGAAGTCAGGAACAGGAAGGGAGCAGTTACTCTACTGGGGGTATTCTATAGGCCCCCTGTTAGCAGCAGAGATACCGAGGAGCAGAGTGGGAGGCAGATTTTGGAAAGGTGCAAAAATAACAGGGTTGTTATCATGGGTGACTTTAACTTCCCTAATATTGATGGCACTTGATTAGTTCCAAGGTATTAGATGGGGCAGAGTTTGTTAAGTGTGTCCAGGATGGATTCCTGCCACAGTATGTTGACAGGCCGAATAGGGGGAATGCCATACTAGATCTAGTATTAGGTAATGAACCGGGTCAGGGCACAGATCTGTCAGTGGGTGAGCAACTGGGGTTCAGTGATCACCACTCCCTGGCCTTTAGCATTATCATGGAAAACGATAGAATCAGAGAGGACAGGAAAACATTTAATTGGGGAAGGGCAAATTATGAGGCTATAAGGCTAGAACTTGCGGGTGTAAATTGGGATGATGTTTTTGCAGGGAAATGTACTATGGACATGTGGTCAATGTTTAAGGATATCTTGCAGGATGTTAGGGATAATTTTGTCCTGGTAAGGAAGATAAAGAATGGTAGGGTGAAGGAACCATGGGTGACAACTGAGGTGGAAAATCTAGTCAGGTGGAAGAAGGCAGCATACATGAGGTTTAGGAAGCAAGGATCAGATGGGTCTATTGAGGTATATAGGGTAGCAAGAAAGGAGCTTAAGAAGGGTCTGAGAAGAGCAAGTAGGAGGCATGAGAAGGCCTTGGCAAGTAGGGTAAAGGAAAACCCCAAGGCATTCTTCAATTATGTGAAGAACAAAAGGATGACAGGAGCAAAGGTAGGACTGATTAGAGATAAAAGTGGGAAGATGTGTCTGAAGGCTGTGGAAGTGAGCAAGTTCATCAATGAATACTTTTCGGTATTCACCACTGAGAGGGAACTTGAAGATGGTGAGGACAATATGAGTGAGGTTGATGTTTTGGAGCATGTTGATATTAAGGGAGAGGACGTGTTGGAGTTTTTAAAATACATTAGGACGGATAAGTCCCCGGGGCCTGACAGGATATTCTCCAGGCTGCTCCACGAGGCAAGGGAAGAGATTGCTGAACCTCTGGCTAGGATCTTTATGGCCTCGTTGTCCACAGGAATGTTACCGGAGGATTGGAGGGAGGCGAATGTTGTCCCCTTGTTCAAAAAAGTTAGTAGGGATAGTCCAGTTAATTATAGACCAGTGAGCCTTATGTCTGTGGTGGGAAAGCTGTTGGAAAAGATACTTAGAGGTAGGATCTATGGGCATTTAGAGAATCATGGTCTGATCAGGGACAGTCAGCATGGCTTTGTGAAGGGCAGATCGTGTCTAACGAGCCTGATAGAGTTCTTTGAGGAGGTGGCCAGGCAAATAGATGAGGGTAGTGGAGTGGATGTGATCTACATTGATCTTAGTAAGGCATTTGACAAGGTTCCACATGGTAAACATATTCAGAAAGTCAGAAGGCATGGGATCCAGGGAAGTTTGGCCAGCTGGATTCAGAATTGGCTTGCCTGCAGAAGGCAGAGGGTCGTGGTGGAGGGAGTACATTCAGATTGGAGGGTTGTGACTAGTGGTGTCCCACAAGGATCTGTTCTGGGACCTCTACTTTTCGCGATTTTTATTAACAACTGGGATGTGGGGGTAGAAGGGTGAGTTGGCAAGTTTGCAGACAACACAAAGGTTGGTGGTGTTGTAGAGAGTGTAGAGGATTGTTGAAGATTGCAGAAAGACATTGATAGGATGCAGGAGTGGGCTGAGAAGTGGCAGATGGAGTTCAACCCGGTGAAGTGTGAGGTGGTACACTTTGGAAGGACAAACTCCAAGGCAGAGTATAAAGTAAATGGCAGGATCCTTGGTAGTGTGGAGGAGCAGAGGGATCTCGGGGTACAGGTCCACAGATCCCTGAAAGTTGCCTGACAGGTAGATAGGGTAGTTAAGAAAGCTTATGGGGTGTTAGCTTTCATAAGTCGAGGGATAGAGTTTAAGAGACGTGATGTAATGATGCAGCTCTAAAAAACTCTAGTTAGACCACACTTGGAGTATTGTGTCCAGTTCTGGTCACCTCACTATAGGAAGGATGTGGAAGCATTGGAAAGGGTACAGAGGAGATTTACCAGGATTCTGCCTGGTTTAGAGAGTATGGATTATGATCAGAGATTAAGGGAGCTAGGACTTTACTCTTTGGAGAGAAGGAGGATGAGAGGAGTCATAATAGAGGTGTACAAGATATTAAGAGGAATAGACAGAGTGGACAGCCAGCGCTTCTTCCCCAGGGCACCACTGCTCAGTACAAGAGGACATGGCTTTAAGGTAAGGGGAGGGAAGTTCAAGGGGGATATTAGAGGAAGGTTTTTCACTCAGAGAGTGGTTGGTGTGTGGAATGCACTGCCTGAGTTAGTGGTGGAGGCAGATACACTCGTGAAGTTTAAGTGGCCACTAGACAGGTCTATGGAGGAATTTAGGTGGGGGTTATCTGGGAGGCACGGTTTGAGGGCCAGCATAACATTGTTGGCTGAAGGTCCTGTAATGTGCTGTACTGTTCTATGTTCTATCTGTGGGAGCATTTTGATCTCCATCTTGATGAATTTATTGTGGACTTCAGAACTGGTAAGACGAGGGCACACACCCCAGTCCTCATCGAGGGATCAGTAGTGGAAAGGATGAGCTACTTCAAGTTCCTGGGTGTCAACATCTCTGAATCTATCCTGGGACCAAAACCTCAATGCAGATACTAAGAAAGCTGAACAGGGGCTATGTATTATCAGAAGTTTGAGGAGATTTGTTATGTCAACAACACACTCGCAAATTTCTACAGATATACATGGAGAGCATTCTAACTGACTGCATCCCCATGGGGGGTGGCGGGGGGTTGTCCACTGCAAAAGATCTAAGTAAGCTAGGGAAAGTTGTGCACTCAGTCAGCTCCATCATGGTCACTGGACTCCCCAGTATTCATCATTTAGGACGCCCATCACCCAGAACATGCCCTCTTCTCATTACTACCATCAGAATGGATATACAGGAGCATGAAGGCATACACCACACACTCAACAATTCAGGAATTGCTTCTTCTTCTCTGTCATCAGATTTTTGAAATCTACCTTGAACACTACCTCAATATTTTTTTCTCTTTTTTGCACTATTTATCTAACTTAACTTGTTTTATATATTTACTGTAATTTACCATTCATTATTATTCTGCATTGCAACGTACTGCTGCCACATAACAACAAATTTCACAACATATGCCGGTGATGTTAAACCTGATTCTGGTCCTGATGTAATGTTAGCAGACAAACCGTATCATAATCACCCAAGAAACTGTAGATTCTGTAACCTTGAACAATAAACAGACTGCTGGAGGAGCTCAGTGGCTCAGGATCCGTGAATGCATAAGGATGGCTGGCGTTTCCGATTGAGACCCTGTGTAGGAACTCCAAACTGAAATATCAACCATCCCTCTGCCTTCACAGGCACTGCCTGCTCTATTGCTTTCCACCAATATTTGTTTAATTCCATTATGTTCTTCAAAATGCTTCTTCCCTTGATTTGAGCCTTTGTGGTTGTTTTGAATATTTCGCTTACAAACTTACATCAATACTTGGCTGAATTAAGCTCTATTATATTTTTTGTCTTTGACTCAGCATTGTCTGACTTTTTCTGAAGTTCAGTAAAAGTTTGTCAAATGTCTCATTGCCAAACTTGAGTACTGACGCAAAACTTTCAGTCCTTTTTTGATAATCTTAATTAAAAATTAAATGTGTTAAAGATTTTAAGATTAGCTTTAGTTGTCACATTTACATTGAAACATACAGTGAAATATGTTGTTTGCATCAGCAATCAACATAGTCCAAGACACAAATGCTGGTGGGTGGGGAGGGTTGGGGGGCAGTCCATAAATGCTGCCATGCTTCTGGTGCCACTGTAGCATGCCCACAACTCCCTAATGTTAACTCATACTTTTTTGCAATATGGAAGGGAACCGGAGCACCCAGAGGAAGCTCGTGCTCATGGGGAGAACATTCAAACTATTTACAGACAGTGATGGGAACTGAACCTCGATCTTGGAACTGACACTGTAAAGCATTACACTAAAGTGCCACCATATCATTATAGCCATTAGTGGCCATGCCACAAACATGTTGGAAAAGGTTCATGTGCAGAACATACTTCTGTTTTATTGGCCTTTTCTGCAGGATGCCTTTGCTAACTTGTCTCTGCAATACAGTATTGACAAATAACTTTTAATGGCTTTGTCTACCCAAGCCCATTAAGAAAACTATTGACAATTGTTTGTGTGTTCACAATACCAGAGTGCTTCAAGTAATGCTTTTTTAAAAGCCAGAGTTCACAAAAGTTATGACAGCTCTTTAAATCAAACACAACAATATTCCATTGAGCTCATTATCTCCTGTAGGCACAAGACATTCTGCAGATACTGGAAATTATGGCAACACACACAAAATGCTTGAGGAACTCAATAGGTCAGGCAACATCCATGGAGGGAAATAAACAATCCATATTTTGGACCAAGACCTTCATCAGGACTGGAAAGAAAGAAGGCAGAGACTGGAATAAAAAAAGGTAGGGAGAGGGGGAAGATTACAAGCTGGCAGATAATAGGTGAGTCCAGATGAGGGGGGAAGTTGGTGGCAGGGGTTATGGATGAAAGGGAATAATGTTAGAAGCTGAGAGTTGATAGGTAGAAAGAGAAATGGACTGAAGAAGAAGAAGAAATCTGATAAGAGTGGACTGTTGACCATGGAATTTGAGGAAGGAGGCGGGGAACCAGCAGGAGGTGATGGGCAAGTCGTGAGGTTGGAGGCCTGATCTGCAAAGTTCATCCACCATTTTGTACGTACTTCTCATTATTTCACGTCTTCATTTGGTCATGTCATTCAGTTCAGTATTTCAAAGATTCATCATGTGCCCATGTGCGAACAATATTTTCTTAAATTAGTCATAGAGTTATAGAGTCATGCAGTATAAAACAAACCCTTTGACCCGACTAGTCCAGACCAATTAAGATGCCAATCTAGCCAAGTCATATTTGCCCACTTTTGGCCATATCCCTCTAAACTCTCTGATCTATGTACTTAACCAAATGTATTTTAAATGTTATTTTTATACCTGGCTCAACTGCTTCTTCTGGCAGATCATTCCACCTATTAACCACCCTCAGGATGAAAATGTTGATTCTCTGGTTCGTATGGAATCTCTCCCTTCTCATCTTAAACCTATACCTGTACTTCTTGATTCCCCAACCCTCGGAAAAATTACGGTGCACAGTCAATTTTCAGTCCATTTCTCTTTCTACCTAAAACCTCTCAGCTTCTAACATTATTCCCTTTCATCCATAACCCCTGCCACCAACTTCCCCCCTCATCTGGACTCACCTATCATCTGCCAGCTTATACTCTTCCTCCTCTCCCTACCTTTTTTTTATTTTATTCTCTGCCCTCTCTCTGCCCTTCATGATTTTGTACCTCTATAACATCACCCCTCATTCTTCAATCAATCAAGTGTGAACTTGCTCAGCCTCTCTCCATAATGCAGTCCCTTGAATCCAGCAACATTCTCGTAAATCTCCTTTGCAGTCTTTCCAGATTAATGACATTTTTCCATAGCTGGATAGCAAAAACTATCACAAATTCCAAATGCAGCCTCGCCAAATGATCTGTACAAGTACAACATAATATTTCAACCACTACACTCAATGAAGACTGAAGAAGACTAGCATGGCAAAAGTGTTTTTTACCAACCTGTCTACTTTCAATGCTACATTCAGGAAACTATGAACTTGAGATCTAAGGACCCTCAATTCTACAAACTGCCCCAGGGCCCTACTGCTCGCTGTGGAAGTCCAACTCTCATTTGTCTTCCCTCAATGTAACAGCTTGCACTGTTGGCTCAGTTATCTCTATTGCTGCAATTGACTTCTGTCATTTTCAATGTGGAAATCAAACTCTTAAACCATACAGCATCTTAATTCTCCTGTCAATACATTTACAGTCACATTTTATTTAGCAGCTCAATATTTGATATCATCTGGAGTGAATCAGATTGGCTGCATACTGATATTTGGGATGCTGGGGACTTCTAGAGGAGGCCGAGCACTTCTGACTGAAGATTGTTGCAAATGCCTCAGCCTCATGTTTTGCACAGGTGTGCTGGGCTCCTCTATCATGGAGGATGGCGATATTTGTGGAGACTCATCCTCCAGTGAGTTGTTTGATTGTCTGCCACCATTCATGGCTGGATGTGGCAGGACTACAGAGCTTAGATCCAATCCATTGGTTGTGAGACCACTTAGCTCTATCTATTATTTGCTGCTCGTGGCGGCGTTAGGCATGCAAGTATTCCTGCATTGTGGCTTCACCAGGGAGTCACCTCATATTGAGGTATGTCTGGTGTTGATCTTGTCATGACTTCCAGCACTCTTCATTGAACCAGGGTTGATCCCCTGGTCTGGTAGTAATGTTCGAGTAAGGGATATGCTGAGCCACAAGGTTACAGTTTGTAGTTGAGTACAATTCTGCTGCTGCTGATGGCCCACAGTGCATCATAGATGACCAGACTTGGGCTGCTTGATCTGTTCGAAGTCTATCCCATTTAGCATGGTGGTAGTGCCACACAATATGGTGGAGGGTTTCTTCAATGAGGAGATGGGAATTAGTCTTCACAAATACAGTGTGGTGGTCACTTCTACCAATGCTGTCATGGACAGATGCTTCCGTGGCAAGCCCATTGGTGAGAATGAGGTCAAGTGTGTTTTTCCCTCTTGTTGGTTCTCTCACCACCTTCTGTAGTCCTAGTCTAGTAGTTATGTCCAGTAGGACCTGACCAGCTCAGTCTATGGTGGTACTACTGAGCCCCTCTTGAAGTCCCCCACCCACAGTACATTCTGTGCCCTTGCCTCCCTCGATGCCTTCTCCAAGTGCTGCTCAACATAGAGAAGTACCGATTCATCAGCTGAGGGAGGAGGTTTCCTCGCCCATGTTTAGCCTGGTGCCAAGAGACTTCATGGGGTCCAGCGTCGATGTTGAGAGTTGCCAGAGCAACTCTCTCTCTACTATACACCATTGTGCCACCACCTCTGCTAGGTCTGTCCTGCCAGTGAGACAGTACATACCCAGGAATGGTGATAGTGGAGGTTGGTACTGGATTCTAAGAGGGCAAATGCCTATAAAATAATTATTAGAGTAGTTCATGGTTGAGCCCACTAGAGAATCAGCTAGTCTGGATTGGGTGTTGCGCAATGAACTGGAATTGAGTGGAGAGCTTAATATAAAAGAACTTTTAGGGCTATGTAATCGTAATATGATCGAATTCACCCTGCATTTAGGGAACGAGAAGCTTAAGTCATCTGTATCAGTATTACAGAGGAGTAAAGGAAATTACAGAGGCATGAAAGAAGAGTTGGCCAGAATTGATTGGAAAAGAACACTGGCAGGGATGATGGCAGAGCAGCAATGGCTGGGGTCTCTGGAAGCAACTCAAAAGGAACAGGATACATCCTTCCCAGTGAGGAAGAAGTATTCTAAAGGAAAGATGACACAACTGTGGCTAACAAAATAAGTCAAAGTCAACATAAAAGCCAAAGAAGAGGCATATAGTAAAGCAAAAATTAGTGGAAAGTTAGAGGATTGGGAAGCTTTTAAATACTAATTGAAGGCAACTAAGAAAATCATTAAGAAGGTGAAGATGAAATACAAAAGTAAGCTAGCTAATAATATTAAAAAGGATACCAAAAGATTCTTCAGATATATAAAGTGTAAAGGAGAGGCAAGGTTGAATATCAGGCTGCTGGTAAACAATGCTGGGGAGGTAATAATGGGGTACATGGAAGTGGCAGATCAACAGAGTAAGTAGTTTTGCATCAGCATTCACTGTGGAATGCACTAGCAGTATGGTGGAAGCTCCATGTGTCAGGGGTCATAAAGTGTGTGAAGTTATCATAACTAGAGAGAAGGTTCTTGAGAAACTGAAAAATCTAAAAGTAGATAAGTCACCTGGGCCAGATCGTGTACACCCCAGGGTTCTGAAAGAGTGGCTGAAGAGATTGTGGAGGCATAAGTAATGATAAAACCATAAGACCGTAAGACATAAGTGCAGAATTAAGCCATTCAGCCCATCAAATCCACCTAACTATCCCATCATGGCAGGTCCTGGATCCCATTAAATCCAATAAACCTGCCCTCTCACCATATTCTTTGATGCCTTGACCATTCAGGAATATATCAACTTCCACTTTGAATAAAACCATGGACTTGGCACCACCCCACACTGTAGCAGAGCATTCCACAGATTCACCATATACAGCTAAAAAACTTCCTCCTTAATTCTGTTCGAAAAGGTTACCCTTCAGTTTTGAGGCTGTGCATTCTAGTTCTGGATAATCCCACCAAAGGAAACATCCTCCCCACATAGATCCTTTCTAGTCCAATCAATATTTGGTACGTTCAATATTTGGTACCCATGCAGTTTTCTAAATTCCAGTGAGTACAGGCCCAAAGCTGCCAAACCTTCCTAATATGTTAACCCCTTCATTCCAGGAATCATCCCCCTCAACCTCCTCTTGACTCTATCCAATGACAATATATCCTTTCTGAGATAAAGGGCCAAAAACTAGTGACAATGCTCTAAGTGTGGCCTGACTAGTGTTTTATAAAGGCTCAGCATTATCTCCTTGATTTTACATTCTATTCCCCTTGAAATAAATGCCAACATTGCACTTACTTTCTTTACCACAGGTTCAACCTGTGAATTAACCTTCTGGGAGCCTTGCATGAGAACTCCCAAGTCCCTTTGCACTCCAAACTTTGGAATTTTTCCCCATTTAGGTAATAGTCTGCACTATTGTTCCTTTTACCAAAATGCAAAACGTACCAAAATGTACGTTTCCCAACACTATATTCCACCTGCCACTTTTTCCTATTCTTTCAATTTGTCTAAGGTCTGCTGCAATCCCATTGCTTCCTCCCCCTACTACCTACCCCTTCACCCATCTTTGCATCATCTGCAAACTTTGCTACAAAGCCATCAATTCCACTACCTAAATCACTGCTCTCAATGTGAAAAGTAGCAGCCCCAAAATTGATCCCTGAGGAACACCACCAGTCACTGGTAGCCAACCAGAAAGGCCCCCTTTATTCCCACTCACTGCTTCCTGCTGGTCAGCCATTCTTCTATCCATGCTAATACCTTTCCTGTAATACCACAGGATATTATCTTGTTAAGCAACCTCATGTGTGGCACCTTATCTGAAAATCCAAGTAAATAATACCCACTCACTCTGTTGTTCACCCGGCTTGTTACTTCCTTGAAGAATTCTAAGAGATTTGTCAGTCAAGATTTCCCTTCACAGAAACCATGCTGAATTTGACTTACTTCATCATTAGTCTCCAAGTACCCCAAAACCTTGTTCTTAGTAATAGATTCCAACAGTTTCCCATCCACTGAGGTTAGGCTAACTGGCCTACAATTTCCTTTTGTTTGTCTTCCTCCATTCTTAAAAAGTGCAGTGACATTTGCAATCTTCCAGTCCTCTGGGACTTATGCCAGAATGATCATGACCAACGTATCAGCTATCTCTTCAGCAACCTCTCTCAGGACTCTAGGATGTAGTTAATCTGCCCCAGGTGACTTATCCACCTTAAGACCTTTCACTTTTCCATTGTAATAACAATGGTACTCATAATCTGCTCCCTGACGTTCACAGACCTCTGGCATACAGCTAGGGTCTTCTATAGTAAAGACTGAAGCAAAGTGCTTATTAAGTTCACCTGCCATTTATTTGTCCCCTATTATTACCATACCCCAGCATCACTTTCCAGTGGTCGGATAAAAACTCGTACTTCCCCTTTACTCTTAAACTTTTAGTAACCTTATATTATCGACTACTTTGCTCTCATTTTTTTCTTTTCCCTTCTTATACTGCAGCTTTTTTTTTAGTTACCTTTTGTTGCATTTTAAAAGCTTCTTAATCATTTAACTTCCTACTCACTTGTTCTACCTTATATGCCCTTACCTTGGCTTTTATGCAGTCCTTAACTTCCCCTGTCAGCCATGGTTGCCAAGCCCTGCCATTTGAGAACAACTTCTTCGTGGGAACCATTCTTGTGAACCATTCCCAGAAAATTCAGCCACCCCTGTTCTGCCATCATCCCTGCTAGTATCCTCCTCCAATCCACCTGGGCAAGCTCCTCTCTCATGCCTCTCTAACTCCCTTTATTCCATTGCAATACAGATACATGTGACATAGTTCTCCCTCTCAAATTGCAGTATGAATTCATGATCTTTCAAGAATCATTATATTCTGGAATGGTTCAGGAAGACTGGAATTGCAAATATTAATCCACTCTTTGAGAAGGGAGAAAAACAGAAGAAAGGAAACTATAGGCCAGTTAGTCTGACTTCAATGGTTGGGAAGATGTTGGAGCGTGTGATTAAGGATGAGGTCTTAGGGTACTTGAAGTGAAATAATAAAACAGAGCAAAGTCAGCATGGTTTCCTCAAGGGAAAATCTTGCTTGACAAATCTGTTGGAATTATTTGAAGAAATAACAAGCAAGATGGGCAAACAAGAATCAGTTGATGTTGTGTTCTTGGATTTCAAAAGGCCTTTGACAAGGTGCCATACATGAGGCTAATTAACAAGCTATGAGCCCATGGTATCACAGGGAAGATTCTAGCATGGATAAACCAGTGGCTGACTGGCTGCTGGTGACTAGTGGTGTTCCACAAGGGTCTGTGTTACGACTGATTCTTTTTATGTTTCATGCAATGATTTGGGTGATGGAATTGATGGCATTGCTGCAAAGTTTGCGGATGATATGACGATAAGTGGAGGGTCATGTAGTTTTGAGGAATTAAAGCGGCTACAGAAGGAATTAGATTTGGAGAATGGGCAAAGATATGGCAGATGGAATACAGTGTCGGGAAGTGTATGGTCATGCACTTCGGTAGAAGAAATGAAAGGGTAGACTATATTTTAAATGGAGAAAAAGTACTAAAATCTGAAGTGCAAAGGGACTTGGGGATCCTTGGGCAGGATTCCATAAAGGTTAGTTTGCATGTTCAGTCTGTGACGAGCAAGGCAAATGTGATGTTAGTATTCATTTCAAGAGGACAAGAATATAAAAGCAAGGTGAAATTTATAAAGCACTGGCAGGGCCTCACTGGGGGTATCATGAGCAGTTTTGGGTCCCTTATCTTAAAAAGGATGTGTTGAAATCGGAAAAGGTTCAAAGGAGATTTACAAAGATAATTCTGTGAATGAAAGATTTATCGTAAGATTTATTTGATGGCTCTGATCATGATTCCAGGATTGAATGGCTTGTCATTTGAAGAGTGTTTGATGGCTCTGGACCTGTATTCACTAGAGTTCATAAAAATGAGGGGTGACCTCACTGAAACCTTTTAAATGGTGAAAAGCCTTGATAGAGTGGATGTGGAGAGGATGTTTCCTGTGGTGGGAGAGTCTAAGACCAGAGGGCATAGCCACAGAATAGAGTGTCTTTCTTTTAGAATGGAGATGAAAAGGAATTTCTTTAGCCAGAAAGTGGCGAACCTGTGGAATTCTTTGCTACAGGCAGCTGTGGAGGCCAAGTCTTTATGTATATTTAAATCAGATTTTGATAGATACTTGATTTGTCAGGGCTTGAGGGGATAAAGGGCGAAGGCAGTAGATTGGGGCTGAGAGGAAAATTTGATCGGCCATGATGTAATGGTGGAACAGACTTGATGGGCGAAATGACCTAATTCTGCTCCTATATCTAACGGTCTTATGGTCTCTCTGATGCATCCAACTCCCTCTCCTCTCCCTTCCCCTTCTCCAACCCTAATCCCTCTCTTCCTGTCCCTTCCCATTCTCAGTCCACAATAGAGGCCCATATCAGAATCAGGTTTATCATCACTCACATATGTCATAAAAATTGTTTTTTTTTGCAGGAGCAATACAGTCCAAAACATAAAATTACTACAGTACAGCTTTTCAGCACCCTAGCTGTATGTTATATGTGCTTAAGTCTTTTGAGCAGTACTGTATTATGACAGTAGAAATGTGGTGAAACTTGCCGGCTGCCCAGCACAATTCTTGCTGATTTGTTTTTGTCGCAAATGACGCATTTTGCTTTTTATTTCGATGCACATATGACATATGAAGCTAATCTTTAATATTAATCACTAAGAAATACTTACAAGGGCTACAGTCTATAACCAAAGTAGGAGGTCTGCCAATTGCAATTGAAGAAACATTAATTTTCCACTCTAAAGTCCCAATGACTCTTTCTTAATCTGAATGTGGTTTCACCCACTGTTAAGTGATTTATGGTTATTTCTTTATGCGACCGTCATCCATTATGTGACTAATTACAACTCCAATATCAGAGCTCGAAACCTGACAGTGCATTTCAGCATTGTAAGGATTTATCAGTATTTTCACATGCTCTTCTTATGTTAGTCATTTGTCACTTGTTCTTTGTATCAATTCCATTTTTCGTCTATCGGCACTAAATGGTACAAAGACGTTGCAAGTTCTGGCAAAATTCTGCTATAATTTTGTACTGTGCCCAATAATGATGTAATTTCTGCTGTGCTTTCAGGTTTCTTTGCCTTCTAATCTGCTTCTACTTTTCCCTGGATTGGTCACAATCTATATTTACTGCCCGGATGAGGTGGCTTAAGTTTGGAGGAGCAACACCTCATATTCCCTCTGGATAGCCTCCGACCACATGGCATGAACATGGATTTCTCCAACTTCTGGTAATTTCTCCTTCTCTGATTTTCCCTTCCCCATTCCGGCTCCACTTTTAACCCTTCTTTTCTCCTCACCTACATATCACCTCACTCTGGTGTCCCTCCTCCTTCCCTTTTTTCTATGGTCCACTCTACTCTCTGATCAGATTCCTTCCTCTTCTGCCCTTTACTTTTTCACTTCTCACCTCACTAACCCACCCTCCAGCCACTGGCCTTCCATTCGCCTGATTTTATTTATCACCTTTTAGCTTGTACCCCTTCCCCTCACTTCAAATTCTTACTCTGGATTTTTCTCCATTCCTTTCCAATTCTGATGAAGGGCCTTGGCCCAAATTATTGGCACTTCATTCCTCTCCATAGATGCTGCCCGACCTGCTGCCTTCTTCTTCTTAAGCCCATCATCCCTACTGGAGCAGCTTACCAGAATCCATCCTGGGCCAGTTGGAGAAGCAAGACTTTTCAAGTTGTCCTCAGGTGTAGCCCATCTTCTGGATCCTTCCTCTCCCAGTGACGAGTTTTTTTTTAGAACAACTGTTGCCATTTCTATAGCTCTGTATTTTGACAGGGTAGTGATTGCCAGCCCTGTGACCAATCCTCCTCCTTTCTCAGCTGGGGTTGAGGTCATCCACGACAAAGTTATTTTGTGTGTGTTTTTCTACATTTAGCTCTGGTATCATCTTTCTTCCATGTTTTGTGTTGCACGAGGAAGGTATCTAACTTGATGTGGCAAGGCCAGCTCCAAAAAGATGAAATAAATTCACTGTCAGCCTCATCTGATTTATATTTCCTTGCTCTAAATTTCTCCACATATCATGTAACTTGTTCATTTTTTAACTAAACAAAGCATCTTTCACTTTACACAGAATGAGCTGATTTGATAATATACTGTACATTTCTGAACTATTTCTGTGAAAAAAACTATCTACCTGAGTAGCATTATTTTGTGCAGACATACTCTCATATATCCCCCAATTTTCACTTGACATTTTTTTCCTGAAAAAAAAATTTAAGGACAAATTGGCATGTACGAGCTGAACATATCTATTGAAGCTACCAATATTTCTAGATTCAGATTGAGTACCTATTTTGTCCTTTACACCTGGAATAAAGAATTCAGCTTTGCACTCCTTACCCCCAAAGGTATGAATTTGCAATAAAGTTAATCCAATAAAAGATATCTCCTGCCCCATTTCTGGGAAGGTTTACATCATAGGGTATGATTTAGCAGACTAGATCATCACATCTAAAGATCAGAAAATAAGACAAATTCTAACAGCACAACACTCTTAGAATGGAGGAACTCAGCCGGCCAGGCAGCATCTGTGGAAAAGAGTAAACAGCTGATGCTTTGGGCCATGATCCTTCATGAGTAGTGATGAAGGGTCTTGGCCCGAAACGTTGACTGTTTACTGTTTTCCATGCGAAACCCCACTGGGTTCCTTTGCTGTGTAAGTCTAGGGAAGACACACTCTGGTCCCGCCAAACCTGTGAGATTGAGACAGCTCTCCCACCCCAAACTCCAGTTTATGTGGATGCTGTGTAATTTGCCACCCTGTTATGACTCAGTGCCAAGAAACAATAGACAACTCAATGCATATGATTAAAGGAAGTTCATAAGTCATGAATTTTAACTAAAGCATTAGTAACGAAAAGAAAGAAAAAAAACAGAAAGGGCTTGTTATAATTAAACAAGCCTGTATCCTGTCAAAATACAGAGCTATAGAAATGGCAACAGATGTTCTAAAAACCTCGTCCCTGGGAGAAGAAGGATCCAGAAGTGCACAAATGTGCACAAGTTGGTGCTCAGCTCTCCCAGAAGTAATATTCACCAATCCTCAGTTGACTGCGGCACCTTGCTCCATTGAATCACGATCCCCCACCAGGTCAAATCCTATGACTCCAGCATCTTCCCTCTTCATCTCCCGCCAAACAAAGACCCAACTCACGTTCCAAAGTACCCATTATCACCAACCATAACCCAAACAGTGCTTCTACAGAAAGACCATTATGTTAGCAGTGAAACCTTTACCAGGGTATTACACATGGATGCTTCCTGAATTCTTTTCCAAAAATGCTGCCTAGCCTGTTGCATTTCTCCAGCATTGTGTGTGTGTGTTGCTCTGGATTTCTAGCATCTGCAAATTTTCTTGTGTTTCAAATTCTGACAAGAGTTTGACAAGCTGGATATGAGGAGGATGCTTCTGCTGGTGCCTTGTCCAGAACACATGATCAATCTTAGAGTAAAGACAGTTTACTAAAAACTAAATGAGGAGATACGTCTTCACTCCGAGAATGGTGAATCTTCGGAATTCTCCATCCTGAATGGTAGTGAAAGGTCGATCACTCAAAGCAAACATTGCCATATTTATGATGATTAAGGTGACATGGAATATGGGATGGTATAGAAAATGGGATCGAGGGAGAAGATAGGCTATCATTTTGATGAATGGTTGAGTTGGCTCTTAGAATAAGATTACTTATTCTTGTTCCATTTCCTTATGTTCTTATTTGATATTTTAAACTGGGAATGACCTCCTTAGAACAGTTCAAAGTTCAAAGTAAGTTATTATCAAAGTACATACATATCACCATATACTACCTTGAGATTCATTTTCTTACAGGCGCTTACAGTAGAATTAATGAAAAACTATACATAACCAAAAACTGACAAACAGCCAATGTGCAAAAGAAGATGGAAATTCAGTGTTCAAATAAAGATAATCTATGCCAATAAATAAATAATACTGAAAATGAGTTGTAGAGTGAGTCCATAGGTTGTGGACTCAATTCAGAGTTGAGAGGGGTGAAGTTATCGACACTGGAAATGGAAGCTCTTGGTAGGAAGATAATTACCTGGTGTTGTGGGACCTCCTGCCAGATGGTGGCGGCATGAAGAGAGCATGGCCTAGATGGTGGGGGTCCTTGACGATGCATGCTGCCTTCTTGCGCCATTGCTCCTTGTCGATGTGCTCCGTAGTGGGCAAGGCTTTGCCTGTGGTGGCAGGATAAATTGATGGAAGTATTCCAAATTATGAGGAGACTCAATCTTGCAAGCAAGAAAAAGGGGGAAATATAAGTGTTCGCTCTACTTTTTGGGTTACATTTAACTCTACACCTCATTTTTTCCCTCCAGTCCTGTGAAAGGATCTTGGCCCAAAATGTCAATTGTATCTTTTACATAGATGCTGCCTGGCCTACTGAGTTCCTCCAGCATTTTATGTGTGTTGCTTTGGATTTCCAGCATCTGCAGCCTTTCTCTTGCTTGTGATTGACATTGACTAGATGGGCTGAAGGGTCTGTTTCTGTGCTGTACTTCTCTATGACTCTAGAAGGAACCTAATAATGTAGCCACTATCATAACATGCTCTGTATTCAGCCACCTCCACCAGTAAATAAACCACTTAGCTGTACATTTATCAGCCTTTGATGTGTATATCCAGTTTGCTACATTTTCTGAATGTCCCAAATCCAGCACTTTGCATGTGTTGCACTAGATTCCCTGCATTACAGAATCTCCAGACATTTTGTCCCACTTAAGTGGCTTGCCCAATTAGCCAAAGTTTGATGGGAATAGATAACAAGATATAATAAAAGACAATCAATCATTTAACTGAGTAATAAATTGTGTATTTAAAGGAAATAAAGAATAAATTAGACTCATGGAACCTTGGGTCCACCTGATGGGCCAAATCTGACTTTCAAAGGCTTCCAGCAGCATTTCACTTACTGGCTGCTGTGATCTTTTGATTGATCGTAAATGAACAAGTGCCATGCAGACATCTGTTGCAGGTAACGGACTGCCTTCATACAATGTTTCTGGCAAATACGTCCTCTATATCTTCATTGACTGACGCTCGTTAGAAACGGTTCCTCAGCAGACTCCTGTCCCAATTAAGTGGCATCATGTTTTTATTCTTGTGGAGTTGTTCCAGGTAAGTGGTCCTAAAAGAGTTTCCCAAATCCTGTATTTTGTGTATGTTGCCCTGTAACTGCAGAATCTCTTGGAAGATGGCGCCTCCGCGGTGTGGCCTTGCACAGTCCTGTGAACGACTGATTACAGGCCGGCGCTGCTGACTGAAGCATCACCGGAGAAGGGCCATTAGTTTTTCGCTGCGGTGGATGTCTGGTTGGAGGTTGATTCACTGATGCTTGCTGCTGCCTGTGCGGGGGAGGTGGTTTGGGGGCTTTGTGCTTCTGACACTCTTTTGTCATTCATTTCTTCATTGTCCTTTTGTTTTCCATGGATATCTGTGAAGACTAAGTACTTAGATTTTATACAGTATACATTCTCTGATAATAAACTGAACCATTTGAATCATCACTGACATTTGTCAAGAAAATTGCTTTTTTATGGCAGTGGTACAGTACAAGACATTGAAAAATTTATGTATGTTACAAGAAGAAAATAGTGCAGAAGGGGTATAACAAGGCACTGTTCATGTGTTCATGGACCATTCAGAAATCTAATGACAGATGGGAAGAAGTTGTTCCTAAAATGCTGAGTGTGTGTCTTCATGTGTGTACCTCCTAACTGATGGTAATAATGAAACGAGACATGTCCTTGATGTTTACTCCCTGAGGCGTACCTCGCCTCAGTACTGGACTGTCTCTGCAGCTGTCTCCGGGACTCTGCAGTTTATGTTCCATCTATTATTTGTTTACTTTTTTTTATTGTTCACATGATTTGTTCTTTTCTTTGTATTTTGAATGCTTGACGGTCTTTGTGTAGAGGGTCTTACATGGAGTCTGTTGTGCCTCTTTCCTTCTTTTGTGCCTGCCTGCAGGAAGATGAATCTCAAGTTTGTATATGGTTTACATACTTTGAGAATAACTGAGCTTTGCACTTTGATGACGGACCTTAAGGTGGAAGCTACCTTCTTGGGTGCAGTCTTCTGAAGATCTCCATGATAGTAGGGAGGGAGGAGAGTGGATGCAGCACCTCATCGCAAGGCCTGTTACCTGCTGCATGAGTAGCCACACTCTTACAGTCGTATTCAAAGTGACCACTGCCCGTTACTCATTGTTATTACAGATACAGCATGGGGTCACAGGTCCTTCTGGTTCAACTAGTCCACACCACCCAATTACACTCATGCGCACAATGGACAAACTATCACATACCTCTTAGACTCTTGGAGGAAACCAGAATGTCCTGAGGAAATCCATGTGGTCACGGGGAGAAGGTACAAATATCTCAGGGACAAGTGATGGGAATGGAACCTTGGAAGCAGGGACTGGAGTAACACTATTCTGACCTCTACACTACGTTTTGCCTTTGGTTTCTTCCAAAGCTTTCCTGGAGACAATTTTGCAGGGCGAGTGCACATGAATGTACCAGGAATTTGATTATTG
Source organism: Hypanus sabinus (assembly GCF_030144855.1). NCBI lineage: Eukaryota > Metazoa > Chordata > Chondrichthyes > Myliobatiformes > Dasyatidae > Hypanus > Hypanus sabinus. The sequence continues at coordinate 197,872,958 of NC_082706.1, forward strand.
CTCTGTTTACTATACAGGCTGGCTGTTCATCAGTCAGGCCATTTAGAATGAGCAGGCTTTCATAGTTAAGTAGTTGGCTTCCCATTGGTCGAAGGAGTCATCAACTGCTCAAAAAAAATCAATGATTCATGTGAGCGTGCTCACTAATTAGAGGGGTGTCCAATCTAAAAATCGTTTTCTGGTGTAAGCCATGATCCAACTCTCCCACCTCTGCCCACCTTCCCTGATCATGTTACACCTCAAAGAAACTCTAAGAGAGACACCTGGATGACAAAAATGGAGAGCTAAATGGGAGGGACAGGTTAGATTGATCTTCGAGTAAGTTAAAAGGTCAGCACAACATGGTGGGGTGAAGAGTCTGTACTGTATTGCAACTCGCGCTGTTGAGCCTATCTACACAGAGCACTGTTGTATGAGAGCAGCATCCATCATCAAAGAATTCCACCATCTCTTCTCACTGCTGCCATCAGGAAGAAGGTACAGGATACTCAGTTTCAGGAACAGTTAAAACTCTTCGACCATTCCGATTTTGAACTGGGGGGATAATTTCAAATGCCCCATCACTGAACTGTTCTAACTGAACTGGTCTCTCTTTCAAGGACTCGTCGTCTCATGTTCTCAATATATATTGCTTACTTACTTATAATTATTATTCCTTTTTTTTCTCAGCTCAAGCTAGTACAACCTGAGGTACTGGCTTACCCAAGCAAGCTCATTTATCAATTGCTTGGAACTTTCACGCTATTCTGGTGGTGTTTGGTATTGTGGCTTTCTGAAGATTTACAGAGATTTTGCTGTGTTGCCCTAATTGTTTAATGCTATTGGGTAGCGCCTTTGGGATGATACCAGCTGTAGATACAGTATTACTATTGGGATAAAATACACCCTGTTCATGTTCCATAGTCACACACAAAATGCTGGAGGAACTCCAGCATCTGCAGATTTTCCCTTGTTCACGTTCCACAGTTTTTCAATTTCCTATTTAGAAGGATGAGAGGGGATCTGATTGAGACATATAAGATTATTAAGGGATTGGACATGCTGGAGGCAGGAAGCATGTTCCCACTGATGGGTGAGTCCAGAACTAGAGGTCACAGTTTAAGAATAAGGGGTAGGCCATTTAGAACAGAGATGCAGAAAAACCTTTTCACCCAGAGAGTGGTGGAAATGTGGAATGCTCTGCCCTAGAAGGCAATGGAGGCCAAGTCTCTGGATGCATTCAAGAGAGAGTTAGATAGAGCTCTTATAGATAGCGGGGTCAAGGGATATGGGGAGAGGGCAAGTACGGGGTACCGATTGTGAATGATCAGCCATGATCACAGTGAATGGCCGTGCTGTCTAGAAGGGCTGAATGGCCTACTCCTGCACCTATTGTCTATTGCCTATTATCATATTTCGGGCATTTCTCACTTACTGATTTCTGTATGTTATATGTGTTTGGAATGGCTGTATCAAGTTGTTCTTGCTTGTTTATCCTGAATTATTGTATCCAGGTGGTAACTTGGATTGTCCTATCTATAATAACGGATCGGTCATAATATAATTTGTGGGACTTTGACTCTAAAACTGGATCAGGCTTTTACTTACAGTAAGGTATAGCTTCTTTTATGAGTTTGTATTTTAAAGCAAGATTTTGAAGAATGATGTACTTGACTGTACATGTGCAATCAGATTGAGTTAAGCTGCTGGAGGATCCGGTAGTGTGTTGGACTGTTTCTGGTTTATCTTGGCACTTCCTGTATTTATTGTTTTTAATTTCCTGGTCTTTTATTATGTATTATTTTTGTGTTAACCACCTGGTCCTATATTACCACGAGGAACCCTTCTGCTTCTAGGCGGAGGTCTCCAACTGAATCGGGGATTCGATGCTCCTTGTCAACATCTAGCCTGCTCAGGTCATGGGGATGTCTTCAATGGAGAGTCATACTCTTCTGTTGATTCATTTTTTCTTCAATAATGATAATTTCTACATTCTTCTGGGTTGTGCTCTCATTCCGTGGTGAATGCTTCTTATCAGAATTCCATATGGTCACGTGGAGTGCTGAATCTTGATTTTGTTGATGAAAATATATCCTTAGAAATTATTGTTGTTGATGTTATTATTATTACTACTATCATCCCTTTTTTCTTTCTTTTTGTATTTGCAGTTTATTGTAATTCGTACATTTGTTGTTTATCCGTCCTGTTGGGTGCAATCTTTCATTTATTGTATTGTGTATTTTGTATTTACTGTGATTGCCGTCAAGAAAATGAATCTCAGGGTTGTATATGGTGACATATATTTATGTTGATAATAATAAATTTACTTTGAACTATACTTTTCTAAGTTCTATGGACCTCTAAGCAGACTTGCAGGCCCCGTTAGACAGGGGAGAGTCATACCACAGCTATCCATCCACATGATATTTGACTGCTGGGAATCATAAACACAAATGACTCTGCAAATGCTGGAAATCTTGTGCAGCACACACCAAATGCTGGAGAAGCTCAGCAAGTCAGGCAGCATCTCTGGAGGGGACAAAATGATTCTTGTTTCATTGACTGTTTATTTCCCTGCATAGATGCAGCCTGACATGCTGTGTTCCTCCAGTGCGTGCGTGTGTGTGTGTGTGTGTGTGTGTGTGTGTGTGTGTGTGTGTGTGTGTGTGTGTGTGTGTGTGTGTGTGTGTGTGTGTGTGTGTGTGTGTGTGTGTGTGTGTACTGATGAGTATGAAATGCTGCAGATGCCTAAACTGGTGGTCCAATGCAATGTTCACAATATTGCACAGGAAGTGCTATCACTTTGAATGCAATCATCTGAAATGGATACTTAAGATTGAATAAAATACTTCTGTACATAACCCTGTGTAAAGCTTGCCTCTTCTTTTTCTGGAGAATCTTGTGCAATGCAATTTTGGGGTGACAACAGAAGCTGGATGATCAGATCCATGCTGTAATTGTAATAAGCTCCTCGAGCCAGAGAACGTTGGGTTCTGAGGTTTGTAGAGCGCTTAAACTGGTTAATTGTTGTTTAATGAGATCATTCTTTTAGAGTTTCTTATGTTTCTCTTGAGCGACTCATTATTTGTTGTGTGGTCTCCAGGTGCTTTCTGTATAAACTTGTTAAGTTTACTTTAATAGGCTTGAGAATTTCACATTACTTGCATTATTTAAGCAGACAATTAGCGCAGTTCACAGGGTCCTAATTTTGAAAGTTTTTTTGTCTTGCGGTGTCACTCAGTCAAGCCAGCAATGCTCTGATGGAATTTTTATGAATAAACGCAGGTTGTCATCTCTACGTGGAAGTCTGTCTTTCCTCCATACTTGGGTTCTGACATTGCTTGTGCATACTGTGACAGTAATGACAAATAGGTTGTTTTGTTTCGAAAGGTCCCATTTTGGAATTGTTCACCTGCACGTGGATAGGCAATGGAACATAAGTTTACATGTTGGATTTTTACCGTGGAAAAAAAAGGGCAGATTGGCGATGGAGCAATAGGTTAAAACACATCTATCAAAGTCCTATTGCTTTATTTTCCTTTTACTATTAATCTTTTAAATGCTTTCTGGCACTTCCTCATTGCCATGGCAATTTAAGCATTTCGGTGCAGATCCAAAAAAGTTAAAAAGATTAACTGTATTTATCATATATGCATTGAGACATCAAAAGATAGAGTGAAATGTGTGATTTGTGTCAACAACCAGCACACTCTTAGGATCGCACTGGTGCAACTGGTATGTGTCACCACACTCTTAGTGTCAACATAGCATGCCGACAACTTACTGACCCAAAACTGAAACCGTATATTTTCAGAAGCTTTTGAGGAAACTGGAGTATGCAGAGGAACCACAAGCAGTCATGAGGAGAACGTACAAACTACTTCAACAACGGCGAAAGTTGAACCTGGGCAGTGGTGTTTGTGGTGAACTATGTGCCTGTCTGGACACGCCCCCTTCTGACTGCTCCTGTGGCTCCTCCCACAGGCCCCTGTATAAAGGCGATCTGAGGCCTGACGCTCGGCCTCTCAGTCTCCAGGATGATGGTGGTCACTCACTCCTGGTTCCTTCTTCCAGTCAATAAAAGCCGATATCTCGCCTTACGTCTCAGAGTGAGTTATTGATGGTGCATCAGTGTTGCAAAGCATTACGCTAAATGTGATGCTACCATGATGCCCATTATAGATTTGAAGAGCCAGGCTAATGAACCATGTACATTTTTCTTTGAAAGTAGTATCAGTCCTGTGCAAACTCTCATTAAAAACCAGAAAACACTTGTGTGATTCACATCTGACAGCTGATGCTCATTTACACCTCAGAAGGACAAACAAGGGTATATCTTACACAGTGAATGGTAGGGCAATGAGGAGTGTGGTAGAACAAAGTGATATGGGAATACAGGTACACAATTCATGTAAATGAAGTTGGAGTGCAGAGAAAATTTACACGGATGCTGCCAGCTCTCGTGGACCTGAGAAATAAGGAAAGGTTGGATAGGTTAGGACTGTATTCTTTAGAACGTGGAAGACTGAGAGGAGTTTTGATAGAGGTACACAAAATTATGAGTGGTATTGCAAGGGTAGATGCAAGCAGGCTTTTTCCACTGAGGTTGGGTGGGACTACAACCAGAGATCATGGCTTAGGGGTGAAAGGTGAGATGTTTAAGAGGAACATGAGGGGAGACTTCTTCACTCAGAAGGTCATGAGAGTGTGGAATGAGCAGCAAGCACGTGGTCCATGCAAGCTAGATTTCAATGTTTAAGAGAAGTTTAATAGGTATGCAGATAGTATGGATATAGAGGGTGATTGTCCCAGTGCAGTTTGAAGGGCGTAGGCGGTTTAAGTGGTTCCAACATGGACTAGATGGGCAAAAGGACATGTTGCAGTGCTGTACTTCTCAGACTCTATGACAGCTGATACTTCATGCAGGTGGCTTTGCCCTCTACGGATGAAGACATCATTGAAAACGGCTGTGTCATCACTTTCAAGACAGACCTTCCAAACTACCTGCCAGATGACACAGAGTGGCTGGAAAAGCTGCCATTTCCAACCCATGTCATTTACAGCTGCTCCAGATGCTTCTGGAGGACTCCTGAGATACAACATTTGCAACCAGCCGCACAGAATCTGAAATACCCCACATCTTTCGATGTGAACTTTCCATGCTAGCTCTGTTTCTACCATACCCCTTAATTGAAGGTACATGGGACTAATACACAAAAGTGGAGCTGAGGTTAAAGATTAACTTGTTGAACAGTGGAGGAAGCCCAAGAGGTAATGTTACAGCTATATAGGACCCTGGTCAGACCCCACTTGGAGTACTGTGCTCAGTTCTGGTGGCCTCACTACAGGAAGGATGTGGAAATTATAGAAAGGATACAGAGGAGATTTACAAGGATGTTGTCTGGATTGGAGAGCATGCCTTATGAGAATAGCTTGAGTGAACTTGGCCTTTTCTCCTTGGAGCGATGGAGGATGAGAGGTGACCTAATAGAGGTGTATAAGATGATGAGAGGCATTGATCATGTGGATAGTCATTTTCCCAGGGTTGAAATGATTGCCACAAGAGGACACAGGTTTAAGCTGATGAGGAGTAGGTACAGAAATAAGTTTTTTACTCAGAGTGGTGAGTACGTGGAATGGGCTGCTGGCAATGCTGGTGGAGGCAGATATGATAGGGTCTTTTAAGGGACTTTTGGATCGGTACATAGAGCTTAGAAAAATAGAGGGCTATGGGTAAGCCTAATAATTCCTAAGGTAGGGACATGTTTGGCACAACTTTGTGGGCCGAAGGGCCTGTATTGTGCCGTAGGTTTTCTATGTTATGTGAAATAGACTACTCCTCTTTCTATTTCTTAATTGCTCTTTATTGACAACATTCGATCAACCCATCAAAACTAATCAATAAGCTTCAAGACCTTGGCCTCAATACCTCTTTGTGCAACTGGATTCTCAGTTTCCTCACTTGCAGACCCAAGTAAATTTGGTTTAAGCAAAAACATCTTCTCCACAATCTCCACCAGCACTGGTGCACCACAAGCCTGTGTGCTTACTCCCCTGTTCTAACTGCTTCATACCTCTGACTGTGAGGATAAGCACAGCTCCAATGCCATATTTAAATTTGCTGATGACACCACTGTAGTTGGCAGAATCAAAAGTGGTGAGAAATCAAGTTATAGGACAGAGATTGAGACAGAGGAAGAGGCGGAGCAAAGTAATAATGGTGGTTAACGGAAACAGCTCTAGTTCCATCTTTAATATCTTAATTTTTCCCTTTCAGGGTTCTTTGGAAGACCCTGAACTGGAGTTATACGCTGACTTTGGTTCTTTGCAGGAATGGAACTTGCTCTCAAGGTTTCATAACCGATGTTGTTGTTCAGCACACCAAGGGCTCGGCCTAAGAGTCTGGCTTGGATTTGGAAGCCTAAAATTGCGGGACTCTGGAGACGGGTGGATCGAGGGTCGGTGTCACAGCAGGAGACTAGTGTATTATCAGGGGAGTTGGTATATCTACTGCATGTCCGAAGACCCCAGATCCTTGAGACATTCTGGCACAGAGCTCTAAACAAACAGCATAAAGGACTTTTACCATCGTAAGCCAGCAAGATGTTTGTTATGTCTTCCTGCTTACTGGGAAAACGGAGACACCTCCTTCACCCGTATTAGGGAGAGAGAGAGAGCCTGTGGTATGTTGTATACCAGGTGAAACACAAAGTCTTTGGAGCAACTGGAAGTTTGTGTCTTTGCTATTGCTTTGTTCTCACTTGAGTGCTCGATGGTGGATAATGATACTTTTCTTTACCTGTGGCGGGAGGGGGACTGTTGCTTGCTGCCGCTTACACACGGGACGGAGGGGAGCTGGGGTGGGGGTACTTTAGGTTTCTAACATTTAACTGCCATTCATTCTTTGGGGCACTTCTCCGTTTTCCTGGATGGTTGTGAAGAAAAATTATTTCTCTGACATTGATGGATCCTTATGTAGCAGGATCCTCTTTTGAGTCAGTATGGGTGGAAGTCAGGAACAGGAAGGGAGCAGTTACTGTACTGGAGGTATTCTATAGGCCCCCTGGTAGCAGCAGAGATACCGAGGAGCAGATTGGGAGGCAGATTTTGGAAAGTTGCAAAAATAATAGGGTTGTTATCATGGGTGACTTTAACTTCCCTAATATTGATTGGCACTTGATTAGTTCCAAGGTATTAGATGGGGCAGAGTTTGTTAAGTGTGTCCAGGATGGATTCCTGTCACAGTATGTTGACAGGCCGACTAAGGGGAATGCCATACTAGATCTAGGATTAGGTAACAAACCACGTCAGGTCACAGATCTGTCAGTGGGTGAGCATCTGGGGGACAGTGATCACCACTCCCTGTCCTTTAGCATTATCATGGAAAAGGATAGAATCAGAGATGGCAGGAAAATTTTAAATTGGGGAAGGGCAAATTATGAGGCTATAAGGCTAGAACTTGCGGGTGTGAATTGGGATGATGTTTTAGCAGGGAGATGTACTATGGACACGTGGTCGATGTTTAAGGATCTCTTGCAGGATGTTAGGGATAAATTTGTCCCGGTGAGGAAGATAAAGAATGGTAGGGTGAAGGAACCATGGGTGACAAGTGAAGTGGAAAATCTAGTCAGGTGGAAGAAGGCAGCATACATGAGGTTTAGGAAGCAAGGATCAGATTGGTCTATTGAGAAATATAAGGTAGCAAGAAAGGAGCTTAAGAAGGGGCTGAGAAGATCAAGAAGGGGTCATGAGAAGGCCTTGGCGAGTAGGGTAAAGGAAAACCCCAAGGCACTCTTCAATTATGTGAAGAACAAAAGGATGACAGGAGTAAAGGTAGGACCAATTAGAGATAAAAGTGGGAAGATGTGCCTGGAGGCTGTGGAACTGAGCGAGTTCCTCAATGAATACTTCTCTTTGGTATTCACCATTGAGAGGGAACTTGATGATGGTGAGGACAATATGAGTGAGGCTGATGTTTTGGAGCATGTTGATATTAAGGGAGAGGAGGTGTTGGAGTTGTTAAAATACATTAGGATGGATAACTCCCCGGGGCCTGACAGAATATTCCTCAGGCTGCTCCACGAGGCAAGGGAAGAGATTGCTGAGCCTCTGGCTAGGATATTTATGTCCTCGTTGTCCACAGGAATGTTACCGGAGGATTGGAGGGAGGCGAATGTTGTCCACTTGTTCAAAAAAGGTAGTAGGGATAGTCCAGGTAATTATAGACCAGTGAGCCTTATGTCTGTGGTGGGAAAGCTGTTGGAAAAGATTCTTAGAGATAGGATCTATGGGCATTTAGGGAATCATGGTCTGATCAGGGACAGTCAGCATGGCTTTGTGAAGGGCAGATCGTGCCTAACAAGGCTGATAGAGTTCTTTGAAGAGGTGACCAGGCATATAGATGAGGGTAGTGCAGTGGATGTGATCTACATGGATGTTAGTAAGGCATTTGACAAGGTTCCACGTAGTAGGCTTATTCAAAAAGTCAGAAGGGATGGGATCCAGAGAAGTTTGGCCAGATGGATTCAGAATTGACTTGCCTGCAGAAGGCAGAGGGTTGTGGTGGAGGGAGTACATTCAGATTGGAGGGTTGTGACTAGTGGTGTCCCACAAGGATCTGTTCTGGGACCTCTACTTTTTGTGATTTTTATTAGCGACCTGGATGTGGGGGTAGAAGGGTAGGTTGGCAAGTTTGCAGATGCCACAAAGGTTGGTAGTGTTGTAGATAGTGTAAAGGATTGTCAAAGATTGCAGAGAGACATTGATAGGATGCAGAAGTGGGCTGAGCAGTGGCAGATGGAGTTCAACCCGGAGAGGTGGTACACTTTGGAAGGACAAACTCCAAGGCAGAGTACAAAGTAAATGGCAGGATACTTGGTAGTGTGGAGGAGCAGAGGGATCTGGGGGTACATGTCCACAGATCCCTGAAAGTTGCCTCACAGGTAGATCAGGTAGTTAAGAAAGCTTATAGGGTGTTAGCTTTCATAAGTTGAGGGATAGAGTTTAAGAGACGTGATGTAATGATGCAGCTCTAAAAAACTCTAGTTAGGCCACACTTGGAGTACTGTGTCCAGTTCTGGTTGCCTCACTATAGGAAGGATGTGGAAGCATTGGAAAGGGTACAGAGGAGATTTACCAGGATGCTGCCCAGTTTAGAGAGTATGGATTATGATCAGAGATTAAGGGAACTAGGGCTTTACTCTTTTGAGAGAAGGAGGATGAGAGGAGACATGATAGAGGTGTACAGGATATTAAGAGGAATAGACAGAGTGGACAGCCAGTGCCTCTTCCCCAGGGCATCACTGCTCAGTACAAGAGGACATGGCTTTAAGTTAAGGGGCAGGAAGTTCAAGGGGGATATTAGAGAAAGGTTTTTCACTCAGAGAGTGGTTGGTGTGTGGAATGCACTGCCTGAGTCAGTGGTGGAGGCAGACACACTAGTGAAGTTTAAGAGACTACTAGACAAGTATATGGAGGAATTTAAGGTGGGGGGTTATATGTGAGGCAGGGTTTGAGGGTCAGCACAACATTGTGGGCTGAAGGGCCTGTAATGTGCTGTACTATTCTATGTTCTATGTTCTAAATTGGACCTTCGAACCTTTGAAACTCTGAATGAATGGTGCCACAACAACAACCTCTTACTTAATGCTCCGAAGACCAAGGAGCTGATTATTGATCTCAGGAGGAGGAAACTGGATATCCATGAGTCAGTCCTCATCAGGGGATTCAAGGTCGAGAGGGTCAGCAATTTACAATTCCTTGGTATTATCTCTTCAGAGAACCTGTCCAGGACCCAGCACATAAGTGCAATAATGAAGAAAGCACTGCAGAGCCTGTACTTCCTTAAAGGTTTGTGAAGGTTCGGCGTGGCATCCAATGCTTTGACAAATTTCTACAGATGTGCAATGGAGAGCATATTGACAGGTTGCTTATAGCTTGGTATGGAAACACCAATGCCCTTGAACAGAAAATCCAATAAAAAGTACTGGGTACAGCCTAGTCCATCACAGGTGAAACTCCCCTCTCCACTGAGCACATCAATTGCAGGAGAGTGGCATCCATCATCAGGGACCCCTACCACCCAGGACTATTTTCACTCAAGAAGAAGATACAGAGGCCTCAGGAAACACCTTACCAGGTTCAGGAACAATTGCGACCCCTCAAACATCAGGCTCTTGAACAAAGGGGATGACTTCACTGAACTTAATTGTCCCATTTCTGAACATTTTCCACCACCTATGGACTTACTTTCAAGGACTCCTCATCTCATGTTCTTGATTTTTATTGCTTCTTTCTTTCTTTTTAAATTATTACTTTTTTTAATTTTGTATGTACATAGTTTGTTGTCTTTTGCACACTGGTTGTCTGCCCATCCAGATCAGTGCTGTCTGTCTTTGATTTTATTATGCCTCTTGGATGTCCTGAGTGTGCCCGTTAGAAAACGAATCTCAGGGTTGTATATACTGACATAACTCCTGTAAAAATGTTATTCGCTTTTCTCAGTTTCTTCTTCTCTGCTGCATGGGTTCCTAGGATGTGGCTTTCCATTCCAAGACATGGCGTGAATAGTTACGGGGCGAAGGTAGGATATTGGGGCTGAGAGGAAAATATGGTCAGCCATGATGAAATGCTGGAGCAGACTTGATGGGCCAAACAACCTAATTCTGTTCCTATACCTTAAGGTCTTATGAACATCAGAGATATTCTCCTTTTTTGAAGAAGGGTGATTCCGTCCCATTAGTATTGATGGTGCCCTCACTTGCACCTTCTCCATTTTACTACATCTGCCCTCACTCGCATCTTCTCCATTTCCCTACATCTGCCCTCACTTGCATCTTCTCCATTTCCCATACATCTGCTCTCACTCGCACCTTCTCCATTTCCCTACATCTGCCCTCACTCGCATCTTCTCCATTTCCCTACATCTGCCCTCACTCGCATCTTCTCCATTTCCCTACATCTGCCCTCACTTGCATCTTCTCCATTTCCCATACATCTGCTCTCACTCGCATCTTCTCCATTTCCCTACATCTGCCCTCACTCGCATCTTCTCTATTTCCCTACATCTGCTCTCACTCGCATCTTCTCCATTTCCCATACATCTGCCCTCACTCGCATCTTCTCCATTTCCCTACATCTGCCCTCACTCGCATCTTCTCCATTTTACTACATCTGCCCTCACTCGCATCTTCTCCATTTCCCTACATCTGCCCTCACTCGCATCTTCTCCATTTCCCTACATCTGCCCTCACTCGCATCTTCTCCATTTCCCTACATCTGCCCTCACTCGCATCTTCTCCATTTCCCTACATCTGCCCTCACTCGCATCTTCTCCATTTCCCATACATCTGCCCTCACTCGCATCTTCTCCATTTCCCTACATCTGCACTCGCCACATCTTCCCACTGCCTTAATAGTGATAGTGTTCCACTTGTCCTTACCTGTCACCTCATCATCACCCACAACCAACGCATTATCTTACGCAACTTTTGCCATCTCCATGGGGATCCAATCACTGAACTTATCTTCACCTCCCCCCTTTGCTTTCTGTAAAGATTGCTCCCCCCGTGATTCCCTTGCCCATTCATTCCTCCCCGCTAATCTCCCTCCAGGCACTTACACCTGCAAGTGGCCTAAGTTACACACCTGGCCATACACCTCTTCCCTCACCTCCGTTCAGAACCCCGGACAGTCCTTCCATGTCAGGCAGCACTTCACACATGAATATACTGGGGTTGTTTATTGTTTCCAATGCTCCTAATATGACTACTTCCACATTACTCAGACCCTTCGTAAGTTAGGGGACTGCTTTGTTAAACACCTCTGCACCATTCGCTACAAGTGAGACTTTCTGGTGGCCAAACATTTTAATTCCGATTCCTATACCGTTTCTGATGTGTCGGTCTGTGATGTCCTATGGACTCGATTTCAGGGACTCGGCATTTATTTATTTATTTGTTTGTTATTATTTGTTTCTTTTTGTCTTTTGCACAGTGGTTGTTTTTTACCCTATTGCTACAAGATTCTTATTTTTCTCATTTAAAGATACACCATGGTAACTGGCTTTTTGGGTTCAATGTGCCTGTGCCACCCAATTATACCCAATGCAACCGATTAAACAACAATCCTGTACATCTTTAGAAAATGGGAGGAAACCGGAGCACCTGGAGGAAATCCATGAAGTTAAGGGGAGAACGTACAAACTGCTTCAGGCAGTAGCAGGAATTGAACCCATGTTGCTGGTGCTGTAAAGCATTACACTAACCGTTACTCTTCCATGCCTCTTCTAAGCACAGTACTGATGTTATTTGCAAGGTAAAAGGTACAAGGTTCATCAGCCTGGCTCTTCAAATCCACCAGGATCTGCAACAAAGTGCTGAGGATACCATGGCAACAGGGAAGTTCAAGAAGGCAATGAGAGGATGCAGTTGCTGGAAATCCAAAGCAACACACACAAAATCATACATCTTTATGGGAGGAGATGGGAGCACCAGGAGGAAATCCACATGAACATAAGGAGAACACAGAAAGTCTTTATAGACAGCAGCAGAAATTGAACCCGGGTCACTGGCACTAACTGCTATGCCACCATGATGAACATGAGCAATTGTTCATTTGGAAGATCAGTTATCATTTTTCCTTCGGATCCAATTGTGTGATATTTGCAGTGTACCCAAATGAGATATACATTTAACTCGATGGTGACGTAACTGTGACGCCCCAATATCTCTGTGCTTTATAACCATATTTCCATAGCAACACCACCACCATAATGTCTGATCTGATTGCATCCTCAGTTCCCTATTCTGCTCCCTAAATTTATGATTGCTTGGCCAGATTCACCTCCAGCTCCATCTGTAAATTTGTAAAAGTCGCCATCGTAGTGGGCTAGATCTCAAATAACGATGTGTCAGAGCACACAAAGGAGACAGAGAGGCAAAGCCAATATCGTTCAACAGGAGATGATAAAAAAATCCTAAAACATTGCCTTGTCTTTTACTTTCCAAGTGGACAGTTGTAAACTTCAAAAATACAACTGCAGGTACTGTGGATCAAAGAATACGTACACGACGCTGGAAGAACTCAGCAGGTCAGGCAGCATCTGTGAGAAAAGAGTAGCCAACGTTTTGGGCCGAGACCCTTCATCAGGAAACGCCTGATATTCCTTATGTTCCTGATGAAGGGTCTCGGCCCGAAACTTTGGCTACTCTTTTCTCACAGATGCTGCCCGACCTGCGAAGTTCTTCCAGTGTCGTGTATGTATTCAGTTGTAAACTTGTTGTGGTTCCTTTCTAATTCTGACTCTTTCTACAAGTTGCTAGGAAGTTAAAGTCCAAACTTAATAAACTAGAACCTGACAAGTGTTGCAATGAACAGGAAAGGATGTATTTCATTAAGAACCACAGATGCCAACTCTTTTTTTATTCTGTTTCTCTGATGCTTATCTCAAAAACTGCCGAGCCAACTATTCACCAATATGGTCTTGAAAGTAAGTCAAGAGAAACAATCCAATATATCCCATTGTTTCAGCGAACATCTAATCTACAGTGTCAGCTAAATCAAATCCTGACAAATTAAATTTAAAAGCATCCTGAGATTGGACCACTTCTAACTTTTTTAAACTAAAAGTTCACCAAAAGATAAATGTAATTTTAGGAGATTAAACCAAATCTTAATCCTTTTTCTATACCCACATGCAGCAAACTTTTAATACTTTTGCAGGATGTGGATGTTGCTGGTGAGGTGCTTAATGCCAGTCCTCAATTTCTTCTGAACTTCAGGATCTGAATCAGACTTAGGTTTAATATCATCAGCGTGTGCCATGAAATCTGTTGTCTTTGTGGCAGCAGTACAATGCAATATGTAATAAAAGGAAAATGCTGTGATTTACGGTGAGTGTGTGTGTGTGTGTATTTATATATATATATATATATATATATATATATATAAATAGTTAAATTAACTAAGTTGTGCAAAAATAGAAATTTTAAAAAGTAGCAAGGTTGTATTAATAGGTTCAATGGCTATTCAGAAATCAGATGGCAGAGGGAGAGGTTTTCCTGAATCATTGAGTGTGTGCCTTCAGGCTTCTGTACCTCCTCCCTGATGGTAGAAATGAGAACAAGTGAAATGAGAACAAATGAGAACATTACATAAATTAACATTAATTTAGGTCTTCCTAGCCATTGGATCTCACTGTTAATTTAGGTGTTATGGAGGCCTGTGTGATAGGAGCCCTTAATGATGGACTCTGACTTCTTGAGGCATTGTTCCTTGAAGGTGTCCTGGAAACTGCGAAGGCTAGAGCCTGTGATGGAGCTGAGGACTTATACAGTTCTCTGCAGCTTACTTCTAACTTGTGCAGTCGCACATTCCACATACCAAATAGCCATGCAGCCAGTTAGAATGATCTCCACAGTACATCGGTAGAAATCCGTGAGTGCCTTTGGTGGCATACCAAATCTCTTCAAACTTCAAATGCAACATTGCCGCTGGCATGCCTTCTTTGTATCTGCACCAATTTGTTCGGTCTAGGTTAGATCATCAGAGATATTGACATCCCGGAAAATGCTCACTCCGGACCTTGGAGGTTGGGGTCCAGTGGTACGAATAGTCATCACAACTGAGGTCTTCCTTGGCTGCAGTGGATGACCATCATGTCTTCTGTGCCTTGCCGTGCCTTTCACTCTCCATGAAGTGTTACAGAGCCACCTTCCTAGCCATTGGATCTCACTGTTGATCACACCTACCCAGTTATTATGTTGCTCCTTGGCAGAGTGTGACCTTCAGAGGAACTCAACCCCTTGTACTCTGAATCTGAATGGTCTTGAAAGTTTCTTAGCATACACTGAGGACTAATTGTAGTGATAATAGGCATGAAATTCTGCAATACTGGATCTCACTGTTGATCACACCAACCCAATTATTATGTTGCTCCTTGGCAGAGTGTGACCTTCAGAGGAACTCAACCCCTTCTAGTCAAAAAAAAATGAATATTCTGTTTCAAAACACACTCTGTGCTGGAGGAGCTCAGCAGATCAGACTGCATCTATGGCTAAGATAAACAGTGGACGTTTCAGTCTGAGACTCTTTATCAGGACTGGAATGTCAACTGTTTATTCCCATCCATAGTCGCTGCTGACCAGCTGAACTCCTCCTCACAGTGTATGTATTGCTCTGGATTTCCAGGATTTGCAGTGCCTCTTGTATCTAATCAGTTTTCTTGGTGCAACACACAGAAAGTGCTGGAGGAGCTCTCAGGCCAATTGTGTTATGAAGAATAAGTTATGTCTTTATTCTTTGGAGCGTAGAAGGTTGAGGGGGGACTTGATAGAGATATTTAAAATTATGAGAGGGATAGACAGAGTTGACGTGGATAGGCTTTTTCCATTGAGAGTAGGGGAGATTCAAACAAGAGGACATGAGTTGAGAGTTGGGGGCAAAAGTTTAAGGGTAACACGAGGGGGAATTTCTTTACTCAGAGAGTGGAGCTGTGTGGAATGAGCTTCCAGTAGAAGTGGTAGAGGCAGGTTCGGTATTGTCATTTAAAGTAAAATTGGAAAGGTATATGGACAGGAAAGGAATGGAGGGTTATGGGCTGAGTGCAGGTCGGAGGGAGTAGGTGAGAGTAAGCGTTCGGCATGGACTAGAAGGGCCGAGGTGGCCTGTCTCCGTGCTGTCATTGTTATATGGTCAGGCAGCATCAATGGAGGCAAGTGTACAGTCAATGATTTGGGTGAGATCCTTCATCAGATATGGAAATGAAGGAGGCAGAGGCTGGAATAAGAATGTGGGGAAAGGGAAAGGAGTTCAAGCTGGCAGGTGATAGGTGAGACCAGGTGCGCAGGAAGGTGTACATGTGGGGAGAGCGGAGATGAAGTAAGAACTTGAGAAAGGACAGGTAAAACCAGGTGACTGTTCTTTCCCCTCCACAGCCATTGCCTGACTTGCTGAGTTCCTCCTGCACTCTGTGTTGTGACAACTGTACTTGGTTCTGGAAAAAAAAAGCTTTCTCTTCATAGTAAGATGAATCAGCTATGCTAATACTGCAGATTAAACAAGGACAGAATATTTGAACACCTTTTCTCATTTTCTGAAGCCAATTTAAATAAAAATGTGCCCATGTTGTAGATTCTTGAAAATTAGCATTTTATTAACAATGTGTGCTGCATGTTAATTAAGCTTTGTTTTGCTCCGTGTAATAAAGCAATGTCAAAACTCAAAAAAAGCTAAATTTCGTGTAGCCAAGAATTAATCACACCTGCTAACTTTAATATTATTAAGAACTTGCAGAATTTCATGCTTATTATTGCTACAAACACCTCTGTGTATTCTAAGAACCTTCCAAGACCTTTCAGATTCAAATTGAGATTAAGATTCATTAATCACATTTGCATCAAAACCTACAGTGAAAGGTGTCATTTGCATTAACAACCAACACACCCTATGATGTGCAGGGGCAGTTCACCAGGGTCACCGCACACCCCGGGGTTAATATAGCCATGGTGGCATAGTGGCTGGCACAACGCTTTACAGTAAAGGCAATCTTGGTTCAATTCCCACCACTGCCTGTAAGAAGTTTGCATATCCTCCCCACGAAAATGTGGGTTTCCTCCGAGTGCTACAGTTTCCTCTCACAGTCCTACATTCTCGTAGATAAGTTAATCGGTCATTGTA
The DNA here is from genome assembly GCF_030144855.1 of Hypanus sabinus. Classification (NCBI taxonomy): domain Eukaryota; kingdom Metazoa; phylum Chordata; class Chondrichthyes; order Myliobatiformes; family Dasyatidae; genus Hypanus; species Hypanus sabinus. The sequence goes on from NC_082706.1 coordinate 197,889,614, forward strand.
AATTGTCCCACGATCAGGCTAGGATTAAATTGGGGGACTGCTGAGTGGTGTGGCTCAAAGGGCCTGAATAGCCTATTATGTGCTGTATCCCAGTAAATAATAAATAGACCTGGATGTTCAGAACAAAACAAGACACAGAACACCACGCAACAACAACAGCCACAGAACAATACATCAAGAACAAAACAACCCCTTTCCCACACTGCCACACACACACAGACAGGCCTTCAACACCAGGATAGGCCTCCAGGCTTTCCGTCCTTGGCCCAAGACTCTCAGTCATCGGGCCTCAAACTTCCAGTCTCTGGCCCGGGCTCACACTCAAACTTCAAGAAGAGATATGCAACAAATTATAAGCTCAGTCAAGTAAAGGAGTAGGGAGTATTATAATTCACTGGGCTCATTGTTGGACTAAGGATTACCTCTACTTGCCATACGTATATCAAAATACAGAGCAAAATGCATCATTTGCCATCAAATCAAATCAGCGTGCAGCCTACAATTGTTTCCATGCTTCCAGCACCAACAAAGCATGCCCACGACTCACTGACTCGACCCCATACATCTTTGGGATGTGGGACGAAATAGGAGATAGGAGAACTGAGAGGAAACCAACATGGTCACAGAGAGATTGTACAAACTCCATACAGACTGCAGCAGGAGTCAAACCCATTTTTAAAGAGATTCTGTAGCTGCCACGCTACCGTGTCTTCCCTGTTTTCACAGGTAAGCAAAATAGGGACCAGATTTTGGAGTTGGGGTTTGAGAGAACTGCTTAAGTTTTGGGGCCAATGAGACAGTTGTTGAAAACGTGTAAGGGTAGAGGGGTCTGAGGAAGGGAAGCAAGTGATGAGGGGGTTGTGTGGGATAGTGCAGGGATGATGGTCAAGACGAGACAGATAAGCAGGGAGAATAATGAAGGCAGGAATCCTATCACTCCAGCACTATAAGAATATTTATGACCTGGGTGGGATGCATGGAGAGAGGTGAGGGGAGCTGGGAATATCGACGTGATCATTCGATCAAGAGGAATGCAATTAAAAGATAGTGACACAAATGTGATATTTGGGAGGGAAGGAAAATAACCTGGAGAATGTGAAGGAGCAGAACCTGCAAAAAAGAAGATTACAATAATTCCCACTTCTGTCTGTAGGGTGTCCGTACGTTCTTGCCGTGACTGCATGGGTTTTCTCCGGGTGCTCCAGTTTCCTCCCACAGTCCAAAGACGTACCTGTTGGTAGGTTATTTGGTCATTGTAAATTGTTCTGTGCTGTCTCTCAATAAACAAATAAACATCTGAGGGGTGGGAGAAGCAGCTGGGAAAAAGGGAAAATAGAAACCTGCTCAGAAACTAACATTCCTGCCAGTCCTTGTTCTACATTTTGAACCAGCTTACTCTTTTGGTTATCCGCAGAGCCCAACGTGTGTGAGTCTGAAAATCTGGGGTCAAAGACCAAAGGCCTGGAGCCAGCTGGTGGACTGTCCTGGGGATGGAGGCCTCTCTGGAGTTTGTGACTGGGTGGGTGGGTGGTTGGGACGAGAAGAGGCTTGGTATGCTGTTCTTGTTTTGTACTGTTTTGTTGTTAGTGTTGCTGCCTGTGTTGTTTTGTGGAACATTGTGGGCATAATTGCCACCAGAAAGTAAGGTCACCCTTGCAGGCTACTCTGGCTCATCCTTGGGTAAGCTGGTTGTTAACGCAAATGACACACCTCTCTGTACGTTTCGATGCACAGACAATGAATAAATAAACCTAAATCAGAATTTGAATCTGTCAGAATGAATGGTCTTCCCATACAAAGGAACTCTTTTGAACCCCAGTGCATTGTAGGAAATATGGCAAATTATAAAGCAAAAGACTGAAATCCTCATAATAAACTAAACGATCACTAAATCTTGTGCAATGTGCAAGAACCATAATTTTCGGATTTTCAAAATCCATATTAGAATATAAAATGGATGTTTTCCAGCCTTTTAACAAATTGATAGTAAAAGATATGATTGGGCCTTACTGCTCTTGTGTGCAATTGATAGGATGCCTAACCTACCATGACTTTGCACAATATTGATAATCAACCAAACCTAATCAATCACAGGATGACTGCAGTACAAGGCTCTGTGAAGTGCAGCTTCACTCCTGCTTGCCAGAGTCATTAAAAATGAACAAGAGCATTGACGACTGATCATTGACCGGATGCACAAGCGGCATTAATTGTCAACACTTAATTTTACAATAGAAGCACAATCAGCACCATTATAAAAATTAATGAGTAAGGTGAAATGACTTGGCACAATGCAATTCAATATTTTCACATACGTTCACATGAATAATTTACACTTCATTTGCTACACCTGTTCACCAATGTAAATATCTGATCAACCAATCATGTGGCAGCAACTCAATGTATAAAAGCACGCAGACATGGTCAAGAGGTTCAATTGTTGTTTGGATCAAACATCAGAATGGGGAAGAAATGTGATCTAAGTGACTTTGACTGAGGAGGGATTGCTGGTGCCAGAATGGGTGATGTGAGTATCTCAGAAACTGCTGATCTCCTGGGATTTCCACATACGATGTGCAATGCAGTATTCGTGTATATGGCTGAATGACAAATAAACTTCAACTTGAACTTTAACTTGAATAACCATGCATTACAACAGTGGTATGCAGAAAAGCATCTCAGAGTGCACAACACATTCAACCTTGACGTGATTAGGCTACATCAGTAGGAGACCACTTATGTAACTAATAAAGTGTATATCATAATTGTAAAATAATATTGGGACTGAAAATCTGGATATTGCATTGGAAAAACTTTAATAGTAGTTGGCAATCTGTAGGTGCCAGCTGTCATCTAGTTTCCCTTATACCAAGTGTGCTGAAATGCTTAGAGAGGTTGGCGATGAGACATATTTGAAGACAGAATATTATACTGATGATCAGCGAGACCTTGGGGTCCATGTCCATAGGACACTCAAAACTACTTTGCAGTGTTGTTAAGAAGGCATATGGTGTGTTGGCCTTCATCAGTCATGGGACTGAGTTTAAGAGCTGTGAGGTAATGATACAGCTATATAGGACCTTCGTTAGACCCCTCTTGGTGTACTGTGTTCAGTTCTGGTCACCTCATCACAGGAAGGATATGGATGCTATAGAGAGAGTGCCGAGGAGACTTACAAGGAAGTTGCCTGGATTGGGGAACATCCCTTATGAGAACAGGTTGAGTGAATTTGACCTTTTCTCCTTAGGGTGATGGAGTATGAGAGGTGACCTGACAGAGGTGTATACGATGATGAGTGGCATTGATCATGTGGATAGCAGAGGCTTTTTCCTAGGGCTGAAATTGCTGTCATGAGTGCGCATAGTTTTAAGGTGCTTGGAGGTAGGAACAAGGGGAATGTCAGAGGTAAGTTTTGCACACAAAGCGGTACTGCCAGGGAAGGTGGTAGAGGTGGATACAATAGGGTCTTTTAAGAGACTCTTAGATAGGTACATGGAATTTAGAAACATAGAGGCCTATGCAGTAGGGAAATTCTAGGCAGCTTCTAGAGTAGGTTACATGGCTGGCACAACATTGTGGGCCGAAGGACCTGTAATGTGTTGTGGATTTCTATGTTTCTATTTAACTCCTGCCTGAGAAATGACCTGGGTCTGCTCCACTGCAGATGCCATTTCATTGGCTCTTCACTCAATTGTGGAACATCTGGACAGCAAAGGTTCATTTATTATCAGAGTTTACAACTCTGAAATTCTTCTCTTCCAGATAGCCACAAGACCAAGAAAGAAAAGAGAGGCAGCACAATCATCAACCCCCAAATCCTCCCTCCTCACACAAAAAAACTCAGAAATTGAACAGGCACAGCAATGCCCAAATCACTCCTCCTCCCCCTCCCCCACACACAAAAAAAAAACAAGAAAGATTGGACAAAAAAACACAGAATATAGAAAAATGTAAGATTGGAAAAATTCTATAGTGCAGTTCCATAACCAAAATGCAGAAAACCTGGGTGGTATTCTCCAGACACAGCGGTAGGCCTTTCCTCCTGCAGCAGCAGAGTGATCCCACCAGTGATCAAAAGGCAGTCTCCCCTCTCTCTGTACCAGAGTGAACTCACCAGCAGCCAAAAGGCAGGCAATCAGTGTTCAGCTTCTGCACACCCCTTTATGTTTCAATCTCCCTTGTTGCTTTATTTGGTGAAATGGAGTCAAACATTGGACCCCACCAGTGGCCTTCTTGCCACGAGGTTCCTGCATGCTGCCACTGCCTCCTGAAATCCCCTTGGAGATGGCAGAGCACTGAATCACCCAAACAATTTCCAAGCTGTAAATCCCAGGCTACAACAGTTCCAGAATCACATTCAAGGTGAAAAACAAATGCAAAAGACTTAAAAGAACTGAAATATATGGTTTTGTAAGCTATCCAGATAATGTTGACTGAAGGAGTGTTGTACTCAGGGGACATCTTGACCGAAAGTATATATCAGGATGCTCTTATTGACTGCAGTTCTGCATTCAATACTATCATCCCTTCAAAGCTTATCAATGAGCTTCAAGATGTTGGCCTTAGTACCTCCTTTTGCAATTGTATCCCCAATCATATGGCATATGGATAATAGAAAATGTAGCACTATGCAGGAGGGTTGGGTTAGATTGATCTTAGAGTCAGTTAAAAGGTCGGCACAACATCATGGACTGAAGAGTCTGTACTGTACTGTAATTCTCTGCATTGTGCATCTCCACACAGGGCACTGTCACAAGAAAACAGCATCCATCATCCAAACCCCAACCTTCCAGGCCATGTTCTCTTCTCACTGCAGGCTTTAGGAAAAATGTACAGGAGCCTGAGATTCAGGGACAGTTATTACCCCCTCAGCCATCGGGCTCTTGAAACAGAGGAGATGACTTCAATCAACATCACTTGCCCCATCAATGGACTGTTTGCTGAACTTTCTGACACAGCTTCAAATGACTCTTCATCTTGTGCTCTCGATATTATTGTTTATTTAATTATTTCTTTTATACTTGCATAGACTGTTGTCTTTTGCGCATTGGTTGTTTGTCCATCTTTTAGGAAAAGGTCTTCCAATAATTCTCATATTTACTGTGAATACCTGCAAGAAAACGATTCAGTGTTCTATATGGTGACTTGATTGTATTTTGATAATAAATTTATTTTGAACCTTAAAAAAGGAAGACATCTCCTTTGTCCTAGAATGAAAGGCCTCATCCTGAGAGCAGATGTGGTGGAGATGGAGGAATTGAGAGAAAGGGATAGCATTTTTGCAGGAGACAGGGTGGGAGGAGGAATAGTCTAGGTAGCTGTGGCAGTTAGTAGGTTTGTAGTAGATGTCGGTGGATAGGCTGTCTCCAGAGATAGAAACAGAAAGATCTAGAAAGGGGAGGGAGGTGTCGGACATAGACCAGGTGAATTTGAGGGCGGGGTGAAAGTTGGAGGCAAAGTTAATGAAGTCGACGAGATCAGCATGTGTGCAGGAAGCAGCACCGACGCAGTCATCGATATAACGCAAGAAAAGAGGAGGACAGATACCGGTGTAGGCTTGGAACATAGATTGCTCCACATGGCCGACAAAAAGGCAGGCATAGCTAGGACCCATGCGGGTGCCCATGGCTACACCTTTAGTTTGGAGGAAGTGGGAGGAGCCAAAGGAGAAATTGTTAAAGGTGAGGACTAACTCCAAGAGGTGGAGAAGAGTGGTGGTAGTAGGTGACTGGCTGGGTCTGCTTTCAGGATGAGGCCTTTCATTCTAGGACAATGGAGATGGTCCTCCTTTTGTAAAGAAAGGGGCTTCCCTTCGTCCACTATCAACTCTGCCCTCCATCGCATCTCCCGTATTTCATGCACATCTGCCCTCACCCCATCCTCCCGCCAGCCCACCAGGGATGGAGTGCCCCTGCTCCTCACCTATCACCCTACCAGCCTACAGATCCAATGTATAATCCTCCGTAACTTCCGCCACCTCCCACTTGATCCCACCACCAACCACATCTTCCCTTCCCCCCGACTCTCGGCTTTCCACAGGGATTGCTCCCTTCACGACTCCCTTGTCCATTCATCCACCCCCCCCCCCATCCCTCCCCACTGACCTCCCGCCGGGCACTCATTCCTGCAAACGGAAGAAGCGCTACACCTGCCCCCACACTTCTTCCCTCACCCCCATCCCAGGCCCCAGACAGTCCTTTCAGGTGAGGCACCACTTCACCTGCGAGTCAACTGGGGTGATATACTGTATCCGGTGCTCCCGATATGGCCACTTATACATTGGGGAGACCCGCCGCAGACTGGGAGACCGTTTCACTGAACACTGGTGCTCGGTCCTCCAGCGGTGGCAGGATCTCCCTGTGGCCACACACTTCAATTCCACAGACCACTCCCACTCCAACATGTCTGTCCACGGCCTCCTCTACCGTCAAGATGAGGCCACACGCAGGTCGATGGAGCAACACCTTATCTCCCACCTAGGTAGCCTCCTACCTGCCGGCATGAACATCCAACTCACAGACCTCCGTTGACACCCCTGTCCCCCCCTTACCCCATCCCTATCTATTATTTTAGTCTGGTTCTCTTTCTCTCTCTTTTTCCCCCCTCACTATAATCTCTCCCCCCAGCCCTACCTTTCTTTCTCTTTTATTTCCCATAATTCTCCACCTTCCCCCTAGCCCATTTCTCTCCAGCCTATCACTTCCCAGCTCTCTACTTTATCCCTCCCCCCACTTCTTATCCCCCCTCGACCATCCCATATTACTTCACTCCTGATGAAGGGTTTCGGCCCAAAACGTCATTATTACCTCCTCCCATAGCTACTGTCCGGCCTGCTGAGTTCTGCCAGCATTTTCTGTTTTTTATTTATTTCCAGCATTTGCAGATTCACTCGTGTTATATTTACAGACATTAACTTAACCAAAGAGACAGAAAAAAAAAAGAAGAGAAAAAAAAACAGAAGGGCCAATTACAATTAACAGCCAAATCTGCAAATGTTGGAGCTCAAATCTTCCAAATGCCATCTTCACCATCCTCGGCAGACCTCAGCGCCTGGGGCTCCATCAAATCACACATTTTTACTGGAACGAATCCTACGGCTGGTTCTCTCCAGCATCTTCTCTCCTCATCTCCTGCCAGACAAAGTTCTTGACCTACACCAGTGTCAGTTACAAAATCTTCTCTAGAACCTTCTCCCAGTTCCACTCTCCTGAATGAATAACACACATTCCTAATCATCCCTTATCCTTAATGGTAATCCGAACACCACCAGTAGACATATGGCTTTCTACATAAAGCCTATTACATGAGATACCCTACAATATTAGCAGTAAAACGTTTACCAGGGTGTTACATATGTAAATGGGAAACAAATGGAAGATGGCTCCAACATCAATTGATAATCCTTCCGGTAAAAATTTGCCTCCCCTTTTTCCTCTTTTTCCCATTCCCTACTCTGTCATCTTATCTCTTCTCCTCACCTGCCTATCACCTTCCCCTAGTGCCCCTCCTCCTTCCCTTTCTCGATAGTCCACTCTTCTGTCAGATTTCTTCCTCTCCAGCGCTCTATCATTCCCACCCATCTTTTCATTCCATTTTGCTAAATTAAAGGACCTCAATCTGAAAGAAGATACTGATTATTCAGATATTAGAGTTACAGTTTATTTTGCCAAGCGGAGCTACACTCATTAGGTTCCAACGTAGGTGCTTCCATGTTTCCTATATAATAAATATGTCTGTGATTAAATAAAGCCAACATCATCAAAAAGTAGGAGTTAGTCCTCTTTTGTGTGGGCTAAATGCACATTCTCGTACTAAATGTGTATTGAAATCTGCTGATACTGAATTGGTCCAAGAATCTTCAGGAATATCCATTTCAAACTCTATATTTCACTAAGAGATTGAAGATATTTGGTTTGTCACATAAAACACTCGAAAGTCTACAGATGTACTATGAAGAGCATTCTGCCAAGCTGCATCTCTGTCTGGTATGGGGAGGTGCTACAGGACAGGATCTTAAGAAGCTACAGAAAGTTGCAAAATTAGTCAGCTCCACCGTGGGTACTAGCCTCATAGTATCTAAGACATCTTCAAGGAGCGTTGCTTCAGAAAGGCGGCGTCCGTTACTGAGGAACCCCCCCCCCCCCCATCACCTACGACATGCCCTTGTCTCATTGTTACCAGCAGGAAGGAGACACACAGTGATTCAAGAATGGTTTCTTCCCCTCTACCATCCAATTTCTAATGGACATTGAACTCATGAACACTACCTCACATTTTTTTCTGTTTGTGCACTATTTTAATTTAACTATTTAATATATACACACACACACACACACACACACACACACACACACACACACACACACACACACACACACCACACACACACACACACACACACACACACACACACACACACACACACACACACACACACACACACACACACACACACACACACACACGTATATATATATACCCCAGTGTATCCTAGCTGAGTGCTTCTTTCTGTCAATTGGGATATAAAGTAGGTCCACAATTCACAAAGAAACCAATAGGAGAGATGATAGCAAAATCAGCAAATACTGTAAATCTGATTTGTCAAAGAAATACACCATTAACTGAAAAGCAAAAGTACTGCAGATCCTGAAATCTGAAATTTCTTAACAGTGAGTGGAGTCTGTGGAGATAGATGAAAGCTTCTGATTAATGGTCATCAAGCCAAGCAGTTAATTCTGTTTATGTCTCACAGATGCTGTCTGATCTGCTGAATATTTCCAGCATCTTCTGTTCACAGTTGACCTTGTATTTGTTCGATTGTAATGTCATTAGCTCACATTTTCAGCAATTTGCCAGGCAACATATACAGGCAACAAAACATATAACAGAAATCTAATGAGTGGTGCAAGTGTCTTGGGCACATATATATCACTAAGCCTTTTATATATATATATATATATCTCACTATATCACTAAGCTTTTTACACAGTTCTGTATTTATCAACGTGGAACAGAGATTAAGTTTGTAAATCTGGTAAGAGCAAAAGATACTGAGAATGGCAAGGCTGTGGGAGTGATGTGAGATTGGTGGCATAGAAGAGGTGCCAGTTGTGGAGGTTGGCACAAGTATAGTCACATCCAGTCCTGAGACACTAGGCAAAGTAATTTGATTCAAAACAATTAGCTCATTGATCATTGCAGAATGTCTGCTTGGTGCTTCCCACTCCCTTCCTCTTCCTTCCCCTTTTCCAAACCATGATTCCCCTCTCTCTGCCCATGTTCCTGCTCTCAGTCCGTGATAGAAATGCTTATCAGAATCAGGTTTATCATCACTCACATATGCAATGAAATTTGTATTTGCAGCATCAGTAAAGTGCAATATGTAATATGCTGTAAGGTTTCACTGCTAATGTAATGGCTTGGAAGTCAAGTCAAGTCATCATTTTTATTGTCATTTCGACCATAACTGCTGGTACAGTACATGGTAAAAATGAGACAACGTTTTTTTCAGGACCATGGTGTTACATGACACAGTACAAAAACTAGACTGAACTACGTAGAAAACAACGCAGAAAAAAAAACTACACTAGAATGTAGACCTACCCAGGACTGCATAAAGTGCACAAAACAGTGCAGGTATTACAATAAATAATAAACAAGACAATAGAGCAGTAAGGTGTCAGTCCAGGCTCTGGGTATTGAGGAGTCTGATAGCTTGGGGGAAGAAACTATTAAATAATCTGGTCGTTAGAGCCCGAATGCTTCGGTGCCTTTTCCCAGATGGCAGGAGGGAGAATAGTTTGTATGAGGAGTGGGTGGGGTCCTTCATAATGCTGTTTGCTTTGCGGATGCAGCATGTAGTGTGAATGTCCGTAATGGTGAGAAGAGAGACCGCGATGATCTTCTCAGCTGACCTCACTATCCGCTGCAGGGTCTTACTTCTCTGCTGAGGTAATGGTTTCTCTGTAGTAGCGATGTTTATGCTGTGACTGGAGATAACAGGGCATGCTAGCTAGTGAGCAGGATGCTGTTCTTTCTTGTATGTCTGGGAGCCAGGAAGTCGGGGTCTTTTGCCGGGGAGATGTGAGGAGAGAAGGTGCGAATGGAGAGAGTTGGTAGACCTCGGACAGAGTGGACTTGGAGCGAGGGACCGAAGGTCAGCGATGATTGGAGAAGGTCAATGGTGGATGAACGGCCTTATCAGTGAGCTCCAACTTTGCGCAGTAGACTGTTTCATGAGATTGGGCACTTTTTCTCTGAAATCAGCCTGGTGGAGAGAGTTGGCAAAGATCTGGTAGATTGATTCCAGGGATGATGGACTTTTCAGGTGAGATTCAGCAGATTGAACCTTAAATTCAGATTGGAAGAATGAAGGGTGAATTTATCTAAGCATACAAAGCTCTTTGTACAGATTTGTACTGAGATTATCACTAGGTAGGTGTATAGAAATAAGGGTCAGATTATCAAAACAAGACAGTTGTGGAGGCTCAGTCACTGACTATATTTTGGACAGAAAGGGAGATTACTAGATTTTCAAAGAACCACAGAACATAGAGTTAAAGTAGGAAATTGGTGCTGAGGAAAGAATTAACTGTGAACTTATTGAAGGCAGTAAAAATGGTCTTGTCTTATTTCAAGTTCTAATATTCGAAGACCATTTTTACTGCCTTCAAAAAGTTCACAGTTGATTCTTCCCTCAGCACCAATTTCCTACTTTAACTCTATGTTCTTTTATTTTATTTTTATAAAATTTTATTGTAATCATTTTATTATAACAGTACATATGCATAAGTCACCATCTACTACTCTGCTTCAGGCAGATGGGGCTTGTCAGCCTTAGACGGCAGCCCTCCTCAGAGAAGGAAAACTCTGATTTTAAACTTCCACTGTCTTGTGGCCAGGCCCACCCATGAGAAAGGTTTTAGGAGTAAACCCTGAGGAAAAAATCCAGAGCCGGGATCCCTAATGCAGTTTGATGTTGTTTACAACTTCACTCTGGCAACCTCTACGATTACACTGGAGCCAAGCTGTATATGCGCTTGCCCTTCCCTCAGACTACGTCAGTAATGTGGAGAGGGGGAACCCGCTGCATGGGCAACAGCCGGTTCTTCAAATCTTCCCGCCCAGGCTTGTGCTCTGGAGAGGACACAGTCAACCAGAGGCACAAACCCATGATCCCCTGGGATCAACGGCTGCCTAAAAACACTACCCTGATAGTTACTTCCTTGCAGGCATTCAAAGTAGAACAAAGAAATACATTAGAATCAATGAAAAACTATGAACGACTGACAAAAATTAGATGTAAAGAAAAAATCAATCTGTGCAGATACACAAAAAAAATAGCAGAATCAGAATCAGCAAGCACGAGGAAATCTGCAGATGCTGGAAATTCAAGCAACACACACAAAATGCTGGTGGAACACAGGAGGCCAGGCAGCATCTATAGGGAGAAGCACTGTCAATGTTTCGGGCCAAGACCCTTCGTCAGGACTGACTGAAAGGAAAGATAGTAAGAGATTTGAAAGTAGTGGGGGGGAGGGGGAAATGCAAAATGATAGGAGAAGACTGAAGGGGGTGGGGTGAAGCTGAGAGTTGGAAAGGTGATTGGCAAAAGGGATACAGAGCTGGAGAAGGGAAAGGATCATGGGACAGGAGGCCTCGGGAGAAAGAAAGGGGGAGGGGAGCACTAGAGGGAGATGGAGAACAGGTGGAGTGATGGGCAGAAAGAGAGAAAAAAAAGGAGGGGAAAAATTAAATATATCAGGGATGGGGTGTGAAGGGGAGAAGGGGCATTAACGGAAGTTAGAGAAACACTTTATTGCCAGTTTATAAAACATACCAAAATTCATTGTGGTTCAGGGCTAAGCATAAAATAGAGGACAATACCATAATAGACAATAGAATAGCAACCAACAGTTTGCAAGACCATAGTGCAAACAGCCATGAGCAATCAACAATTGGCAGAATGGACACACCTGCAAACATCAATAATCAAACTTAAATAAATGTGAACCTACAAACACACTCAATAATTATCAACAGAACAAGGAGAGCAGGAAAGGCTATCTAATGGGTATTGTGAAGTATCATTTGGGGGATTACACCTGAGTGAGATTTGTTGAGAAGCTGGATAGCTACAGGAAGGAAGCTATGGAGATGATGAGACTCCTGGTGATGGTGGATTGATAATAACAATGATTCTATAGCAAATAAGCAATTAATACTGGGAAAGCGAGTTGTAGAGTCCTTGAAGTGAATAACATTATTATATTAATTAGAAAAAAATACTAACACTATCAGTAAAAATAGATTGAAGCTAACCAACTGTGTTCCACAGTGAAAGGGGACACTTGATTTTCTCCTCAGACCATCTTTTCTAAACAATTTAGACAGATGAATGAAATCTTTCACTTTTCTTTTGTGGAAGTGTATTATTTTATATAGTATTCTATTTTAGCTTTTTAGCAGATAACCCTTCAAAGGAAAGAAGAAAAATTAAAAAAAAAACACAACTAGTATCATATCTAATTATAGAAGTACATAACTCAATCCAATATTGCGTGCATTTCACAAAATGAAAGAATCATATCTGAAATATAATTTGTTTTTGGTGAAATATGTTAAGAACCTATTAGAAGTTTGTACTGTAAAGCAACAAAAAAAAACTCAACATAACTTGTTAATTAGTACAGATATTGGTGATCCCTGAAAATAAAATATAATCTATTTCATAGTCTTGGTAAATTTATCCTTATCTGGAATGAAATGCGTTCATTCATAATGCTTGTGCAGTATGCAATCCTTTTATAATTACAAACCACTATTCTTCCCTGTTAAAAGTAACAATTACTTACAGCTTGACAATATTTATTGCTTAATTTCCATTGGGTTATGTCTCAGAAAGTTGTTGTATTTACTAGACAACCCAATTAATTGAGATGTAACTATGTTCCATGATTTATTTATAAAGCAGCTTTTTATAATTTTCTGTCTTGTGTACAAAAGCATTTGTGTCAGTCTACCAAATTGTTTCTATCAGAGGTAGGAATTATTTATTAGTTGCGGTTAGGAAATAGATCAGTAATATTGGCTGAATGTAAGAATTTATATTGATTTACTGTATGATGAATAGGACATTTTTTTAAAGGTTCATTCTAAATCTCCTTCTATTTACTCTTTGAAGGTTTATACAATATTCTGCTGCCATTCAGTTTTTGCTAGACTTAAATCAATGTGTCTTGCCATATCAGGAGTTATTCAATTAAAAACCATAATATCGCATTTTTAATATTATGAGGTATTAAATGCTGAAATTAATAACAATCTGAAGTTGGTCCACTTTTGAATGTGATTTGCATGTTAAATTATACAATCTAACTATTTTATTAGAAAGATGGAGATTTGTTAGAGGTATACAAAATTATGAGGTCTGTACTTAGGGTAAATGCAAGCAGGCTTTTTCCACTGAGGTTGCATGGGACTACAATCAGAGGTCATGGGTTAAGAGTGAAAGGTGAAAAGTTTAAGGGGAACATGAGGGGAAATTTCGAGGGTCATGCATGTGTGGCATGAGCTGGCAGCTCAAGTGGAGCATGCAAGCTTGATTTCAATGTTTAAGAGAAGTTTGGATAGGTACAGGGATGATAGGGGTATGGAGGGCTATGGTCCAGGTGCAGGGTGATGTGACTAGGCAGTTTAAATGGTTCAGCACAGACTAGATGGGACAAAGGGCCTGTTTGTGTGCTGTACTTTTCCATGACTCTATGACTCAATGACTCAATGGTATTAGGATCTTGAACCTTCTTACCAAAAAAATTTCTTTTAAATAGTAGAAATTATGGTTGGCACTTTAAAATGAGCAAGACTTGCTCTGACATCCAGCTGTTCAAATAAAACAAACAACTCTAGACAAAGAGATTTGAGTTATAAGCAAGACAGGATTAATCTCCACACTTATGTTTGATAGTGGCTGAATCTTAGATCCCTTGCCACTCACAATCCTGCTGCCAACTTGCTGTTCACGTTCTTTGCACTCCATTTTCTATAGGTTAATGGGAGCTTACAATCAGAGATTGGTGAAACTTTGGAATTTCTACCCTAGCGACATTGGAGTTCGATAGATTTCTAGGGATGTGGGACCAGAGCTGATGTATGGAGCAAGCTTGAAGGACCAGATGATGTATTTCAGCTTCTAAGTATTGCTTTCTTAAGTCCTTTGAGGCATTTTTAGGTTCAAATGCAGCACTGATATGCCAATGAACAGGGAATGTGTTGTGCATGCTTTACAGCAGTTTAGACAGAAAGGTCCCAATATCAGGAGCAGGACAATATAGAAAAGGTTTTTAAAAGGCAATTTTATACAGCCCAAGAGAAGCCAGCTGGGCCAGGTTCTCTGCTGTCCTGCAAATAGACCTTCTGCTCATTTCTTCTGTCATAACAACAGGAAAAAAAAGATGCATTTATTCCCAAGCATCTTCAAACTCAGCATCAGAATCAGGTATATTATCACTAATACATTGTTTTACGGCAGCAGTACAGTGCATTACATAAAAAGTTACCATAGGTTCATCATTGTCATTGGCATTATTGTGTGCCATGTCGTATGATGTAGGTGATCATGGTCCCTTAGCCATGACTGTTCCCGGCAGATTTCTTTATGGTTTGCTATTGCCTTCTTCTGGGCAGTGTCTTTACAAGATTGGTGTCCCCAGCCATTACCAATACTCTTCAGAGATTGTCTGCCTGGTTGCAGTGGTCGCATAACCAGGACTTGTGTTATTCACCAGCTGCTCATCCGACCATCCACCAACTGCTCCCATGGCTATGTGTGACCCCTGATCAGGGGGGCTAAGCAGATGCTGCACCTTGCCCAAGGGCAGTGGAGGAAAGCAGAGCCTCACACCTCCATTGGTAGAGACATATCCTACCAGCTACCCACACTATAGATTACAATAAATAAATAAATAAATAAATAAATAAATAGATCGATAGATAGATAGATAGATAGATAGTGTGGAAAGAGAGCAAAATAGTGAGATAGTGTTCATGGGTTCGTGGACGTTTCAGAAATTTGATAATGGAGGGGAAGAAGCTGATCCTAAAATGTTGAGGGCAGGTCTTCTGGCTCCTGTACCTGCTCCCTGATGGTAGTAATGAGAAAAGGGCATATCTTGACTGGTGAGGGTCCTTAATGATGGATGCTGCCTTCTTGCATCATTGCCTTTTGAAGATGTTCTCGATGGTGGGAAGGCTTGCACCTGTAATGGACCTAGCTGAGTCTACAACTCTCTGAAGCCTCACATATTCCTGCACTTTGGAGCCTCCACACCAAGAGGTGATGCAACCAATCAGAATGCTCTCTGCGGTACATCTGTAGCCTTTGATGACATACCAAATCTCCTCAAATTCCTAATGCAGTATAGCTGCTGGTGTGCATTAGTGTGTTAGGTCTCTAAGTTGTTGACGTCCAGGAACTTGAAGGGAAAATTTGTGATTGGAGAGTTGCCTGTGAGTGATGATCCAGTGCCTGCAGTTTGCTGATCAAATATGAATGAGGCTGAGCACTCAAATCATCTGGATAGACCAATTACATTCCCAGCCACCCACCTAATGCACACTAGGGTTTTAAATCAACCATGTTCAAACTTAAGTAAAGTTATACCATGAACATTGTTTTATCTGTTTGACTTAAGGCAAAGAAAAGTAGACAAGAACTGGAACTGCAAATATGTCAACTTCAACCATTTTGGTTTAAACCTTTCAAGTTCAAAGTTCAAAGTTCAAAGTACATGTATTATCAAAGTATATACACCATATACAACCTTGAGATTTGTCTTCTTACAGGCAGCCACAAGACCAAAAGGCCTAATGGAACACATTAACAAAAAGCCATCAAACGCCCAATGTGCAGAAAAAAAGAAACAAATGGTATAAACAACAGAAGCAAGCGAACAACTGAAGTTCACAAAAGTGAGTTCACAGCCAGTCATCACTGCAGCTGTTCTAGTAGCCTGCCGGTTCAGTACGAGGTAAGTAAACCTCATGGACAGCGAGCTGACTTGGACCATCCCTTGCCTCTGGCCTCGACACCCTGCTCTTTTCATTCTGGTCCAGCAATAAACATTGTGCAAACGCCATTGTCCAAAAGTTTGGTTTCAAATTCCATTGTGGGCATCATTAATGAACATAGGAAATATACAACTGAGGTCACGCAACAACATAACTCAGGAACAATTGATTTATCTGCATATTTTGGTGAAGGAAAATTATTTGAAAATGAGGAAGACTGATTCCCAATATCTGGCAGGCATTCACCCCCTTACTAAACAAAGAAGATCTGGAGAATCAACTCCTTGAGATTTATAATGGACTTTATCTTGCAATTTTGTTGACAAAGCCAATGTTACACCTTCAGTCAGATCCCCATTTGTGAAACGTTTTCAATACTTCTGAAAGATGTGAAAAGCTGCTAGCCAACATCAGTTTATTTTTATTGCACATCATATTGTCACACTAAAAATCTAAGGATCAGGGAGTTCTGCAACACAATAGAAGGCCATTCAGTCCATCACACCCATGTCAGCTCTTTGAAAGAGGATCAGAATGGTAATCTATGTGTGGAGCCAAAACAGGTGGGGGAGATCTTACATAATTCTTTTGCATCAGTATTTACTTAGGAGATGGACAGAGTCTATAGGAGTCAGGCAGAGTGGGATCAACTTTATGGACCCCTTACAGATTACAGAGGAGGTGGTGTTTGCGACCCTGAGGCAAATCATGGTGGATAAATCCCCTGGGCCTGACAAGGTGCCTCCTATGGGAGGCAAGTGCAGAACTGGGGCCCTTGCAGATTTATTTAAAACATCCTTAGCAACAGGAGAGGTACCGGAGGATTAGAGGATAGCCGATTGTGGTAACTTCTACTTTTCAAAAAGACCACTCGACAACTTGATGGCCAAAAGAGCATCTTTATCTGGGACGGCAAATGATATTTACAATACAGAGGCTTCCAGGTACCTCGTGCGGCCTGGGTGGAGGAACTACATACAATGCATACTGGGAGTAAAAGAGCGGAAGTAAAGACCCCGCCAACCCCGGATCCCGCCTCTTGCTACCAACAGCTGCCCAATTAGTATTAACTTACTTTTAATAATACTTACATTACAACACCAATATTTTTCTGCTGTTTATAAAGGCACTAAAGATATAGCAGGAAATTATAGGTTAATGACATCAGCTGTAGTAAAGTTATTAGGTGCTATTCTAAGGAACCGGATATACATGTACCTGGATCGACATAGACTGATTAAGGAGAGTCAGCATGGTTTTGTGTGTGGTAGGTCATGTATAACCAATCATATAGAGTTTTTGGAGGGAGTACCAATGAAGTGGATGAAGGTAAGGCAGTGGATGTTGTCTTATCAGGGCATAAGATTTTTTTCTCAGACAGGGTGTTAATCATTTGCTAATACACCTTATCAAATTATCCTGTTTATACATACCCTTTTCGCTTTAAAAACAGGATAAAGCATGTTGAGCGAACTCGATCAATTAAATTAATCTAGTCTTTCAGCAAGTCTAAACATCCCATCTACTTCAGAAGAAATCTTATTTTATTATTCGTATTAGGTGATTTAAAACAAGATCCTATTTCCACGAAATATTTAAAGTGTTTTTCTACATCTTATATCTTCAAGTATTCCTTCCTTACCATTCCTTCCTTCCAAATATTATAATAGTTTGCCATGAGGTATGAAAAATTCTATTACATGAAGCTGAGAGCAATAATATATAATAGCTCGAGAAGGCAGCTATTAAAATTTTATCCCTCCAAACCTGAATTGCTCATCGAACAAAAAATGGAAAAAGTGCTGCGAGCAATTTATTGCAGTAGAAACGTTTAGAGTCCCTGGAGCAAACAAAGTAACTGAGTCTTTTGACTGAATTGAACTTATGGTTCAATGATGAGATATGTATGTTGAACGTCTTCTGTTATGAAGCTTCATTTTCTGCTGATGCAGCTGAAGAGTGTCCACATACTGCCGATGTTTGCAGAGTGAAATGAGTGGATATTGTGCTCTCATCTCGTACTGCCAGTATTGTATTCAGTCCGTTACATCCTTGGCCCTGACCGAGGAAACAATTACTGTAATAGAATTTAGTTGGATACAAATTACCGGTAGAGTAAACACTCTGATTGATAAACATGGAGGTGAAGTTTCTTCCCATTATAAATATTGGAAAAAAAGTAACTCAAAACAAATCAAGAATGAACATAAGGACACTGTTGGCTCGACTGCACAGGTTCCAGAGATTGCGACAGCCACGCAGATCAACTGTTAAACTAGAAATACAGAGTAACACATACGGAAAGCTGGACGAGCTCAGCAGTTCAGGCAGCATCTATGGAAAAGAATAAAGAATCAACATTTCGGGCAGAGACCCTTCATCAGGACTTCATCGGCTCTTTATTCTTTTCCATAGTTGCTGTCTGACCTGACGGGCTTCTTCAGTACTTTACGCTGGATTTCCAGCATCTGCAGAATCTTATACATTTATGGATATAGAAATACATCTGATTTGGGGGTTGAGCGCAGAGAACAGTAAATATTTCAGGTACAGGAAATTGCATATTGTGGCGACCCATTTCCTGGCACATCCGAACCGGCTCACAATTAGATAGCCTACGGGGGTTTGCGAGCACAGAGCTTTGGAGCCTCTGCGCCATGGGGGGCAGGTCGAGAGAGGCTTAAAAGTGAGGCTGAGGATTTCGAATGAAGTTTTTCCTTTGACTGCAGTTACCGACTCCGTGTCGTAATTTTAGCGCTGCGTGTAGCACACCGCTACAATTGGTGACCCCGACGGTCCAAATGATTTTTGGACCAGAAATGACCGACGCCGCCTCTGTTCATGCGGTTTCGTTGAAACTGCCGGGTTTCTGGACACAGCAACCGAACCTATGGTTCCAGCAAGCCGAAGCCCAATTCCACGTTCGCCAGATCACCTCAGAAGACACCCGCTACTACTACATGGTGAGCTCCCTCGACCAGGACACAGCGGCCCAGGTCGCGGAGTTCGTACAGTCGCCCCCGGCAGACGGCAAGTACATGGAATTCAAAGCCCTGCTCCTCAGGACTTTCGGACTCTCAAGGCGCGAGCGGGCTGCCCGTTTACTGCACCTGGAAGGCTTGGGTGACAGACCTCCATCGGCTTTAATGAATGAGATGTTGTCTCTCACCGACGGACACACACCCTGCCTCATGTTTGAGCAGGCATTCCTGGAGCAGCTGCCCGAGGACATACGCCTGCACTCACAATTAGATAGCCTACAGGGGTTTGCGAGCACAGAGCTTTGGAGCCTCTGCGCCACGGGGGGCAGGTCGAGAGAGGCTTAAAAGTGAGGCTGAGGATTTCGAATAAAGTTTTTCCTTCGACTGCAGTTACTGACTCCGTGTCATAATTTTAGCGCTGCGTGTAGCACACCGCTACAATATATTATAAAGGTTCTTAAGGCAATTTGAAATCACTTTACAATGGAATTCAGATTTCTGAATGGACAATGATCTAATAAACACCAGTATATCTCATGTATTGCGCAATACTGCTGCTGAAAAACAACAAATTTAATGGCATAGGTCATGAAATTAAACTTGATTCTGATTCTGACTTAGTTATTAGACTAACAACTTAGTGGTCTGGGCTAATGATAAGGAGAAGTGTGGGTAACAGCATCGCCATCTGGAGGCATGAATGCACAAGACTGAAAAGGTTGCAGAAGATGGTAAACACTGCCGGCTCCATTATGGGCATTAGCCTGCACACCGTCGAGGACATTTTCAAAAGTTGATGCCTTAAGAAGGTGTCATTCATCATAAGTGGATGGTGAAGCCAGCCAGAGGACCTGGACTGAGTTTGGATATTGATAATGCAAGATACCTAGCTTGATGGCTGACAGGCGGCGGGGAAGCTGCGCGGCCTCAAGGCGGCTTTGTGGTGGCAAGACTCACAAGCAATGAGATGCCCATGTTCAGAGCTTGCGGTCCATCCAGTATGGAGGCAGTAAACAAATACGTTCCCACAAATATGTCAAGCGACAATTGCCTCACAGATAAAGAGCATGGCAGTGCTGCATTCTGAGATGTGTGTTCCTTTGTGCTCAGGCTAGAGAGGAAGGGGCAAAGGAAAGGCTCAGCTGTGATTGCCAAACCAATCGATGGAGTGTCTCAGATGCAAATCTTAATAATAACTTTTTTGATAATAAGTCCTGAGGCTCTTGTAACTTCTACCTATTGACAGCAGCACAAGAAGAGCATGGCCTGGCTGGTGAGGATCTCTGATAATAGATGCTGCTTTCCTACAACAGCATTTCATGTAGATGTGCTCACTGGTAGAGAGGGCTTTAACTATGATGTGCTGGACTGAATCTACTCCCTTTTATAGGACTATGCATTCAAATAATTTGGTGTTTCCACAGCAGGTCATGATGCAGCCAGTCAATACACTCTCCACTGCACATCTGTAAAATTTGTCAGAATTCTTGATGACATGCCAAACCTCCAGAGGTTCCTAAGGAACCTACTAACCAATACAGATTTGGATTGTGGGAGGAAACCAGAGCACTCAGAGGAAAGCCATGTGGTCAAGGAGAAAATACATAAAATCGTTAAAGATGGTACCAGAGTTGAACTCTGAACTCTGATACCCCAAGCTTTGATAGCATCGCCCTAACCACTACACTACTGTGGTGACACAGCGATTAAATAATAGTGCTGGATCACTTTATCATCACTCATAAAATGGCTCAATATGAGCAATAAATATTCTGAAGGAATTCATCCCACTTGTAACAATAAATCTAACAAGAAAAGGGTTTTCTGTTACAGAAGATCACAATACAGATAGTTTTCCAGGATTGCAACATTTCTGTAACATGGAGGTCAACTGTACTGTGACCGATTAACATCATTATTTGCGGACATTTCATTCATGGCACCAATATTTGGATGATGGAATTGTTGGCTTTTTTGCTAAGCTTGCAGATGATATGAAGATAGGTGGAGGGGCATGTAGCTTTGAGGAAGTAGAGAAGACATAGAAGGATTGATACAGATTAGGAGACTGAGCATAGAAATGGCAGATGGAATACAGTGTCGGGAAGTGTATGGTCATGCACTTTGGTAGAAGAAATGAAAGTGTTGACTATTTTCTAAATTGAGACAAAATACAAAACAAAACTGCGGCACAGAAGGACTTGGGAGTTCCTGTGCAGGATTCCCTAAAGGTTAATTTACAGGTTTAGCTTGTAGAGAGGAAGGCAAATGCAATGTTAACCTTCATTTCAAGACAACTAGAATATAAAAGCAAGAATATAATGTTGAGACTTCATAAAGCACTGTAATGACTCATTTGGTGTACTACAAGCAGCTTTAGAAACATAGAGACATAGAAAACCTACAGCACAATACAGGCCCTTCAGCCCACAAAGCTGAGCCAAACATGTCTTTACCTTAGAAATTATCTAGGGTTACTCATAGCCTTCTATTTTTCTAAACTCCATGTAGCTATCCAGGAGTCTCTAAAAAGACCGCATTGATTCTGCTTCCACCACCGTCACCAACAGCCCATTCCACACACTCACCACTCTCTACGTAAAAAACTTATCCCTGACATCTCCTCTGTACCTACTCCCCAGCCTGTGTGCTCTTGTGGTAGCCATTTCAGCCCTGGGGAAAAGCCTCTGAATATCGACACGATCAATGCCTCTCATCATCTTATACACCTCTACCAGGTCACCTCTCATCCTCCGTCGCTCCAAGGAGTAAAGGCTGAGTTCACTTCAACCTATTTTCATATGGCATGCTCTCCAATCCAGGCAAAATCCTTGTAAATCTCCTCTGCACCCTTTCTATGGTTTCCACATCCTTCCTGTAGCGAGGCAACCAGAACTGAGGACAGTACTCCAAATGGTGTCTGACCAGAGTCCTATACAGCTGCAATATTACCTCTCAGCTCTTAAAATCAATCCCACAATTGATGCAGGCCAATGCACCGTATACCGTCTTAACCACAGTCAACCTGCGCAACAGCTTTGAGTGTCCTATGGACTCAGACCCTAAGATCCCTCTGATCCTCCACACTGCCAAGAGTCTTACAATTAATACTATGTTCTGCCATCATATTTGATCTACCAAAATGAACCACCTCACACTTATCTGAGTTGAACTCCATCTGCTATTTCTCAGTCCAGTTTTGCATCCTATCAATGTCCTGTTATAAACTCTGACTACCCTCCACACTATCCACAACACCCCCAACCTTTGTGTCATCAGCAAATTTACTAACCCATCCCTCCACTTCCTCATCCAGGTCATTTATAAAAATCACAAAGAGTAAGAGTCCCAGATCTGATCCTTGAGGCACACCACAGGTCACCGACCTCCATGTAGAATATGACCCATCTACAATCACTCTTTGCCTTCTGTGGGCAAGCCAGTTCTGGATCCACAAAGCAATTTCCCCTTGGATCCCATGCCTCCTTACTTACTCAGTAAGTCTTGGATGGGGTACCTTTTCAAATGTCTTGCTGAAATCCATATGCACTACACCTACTGCTCTACCTCTATCAATGTGTTTAGTCACATCCTCAAAAAATTCAATCAGGCTCGTAAGGCATGACCTGCCCTTGACAAAGTCAGGATATTCCTAATCATATTATGCCTCTCCAACTCATTAATCCTGCCTCTCAGGACCTTCTCCATCAATTTACCAACCACCGAAGTAAGACTCACTGGTCTGTAATTTCCTGAGCTTTTCTTGAAAAAGGGAACATTATTAGCAAACCTCCAATCCTCCAGAGCCTCTTCCGTCCCTATTGATGATGCAAAGATCATCGCCAGAGGTACAGCAATCTCCTCCTCATCTCCCACAGTAGCCTGGAATACATCTTGTCTGGTCCCGGTGACTTATCCAACTTGATTCTTTCCAAAAGCTCCAGCACATCCTCTTCCTTAATATCTACATGCTCAAGCTATTCAGTCCTCTGTAAGTCATCTCAAGCTTTTCAGTCTGCTGTTAGTTTTGGGCCGTTTATCTTAGAAAAGATGTGCAGAACCTGGAAAGAGTTCAAAGAAGATTTATGAAAATTATTCCAGGATTGAATGCTTATCATATGCAGAGCGTTTGATGGCTCTGTGTCTGTATTCACTAGAATTCAGAAAAATGAGGGGTTACCTCATTGAAACTTACTGAATGGTGGAAGGCCTTGATAGATTAGATGTGAAGAGGATGTTCCCAGTGATGGGAGAGTCTAAGACCAGAGGACACAGCCTCAGAATAGAGGGATGTCCTTTTTGAACAAGGATGAGGAGGAATTTCTTTAGCCAGAGAGTGGTAAACCTGTGGAATTCTTTGCCATAGGCAGCTGTGGAGGCCAAATCTTTATACTTAAAGAACAAGTTGATAGATTCTTAATTGGTCAGGATATGAAGCGATATGGGGAGAAGGCAGGAGGGTGCGGCTGAGAGGAAAATTGGATCAGTCATGATGGAATGGTGGAGCAGTCTTGATGGGCCAAATGGCCCAATTCTGCTCCTATATCTTATATGGTTTTATGGTCTTATGGTCAATACCGATACTCTTACCAACATAGCTGCTGGTATTATATTTGAACTAATTTGGTCTCTGCATTGCCAAACCCTTAATAAAAAGGGACCAAAGTGTTATGGCCTTTGGATCCCATGACACTTTTAGCCAATTAATTTTCCAAGTTTCATCGCTGAGTGTCCATCTGGATAGTGATGTGCAGATGATGAATATTTTTGGAAAAATTAAAGACATGAGATATGTTTTTCACTGCAAGGATGTTGCCAAGACTTGAAATCCTGAGTTATAGGGAAATGTTCAATAGGGTAGGAATTTATGCGGTGGTGCATAGGAGAATAAGGGGAGATTTCAAAGAGGTGTACACAATTATGAGTAAAGATAGGGTAAATGTAAGCAGGCTTTTTCCATTGAGGTTGGGTGAGACTAGAACTAGAGGTTTTGGGGTAAGGGTGAAAGATGAAATGTTTAAGGGGATCCTGAGGGGTCATGTATTCACACAGAAGGCAGTGAGAGTATGGAAGGAGATGCCAATGGAAGTGACAGATGCGAGTTCAATTTCAACATTTAAGACAAATTTTGACAGGTACATAGATGGGAGTGATATGATGTCTATGGCCTGGGTGCTGGTCAATGGCACTGTGCAGATTAATAATTCGGCATGGACTAGATAGGGCAAAGAGCCTGTTTCTGTGCCATTGTGTTCCATGCCTTGCATATGAACATTTTAATTTATTTTAAAGTTGTAATGAAAAATATGAATGGTTTGAGATTGGTGTAAAATGGGTAAACCAGAAAAAATATATTAAGAAATCAACACACACAAAATACTGGAGCAACTCTTCAGGTTAGGCAGTATCTATGGAAATTAATAAAGAGATATGGCTGAGCACAGGACTGAGAAGGAAGGGGGAAGATGCCAGGATAAAGAGGTGGGGGAGGGGAAAGACACACTGAAAGGTGATAGGTGAAAGCAATTGGGTGGAAAAGGTTAAGGGCTGGAGAAGAAATAATCTGATAGGAGAGAAGTGTGGATCATGGGAGAAAGAGAAGGAGGAGGGGCACCAAGCGGAGGTGATAGGCAGATGAGGAGTGATAAGAAGTCAGAGTGGTGGAATGGTGGAAGAGGGAAGAAGGAGGGAAAATGTTTTTACTGGAAAGAGAAATAGATATTCATGCCACCAGGTTGGAAGCTACCTAGAGGGAATATAAGGTGTTGCTCCTCTACCCTGTGGAAGGCCTCATCTTGACATAAGGGGAGGCCTTGGACCAACATGGCGGAATGGGGATGGAATTGGAATTAATGGGTTTGGCCACCAGGAAGACCCACTATCGGAATTAAAATTTAAATGCTAAATTTAAAGAAAATAATTTTGAAATGAAATCATGAATAGCTTAATCTGTTAGGGGTAACGAAATATTGAACACATTCATAGCCTGAAGCACACACTTGACATCAACTTGTTTCTTTATTTGCCCTCTTTCCCTGAAGGTAGAAACTCAGCTGGGTACCAGTCACTGTTGTCAGCAGTGGATCACAACTCCATCAAATGTTAAGATTAAGCACTGAGGCCATGAACAGTCTGATCAACAGTAGCTCTGCTATCATTATCACCCAGCAGAGATATATCTTTCAGCACAGAACTGCACCTGTCTCTTTGGCATAGCAACTATGGATGGCTCAGTATACCATTGCATTTAACTGCACAGCTATTCTTCCAGAATTCTCTTAAGGAAAGAGGAGAACTCTCCACAACAGAAAAGAAACTTGCAATGAGTTCTCATTGAGCAGAAGTGTTTCCACAGATGTTGCCTGGCCTGCTGACTGTTTTCAGCATTTTCTGTTTTTATTCCATACTTCTGAGTCTACAGAACAGTATTTTCAGTTCTAAGTCACCGAGTCCCATCATTTCACTGGTATTAGCCGTATGACCACACCGCTGTGCAGCACTTAGCATAACACTTTACAGTGACAGTGGTAAGATTGGAATTCAATTGCCACTGCTGTCTGTAAGGAGTTTGTATGCTCTCCCCATAACTCTGTGAGTTTCCTCCAGGTGCTCTGATTTCCTCCCACATTCCAAAGATGTACGAGGTGTGATTGATAAGTTTGTGGCCTAAGGTAGAAGAAGATGAGTTATACAGCTTTGTTACATGCACATGCAGTTCAACTCTTTGAGTGATTATACAGGAAGTTTGAAGTTAATAACTCATTAGGTGTGATTGATGAGTTTGTAGCCTAAGGCAGAAGGAGATAAGTTATTAACCAAACTTTCTGCATTATCAGTCAGAATTGATCTGCATGTGCAAGTAACGAGAGCTGTTTAACTCATCTCTTTCTACCTTAGGCCACAAACTTATCAATCACCCATCTGTGATCTGTATGCCCCACGACCGCTGGACTAAGTTTTCTAAAATAGACTCCTACCTTGGGCCGCAAACTTATCAATCAGCCCTCGTACAGTACAGGCTGGGGTTGGTAAGTTGTGAGCATGCTATGTTGGCACTGGAAGTGCGGTGACACTTTCAGGATGCCTTCAGCGCATATTCAGACTGTGTTGGTGGTTACACAAGCAACTATTTCAGTACACATTTTGATGTTTCAATGTCCATGTGACACCAAAACTAATATTTCTAATCTTTCATTTTTAAAAGGCAATGAGTTTGTAAACAGTTTTCTGACAAAAGACCTCCTTGGTAA
This sequence comes from Hypanus sabinus, assembly GCF_030144855.1. NCBI lineage: Eukaryota > Metazoa > Chordata > Chondrichthyes > Myliobatiformes > Dasyatidae > Hypanus > Hypanus sabinus. The sequence continues at coordinate 197,915,913 of NC_082706.1, forward strand.
AATGTACTGTAGTGTTTATTGGGGAAACCTGTGTTGATTTCCACCAATGTGGTCATCCAGAGATGGCAAGTTCATAAAACTCTAGGCGTTGAACTCAATGTCAGACTGCCTTAGGGACTCCAGCTCCAGATTTTCCCCTCAGGGTTTACTCTGCAGCCTTCCCCGTGACTGACTATAGTCACAAGGCACCGGAGGCATGAGATCAGAGCTTTCCTTCTCCTAGGTGAGCTGCCAGCCTCAGCTGATGAGCCCTTTCTGCCCAAATAACATATCAAACTCCACTTATACGAATGGGCTTCACCTCCACAGGTGCCAATTGCAATAAATTCAACAGAGTAGCCGCCATCTGGATAAAGAAATTCCTTCCCATTTCTGTACTAAAGGGATCATCGTTTTGTTGTGATGTTGCGCCCTCTGCTCCTAGACTGGAAACATATTCTCTACATCTGCTCTATACAGGTCTTCCAATAGTCAGTAGTCCATTATACAGTCTTCCTGCTATTCAAGCCAATGGAATTAAACGTTAATAGAAATGTTAAACCCCATGCAAAGTTGCCAAAATTAAGTTAATTGAGAGTTACATACACTCAGTGGCCACTTTATTAGATACATCTGTACTTTTAATCATTAATGCAAATACTACATCCGCCACTCATGTGACAGCAAATCAAAGCATAAGAGCATGCAGACATGATCAAGCGCTTCAATTGTTGTTCAGACCAAATATTAGAATGTGGAAGAAATGTGATTTAAGTGACTTTGACCATGGAATGATTGCTGGTGCTGGATGGGGAGCTTTAAGTATTCTTATAAACTGCTGATTTCCACACACAACATTCTCTGGAGTTTACAAAAATTGGTGCACAAAACAAAAAAAAAGTATCCAATGAGCAGCAGTTCCATTGGCAAAAATGCCTTGTTAATTAGAGAGGTCAGAGTAGCCTGACTAGACTGGTTCAAGCTGTTAGGATTATTATAATAATTAATGCATTACATCAGGCTTGTGCAGAAGAGCATCTCTGAATGCACAACATATCGAACCTTGCTGTGGATGGACTACAGCAGAAGTCTACACCAGGTTCCACTCCTATACCCATGAAATGTCCTGGTTAGGATTTCTGCTGTTCTGCTCTGAGGTAGTTTATATTAGCAGTTTTCTGTAAAAGCAGTGTGTCATGCTGAAAAGTGTGTTTTGGCTTCGGCTAAGATAAAGACCCATGGTGTTCATCTGAGGAATACAAGTCAGCCAATCAAGATTGCAGGCTGTCAGAGAAGGCTGTAGAGTTTTCTGAAGGTCTGTGTTGGGGTCTTTTGGCGGGAGCTGTGGTGTGGGACAGAAGAGAAGAGCTGCAGAATGCTGTTGGAGGGAGATTCCGCCTTGCAAAAAGTGCTTTGTGCAGATGAATGGCTCCAAGGAGGAAGGGCAATACTCCTGAGAGAGAGCCAGAGTGTTCAAGATGGACTTTAAGGGAGCTTTCACCCAGACCATGTGTCCAGTGCATTAATAAGAGATACGCCAGCAAATACTCCAGTATAAGCTCCAACAATTATGTGCACATTAACTCATTTAACTGTAAAGGACTCTTTCCTTTTCTTTTTCCTACTAACTGTTTGATAAAGTTGAAATTGGTAAATATTCTTTCTTTATAATTTATTGCGATGTACGTTCTATTATCTTTTGCCAACCGATAATAGTGTATGGGCAGTATTTACACAGCATTTGCTCAAATTGAGATTTCTTTAATCGAAACATCATGACATTCCTGTTTGGCTGAACCCCAAATCACATTGACCCTGGATGTATATTGTTTATGAAATGTGGCCTTTTCCTTGCTGAGTCACTTTGCTGTTAACAGAGTCAGCCAAGTTTGTATACAAGCCTGCTGGGAGGGTTACACCAAATAAAGTGGCCACTGAGCATATGTTAAGAGTAAGATGTAAATTTGTGATTTTCTGCTGATATCAGTTCCAGCTGAATTCATCAATGCAGAGGAAATGGATAATACCTCAAAAATGTATTCCTTTTGTCTGTGGTGCATAATTAAGAGGCAAAAGAAGAATTATGTTACAGATATTTGCAATTCATCCCATTAAGAGCAAATTAGATAGCTGGTTTGAGTGAAAATTCAGATTACTAAAACAGAAGCCACCATTTCTCTTGAGTGCTTGAAGCGATAAAAAGCTCCCATACTCTGCCATTTGGTACTTAATCAATGCAGAAGACAATTATTGCTGGTAAATGCTCAAAAAAAAAGAAACTATGACTGATTTTAAAATAGTACCGTGAAATTCATTTAAGGGTTCCAGATTAGTGGTCAGGTCTTCTTAGGTTAACTCAGCTGATAAGATTCTGGCATTTGGTGCGTATTTCATAGTATAAATATTTGATATAATTTGATTTAATATTTTTGTATTTTATGGTTCATTACTGAAATTTTTACCCTAATTGCATAGGCATAGTATACAAGACAGATAATGCTGACTCGAGATTGATTTATCATTGAAAATGAAGAATGGTAGAGGTGTTTTATGTATATAAAAAAAACGCCTTTGGGGCATGGTATTTGCGCTGCACTCATCGAAGTTTTTACTTCAGTAAAATTAATGAGAGTAATGCCATGCCCCTGGACTATCACAAAGAGAAGGCAGCCAGCACCATCTTTCCATTGATTTGCCATTCAGGCTAGAGTGGGGACCTGATCACGAACTCAATTAAAAAGCCCCACAGGGCAGAGAGTATTCTGGGTATGCTATCCTGATGGAAGTGCCTTCTTTAGATTAGACATTAAACTTAAGTCACACTTGCATTGTCAAGTAGAGCTTAAAGAACCAATCAGATTGTGTTAAAGCAGGGATTCGCAAACTGGGGACCACTGATCTCTTGGTTAATGGTAAGGCTCTACGGTATAAAAAAAGTTTGAGAAGCCTACATTAAAGTAAATCAGTAAAATTCTCTTTTGTCTTGCCTAACTAGCTGTACTTAAAACTTTTACAAAAGCAAAGTAGCGAGGATGTTGGAAATCTGAAATAAAACAGAAAATATGCAAGTGCACCATAGGTCAGGTAGCATCTGTGGAGACAAAAAAGCAAAATAATTATTTCTAGTCACAAACACAAGGGAGTCCTGGAGAAGGGCCTCAGCCCAAAACATCGACTATTTGTTCCTTTCCATACATGTTGCCTGACCTGCTGAGTTCCTCCAGCATTTTGTATTTCTAGTCAATGACTTTTATCAAAATCTTTCCAGTATGATATTCCAGGTGGAGAAATTTGCAAACACACCCCTTTGTGTGGAATTGCTGACATTTCTGAAACTAACTTGAATGACTGGCAGAATCTTGTTAATATATTCTTGCCATGCACACTATTATCCAAATACACAGCATAAATTAAGTTCTACTTAACATTCCAGAAACATAATCAACACCAACAGTATGATATTTAAATGAAACAAACCTCCCCCCACATCAGATTCCTAATTAACACTTTCTGCCACTTAATCTTAAACTTGCTAAACCTTTTAGCCATAGCACAGTTGCAGGCATAATTTCAACCTTCATAAAATTGTAATATTTTCCATTTGCTCATTTTCCATTGAAACAAATGATTACTACACTTTGATTTAGTGCTTCTGCCAATAGCCTTGGCAATTAATCAGCAGAGTGGCCAATTATTTCCTCGGTGTATGCTCAAAGATGTAAATTGTAATTTCAGTAAACAAGGCTCTTATGATCCCATGCTATGTGATTATCATCCTGCAATTACATCATAGGATATTTTGCAACGACGTTTTCTTTTGACCATAAAGTTGAAAACGGGCCATTTCCAGACAGCTAATTTATCCCTTCCCTTCCAGTCCTGAAGAAGGGTCTCGGCCTGAAACGTGGACAGTTTACTCTTTTTCCATAGATGCTCACTAACCTGCTCAGTTCTTCCAGCATTTTGAGTGTGGCTTTGGATATCCAGAATCTGCAGATTTTCTCGCGTTAGCAAGTTTTCTGTCATGTTTGACTTGGGTGCTGACCAAGGTAAATAACCGAGGTGGAGTGAACAAGAAGAGAACATTCACTGAAAATGGTCAAATCTCAGCTAATAGCCACTATGATAATGCATACATCATCATTATGTGGCCATGTTGTATTGACATGGTGATCGTAGTCTTATCCATGACCATGTTTGTGCTTGGTAAATCTTTCTACATTGCCTTCTTCTGAACAGAGACTCTACAGGATGGATGACCCAAGTCATTATTAATACTCTTCAGAAGTTGTCTGCCTGCTGCCAGTGGTCACCTAACCAGAACTTGTGATAGGCACCAGCTGCTCATGTGACCATCCACCACCTGCTCCATGGCTTCACATGACCCTGATCTGAGGGGGGTGCGGTTACACACACCCTACACCTTGCCCAAGGGTGAGCTGAAGGCTAGCAGATGGAAGGACTACCTTACACTTCCTTGGATAGAGACGTACCTTCACCCCACAACCCATATTAATGCATTAGAGGCCACATTATATAACAAACTGAGCACTTAAAGGTAAACTGACTATTATCTTTAGGAGTCCTGTTAAAGGGTCTCAGCCCAAAACGTTGACTGTACTTCTTTCCATAGATGATGCCTGGTCTGCTGAGTTCCTCCAGCATAGAAACATAGAAAACCTATGACACAATACAGGCCCTTCAGCCCAAAAAGTTGTGCCGAACATGTCCCTACCTTAGAAATTACTAGGGTTACCCATAGCCCTCTACTTTTCTAAGCACCACGTACCAAATTTTGTGTGTGTTGCTTGGATTTCCAGCATCTGTAGATTTTCTCTTGTTTGTTATATTTATTATGTTGCTTCTTCTTGAAAAACAGTCCCATGAAAACAGTTGTATTTTATTTAGAGATACAGCATAGCAACAGGCCATTTTTGCCCAACCTAATTACACCCATGTGACCAATTAACCTATTACCCATATGACTTTGGAATGTGGGGGGAAACCACCCGGGGGGAAAATGTACAAATTCCCTACAGACAGTGACAAAATTGAACTCGGTCACTGGCGCTGTGATAGCATTATGCTAACCGTTTTACTACCATGCCAGCTGTAATGCACAGCCCTGCCACTCTTTCTACGTAAAATGACATCAGTTAGCTGCTCAGAGGTGTGAAATTGTACAATTAACTTGTTTCAGAGACATTTAGACAGACAACTTGAAATACAGTACATGATTGTTCCATGGTCTTGTCCCCTTGCATTTGAAGCCAACAGTAACTCCCACAGTGGTTATCTTCTTTGGGATTTATATCTTGGACAATATAATCCAGCCTATGATGGCAATTACATTGGGCTATCTTGTAGGGCACTGTAATATAATAAGTCTCCAGTTATATTCATACCAATGCCTCCTGCACAGTGAAGAAATGTGACTTGCAACTTTGTCACCTTTTGTCCTCAAGTGACCTATTGCCTTCTACCAAACCTACGATACACCATGTGGCATGGGCATGAAAACTAAACCCTCTTCGCCAACCGGGATTCTGCCCACAACGGTGGTTTTGGCTTCATTGGCAAATTTATAAATGACAATTGAACTATGCCTAACCACACAGCCATGGGTGTGAGGAGAGTATCACCGTGCTTGAGGTGTGCCTGTCTTGACGGACAACAAGGGGGAGATGTTTTCACTGATCTGCACTGACTGGTGTCCTGATGAGGAAGTCAAGCATGCAGTTGCAGAGGGATTTACAGAAGCTCAGGTTTTGAAGTTTCTTCGTTCCCACTGAGGGGATGATGGCGTTGAATGCCAAGTTGGAATCAATAACCAACAGCCTGATTACGGTTGCTATTGTCCAGGAGCTCCAAAGGAAGCTTCGTCTGACTATATAATCACTACATCTTCTTAACCCTTGTGTGAGTTCTCAGATGATACTTCATTTAATTATCTTTACAGTGTGGAGCCATCCATCAATAACATTAGCACCTTTCTCCTTGTAGTGTACAGCCACACATCCTAACCCTATTTCCTCCAAGGAGGCTTTAACAGACTTGTTTACCCTAAAGTAGGGTACCCTAAACTGCCTACTCACATCCACCTGCATCATTGCCCTCCATAAAACTACCATCTGTGTACCCACCTAATCCTCTCCTAAACGTTGAAATCAAGCTTGCATGCAGCACTTGTGCTGGCAGCTCTCTGAGTGAAGAAGTTTCCCCTCATGTTCCCTTTAAATTTTTCATCATTCACTCTTAACCCATGACCTCTAGTTGTAGTCCAAGCTTCTCAATGGAAAAACAGTTACTCTATATTTACAGTTGCAAATTACCCTATATTTGCAGTTACCCCTATATTTACCCTTCATAATTTTGTAAGTCTGATGGTAGAGGGAAAGAAGCTGTTCTTAAAATGTTGAGTGCGGGTCTTCCTGATCCTGTACCTCTGCTCTGATGGTACCCTAAAGTACATTTTGATTGTTGTATATTGGCTGAAGAAGAAGAAGAAGAATAGCCTTTAACTCAGCAGTAGAGTTATCGGCGCACCGCCTTTTGACAGGTGTTTCCGTAGCAAGCTATTTTTGTTTTTATGAGTCTGAGTTGCTAGCTCGACGCTCAACCCGACCTGGATTCAAACTCGAAAACCTTCGCTCCAGAGTCCGGTGCTGATACTATTGCGCCACCAAGCAGGATGTATGTTGGCTGAGATCAGTCATATTTACTGAGTTTGTTGAGTTCAACACATTCGATACCCATAAAGACTCTTTATCTGCTTATTTAACCAATTCTGCTGCTCCGCCCAACTGTAACATCTCAGACTCAATGCTTATTTACTGCCTTTAGATTAAAGAGTAAGTGAAGTGCTGACATTTGTAATTTTGCTCAATGGGACCACACTGAGGTTTGCCATCTTGCATGCCCTTCATGTCTTCTTTTGTTCTTTTTTTGCACAATTTGTTTTGCTTTTGCAAGTTCAGGAGGGGGTGTGGTTTGGTGCTTTCTTTTTGAATGGGTTTTCTTTGTTTCGTGGCTGTTGGTGGGAAGACAAATTTCAGGGTTGTATACTGCATACATTGATAAGAAATGTGCTCTGTATTTTTGGCTCTTTAGAATCTTTAATTCTATTTTAACAATATATCTTCCATTTCATTCTCTTTCTAGCAGGTATGTTTGGAGACCAATCTGTAAGAGGCTTAAGACCCAGAATCAGATTGACAAATCTGTGTCATAAAATTGGCAGTTTTGTAGGAGCAATACAGTGTAAGATTTTAAAAATATTACTATCAGCTACAATAGAGTTGACGTGAACAGGCTGTTTCCATTGAGAGTAGGAGAGATTCAAGCGAGAGGACATGATTTGAGAGTTAGGGGGCAGAAATTTAAGGGAAACACGAGGGGGTATTTCTTTACTCAGAGAGTGATAGCTGTGTGGAATGAGCTTCCTGTAGAAGTAGTAGATGCCAGTTCAGTTGTGTCATTTAAGGTAAAATTGGATAGGTATATAGACAGGAAAGGAGTGGAGGGTTATGGGCTGAGTGCGGGTAGGTGGGACTAGGTGAGATTAAGAATTTGGCACGGACTAGGAGGGCTGAGATGGCCTGTTTCCGTGCTGTGATTGTTATATGGTTATATATAAAATAAACAAATAGTGCAAAGTGGAATAGCAAAGTAGTGTTCTTTAGTTCATTGACCATTCAGAAATAGAGCCATTGAGTCACAGAGAAGTACAGCACAGAAACAGACCCTTTGGTCCATCTAGTCCTTGTTAAACCATTTAAACTGCCTACTCACATCGACCTGCATCATTGCCCTCCATAAAACTACCATCCGTGTACCCATCTAATCCTCTCCTAAACATTGAAATCAAGCTTGCATGCAACACTTGCGCTGGCAGCTCTCTGAGTGAAGAAGTTTCCCCTCATGTTCCCTTTAACCTTTTCATCATTCACTCTTAACCCATGACCTCTAGTTGTAGTCCAAGCCTCTCAGTGGAAAAACAGTTACTCTATATTTGCAGTTTCAAATTACCTTATATTTGCAGTTACCCCTATATTTACCTTTCATAATTTTGTAAGTCTGATGGTAGAGGGAAAGAAGCTGTTCTTAAAATGTTGAGTGCGGCTCTTCCTGATCCTGTACCTCTGCTCTGATGGTAACAGTGATAGGACAGCATGTCCTGAATGGAGAGGGTCCTTAATGATAAATGCTGCTTTCTCCAGGTATCGCATATTGAAAATGTTCTCAGTAATACACTTCAGCACTCCATTAGGCTACATCTTAATCTTCTTTCGTTGGGATTCAGATTGCAGATTTTTAATTTTCTCCTTTGATATACGCTGTCAATTCAGGTAAAGATCCAATCTTTTTTCTTTGTATTTTCTCATTGCTTCAATGTCTATTTTAAATTATGAAGACTGTCCATTTAAACATTGTACCTGTAGCAAATTAATTGATTGAATTTTTAAATTTTTTTCTGAGTGAGTAGGATTAAATAGTTAAATCATTAAAGATCTACAAATCTGATGAATTGCTTTGTTCCTTCCATTTGTTAGCAATCTCTCAGCAGTGACAATTTTCTGCTCAATAGACGTTAGCCCATTTTCCAGGCAGTTTTTTCGGGTAGGTGGGGCTCATTAGCCTTGGACTGCACCTCGACTAGGAGAAGGAAAACCGCCACTGCCTTGGCCAGACCCACCCATGGGAAAGGCTTTGGGAGTAAACCCTGAGAAAGAAATCTGGAGCCGGGGTCCCTAAGGCAGTTTGATGTTGTTTACAGCTTCACTCTGGCCACCCCTGCAATGACACTGTTGCCAAGCTCTGTCGGCACTTCCCCTTCCCTTGAACTATAGCAGTGATGTGTACAGTGGACACTGCATGGACAACAGCCGGTTCATCAAATCTTCATGCCCAGGCTTTTGCCCTGGAGAAGACACAGTCCACCAGAGGCACAAACCCATGATCCCCTGGGATTGATGGCTGTCTACTGATTGTCAAAAACAGCAACAACTGACTTCCACTCTGATGGGGTGGTAACTCAATGTTTCTTCCAAACTGAATTTGATTTCCTAGTCATCGACACTTCGAGCTTTTAGTATCCATACAGTGATCCAAATCACAATACAAATGAAATAAAATCTTTGATAGACTGTAAACATTTTGGACATTCTATTCCAGCACCACAATCCTTTCATTGATACCAAAAGACCATGAGACATAAGAGATTTGGCCATTCAGCCCATTGAATCAACTCCACCATTTGATTATGGCTGGTTTAATTTACCTCTCAACCACATTCTCCCACTTTTTTCCAACAACCTTTGACACCCTAACTTATCAAACGCTGCTTTAAATATACCCGATGACTTGGCCTCCACAGCCATCTATGGCAATGAATTCCACAAATGCATTACTCTCTGACTCAAGTAATTTCTCCTCATCTCTGTTCTTAAGGGACATCCTTCTATGCTGAGGCTGTGCCCACTTGTCTGAGACTCTTCCACCATTAGAAACATCCTCTGCATGTCCACTCTACCTAGGCCTTTCAATATTCAGTAGGTTTTAATAAAATCCCTCCTCATTCTTCTAAACTACAGTGAGTACAAGACTAGCAGCGTGAAATGCTCCTCGTACATTGGATACAATTATAGGTTGAAAAGCTATTCTTCAATAAGGAATATCTGAAAATATAATTCTATTTTGAGAAACACAGGGCATTCTATTCCAATAACAAGTTACTGAACTGTTCCCATTAACGATGGACTCACCTTCAAGGACTCTTCATTTAATGTTCTCAATATATATTGCTTTTTATTCATTATTATTACTTATTTTTTTCTTTTGTATTTGCATAGTTTGTTGTCTTTTGCCTGCTGGTTGCTTGTCCATTCTGTCGGGTATGGTCTTTCATTGATTCTCTTATGATTCTTGGATTTACTGAGTATGCCTGCAAGAAAACAGACTTCAGGGTTGAACATGTTAACATCTATGTACTTTGATGATATTTTTACTTTGAACTTTGCAGTCACTTTCTACATAAAATTACATGTAATTTGATATATATAGTTATATTTACAGTCTGACATAATGGGACCATAAGACATTTAGCATATCAAGTCTTCTCTGCCATTCAATCAAGCCTGATCCTATTTTTCTCCTCTTCCTCAACCCCATTTCCCAGCCTTCTCCCCAAAACCTATGATGACATGTCCAATCAAGAACCTATCAATCTTGTAAATACACCCAAAGACCTGGCCTCCACAGCTGCAGGTGTAACAAATTCACCACCCTCTGACTAAAGAAATTTCTCCGCATTTCTGTTTTAAATGGACACCCCCTACCCAAAGGCAGTTCCCCCTTGTCCCAGACTCTTCCACGCTGGGAAACATCCTTTCCACATCACTCTGTCTAAGCCTTTCAAAATTTGAAAGATTTCATTGAGATTCCCTCTCATCCTTATGAATTCCAGCAAGTAACCCACAGCCATCAAACATTTCTTGTATGATAGCCTTTCATTCCTGGAATCATCTTTGTGAACCTCCTCTGGATTCTCTCCAATGCCAGCACAACTTTTCTAAGATGAGGAGCCCAACAATGTTCACAATACTCAGGGTGAGGTCTCAGCACTGCCCTATAAAGTCACAGCATCACATTTCTGCTGTTGTATTGTAGGCCTCTTGAAATGAATGCTAACATTACATTTGCCAACCTCACCACCAACTCAACCTGCAAGTTCACCTTTATGGTATTCTGCAGAAGGACTCCCAAGTCCCTTTGCATCTCAGGTTTTTGGATTTTCTACCCTTTTAGAAAATTGTCCACACATTTATTTCTACTACCAAAGTGCCTGACCATGCATTTTCCAACATTATATTTCATTTGCCACTTTCTTGCCCATTCTCAGATTCTGTCCGCATCTTTCCTGTTTCTTCAACACTACTTTCCCCTCCACCAATCGTTGTATCATCTGCAAACTTGGCAACAAAGCCATCTATTTCATCATCTAAATAATTTATATACATCATAAAAAGAAGTGGTCCCAACACCGACCCCTGCAGAAAACCACTAGTCATTGGCAGCCAACCAGAAAAGGATCCTTTTATTCCCACTCATTGCCTCCTTCCAATTAACCAATGCTCTAACCATGTTGTTAACTTTTCTGTAATTCCATGGGCTCTTAACTTGTAAGCAGCCTCATGTGTGGGACCTTGTCAAAGGCCTTCCAAAAGTCTAAATATACAACATCCACTGCATCGCCTTCATCTATCCAACTTGTAATCTCCTCAAAGAACTCCACTAGGTTTTTCAGGGAAGATTTTCCTGTAAGGAAACCATGCTGAGTTTGTACTATCTTGTCCTGTGTCATCAAGTACTCCATCACCTCATCGTTAACAATTGACTCTAACATTTTCCCTACCACTGAGGTCAGGCTAACTGATCTAATTTCCTTTTAGCTGCGTTCCTCCTTTCTGAAAGATTGGAGTGACATTTGCAGTTTTCAGATCCTCTGGAACCATGCTAGAGTCCAATAATTTCTGAATGATCATTGCTAATGCCTAGGGTGCAGTTCATCTGGTCCAGGTGACTTATGTACCTTTAGGTCTTTCAGCTTTTTGAGCACCTTCTCCCTTGTAATCGTAACTGCACTCACTGTCACGGTCCCGACTGTGAATTCCTCATATTCTCCTAATTCCCTTTTCCCCTTGTTTTCAGGGGCTCCTTGATTGTGGCACGCCTGATCCTTATCTAAACCTGCAGCACAAATACCCCAGCTTTGCATCCACTTATCACCAGATCGTTGTTTCAGCCAGTGTGGTAGTTCACATTCCTGGCCTCTTAAGAATGTGTATTCTAAGTTTTTTTTTCAGCACAGTAGTTTGCCTGTGTTAACTCTGCCTCTCCATGCCTGAAGCCTACCTTTTCATTTATCCTCCTGTTTGCTGTTCAGCTCCAGCCACGCTCCGTGTCAAAAGAAGCATTGCCTACCGCCTGTCTTCCTGTTCATCCTCCTGTTTGCCGTTCAGCTTCAGCCATGCAAAATCTTCTTCTGGATGAAATCTTCTCCCGTAACCTCCAGGAGTATATCCTCCATGTCCGCTAGGTTCTTTAGAGGCTCTTGGGGAGCAAGAGTGGTGGCAGAGTGGCCCAAACCCACGACACTTAAACAACTCCTGCGATTTCTGGGATTCACCAGTTTCTATCGTCACTTCATCAGGGACTACAGCCAGGTAGCAGCGCCCCTTACCCAGCTCACCTCTCCTGCGACCCCCTTCCACTGGGCCCCTGAAGCGGACTCAGCCTCACTGGAGCTGAAGAGGCATTTCACTTTCGCTCCCATCCTGGTCCAACCTGACCCCTCTTGCCAGTTCATAGTGGAGGTGGATGCCTCCAACATTAGGGTGGGGGCAGTCCTCTCTCAATGCATTGTCCCAGACCAAAAGCTCCATCCCTGTGCCTTCTTCTCTCGCCGTCTGTCTCCTGCTGAACGGAACTACAGTGTTGGGAACCATGAGTTGCTGGCCGTCAAACTCACCTTGGAGGAGTGGAGGCACTGGCTGGAGGCAGCAGAACACCCATTCGTCGTTTGGAGGGACAATAAGAACCTGGCATACATTCAGGCAGCTAAACGCCTTAGCTCCCGCCAAGCCCGTTGGGCACTGTTTTTTGGCCTCTTCAATTTCACCCTCACCTTCCATCCTGATTCCAAGGAAGGGAAGCCAGATGCTCTCTCTCGTCAGTATGTCTCTGAGGAGGGCCCTTCCAATCCTGATACCGTCCTTCCACCATCCTGTGTCCTAGCTGCCCTCACCTGGGAGATTGAGTACGTGGTTAAAGGGGCCCAACAGACTCAACCTGACCCAGGTGATGCCCCCCCCCCCCAATCGTCTCTTTGTGCGTGACTCTGCCCATTCTGAGGTTCTCCAGTAGGGGTGTTCTTCCTGGTTCACCTGCCATTCTGGAATCAGTCAAACCTTGTCCCTTTTGAAGCAACATTTCGGGTGGCCCACCATAGATGCTGACACTCGCTCCTTTGTCTCTGCCTGTACTGTGTGTGCCCGAGGAAAAGCCTCCCATCGGCCACCTGCTGGGCTGCTTCGTCCCCTACCTGCCCCTGGCCGCCCTTGGTCCCACATTGCTCTGGATTTCGTCACTGGACTACCCCCTTCACATGCTAACACAACTATACTCACCATGGTGGACTGCTTTTCCAAAGCTATGAACTTCATAGCCCTTCCCAAACTCCCTACAGCCCGTGAAACTGCCGACCTCCTTGCCTAACATGTCTTCCGCTTTCATGGAATTCCCTCCGACATCCTTTCTGACTGGGGCCCCAATTCATCTCCCAAGTCTGGAGATCCTTCTGTCAAGCCCTCGGAGCCTCGGTAAGTCTGTCTTCCAGTTTCCATCCACAGACTAACGGTCAGACGGAGCGAGACAATCAGGACCTGGAAGCAGCACTGAGCTGCATTTCCACCAGTAAATAGTCATCCTGGAGCACAGCACACATCTCACTTGGATTGAGTTTGCCCACAACTCCCTGACCAGCGCCACCACCGGTATGTCCCCTTTTGGATGTTCCTTAGGCTATCAACCCTCTCTGTTTCCTGCCCACGAAGATGACATCACTGTACTTCAGTTCAGGCCCATCTCCACCAGTGCTGCAAGGTCTGGAAGGATGCGCACGCGGCCCTGCTCCACTCCGCTAACCGCAACCGGAGTATCACCGATCGCCACCGGACTCCAACGCCCAACTATCGCCCTGGCCAGGAGATTTGGGGCTCTTCAAGAGACATCCCGCTCAAAACCAAGTCTAAAAAACTCACCCCTCGTTACATCGGACCATTCAAAATCGGGAGCATCAGCAACTCCTTGGCGGTCAAACTCAAGCTACGCAGATCCAGGCGCATTCATCCACTGTTCTACGTCTCCCAGCTGAAACCTGTGTCTGTCAGCCCATTGTGTCCTCCTGCTGAACCTCCTCCTCCCGCCCGGGCCATCGACGATCACCCGGCTTGCACCGTCCGGCGAATACTGGATGTGCACTGCCGAGGCAGGGCTTTCCAGTACCTCGTCGATTGGGAAGAATACGGTCCTGAGGAGCGCACCTGGATCCCCCATTCCTTCATCTTAGACTCTTCCCTCATCCGAGACTTCCATCGCAACAATCAGGGCAAGCCTAATGGTTCGCCTGGAGGCTGCCGTTAAGGGGAGATTATTGTCACAGTGACAACCATTGATTCCTCATATTCTCCTAATTCCTTTTACCCTTGCAGCTTCTAAACTCAACCTACAAGGATTCATCTTCTGAACCTATGTCAGTCACATTGTTCTACTGATTTGATGCCAGTCATTACCAGTACAGCCATGCCACCCCCCCACCCCCGTCTACCTTCCTATCCCTCTGATACAATGTGTAACCTTGAACAGTCAGCTACTAACTACAACCGTCCTTGACTCACGATTCAGTGATGGCCGCACCACCATATCTGGCATTCTGCTGTCACTAATTAACAAATTTCATGACGTTTCGTGATATTAAAACTGATTCTGATTCTAACTCTGATTCTGAAGCCTTCTGAACAACAGCACAGCACTCAGCCATCACACAGGCTTCTTAGCAAATGCTGATGCATCTAATCTAATTAAAAATGGAAAGCTTGTCTGCAATAAAGCCTATAGCATCATTGACCTTTTAGCATGTGAAAACAGATAAAATGCCACTTAAAATGTTTGTACTTCTTGCAAGAATGGACAGAAAAAGGCAGTAGCAAAATCCATTTTTTGTACAAATTTCATTCCAAAGACACAAATATAATGTCTCCATTAGTGCTTCAGTGCAGTAATAGTACCTTAAAAATAGATTCTTACAGTTAAACCATTAAGTTAAAGCTATTTGTCCTGTTCTCTATGGGCAAAGAGGATTCTATTGTATAATTTCATGAAGAAGGTTGCTGGACAATGTATACTCTCCAAATTTTCATGTGTAAAATATTCTTACTCAACATGTTGGTTCTCTAAGGTCATCATAGCTGCAGGGTGGTAATGGGAAAAAGCTCCCACTATCTATTATCTGCTCCAATGGCGTGCGACTCAAATAGCATCTGACAACCAAGGCCAGCCCCTGGCCCTCATAAGCGGCTTCTCGACTAAGACTGCTGGAACCGTTTCTATTGACAGAAGAAGAAGCAAAGGTGAGTTAGGACCAGTTGTTTTGGCAGATAGGGCTTGGCAGCCATGCTTGGCAGTTCATATGGGAGAAGGAAAACTCTGATCTCAAACCTTCGCTGCCTTGTGGATAGACCAACTCATGGGGAAAGCTTTGGGAGTAAACCCCAAGGAGAAATCCAGAGCTGGAGTCCCTAAGGCAGACCTAGGTTGAGTTCAATGCCAACTGGCAACTCCTGCGATCCTGATGATGCCAAGTGCAGGCTCTGCTGTTTCTTTCAATTTATTAGCTGCATGGAGAAGGGGTGCCAACTACATGGGCAGCAGCTTGCTCTTCCATCGTACTGCCCTTGCTTGTATACTGGTTTGCGTATTGTATGATCGTAGACAGCTAGGACACAGCATCCAATGGTCAACCCAGTCCAATGGAGGCCTCAAAAACATCAGCCCAAGGGTATCTCTTCCTGCCTCACCGAAGATGAGATAGTTTGGTAATGAAGATGAGTTTAACATCATTTTAAATATCCACTTTTCCTCGTTCAGGATTATTTGAAGGAAGGATTAGGTGTTCTTTCAATATCCAGATAAGATTCAGTGACCTTTTTAAACTCCAAGAACAACATCAGACAGCAACATGATGAGGTCAAGAATAATGATTTCTTCTTGAAGGCAAATTGTTTGCCTATCCTATCATGCCATGTTAGCCAACTCAGCCCGAGGGGAAAGAAATCAGAATTAGGTTTATTAGCACTGACGTATGTTGGGAAATCTGTTGTTTTTTTAGCAGCAGAATAGTGAAATCATAATAAATGCAATAAGTTACAAAAATGTGTAATCAGTGCATAAAGAGAGAGAAATGGCGAGAAGGTGTTTGCAGGTTCATGAACCATTCAGAAATCTGATCATCTGATATCATTAAAAATAAAAAAAATCACGTAGAGCATAATTTAAGTCAGCAAAAGATAATTAACATTTTAAAATTATAAATGTTAGGTCCCTCCAGTCCAGTGTTGGCGAGATACAAAACCTCTTCTTCCCAATTACTCCACAGCTGAAGGCTGTGTTCCATGTCCACAGATCCCTAACTAAAGCCTTCCATAGCTAACTTATCACCCTTACCACAAGCTGTAGATTTAGCAATTCTCAAACATTCATTCAAATGGCATCTGCTTCTTTTTTGAGCTTTTAAGAAACATGTGTTCTGATTATTTTTCCTACTCAAATTCAAAACGCATGCACCAGATGAGATTGCTGTTCAAGGTAAGTGAGGCATAGCATATATGTTTGTTTGTTATGTACTGTGTCATAGACAATCACTCAGGACATACTTTGTCTTTGACCGTGATTGCTCTTGGCAAATTTTTCCACAGAAGTGGCTTGCCATTTCCTGCTTCTGAGCAGTGTCTTTGGGTCACCCAAACGATTATCAATACTCTTCAGAGATTGTCGGCCTGATGCCGGTCGTATAACCAGGATATGCACCAGTTGCACATATAATCATCCATCACATGCACCAATAGCTTCACATGACCTTGATCAGGGGGGTCTAAGCAGGTCCTACACTTTGCCCAAGGGTGACCTGCACACTAGCACAGGGAAAGAATCCCTTATACCTCCTCTGGTGGAGATGTATCTCCACCCCGCCACTCTTTTCACAGAATAGTCCTATCATTTGATCGGGTATCTGGATTCAACAATCCTGTCTGCAGCAGATACTAAAGCACATGTGGATGAATTTAATTTTCTCACCTGTTAACTGAATACATGTCCTGTTGTCAGATTTTAATGAAGAAGAACTCTCACGGAAAAATATAATGCGGATTGGCCTTCTTCCCAGAATTTCCAAAGTAAACCATGTGAATTTTATAATTGCACACAGTATTCATTCTGCAGTTGTGCGGCTGATGGAACTGCAGGCTCTGCATGCCAGTAAATGGCACAAAAGAGATGAGTGCATTGCCAGGAAAGGATTGTGTTCAAATGAGGATGTACAGTTGTTCACAGAAAGACTGAAAACTTCTGACTTCTGACAATATGTCCCTCTTTCGGTCAGGGCAAAATATTTGAAGTCCAATCTAAATTTATTATCAAAATAGATACAGTATACACTCAGTAGCCAGCTTATTTGGTAGCTCCTCTGATAAAGTGGTCACTCAGTGTATGTTTGGGGTCTTCTGCTGCAGTAGCTTATCTGCTTCAAGGTTCGACTTGCTGTGTGTTTTGAGATGCTCTTCTGTGCAACACTATTATTGGTTATTTGAGTTCATATGGACTTCTTGTCAACTTGAACCAGTCAGGCCATTCTCCTCTGAAATCTCTCATTTTTGCCGGCAGAATTGCCTCTCGCCAGATGCCTCATTTTTTTAAAATTTTCACACCATTCTCTGTAAGCTTTAGAGGGTAGTGTGCATGAAAATTCCAGGAAGTCAACAGTTTCTGAGATACACAAACCACCCCGTCTGGCACCACCTATTATTCCATGATCAAAGTCAATTAGATGGAATTGCTTCCCCATTCTGATGATTGATCTGAACATTAACTGAACCTCTTGACCACGCCTGCATGCTTTTATGCATTGCATTGTTGCCACTTGATTGGTCAATTAGATATTTGCATTAACACGCAGGTGTACAGTACCTAATATAGTTGCCACTGAGTGTATGTTGCCCTATCTTATTTCCTTACCAGCATTTTCAGGACAAAAAATGAAATAAAATAGAATTGTTTAAAAACTATACAGACATGAAGACTGACAAATAACCAATGTGCAGGAAAAGACAAATTGAGCAAATAAAAATTAATGTTAAGAATCTGAGTTATAAAGAGTCTTTGAAGGTACGTCTATTAAGTCAGTACAACAGGAGCAGGGAGGTTCTACTGCAGTTGTACAAGGCCTTGGTGAGACCGCACCTAGAATATTGTGTGCAGTTTTGGTCCCCTAATCTGAAGAAAGACATTCTTGCCATAGAGGGAGTACAGAGAAGGTTCACCAGATTGATTCCTGGGATGGCAGGACTTTCATATGACGAAAGACTGGATCGACTAGGCTTATACTCACTGGAATTTGGAAGATTGAGAGGGGGATCTTATTGAAACATATAACATTCTAAAGGGATTGGACAGGCTAAATGCAGGAAGATTGTTTCAGATGTTGAGGAAGTCCAGAATGAGGGGTCACAGTTTAAGGATAAAGGAGAAGCCTTTTAGGACCGAGATGAGGAAAAACTTCTTCACACAGAGAGTGGTGAATCTGTGGAATTCCCTGCCACAGGAAACAGTTGAGGCCGGTTCGTTGGCTATATTTAAGAGGAAGTTAGATATGGCCCTTGTGGCTAAAGGGATCAGCGGGTATGAAGAGAAAGCAGGTATAGGGTTCTGAGTTGGGTGATCAGCCATGATCATACTGAATGGCGGAGCAGGCTCAAAGGGGCAAATGGCCTACTCCTGCACCTATTTTCTATGTTTCTATGTTTAAGTCACTGACTGAAGTTAGCCAAGCTAGTTCAGGAGCTGGTTTAACATAATAACTGATCCTGAACCCGGTGGTGTGGGACCTGAGCTTCTGTACCTGCTTCCTGATGGAGGCAGTGAGAAGAGAGCATGCTCCAAATGCTATAGGTCCTCATTGCTAGGTGTTGCTTTCCTGTGGCAGCGCTCCATGTAAATGTATTCTGTGATGTGGAGGACTTTGCCCGTGATGGATAAATAGATTCTGAAATGAAAGAACATTGATGCAATGGCTGGAATTGCTAACATGTTTTCGTTTCTCTAGATTTGATGTCACTGTGAGCAATTCGGTATGAGTTGGGTTTTAAAAATCAGATGGGAAATTAGGCAGCAATATTAGGCCGCATCAATGTTTTCTTTTTCACAGCGCTGCCTGGATTCGGAATTTAGATGTGGGGGTGAATACATATTTTGCATGTTTGGGTGTCATGCTTGAAACAGAGGTGTATTTAATGATGCTATTTAAACATTATAATAAACCCCTCAGTAAGTTATGAATATGACATCTTTATAGTAATTTGAGTTAAGTACATGCATGCATGCCACATCACATCGTGGAAGTGAGACACAAAAATTCATCTCAAGAAACAGCATCATTAAGTTGTTAAAAACCATGCAGAGTTAAATTGAAATCAGCAAAGAAATTTTTTAGTTAAAATAAAAAATCTGCATAGGTAAGGAATATTTCAAGGAAAGTTTCAAATTCCACCTGCTAATTAATTAAAAAAATACTGGTTACACTTTAAACCGGTCAGCCAGAAAGCCCAAAATAGAACATAGAATAATACAGCACATTACAGGCCCTCAAACCCTACCTCCCATATAACCTCCCACCTTAAATTACTTCATATACCTGTCCAGTAGTCTCTTAAATTTCACTAGTGTATCTACCTCCACCACTGACTCAGGCAGTGCATTCCACACGCCAACCACTCTCTGAGTGAAAAACCTTCCTCTAATATCCCCCTTGAACTTCCCTCCCCTTAACTTAAAGCCATGTCCTCTTGTACTGAGCAGTGGTGCCCTGGGGAAGAGGCACTGGCTGTTCACTCTATCTATTCTTCTTAATATCTTGTACACTCCTATCATGTCTCCTCTCATCCTCCTTCTCTCCAAAGAATAAAGCCCTAGTTTCCTTAATCTCTGATCATAATCCATACTCTCTAAACCGGGCAGCATCCTGGTAAATCTCCTCTGTACCCTTTCCAATGCTTCCTGCCTATAGTGAGGTGACCAGAACTGGACACAGTACTCCAAGTGTGGCCTAACTAGAGTTTGATAGAGCTGCATCATTACATCGTGTCTCTTAAACTCTATCCCTCGGCATGAAAGCTAACACCCCTTAAGCTTTCTTAACTACCCTATCTACCTGTGAGGCAACATTCAGGGATCTGTGGACATGTACCCCCAGATCCCTCTGCTCCTCCACACTACCAAGTATCCTGCCATTTACTTTGTACTCTGCCTTGGAGTTTGTCCTTCCAAAGTGTACCACCCCACACTTCTCCGGGTTGATCTCCATCTGCCACTGCTCAGCCCACTTCTGCATCCTATCAATGTCTCTCTGCAATCTTTGACAATCCTTTACACTATCTACAACACTACCAACCTTTGTGGCATCTGCAAACTTGCCAACCTACCCTTCTACCCCCACATCCAGGTCGCTAATAAAAAATCACAAAAAGTAGAGTTCCCATAATAGATCCTTGTGGGACACCACTAGTCACAACCCTCCAATCTGAATGTACTCCCTCCACCACAACCCTCTGCCTTCTGCAGACAAGTCAATTCTAAATCCACCTGGCCAAACTTCCCTGGATCCCATCCCTTCTGACTTTCTGAATTAGCCAACCATGTGGAACCTTGTCAAATGCCTTACTAAAATCCATGTAAATCACATCCACTGCACTACCCTCATCTATATGCCTGGTCACCTCCTCAAAGAACTCTATCAGGCTTGTTAGACACAATCTGCCCTTCACAAAGCCATGCTGACTGTCCCTGATCAGACCATAATTCTCTAAATGCCCATTGATCCTATCTCTAAGAATCTTTTCCAACAGCTTTCCCACCACAGACATAAGGTTCACTGGTCTATAATTACCTGGACTATCCCTACTACCTTTTTTGAACAAGGCGACAACATTCGCCTCCCTCCAATCCTCCGGTACCATTCTCGTGGAGAACAAGGACATAAAGATCCTAGCCGGAGGTTCAGCAATCTCTTCCCTCGCCTCATGGAGCAGTCTGGGTAATATGCCGTCAGGCCCCGGGGATTTATCCATCCTAATGTATTTTAATAAATCCAACACCTCCTTTCCCTTAATATCAATATGCTCTAGAACATCAACCTCACTCATATTGTCCTCCCCGTCATCAAGTTTCCTCTCATTGGTGAATACCAAAGAGAAGTACTCATTGAGTACCTCGCTCACTTCCACAGCCTCCCGGCCCATCTTCCCACTTTTATCTCTAATCGGTCCTACCTTCACTCCTGTCATCCTTTTGTTCTTCACATAATTGAAGAATGCCTTGGGGTTTTCCTTTACCCTACTCGCCAAGGCCTTCTCATGACCCCTTTTTGCTCTTCTCAGCCCCTTCATAAGCATCTTTCTTGCTACCCTATGTTCCTCAATAGACCCATCTGATCCTTGCTTCCTAAACCTTGTGTATGCTGCCTTCTTCCACCTGACTAGATTTTCCACTTCACTTGTCACCCATGGTTCCTTCACCCTACCATTCTTGATCTTCCTCACCAGGACAAATTTATCTCTAACATCCTGCAAGAGATCCTTCAACATCGACCGCATGTCCATAGTACATTTCCCTGCGAAAACATCAACCCAGTTCACACCAGCAAGTTCTTGCCTTATAGCCTCATAATTTGCCCTTTCCCAATTAAATATTTTTCTGTCCTCTCTGATTCTATCCTTTCCCATGATAATGCTAAAGGCCAAGGAGCGGTGATCACTGCCCCCACTCCCTGGCCTGACATTCAGTGTCACATCATTGACTCGTCTGGGGGTCATTACCAAAGACTGAAGATGAAAGGTTGATCAGAAAATCCAGAAGTCAGAGCCCAATTGTCAGAGCCTAGAGAATCAAGGCCTGTCCTGGAGCTGGAGGACTGTTCATGTGTGTGGATGGGTAGGGGCTTGTTTTGCTGCTGTTCTGCTTATTGCATGCTGTTTTCTTTTTGTCTGCTGTGTTGTTCTGATGAGCATTCAGGGCATGCTATATTGGTGCAAGAATGTTTGATGACATTTTCTGGCTCTCCCTGGGTGTGATGGTTGTTAATACAAACAACACAACTCACTGTGTATTTTCATGTACAGGTAATGAATAAATGTGGATTTGAGTCTTGAACTTGAACTTGCCCAGAGTGTTTGATGGACCCAGGTGGGGATGAACTTTGACTCCTGACTTAAACGGATGAGATCTCAGGAGAGAAGCCATACTGTCTCATTTGAAGACTGAAAGTGTTTTGTTGCCTTGGGCTTCATTTAAGCTGTGAGTAGCAGCAGAAGGGTAATTAGAGAGAAGCAGGGAGATGAGCCAGCCCCAAGTAGAACCAGCCAACGGTTTATGCCTGAGGGTGGAAGACTTTTCGAACACTGCAACTGCAACTGGCAACTTCATTGGGCCAGCAGCATCACTGAACCTGATCAGATTTACAATTAACTAGGGATTCCAATTTACATATAGAAGCAGTTTCCTTCCATAAGCTAGTAAAGATGATCCTTGCTCACTTGAAGGCCTAGCTAAAAATTGTATCAAGCAGGCCTTTGCAGCCGGGAAATTTCTCTCACTAAGTAAGCTAGCAATTGAAGTCATTCCCAATGTCCTTATCCCTGCAATTATTTACGTAGTGATGCAGTTACCACAACAAGGATTCCATGTTAATGAGTTGTATGAATGGCATTCATAAAAATGTAATAAAAAATTAATGATGCTCTCAGAGCATTTCATTCACTCCATTATGTAAATCTGTGCAGACCGTATAACGTAAATGTGAGTAAAACACACATTTATTTTTATTCAGGTTTACCGATCCATTGACAATTTAGAGTATTGAAAACAACTCACCCGCAATGTAGTTACACTACAGAAGAATCTTGCACCTTTTATTGGTAAAAATATCTTAACACAATAACTGCTTTATAGAGTCCTAGAAAAGTACAGCACTGAAACTGGCCCTGTGGCCCATCTAGTCCAAGCTGAAACCATTTAAACTGCCCACTCTCATTGATCGGCACTGGGACCATAAACCTCCATACCCTTACCATCCATGTACCTATGCAAACGGACCTTAAATGCAGTGCTGGCAACTCGTTCCACCCTCTCATGACAATCTGAACAAAGAAGATTCACCTTAAACTTTTCACCTTTCACCCTTAACCCATGACCTCTAATTGTAGACCCACCCAACCTCAGTGGAAAAAGCCTGCTTGCATTTACCCTATCTATACCCCTCATTATTTTGTACCTCTATTAGATCTCCTGTCAATCTTCTACATTCCAAGGAATAAAGATCTAACCTATTCAAACTTCCCTTATAACTCAGGCCCTCCAGACACAGCAACATCCTTGTAAATTTTCTCTGCACTTTTTTACATCTTCCCTGTAGGAATTATTGCATGAGTCCGAGGACGTGTGTGCATGCACAAGTAGAAACTTAGACCAAGCAACCAGGTTGTTTAAAATACTACCAGATGGAAATTCTGTATTTCAATTCAATTGGTGCAGGCAATGCAATACACCAGGGTCACTATCTATTCAGCAATTCATCTAGTTGTATAAACATGAGAACATTTATGAATAGGGATCAATTATTTGAAAACTTGAGCACCTGAATTATAGCGAAAGGTTGAACAGGTTAGGACTTTATTCTCTGGAGTTATGGAGAATTAGGGCAGATTTGATAGAGGTACACACAATTATGAGGGGTATATATGGGGTAAATGCACGAAGGCCTTTTCCTGCTGAGGCTGGGTGAGACCACAACTAGAGGTCATGGGTAAAGGCAGAAAGGTGAAATGGTGAAGGAGCATCCTCCTCAGTCAGAGGGTGGTGAGAGTGTAGGACGAGCGGCCAGAGGAAGCGGTGGATACAGGTTTGATTTCAGCATTGGAGAGTAATTTGGATAGGTACATGGATCATAGAGGCATGGAGAACTATGGTCCAGGTGTGGTTCAATAGGTCTAGGCAGAATAATCGATGGGCATGGGCAGTTGGGCCAAATCCTGGTTGGGAAAAGGGGAAAGGAGAGGGGGAGGGAGTGGGAAGCAACAAAGGGACATTCTGCAATGATTAATAAACAAATTGTTTGGAATCAAATGACCTTGCCTGGTGTCATTAACACGGTTCAGTATTTTGCTATTGACTGCGTACTATCTCTTTAGGTTGGATCAGATCAGACCATCACATTTTCACCCAATCTTGTCAATGAAATGCACTGTTTATCAATACCTATTAATTTCTATTATTAATGTTTCATTATATAATTACATTCAATATATGCTGCAACACAGATCACTGCCGCACAGCAGTAGCAACAGACCTGCATCCTCAGTAAGACCGACCGATTCAAGGTAATTTCTGTACTTTAGTTTTCCCTGATGACAAATCAAAGCATTTTTGTAGTTACTGCAGTAGAAAGATCTAGTCAACATGCATAAAACTAGATTTCACAATTTTTACAGCTAGGGCACCTAAGACTTTTGCATAGTACTATAATTGTCAACATGGAACAGAAAGCGAGTTTGTAAATCTGGCAGGAGCAGAAGACATTGAAAATAGTGAGAGTGGAGCACCATGGGAGAGATGTGGGGCAGGTGGCAGAGAAGTGCTAGGGGCAGGGTATGGCACGGGTGCAGACACACCCAGCCCTGAGACACCAGGCAAGGTCATTTGATTCCAGTCAATTGGTTTATTGATTATTACAGAATGTCTCTCTGTTGCTTCCCACTCCCTCCCCTCTCCTTTTCCCTTTTCCCAACCAGGATTCCCCTCTCCCTGCCTCCTTCCCACTCTCAGTCCGCAATAGGGACCCACATCAGAAACAGGTTTATCATCACTCACAAATGTCATGAAATTTGTTTTCATTTGTGGTAGGAGTACAGTCTAAAACATAAAATTACTACAGTAGTGTGCAAAAGTCTTTTGCCCCCAAGCAATACATATGTGCCTAAGACTTTTGCACAGTCCTGTAGACGTCACCAGATACAACCTGAGATTTGTTTTCTTGTGGGCGTTAATAGTAAATACAAAGAAACACAACAAAACCAATGAAAAGCTGAACACAACAAAGATGGACAAACAAGCAATGTTCTAAAGACAACACATTACTCATATACAAAAAAAGAAAACTAAAAACTTTGTAATATTAAAGAAATAAGTATTATATATTGAGAATATGAGTTGTAGAGTACTTGAAGCTTAGTCCATAGGTTGTTAAATCAGCTCACTGTCGTGGTGAGTAAGGTGGTTCAAAATCTTGATGGTTGAAGTGTATTAACTGTCCTTCATTGGGGTGGTGTGGGACTTGTGGCTCCAGTACCTCCTTCCTGATGGCAACAGGAGATAGAGAGCATACTTGATGATGAATGCTGCTTTCCTGTGACCGTGCTCCTTATAGATGTGGTCAAGCTATTGCTCAACAGGCTTCAGCGGGGTTGGAACTGGAGTGCAGGGCAGTTGGTAAGCAAGTAGCTGCACTGTGTAGTGAGACTGCGAGGAAGCACAGGCAGGTGATAGGGTAAAATTCTGGGATTATAATGGCAGTTGTGAGAAGAGAGCATAGCATGGAAGCCAGAGGGGGGTCTTTGATGATGGATGCTGCTTTCGCAAGATGGTGCTCCTTGTAAATATGCTCAGTGATGGGAGGGTTTTGCCTGTCATAGACTGAGCCATATCCACTACTATCTGTAGGCTTTTCTGTTCTTTGGCTTTGGTGTTTCAATACCAGGCCAGAATGTAACCAGTCAGGATCCTATCCACAGTGACAACATTTAAAAGGAATTGAGATAAGCAAGGCATTAAAATATACAAACAAAATATTCAAGTAGAATTAGTGTAGAAGGGCAAAATAGTGGTGAGGTTGTGTTGGGTTGAATGAAGAGTTTCTGTCTTATGTAACTCTATGAATCCATGAGATAATGAGGTGATTTATTTATTTTTTTGGAAAAGGAAGTTGGAGGATCAGAACGGGAGTGCAGCGGGAGCCATTTTGACTTTTTTTCTTTTTCTTTTCATCGGAGTTAAGAGAGTCGGGACTGTGCAGGTGTGTGACGTCGGGCAGTGAAGCGGGGAAGATTTAAAAAGGACTCAGCCTTAATCAACGACCAGCGTTATTTGCGGGCACCAGAGTGAGCCGGGAGCAGAGTGTAGGCTTCACGGCTTTGGTTCAACGGGCTTAGGCGGAAACGGGCGAGGCAAGGTAGGTTTAGGTTTCAGTTTTTCCTGTTATTTGAAGTATGAGTGTGAGGGAAGCTTGTTGACTCGGTGTCAGATGTAGGAGGTCCTGGAGTCTCCTAGACTCCCGGACGTCCACATCTGCGCCAGGTGTGTCGAGCTACAGCTCCTAAGGGGCCGTGTTGGGGAACTGGAGATGCAGCTCGATGTCCTTCGTCTGGTCAGGGAGAGTGAGGAGGTGATAGAGAGGAATTACAGGCAGTGGTCACACCAGGGCCACGGGAGGCAGACAGGTGGGTCACGGTTAGGAAATGGAAGGGGAAGAGTCAGGTTCTAGAGAGTACCTCAGTGGCTGTACCCCTTGACAATAAGTACTCCTGTTTGAGTACTGTTGGGGCGGGGTGGGGGGGGGGAGGACAGCTTAGCTGGGGGAAGCAAAGGTGTCCGTGCCTCTGGCACAGAGTCCAGCCCTGCAGCTCAGAAGGGTAGGGAAAGGAAGAGG
Source organism: Hypanus sabinus (assembly GCF_030144855.1). Taxonomy (NCBI): domain Eukaryota; kingdom Metazoa; phylum Chordata; class Chondrichthyes; order Myliobatiformes; family Dasyatidae; genus Hypanus; species Hypanus sabinus. The sequence continues at coordinate 197,942,476 of NC_082706.1, forward strand.
AAGGCAGTTGTAATAGGGGACTGAATAGTTAGGGGTCTGATAGGCGATTCTGTGGACGCGATCAGGAGACCCAGATGGTAGTTTGCCTCCCTGGTGGCAGGGTCTGGGATGTTTCTGATTGCATCCACAATATCCTGAAGTGGGAGGGTGAGGAGTCAGAGGTTGTGGTACATATAGGTACCAATGACATAGGTAAGAAAAGGGAAGAGGTACTGAAAGGGGAATATAGGGAGGTAGGAAGATCGTTAAGAATAAGGACCGCAAAGGTAATAATCTCAGGATTACTGCCTGTGTCACGTGACAGTGAGAGTAAGAATGGAGAGTAAGGTGTAGGATAAATGCGTGGTTGAGGGATTGGAACAGGGGCAGGAATTCAACTTTCTGGATCATTGGGACCTCGTTTGGGGCAGGTGTGACCTGTACAAAAAGGAGGGGTTACACTTGAATCCCAGGGGGACCAATATTCTGGCGGGAAGGTTTAATAGAGCTGTTAGGGAGGGTTTAAACTAATTTGGCAAGGGGATGGGAACCGGAATGATGGAGCCGAAGAGAGGGAAAACAGAAATGGATCTAAGGTAGTGAGCAGTAAGGATGTCAGGAAGGACAGGCAAGAGATGGAGCAAATTTGCAGCCATTAGGATGAGTTGCAGTGCAATCAATGCAAAAAGTACCAAATACTGGACTTAAGGTGTTATACCTAAATGCACGCAGCATAAGGAATAAAGTGGATGATCTTGTCATACAGCTACAGCTTGGAATGTATGATATTGTGGCCATCACTGAGAAGTGGCTAAAGGATGCACGTCTCTGGGAGTTGAACGTCCAAGAATACACAGTGTATTGGAAGGATAGGCAGGTAGGTAGAGGGGGTGGCATGGCTTTAATGGTAAAAAATTATATTAAATAATTAGAAAGAGTTGACATAGGATTGGAAGATACAGAATCTTTATGGGTTGAGCTAAGAAATTGCAGGGGTAAAAGGACCATGATGGCAGTTATCTACTGGCCTCCAAACAGCTGCAGTGTTGTGGACTACAAATTACAACAGGAAATAGAACATTTCAACATTTGAAATGTTTCTATGAGGTCCCTCCTCATTCTTCTAAACTCCAAGAAGTACAATCCAAGAGCGGTCATATGTTCCTCATATGTTTGGGACTAAAGGGGAGATTGGATCAGCTGATGATGAAATGGTGGAGCAGACTCGATGGGCTGAATGGCTGACTTCTGCTCCTTTGTCTTATGGTCTTGTGTGAGTAAAAGCAGGTGCAGAGCCAGGAACTGTAATATTGACCCCATTTAGATGGAATAAGCAACATGTTGAAATAGAAAAGGGCAGTGCTATGATAATTGTAGGGTATTTTAACATGCGAATGGATTGGGAAAATCCGGTCGGCACTGGATCTTAAGAGAGAGAATTTGTAGAATGTCTACAAGATGGCTTTATAGAACAGCTTGTTGTTGAGCCCACTAGGGAATCGGCTGTACTGGATTGGGTATTGTGTAATGAACTAGAAGTGATTAGAGAGATGGAAGTGAAAGAACCCTTAGGAGACAGTGATCACAACATGATTGAGTTCACTGTGAAATTTGAGAAAGAGAAGCCGAAATCCGATGTGTATTTCAGTGGAGTAAAGGAAATTACAGTGGCATGAGAGACGAACTGACCAAATTTGACTGGAGAGGGACACTAGTGGGAAGGACAGCAGAGCAGCAGTGGCTGGAGTTTATGCGAGAAGTGAGGAAGGTGCAAGGCAGATAAATTCCAAAGAAGAAGAAATTTTCGAATGGAAAAAGGATGCAACCGTGGCTGACAAGAGAAGTCAAAGCCAAAGTAAAAGCAAAGCAGAGGGCATACAAGGAAGCAAAAATTAGTGGGAAGACAGACGATTGGGAAGTTTTTAAAAGCCATACAAAAGGAAACTAAGAAGGTCATTAAGAGGAAAAAGATGAACTATGAAAGGAAGCTAGCAAATCATATCAAAGAGGATACTAAAAGCTTTTCCAAGTATATAAAGAGCATTAGATAGGTGAGAATAGATATAGGACCGATAGAAAATGATGCTGGAGAAATTCTAATGGGAGATAAGGAGATGGCGGAGGAACTGAACAAGTATTTTGCATCACTGAGGAAGACATCAGCAATATGCCAGACATACGAAGGTGTCGGAAGAGAAATATGCGCAGTCACAATTGCGATAGAGAAAGTACTCAGGAAGCTGAATAGTCTAAGGGTAGATAAATCTCCTGGACCAGATGGAATGCACCCTTGTGTTCTGAAGGAAGTAGCAGTAGAGACTGCGGAGACATTAACAATGATCTTTCAAAAGTCGATAGATTCTGGCCTGGCTCCGGAGGGCTGGAAGATTGCAAACATCAGTCCGCTATTTAAGAAGGAGGCAAGGAAGCAAAAAGGAAATTATAGACCTGTTAGCTTAACATCGGTGATTTTCAGAAGGCCTTTGACAAGGTGCCGCACATGAGGCTGATAAACAAGATAAGAACCCATGGAATTACGGGAAAGTTACATACGTGGATAGAGTGTTGGTTGATTGGCAGGAAACAGAGAGTGGGAATAAAGGGATCCTATTCTGGTTGGCTGTCGGTTACCAGTGGTGTTCCACAGGGGTCCGTGTTGGAGGCTGCTTCTTTTTACATTGTATATCAATGATTTGGATTATGGAATAGATGGCTTTGTGGCTAAGTTTGCTGATGATACAAAGATAGGTGGAGGGGCTGGTAGTGCTGAGGAAACAGAGAGTCTGCAGAGAGACTTGGATAGATTGGGGGAATGGGCAAAGAAGAGGCAAATGAATTACAATGTCGGAAATTGTACGGTCATGCACTTTGGTAGAAGAAATAAACGGGCAGACTATTATTTAAATGGGGATAGAATTCAAAGTTCTGAGATGTAACAGGACTTGCAAGTCCTTGTGCAGGATACCCTTAAGGTTAACCTCCAGGTTGAGTCGGTGGTGAAGAAGGCAAATGCAATGTTGGCATTCATTTCTAGAGGAATAGAGTATAGGAGCAAGGATGTGATGTTGAGGCTCTATAAGGCACTGGTAAGACCTCACTTGGAATACTGTGTGTAGTTTTGGGATCCTTATTTAAAAAAGGATGTGCTGACATTGGAGAGGATTCAGAGAAGATTCACCAGAATGATTCCGGGAATGAGAGGGTTAAAATATGAGGAACGTTTGACTGCTCTTGGATTGTACTCTTTCGAGTTTAGAAGAATGAGGAGGGACCTCATAGAAACATTTTGAATGTTGAAAGGCATGGACAGAGTGGATGTAGCAAAGCTGTTTCCCATGGTGGGGGAGTCTAGTATGAGAGGACATGACTTGAGGATTGCAGGGCGCCCATTTAGAACAGAGATGCAAAAAGATTTTTTTAGCCAGAGGGTGGTGAATCTATGGAATTTGTTGCCACGGGTGGCAGTGGAGGCCAAGTCATTGGGTGTATTTAAGGCAGAGATTGATAGGTATCTGAGTAGTCAGGGCATCAAAGGTTATGGTAAGAAGGCAGGGGAAATGGGACTAAAGGGGAGATTGGATCAGTTCATCATGAAATGGCAGAGCAGACTCGATGGGCTGAATGCCCGACTTCTGCTCCTTTGTCTTATGGTCTTATGTGAGTAAAAGTAGGTGCAGAGCCAGGAACTGTAACATTGACCCCACTTAGATGCAATAAGCAAGAGCAGAAGAAGGAAGACATTAAATTTTACAAAGTACACTTCAGAATCAAAATCTAATTTCTATCATTGACTTACATAACATGGAATTTGTTGTTTTCCAACAGCAGTATAACGCAAAGACTCACAATTTCTTTAGCCAGAGAGTGGTGAATCTGTGGAGTTTGTTGCCAGAGGCAGCTGTGGAGGCCAAGTCACTGGGTGCATTTAAGGCAGAGCTTGATGGGTTTTCTTGATTAGTCAGAGTATGACAGGTTATGGAGAGAAGACAGGAGAATGGGGCTGAGAAATGGATCAGTCATGATGGAATGGTGAAGCAGTCTGAATGACCTAATTCTGCTGCAATCTCTGATGGTCTTATGGTCTTAAAATTGTTACTAATTACAAACTAAATATTCAGCACAGAAAGTGCAATGGTGAGTTAGTGTACATGGGCTCATGGATAGTTCAGAAATCTGATAACTGAGGAGAAGAGCTTTTATTTCAGTCTTTGTCAGACTTTGTTTGTGTAACACAAACAAAATGCTGGAGGAGCTCAGCAGGCCAGGCTTTGTTTATGTACAGATTTTCAATGATTCTATTGTACTTTTTTGTTCTACCATAAATGACCGCAAGAAAATTAATCTCAGGGTTGTATAAGGTGACATATCTGTACTTTGATAATAAATTTACTTTGAATTTTTAAGCTGTTTCTGTCTCACTGAGTCTGGATCTCAGGTTCCTAGAACACCTCACAAAACTACTTGTTTTAATGTCATTATTTGTTATTTTTGTGCAACTTTGTCCACATTTAATAGAACATGTAGATGAAAACAGGTACAAAGATTTTTTTCTTTTGATTTTAACATACTTCCTACTTAAAGGAATTCTATTTAATTGTTTGTTTAGGATATATTTGTATTAACAAAATACAGTAATAATTGATGCAATAACTAACTGCTTTGGAGAAGATTAATTCAACTGTTCCATAAACAAAAAATCAGCTTTTTCTTAAAATAAAAAGGGAGGAGGTCCTAAAGGGAGAATTTAGGGAGATAGATAGAAAGCTGAAAAGCAGGACCTCCAGGCTAGTAATTTCTGGATTGCTGCCTATGCTACACACCATCAAGAGGAAGAGCAGGATGATTTGGCAGATGAATGTGTGGCTAGGGAACTGGTGTTGGTGGCAGTGGTTCAGATTTCTGGAACATTGGGATCTCTGCTGGGGAGTACGGTCTGTACAAAACAGATGGGTTACACGTGAACTCGAGAGGGACCAATATCCTTGCAGGCAGGTTTCTGCGACTGCTGGGAAGGGTTTAAACTAATTTGGCAGGTGGATAGGAAACTGATTGATAGGACTGAAGATGGGACAGTTGTTATACATGCACAGGTAGTGTGTAGTGACACTGACAGGAAGGACAAGCAGATGATAAGGAAAAATTGCAGTAAGTAGGATGAATAGCAGTGAGACGGGGAACAAAATTGAAAAAGGTGTTGAAGACAGGAATGAAGGTGTTATATTTGAATGCCCACAGTATATCGGATAAGGTAGATGGTTTTGTAGTGCACTTAAAGATTGGCAGTTAGATCATGTAGGCATCGTTAAGTTGTGGTTAAAAGAAGGCCATATTTGGGAGCTTCACATCCAAGGGTACTCATTGTATCAAAAGGACACGGTTGCATTAAGTTGGACGATCAATATCAGGAGTGCGTAAAAAGAACTGCCTTTCAGTCAGGTCTGTGTTCAAGATCTAAAAAGGTTCCACGCCCATTCCCATTCTGATATGTCTATCCATGGCCTCCTCTACTGTCAAAATGAAGCCACACTCAGGTTGGAGGAACAACACCTTATATTCCGTCTGGGTAGCCTCCAACCTGATGGCATGAGCATTGATTTCTCTAACTTACATTAATGCCCTTCCTCCCCTTCTTACTCCATCCCTTATCTATCTATCTATCTATCTATCTATCTATCTATCTATCATTTGGATATGTCCATACTCGGCCTCCTCTACTGCCATGATGAGGCCAAACTCAGGTTGGTGGAGCAACACCTCATATACCCTCTAGGTAGTCTCCAACCCCTTGGTATGAACATTGAATTCTCCAACTTCCAGTAACTCCCTCCCTCTTCCTTCCCCCATCCCACTTTCACTCTGCCTCCTCTTCCAGCTGCATATCACCTCTTTCATGATTCCTCCTTCTTCTAGTACCCATAGTGTTTTCCCCATACATTCCTTCTTCACCTTTCCTGCCTTTCTCCTCTCCCACCCCTTGATCTTTCCACTGATTGGTTTTTCACCTGGCACCCTCCTCTCCCCCCACCTTCTTTATAGGGCCCCTGTCCCCTCCTTCCTCAGTCCTGACGAAGGGCCTCAGCCCGAAATGTTGGCTAATGACATAGGTAGACAAGGTGAGGAGGTCCTAAAGAACGATTTTAGTGAGCTAGCTAGATAGCTGAGAAACAGGACCTCCAGGATAGAAATCTCTGGATTGCTGCCTGTGCCATGTGCCAGTGAGGGCAAGAATAGAATGACTTGGCAGGAGAATGCATGGCTTAACAACTGGTGCTGAAGGCAGGGGTTCAGATTTATGGATCACTGGGATTTCGTTGGAGGAAGGCATGTCCTGTACAAAAGAGAGAGATTACCGGAGCCGATGGGGTCCAATATACTTGTGGGCAGATGACCTAGAGTTGTTCATGTAGGTTTAAACTAATTTGGGAGGGGTTTGGGAACTGGAGTGACAATGCCGCAGATGAGGTGATTGGTTTAAGAAAAAAGGCAACATGTAGTTAGACTCCGAGCAAGGAGAGGCTAATGATAGGGCAAAGTTCCAGTCAACAGGATAAGTTTCAATGTAGGAAGTGGACAAAACTGAAAAGGACTGAAGTTGTTATATTTGAATGGACGCAGTATCCAGAATAAGGTTGATGAACTTGTAGCACAGTTACAGATTGGCATGTATGATGTAGGCATCACTGAATCATGGCTGACAGGCAGGAGAATGGTTCCAAGGGCTGTGATTTGTACCATGTTTGGGATATGGGAAGTCTGGAAGATGTCCTGACTCCCAGATCGACACATCTGCACCAGGTGCACCGAGCTGCAACTCCTGAGAGAATGTATTAAGGATCTGGAGCTGCAGCTTGATGAACTTTGGCTCATAGAGGAGAATGAGGAGGTGACAGACAGAAGCTACTGGGAGATAGTCTCCCCTGGATTGTAGGAGACAAGTGACTAGGTGACAGTCAGGAGAACTAAGGGAACTGCACAGCCAGTGCAGAGTATACCTGTAGTTGTTCAATGATAAGAATTCCAACTTCAGATACTATTGACAGGACAACCTTCTGGGGTGGTGGCAGCCAGGGTGACCGGGTCTGGCACTGAATCTGGTGTTGTGGCTCAGAAGAGCAGAGAGGTGAAGAGGTCTGCAGTGTTGATAAAAGACTCCATAGTCAGAGGAACAAAGATAAGATTCTGTGGGTGCAATAGGGATACCTTGATGTCATGTTGCCTCTCAGGTGCCAGGGTCACGGATGTCTAGTGTCAGGTCCATGGCATTCTCAAGGGTGAGGATAAGCAACCAGAAGTCTTGGTACATATTGGCAACAAGTGCATAGTAGACAAGGTGAGGAGGTCCTGAAGATAGATTTTTGGGAGCAAGGTAAAAAGTTGAAAAATCCAGGGTTGTAATCTCTGCAACACACACAAAATGCTGGTAGGACACAGCAGGCCAGGCAGCATCTATAGGGAGAAGCACTGTCGACGTTTCAGGCCGAGACCCTTCGTCAGGACACTCCGGATTACACTCTGGTGAAATCTCTGGATTGCTGTCTGCACCCATGTGCCAGTGAGGATATGAATAGGACAATTTGGCAGGTGACTGTATGGCTGAGGAACTGTTGCAGAGAACATTAGGATCTCTTATCGGAAAGTACGGCCCGTAAACAAGGGACAAATTACATCTGAGCCTGAGAGTGTCCAATATCCTTGTGGGCAGATTGGCTAGAGTTGTTTAGGAGTGTTTGAATTAATTTGGCAGGAGGTAGTGAATCAAAATGATAGTATCGATGATGAAGTAGTTGGTTTACAACCAGAGCAATGTGGTTTGAGATTCCTAGCAAGGGGAGGCTGATGATAGGGCAAAATTGCAGTCAACAGGATGAGTTGCAACATAAAATGTGGACAAAATCGAAAAGGGTGAATACAGGATTGAAGGTTTTGTATTTGAATGCATGCAATACAGAATAAGAAAGATTAACTTGTGGCACAGTTACAGATTGTCATGTATGATGTTGTAGGCATCACTGAATTATGGTTGAAAGAAGATTATAGCTTAATGTCCGGGGATAAACATTGTATTGAAAGGATAGGCAGGAAGGCAGAGAGATTGGGATTACTGTGTTGGTAAAAATGCAATCAAATCACTAGAAAGACTTGACATGGAGTTAGAAGGTGTTGAATCATTGTTGATAGAACTAAGGAACTGCAAGATCGACTCATCCTAAAGAAGAAATATTCTAAAGGCAGGATGACGTAACCATGACTGACAAGGGAAGTCAAAGCCAACATAACAGAGAGGGCATATAACAGATCAAAAATTAGTGGGAAGTTAGAGAATTAGAAAGCTTTTAAAAACAAACAGATGAAGGTAAGCTAGCCAGTAATGTCAGTGAAGATACCAAAAGATTTTTCAGATATATAAAGAGCAAAAGAGAGGTGAAAGTGGGTATCAGACTGCTAGAAAATGATACGGGAGATGTAGTAGTGGGGACAAGGAAGTGGTGAATGAACTGAAGAAACTTTTGGTATCAGCCTTCACTGTGGAAGATACTAGAAGTATGCCAGAGGTTTGAAAGTGTCGGGGACAGAAGTGGGTGCAGTAGCAAGGGAGAATGTGCTTCAACAGCTGAAAGGTCTGAAGATAGACAAGTCACCTGGACCAGATGGACTACACTCAAGAGTTCTAAAAGGGGTAGCTGAAACTATTGTGGAGGCATTAGAAATAATTTGTCAAGAATCACTAGATTCTGGCATGGTTCCAGAGGACTGGAAAATTGCAAATGTCACTCCAGTCTTCAAGAAGGAAAGTGGGGGTGATATGTAAGGAAATTATAGGCCCGTTAGTTGGACCTCAGTGGTTGTGAAGATGTTGGAGATATTAATGATGAGGTTTTGGGGTACTTGGAGGCATATGGTAAAATAGGCCAAAATCAGCATGGGTTCCATTAGGGAAAATCTTGCCTTACAAATCTGTTGCTATTCTTTGAAGAAATAGCAAACAGGATAAACAATAGAGAATCTTTGAACGTTGTGTGCTTGAATTTTCAGAAGGCCTTTGACATGTTGTCGCGCATGAGGCTGCTTAACAAGATAAGAGCCCATGATATTACAGGAAAGATATCAGCATGCATAGAACATTGGTTGATTGGTAAGAAGAAAAGAGATGGAATAAGGGAAGCCTTTTCCAGTTGGGTTGTTGGTGACTAATGGTGTTCCACTGTGGTCGGTGTAGGGACCAATTTTTTTTAAGTTGTACATCAATGATTTGGATAATGGAATTGATGGTGTTATAGCCAAGTTTGCTGACACTATGAAGACAGGTGCAAGGGCAGGTAGTGTGTTGAGGAAGTGGAAAGGCTGTAGAAGCACTTAGACAGAGTAGGAGAATAAGCAGCCAAGTGGGAGATGAATGCAGTGTTGGGATGTGTATGATCATGCACTTCGGTAGAAGGAATAAAAGTGCAGACTATTTTCTAAACGGTGAGAAAACTCAAAAATCCGAGGTGTAAAGGGACTCAGAGCTCCTCATGCAGGTTTCCCTAAAGATTAACATACAGTTTGAGTCAGTGATAAGGAAGGCAAATGCAATGTTAGCATTCATTTCGGAGGACTAGAATTCCAAGTTCCTGGGTGTCAAGATCTCTGAGGATCTAACCTGGTCCCAACATATTGATGTAGTTATAAAGAAGGCAAGGCAGCAGCTATACTTTAACAGGAGTTTGAAGAGATTTGGTATGTCAACAAATAAACTTATATAGTTGTACTGTGGAGAGCATTCTGACAGGCTGTATCATTGTCTGGTATGGAGGGGCTACTGCACAGGACCGAAAGAAGCTGCAGAAAGTTATAAATTTAGTTAGCTCCATCTCGGGAACTAGCCGACAAAGTACCCAGGACATCTTCAAGGAGCAGTGTCTCAGAAAGGCATCATCCAATACTAAGGACTTCCAGCACCCAGGGCATGCCCTTTCCTCACTGTTACCATCAGGAAGGAGGTATGAGAGCCTGAAGGCACACACTCAGCAATTCAGGGACAGTTTCTTCCGCTCTGTCACCCAATTCCTAGATGGACTTTGAACCCTTGGACACTACCCTTGGGAAGTAGAATTGAAGTGGCTGGTCACCAGGAGATCCCGCTTTTTCTGGCGAATGGTGCGAAGGCGCATGGCAAAGTGGTCTCCCAATCTATGTTGGGTCTCACCTATATACAGGAGGCCACACTGGGAGCACTGGACACAGTAAATGACCCCAACTGACGCATAGACAAAGTGTCACTTTACCTGGAAGGACTGTTTGGGGCCCTGAATGGTAATGAAGGAGGATGTGTAGGGCTAGGTATGGTACTTGTTCCACACAAGTACCCGGAGGGCAATCAGTGGGGAGGGACAAATGGACAAGGGAGTCATGTAGGGAGCAATCCTTGCAGAAAGTGGGGGTTATACATTATTATATTGTAATTTGCCCTTTACTGTGCCTATTGTCTTGTTTATTAATTATTGTACTGTCTTGCACTGTTTTGTTCACTTTATGTAGTCCCGTGTAGGTCTGAAGTCTAATGTAGTTTTGTGTGGTTTCAGGTAGTCTAGTGTAGCTTTGTGTGGTTTCACGTAGTCAAGTGTAGTTTTGTGTTGTTTTATGTAGTCTAGTATAGCTTTGTGTTGTCTCACATAGTCTAGTGTAGTTTTGTGTTGTTTCATGTAGCACCAGGGTCCTGGAGGAATGTTGTTTTGTTTTTGCTGTTTACTGTACCAGCGGTTATGGTTGAAATGACAATAAAAGTGACTTGACTTGACTTGACTGGGAAGTGGGGAAAGTAAGTGGGGAAGTGGGAAGTAAGGAAAGATTTTTGCTTTTTTTTAATACATAGTATACTGTTTTTTGCACAATTTTTAAACTATTCAATATATATCTATGTCTACTGTATAAAGTATACGGAATAAGATTTACTTATTTATTTATTTTTATTCTTCTATATTATGTATCCCATTGAATTGCTGCTACTAAGTTAACAAATTCCATGTTACATGCCGTGAAAATAAACCTGATTCTGATTCTAAAAGCAAGGACATGCTGAGGCTTTATAAAGCACTGGTGAGGTCTCACTTGTGAGCAGCTTAGGACTACCTGTCTGAGAAAGGACATGTTGAGATGGGAGAGTGTTGAAAGGAGGTTCACAAAGATAATTCTGCAAATGCAAGCTCTACCATAAGAGGAGCGTTTGATGGCCCTGGGCCTGTACTCACTGCAATTCAGGAGAATGAGGGGGGGATCTCATTGAAATCTATCGAGTGTTGAAAGCTCTTTATGCAGATGACATTTCCTGGAGTGGGTGAATCTAGGACCAGAGGCCACAACTTCAGAACAGAGGGGTGTATAAGGTGTCATGTTAATGCAGCAGTTTGTGTAATGCTATTACAGCTCACAGCATTCCAAAGTTTGGAGTTCATAACTGCACCATTCCATAAGGAGTCACTGTATATCTTTCCTGTGGAATGTGTGGGTTTTCTCTGGGTCTGCCTGTTTCCTCATACAGTCCAAAGGCATGCCAGATAGGTTAACTGGTCGTTGTAAGTTGGCACATGATTAGGTTGGGGTTAATTGGGTTTTCGGGGGTTGCTGGGGCCGCATGTATCGAGCAGCCAGAATGCTCCACTCTGCGATGTATTATTAAATAAATAAATATCACAGTAGTTTGTTCAGAAATTTGCTGAAAACAACAGCATATGAAATGCAGTCAACTGTTGTTCAAACATGTTTGCAGAAAAACAAAGAACAGTTGGTGTATCAGGGATTTTAATTAGTTTTGGGATTTTCATAATATGAAAAGTGTCGATGCTTGCAGTAGGATTAAAGTTCAAAGTAAATTTATTATCAAAGTATGTTAATGCACCATATAGTACACAGAGATTTATTTCCTTGCAGGCATTCACAGTAGAATAAAGAAATAGAAAAGAATCAATGAAGAACTACATGAAAGCAAAGACTGACAATGTACAAAAGAAGACAAAATATGCAAATAAAAATAATAAATAATACTGAGAACATGAGTTGTAGAGTCCTTGAAAATGAGTCGATGGTTGTGGAGTCTGTTTGGTGATGAGGTTATCCATCTTGGTTCAGACCCTTGATGGTTGAAGGATGTTATTAAATTGTTCCAGATATGTACAATTATAAGACCTTGAAACCACCAGAGATAGGGGCAAAATTAAGCCATTCGGCCGATCGAAACTGCTCCACTGTATTATCATGGCTGATCTATTTCCCTCTCAACCTTACTCTCCTGTCTTTTCCCCATAAACTTTTGTACCTGAAATTAACAAGAATCTATCAACCTCTGCCTTAAATACACCCAATAACCTGGCCTCCACAACACACTGTGGCAATGAATTCCACAGATTCACCACCCTCTGGTGAAAGAAATTCTTTTTCATTTTATACTCCATAAGCATTCTGTTCAGAAGGGATGTTGCATCTTTCTCCAACATCCTGAACCGTTGTGATATTTTCCGTTGCTCCTGATAGACTTACTTAGCATGCGTTTGTCAAAGGAAGTTCACAACTTCTTAGTATCATTAACTTTTGTGAAGAACAGAAATGATTCTTTCACAAAGTACAATGTTATCAAATCTCAAAGCTTCTTGTTATAAGCTTCAAACCCTGAAGTTCCTTGTGTAATTGGATCCTCAATTTCCTCACTTACAGACCGCAATCAATTCTCATTGGCAACAAAGACAGTGATGAATTATCATAAAAGAGAGAGGCTGATAAGCTGACTTGTGGTGCCATAACCGTAACCTGTTAAAAACAGAACAAAATAGACAATAGACAATAGGTGCAGGAGTAGGCCATTCGGCCCTTTGAGCCAGCACTGCCAATCACTGTGATCATGGCTGATCATCCACAATCAGTACCCCGTTCCTGCCTTCTCCCCATATCCCTTGACTCCACTATCTTTAAGAGCTCTATCTAACTCTTTCTTGAAAGCATCCAGAGAATTGGCCTCCACTGCCTTCTGAGGCAGAGCATTCCATAGATCCACAACTCTCTGGGTGAAAAAGTTTTTCCTCACCTCTATTCTAAACGGCCTATCCCTTATTCTTAAACTCTGGCCTTTGGTTCTAGACTCCCCCAACATTGGGAACATGTTTCCTGCCTCTAGCGTGATGAGACAAGAACAGCAGAACAAGTCCTTTTCCCAACATCCCACCTTCTTACAGACACAGGCCTCAAACCCCAGGACAGACCATCTCCAGGCCTCCAGTCCTTGGCTCCAGACTCTCCAACTTGCAGACTTTGGGCCTCCAACCTTCAGTCTCTGGCTGAAACTCTCAGAGTCGACCTTTGAGTCTCTACCTAACAGTCTAGCCGATTTGGTCTTCGACCTGTTGGGCTTTCTACCTCTGGACATCGATCTGCAATAAGTTTTTGTTACAAAAACAACCACAGAGGCCGTCTCCGCCAATCATTCTCCACTTTCCTAATTGTAGGAGATGAAACATCTGACATTTAACTCTTCCCTACCCATCAATGGTGGAGGGGTTGGATACTTGTGGAAGGTGTACTAATTAAGTGGGCTGGCTTGTGCTGAAAAAGTCAATAGATAATGCTGAGATAGTTGAGTTTTTTGGTTGTGGAGTCAGTTCAGATTTGAGATGAGTGATGTTACCCACAGCAGTTTAGGAGCCTGTTGGTATTAGGGTAATAATTTTCTTATGACAGCACTTCTTGTAAATATTGTCAATGGTGGTGAGATCTTGGCCTGTGATCGACTGGGCTCTATCTGTCATTTTTTGTAGACTTTTCTGTTCCTGGGCATTGGTGCTTCCATACCAGGCTGTGATACATCTAATCTTACATCTGGACACATAGTGCCTTCCAAGTTAATGATCGAATTTCAGCCAACCACATTTCCCTGACTCTACCAGAGCTAGCCATTGTGGTAGAAGCAGGGATGTTGGGGATATTGAAGAAACTGTTAAATAGGAATGTGTATGATCAAGAAATGGAGGGTTAGATAGGAGGGAAGGGTTAGATTGATCTTACTGAAGGCTAAAAGGTTGGCACAACATCGTAGGTGAAAATGTTCTTTGACATATGTTTTATTCCAGAAAGAAATGCTGATGGGTTAATGGGCAAGAGAGCTTCAGTTTCATTGATCAATGTGAAATTAGCACCATTCACATTGAACAAGCAGGGCTGACGTAATTGTTTTCAGATCTGTTTGCCCCAGTCACACACTTAAACTTCTGACCAGTGTTTCAGCTTGTCTGAGGTAATATGCCTGTGAGGTTTATTTTAACATGGCGCTCTGAATAAAATAAGCAATGAAGTCCAAACTCATTTTAAATATGTGAGCTTATCGCTGACATTTTCCTTTGGGATTTTGTTACTGGATTTTATTATGTTAAAGTTCAAACTTCAAAGTAAATTTATTGTCAAAGTACATATATATATATCACCATATTACACCCTGAAATTCATTTTCTTGTGGGCATATTCAATAAATCCTTAATAGAATTATAACCATAACCAAATCAATGAAAGACCGCAGCAATGTGGGCGTTCAGCCAGAGTGCAAAAGGCAAGCTGTGTAAATACAAATAAAACAAATAATAATAATAATAATACATAAATAAGTAATAAATATTGAGAAATTGAAATGAAAATTCCTTAAAAGTGAGTCCAGAGGTTGTGGGAATGTTTCAGTGATGAAGCAACTGAACTGGGTGAAGTTATCCTGTTTGATTCAAGAGCTTGATAACTACTCCTGGAGCTCCTGTACCTTCTTCCTGATCGCAGCAGTGAGGAGAGGGCTTGCTCTGGGTGGTGTGGGTCCCGGATGATAGATGCTACTTCCCTACAACAACAGTTCATGTAGATGGGCTCAGTGATGGGGACGGATTTACCCGTGATGGACAGGACCGTATCCAATACTTTCCGTAGGATTTTTTATTCAAATCCACAAATTTTTGCAAGATCTTCTGTTTCAGACTGTGACCTGCTGGGAATCATGAAAAAAAACAACTATCAGTATCAATTTCCTGACAGGCTCTTAAAGTGATCTCTCCTTTACAGGTGTCTTGCTCAGAATTAAAGTTGGTTCTGGAGGGAAAAGATCAATCTTACAGATGGGCTTCCAACTAAACAGAAATCATAGGTTCGTAAATTTCTGCGCAGTTTTTTCCACATCTATATATCAAAAAACACATGGGTTGCGAGCGGTTAATTATTGGTTACATTTTAAGGCAAAATGCAGTAGAGTGGATGCATGTGATCTTTCCTTTTGACCCTTCAGGCTGCATTGTAGCATAGTGGCTAGTGTGAGCCTGTTGCAGTACCAGTGACCCCAGATTCAATTCTGCTGCTATCTGTGAGGAGTGTGTAGAGTACATTCTCTCTGTAACTGCCTGGGTTTCCTTTAGATGCTCTGGTTTCCACCCTCATTCCAAACACCTACAGGTTATCGTTAGTGAATTATGGGCATGCTGTGATGACAGCGACACTTGACAGTACAAAATAATGAAGCAAATGACAACTCCACTGTAAGTTTTGACATGTGTGTTAAATAAAGCTAATCTTTAAAGATCTTTAAATCTTTCTATAATCTCCAAACTCTAGGTAGGGCAAATTAATTTAAGTGCTGGGGATGTCCTTGTGCCAGTGCATACAATCAAATACAATAAATGAGAAGTGTTCTGCTGTCTTAGGGAAAACAGAAAGGCAGAGTTCTGTTCAAACATGGTAAGTTAGGGAATGCTGCCATATGACAGGATCACAGTGTTTTTGCACATTAATCTCTAGAGGCAAAGGTACAGAAGCATCAAGCAGTTAAGTTGGCAAGTGATATGTTTGTATCAATTGGAAGGGATGTAGAACACATTATGGAAAGGGTCTTGATGGGACTACACCTGGAGTAGATGCAGGTTTGATTTCCACGCCTAATGAATGATATTCATGCTAAAGAGAGAATGTAACAAAAGTTCACTGAACTAGTTCTTGCAACGATGGAACTGTTGTATCTGGAGAGATTGGATTGGCTGGGCCGGTGCTCACCAGACTTTAGAAGAATGAAAGAAGAGACCGTTGAAATGTATATAATCTCCCCAGAAGTTTCACTACTCTGTTCTCACTGCTATTCAGCTTGGTATCAAGAGCAAGTCAGGTAAGACAGGTGGGCTGAGAGGAAAGTTGGATCAGCCATGATTAAATGGAGGAGCAAACCTGATGGGCCAAAATGGCCTAATACAGCTCCTATATCTTATGGTCTTCTGGACAACTTTCCTCTTGTAATCATTAAAGACCAATATGCTGCTTCCTTTGCATCACACCAGGAATGCTGGAGGTCAGCCAGCATCTACGGAGAGGATTAAACACTCACTTTTCACGCTAAGACCCTTCAACAGGACTGGAAAGCAGTGGGAAGAAACCAAATAAGAAGTTGGATGGGGTGGGGAAGGAAGGGAAGGAGTAGGGAAGGAAGTAGGGGGAAGGTAGATGGTTGGTGGGGAGGGAAGGTGAAGTCAGAAGCTGAGAGGAGGTAGGTGGAAGAGGTAAAGGTCCAAAGAAGAAGGAATCTGATTGGAGAGGACAGTGGGCCATGATTAAAGGAAAGGAGGAGGAGTACCAGGACTGAAGAGCAGCAGAGAGAACAAGCACAGAGAAAGTGACATCCTAATCAGCACAGTGTAAGATGCACAGGAATTAAATTAGAGATAGCGCTTTGTATACTGGTCTGTATTGTTAGTGGGTAAAATTAGTGATTTGGTGTTTGGTAAATAACTGGAAATTAAAAGAACAATGCTTAAGTCATACTTGTCTAACATGGCTGACAAGAAAATTGGATGAATTAGACAGCAAGGCAACAAAGATTATTAGCATAACAGATGGAGCAGGAAATAGAACCCCAAGGCATCATGCATAGTTGCATATGTTAATCATGGAATAGTAGGAAGAAGCGGAGATCGGTGACTTTGATTGGAGATTAAACTGAAGCCTGAGTTGCAAAGTCAAGGTAGGGGTCGTAGGCAGCAGGAGTTGATTAAGGGTAGCTTTGGGGGGGTTCAGAGAGCTGTACCTGCCATCTTTGTGTCTCCACCAACCTCAACTTTGCAAGTTCCAAAGCCCTATAGTCCAACTATCTCTGAGACGACTCGTCTATGTTGCTTCTCATTAGCTGGACTTGTTCTAGAAAGCCCTCGCTTAAACAGCATTATTGTGGAACACAGTGCTGGACCAATTCAGCAGTTCAGGCAGTATCTGGGGAGGGAGATGGTCCGCTGATATTTTGCTGCTTTTACCTTCAAGGGCCTCAACCAAAATACTGATTTGTCCATTTCCCCTCATAGACGCTATGTTGACTATGTTGACTTCCTCCAGCATAAGACCATACATCAGACCTGTAAGCAAAATTTGCCCATTTGACCCATTGAGTCTGCTCCACCATTCCATCATAGCTGATTTGTTGGCCCGCTCAGTCTCATTCGCCTGCCTTCTCCCTATGTTGTTCCTTATTCTAGCACCTGCAGTCTATTATTACTGTCTCCCTGCTGCAGAGCAGGCCCTTTTTGGGAAAAAAATCTATCAATTTTCCCATGAAACATTCCAAAGGAATGTCATTCTATTTGCAAAATCACACTAACCCTAAAAGGAGTTTGTGTCAGGTAAAAGCAGGTTCATTTTCTCAACCCAGAACTACCCACAAGTGCTGACATCAGGAATTTTTGAGGTACTTCTGACTGAAAATAACACGCTACCAATCTGATTTTCAGGGTCAATGTGCTTGCTATAGTGATATTAGTGAGGATGTGACTGGAGCATGAAGCTCTAGTAGTAAACACAAAGTACACTGCAGATGCTGTGGTCAAATCAAGACGTACAAAAAAGCCGGATGAACTCAGCAGGTCGGACAGCCTCCATTGAAAGAAGCAGTCACCAGTAGTAGTATTGTGATCTCTGGAGTCGAGCATGAAGCTCTCCAGGATGTTCGGATAGATTCCCTTAACAGAGAATGCTTTTGGAAAGACTGATACAGTACATAGGCAGCCACAACACAGTCCTTGACAGATCAGGGTTAGGGTCCAGTGGTATGAAGTGCAAGAGGACTGGGGACTGTTCACTGCTACAGCCTTCCTCCACCTTCACTGCCACTGTAATGTGCCATTGTCTTCTGCCAGCTCCACCTCTGAGGTCTTGTTTAGATTACTCCTTGTCTGGAACCTCCTCTTTGATCTTAACACCATGGGTGACCATACCAAGAGCTAAGCACTAGATGGTTAAACTCCAGATGGAATTGCTCTTGGGATCTCAGAAGCCCTCAAGATTCCTCACCATGGCAAGGTGACCAATCCTTGAAGAAGTGACCTCTAATATGACATGCTAATTGAATTTCTCCCTCTGCCTTCTCAGTCTATTTCTGGCAGGAGTGAGTTGCTGTCATGTTCCAGACTTATGCTCGTGCACTGAAATATGGTATTACAGAATGTGTTGAAGGTCTGGTGATGGGGCAACTGAGCTGAGCTCTCATTCAAGTATGAATCACAAGCAAGAGAAAATCTGAAGATGCTGGAAATCCGAGCAACACACACAATTCCTCGAGCATTTTGTGTGTGTTACTCAAATATGAATCTATTATGTACTGTGCCAAGGGACCAGATGGATTTAAAATCCAGCCCCTCCATAAACAGGCAAATGTACATATGATACAGGTTTGACTGTAAGACCGTAAGATATAGGAACAGAATTCAGCCAACAAGTCTGCTCTGCCATTTCATCATGGCTGATCCAAATTTTCTCTCAGCCCCAATCTCCCGCCTTCTCCCCATATCCCTTCATTCCCTGACCAATCAAGAATCTATCAACCTCTGTCTTAAATTTACATAGAGACTTGGCCTCCACAGCTCCTTGTGTCAAAGAATTATACAGATTCACCACTCTCTGGCTAAAGAAATTCCTTCTCATCTCCGTTCTAAAAGACACCCTTTATTCCGAGGCTGTGCACTTTGGTCCTAGACTCCCCCATCATAGGAAACATTCTCTCCATTGAGGCATTTTACCATTCACCCCTCATGAGATAACCTCTCATTCTTCTGAATTCGAGTGAATACAGGACCAGAGCCATCAAACACTCTTCATATGACAAACTATTCAATTTTGGAATCATTTTCATTTGGAAACAGAATCGTTCTCATTTCATCTACAAAATATTTAATCCTGTATATTTTTCATTTTATTCATTCTATTGGAAAATTGTGAGCAATTTCCAGCCCCTTATCAAAGATAGGATGCACTGACACTGCAAAGGGTCCAGCATAGAATCACAGAAATGATCCTGGGAATGAATGGGTTAACATACAAGAAACGTTTGATTGCTCAGGGCCTGTACTCCTTGAAGTTTAGAAGAACGAGGAGGGATCTCATTGAAATCTATTGAAAATTGGAAGGTTAGAGAGAGTGGTTATGGAGAGGATGTTTCCTACAGTGGGGGAGTCTAGGACCAGAGGCCACAACTGCAGAATAGAACCAATGTCCCTTTAAAACAGAGTTGAGGACGAATTTCCTTAGTTAAAGGATGGGTGAATTTCCTGTCACAGATGGCTATGGATGTCATGTCATTGAGTATATTGAAAGCAGATATTGATAGGTTCTTGATTAGCAAGGGGAGAAGGCAGGTGAATGTGGTTGAGAGGGACAATAAATCAGCCATGATGGAATGGTGGAGCAGACTTGATGGGCCAAATGACATAATTCTGCTCCGAGACCCTATGGTTTTATGCTCCTATTTGATCTGATTCATCTTGCTCATAGTCAAGAGAGTCTGGCATTACAATATGCATCTTCAGTGTCAATCAAGGATAAGCCATCGAGTCTTGAATTATAAAATCACTATCCAGCAAGGTTTCATTTTCATGTGAATCAGAATCAGAATCAGTTTTGATATCACTGGTATATACCATGAAATTTGTTGTTTTGAGCAGTGGTACATTGCAGTGCATAGCAATAAAATTATAAATTACAATCAAAAACATATATAACAAATAAATTAAATAAGTAGTGCAAAAAGCAAGGAGAAGAACACTGGTGTAGTGTTCATGGGTTCTTTGCACATTCAGAAACCAATGAACAAAAGACACCACACTGTGCAAATACAAACGGAAAAAAAAGAAATAATAATAATAAATAAGCAATAAATATTGAGAAAATGAGATGAAGAGTCCTTGAAATTTAAGGCATAGGTTGTGAGAACAGTTCAATGATGGGGTGAGTGAGGCTGGGCGAAGTTGAGTAAAGTTATCCCCACTGGTTTAAGAGCCTGATAGTTGAGGGGTATAACTGTTCCTGAACTTGGTGGTGTGGGATCTAAGTCTCCTGTGCCTCATTCCTGATAGCAGGAGTGAGAAGAGAGCATGGCCTGGATGGTGGGGGTCATTGGTGATGGAGGGTGTTTGCCTGTGACAGCACTCCATGTAGATGTGTTCAAAGGTGGTGAGGTCTAGGAGCCTGATGTTTGAAGTGTAATAACTGTGGGACTTAAGGCTTCTGTACCTCCTTCCAGATGCAGCAGTGATCAATAATATTTACAAGAGGTTAAATAAAGTTTCACTTAAAAATTAAATATTGAAACCATTTAAGTTTAAAACCTAGATCGAAGTTCAAGTATATTTATTACCTAAGTACATACAGTATATGTCACCATATACAATCCTGAGATTCATTTCCTTGGGGGCATTTACAGGAAATGCGAAGAAACATAATGAAATCTGTCAAAGTGTTTGGATATGGCCTAAGTGCAAAGACAGACACACTGAAGTGGGTTGACAGTTCACTGACTTGAATTTATTGCTATGCTTTCATCATAAATATTGCTATGCTTTTTGTCAAGTTTCAACAAGACCAAAATGAAAAAAAGTGAGTTAAATACCACCATAATGGAACACTGATTAGGGTGTTTCATAACCTGATTAGATGGAGCATGCATACTCACGAGAGCGATTGCCGAACCTGTCCTGTAGCCCACCTGCTTGGGCGCGTAGACCTCGCAGCATGGTCCGTGGTCGTGATAGGAATCAATGAAAAACGGCTAACAAAAAGACAGATAAACAACAAACGTGCAAAAGACACCAGACTGTGCAAATACAAAAGGAAAATAAAGCAAGAGAATAATATTAAATAAACAATAAATATTAATAATGAGAGATGAAGAGTTTTTGAGCATGAGTCAACAGTGATACTTACTAAATGACAGTTAAAGTAAACTACTTCTGTTACTTTTTTGCAAAGGTCTGTAACCCCATTCAAACGAGTGTGTTGTATTAGATGCCTCAGCTACAGTTAGTATGAAATTGAGCCGGTGCCTGGAGACAGTATATTATGAAACTACGTTGGACTCAGAGCTCAACACAGCTTCGAGGTTCAAAGTTCAAAGCAAGTTTATTATAAAAGTACGTATGTATATATCACTGTATACTAGCCTGAGATTTATTTTCTTGTGGGCATTTACAGGAAAGCAAAGAAATAGAATAGAATTTATGAACATATGTATGTAAACAAATACTAGCAAATAACCAATTTGCAAAAGATGGCTAATCAAACAAGTAATAACAAAGTAAATACATTTTACTGAGAACATAAGACCATACTCTATAGGAGCAGAATTAGGCCATTTGGCCCGTCAAGTCTGCTCTGCCATTTCATCATGGCTGATCCAATTCTCCTCTCAGCCCCAATCTTCTGCCTTCCCCCCATATTCGTCCATGCCCTGACCAATCAAGAATCTATCAATCCCTGCCTTAAATATACATAAATACTTTGCCTCTGGCAAAGAATTCCAGAGATTCACCACTCTCTGGCTGAAGAAATTCCTCCTCATCTCCGTTCTAAATGGACGCCCCTTTTAATGAGATCCACCTCATTATTTTTGCTCTCCTTTTGGGCTATTTAATTATCTCGTATATATTTCTCATTATAATTTATAATACTTTTATGTATTGCACTATTGTATGGCTGCAAAATAATGAATTTCACAATATCTATGGCGGTGATCTGAAACCTGATTATGATTCTGGACTGGATAAGTACCCTGAAGTTTACTGGAATTGTGCTGGCTGAAATTTATGTCCAGCCAAGAGAGAGTGAGCTTCTAGTTACCCCATCTCTTCCCCTTTAAAGCATCAAGTTGGATTGTTTTGGAAGAGAATTGCACAGGGATTTGGATTTATAGTGTGAGTTTTGCCACTGAATTAGAGCTAACACTAATGGAAATGAGAGATTTTTAACATCAGGACCCCAGATAAGTTATCCCTAGCATTTCTGAATGCTTAACTGAGGGAGGACTAATGGCCCAATGCTGGGATAGATGCAGAGGGGAATTACCCACTGCATTAGCAGTCTTCACCGTTTAAGCTTCCACCAGCTCTTTTGAGAGGTGTTCAAATGTAATCAGTGGACTTGAGGTTGTACTGCCTGTCAGAATTTGTCAAAGTAAAATGTATTATTAAAGTGCAGGTATGTAACATTATACTACTTTTAGATTAATTTCCCTGCAGGTATTTACAGGAAAATAAATACATACAATGGCAGTTACTTAAAAACTATATGTAAAAAAGATAAACAACCAATGTGCAAAAGAAGACAAGTTGTGCAAATAACCAAAGAGAAGATGAGTTCAAGTAGTCCTTGAAAGTCAATCTGTAGATTGTCGAATCAGTTCAGAGTTGCGGTTAGTGTAGCTTTCCACACTCGTTCAGGAGCCTTATGAATGTGGGGTAATACCTGTTCCTGGACTTGGTGGTGTGGAACGTAAAGCTTCTATACCTACTCCCCGATAGTAGTAATAAGAAGAGAGCATGATCTGAATGGTGGGGGTGTTTGATAATAGGTGCTGCTTTCTTGTGGCAGCACTCCTTGTAATTGTGCTCATTGGTGGGGAGGACTTTGCTTGTGATGAGCTGGGCTGTTTCAACCAGTTTCTGTAGACTACAGGCATTAGTGTTTCCATACCAGACCATGATGCATTCAGTTAGGATACACCCCACTGTGCATAGATGGAAGTTTTTGGTGACATGACAAATCCATGCATACTTTAAAAAAAGCAGAGGTTCTGTCATGGTTTCTTTATGGTGGCACTTAAGTGTTAGTCCCAGAGCTAATGCCAAGGAAAGACAGCTACTGACTCTCCACTCCAATCCCGTAATGAAAACTAGCACATGCACCTCCGGTTCCTTCCTCCTGTTCTCCCACTTTATAGGCAATCCATGCAAGTATGGTCAAGAAGCCTCTGTATCCAAGTGACATCAACATGGTTCATGTTCTATTCGATTGAGTGCATTACACAGTGGAGGCACATAGATTCTGGAGAGTCGGACAGAAGATAAGTGGCATTTCTTTAATTGGAGGCTCTGAGTCTGTAGAATCCAGTTTTGTTTGATGGCAGAGACTAAAACTACATTGGCTTTCAAGACCAACAAGTTGACCCATGGCCTCCTCTACTGCCACTCTGAGGTTAGAGGAACAACACCTCAAATCCCATCTGGGTGACTTCCAAACTGATGGAATGAATATCAATCGTTCTAACCTCCAGTAATTTCACAACTTCACTCTCTTCTTCTCTCTTATTCCACTCCCTACTCTGACTTCCTCTTACTTCTTCTGTTCACCTCACCTGCCTATCACCTCCCTCTGGAACCCTTCCTCCTACTCTTTCTCCTATGGTGCACTTTCCTCTCCTATCAGATTCTTTCTACTTCTGCTCTTTTCCACCTATCACCTCCAAGCTTCTCACTTTATTATCCCCTCCTCCACCCACCCACCTTCTCCTACACCTTGCTTTACCTATCACCCTCAAGCTTGTACTCCTTTCCATCTCCCCATCTTCTTATTCTGGCTTCTTCCTCCCCTTCCTTTCCAGTCTTGATGACGGGCTTCAGCCCCAAATGTCGACTGTTTATTCCTTCCCATAGATGCTGCCTGACTTGCTGAGCTTCTCCAGTATTTTTTGTGTGTTTCTCTGTATTTCCAGCATTTACAGATTCTTCTGTTTAGCCGTCAAGATGAGAATTTTAAGGCTTGAATGATCTTTACAACACAATGGTAGTTCTCATTTTAGTTTATTCTTTGTAAAGATTCAAAATATACAAACCTTAAAATACAAACCCATAAGACATAGGGACAGAATAGGCCATTCAAGTCTGCTCCACCCTTTCATTGTGGCTGATTTATTATCCCTCACTGCCCATTCTCCTGCCTCCTCTCTGCAATCTTTGACGCACTAAATGTACTACAGAATGCAACATAACCCAATTTATTGATCGATATGCAATGGTGACCTCTAGCATAAACATACACTATTTTGGCAGGAGGTTGTGTGATCATAATTTTTGAAGAAGTTATGGCCATCCATCTGCAAATGTCAAAATGATGATTGTCTTCCTCAGCACTTTACACACTATCATAATGAGACAACATCAAGCTGAAAGTTTCACTCTTGCTGGCATCCATCCAAAGTACTAAGAGGAAATCGACAGATTCAGAGCAAAGTATTCCTAAGCCTAGAAAATGTCTTTTTTATCTGTATCCATGACCCACAGATGTGAGAAACTTCAATGAATTCCATTCCTGCTCAAGCTCAACACCCTTCTCGTGCTTCAAGTAACCAGATGACTTTTGGTTCTCGGCAAGCACCAGAAAACATCTTAATAGGGTTGAGAGAGGTAATAAATCAGCCACGATGATATGGTGGAGCAAATGGCCAAATGGCTCCCATGGTCCTATCGCCTTCAGCTGTAACTCCACACTTGAATCCGTGGAAAAAATATCTAATTCTATCATTCCTTCAACCATATCAAGTTTTTCCAGTATATAGCTTAGTTTAATTTATATGTTGCTATACAACTGTTACAGGTTGCACCCAATGCATTGCAATTTTGAGCAACTTTTGCAGGAAGAATTAGCCCATTAGTAAAATTGAACTAAGTTTTGAAAGCATTATTAAACACAAGAATGGGACCGGTAAATTTCCTCAGAGCTTCATTAATTTTCCATCCCAGGAAAAGCCCTCCCTTTCACTGAACACATCTACAAGGAGCGCTGCCACAAGAGCAGCATCGATCATAAAGAGCCACTGCCATCCAGGCCATTCTCACTTCATGCTGTTGCCACCGGGAAGGAGGTACAGGAGCATTAGGCCCCACACCGCCAAGTTCAGGAACAGATTTTGCCCTTCAATCATCAGTCTCCAGAGCCATCCTGGATAACATCACTCACCTGAACACTGAACTGTTTCCACAACCTATGGACTCACTTTCAAGGACACTACAACTCATGTTCCCAGTATTACTTATTGTTATTAATTGCCTTTGTTTGTATTTGCAAAGTTTGTCTTCTCTTGCACATTGAGTGTAATTTTTCATTGATTCTATGTATTGTTTTGGTGTACTTTGAACACCTGCAATAAATGAATCTCAGGGAAGTATGTGGGAACATATACTGTACTTACTTTGATAATAAATTTACTTTGAATTTTGAACTCATATGTATAATCCTGGTCTCAAAATTTAGAATGAGACTGTCAGTGCTCACCGCCACAATGGCAGAAATTTAGGAATGGCCAATTAAACACAGAAACTCAGAAGTTATGGTCAGTGATATTTTGCTCCTTCAAAGAGTGCACTGTTGCCACGGCAATCAGAGCAGAAACAGTGAATTGATGAAAACAGTTTTTAAGGTCTGACACTGGGAAAAAGAGAAGCATCACCATCAGTTTTCAGGGCAATTGTCTTCAAGCACAATACATTGCCTTTCAATTCTTAACCATTTCTCACCTTTGAATTTTCTAGCAATGGGTTACAGATGGTAATCTTCAGACACTGTAACACATTTTACATCAGCCTTAGCCACACTGAAAAATCAACAATCAATTGTTTTAACTATTATATGAAGAAATTCGGCAATCGGTTGAATGGTGGCATGTTCTCATTAAAAGTAATGAAGTAAAACAAGTAGTTTATCTCCTTAAACAAAGAATGCTGAAAATACTCAGTAGGTCAGGCTGTGTCTATAGAGAGAAAACCAGTGTTATCGTTACAAATTCATGATATTTATTCTTTCTATTTAGAGATACTGCTGCGTGTTTAATATTTCAATAATGTTCAATATGTTAATAAGTTTCTTGTTTGTTTAAATGATTCATAGAACATAGAATAGCACAGTACAGGCCCTTTGGCCCACAATGTTGTGCCAGCCCTTAAACCCTGACTCCCATATAACCCCCCATTTACATTAATTGCTTTCATCAGCAAGCCACCATGTGATCAGCAAGCACATTTCGCTTAAAGGTGAAGCCAGACCCATATTCCCAAGACTCCTATGTTTCCTTTTGAGCTATTTTAATGCTTTGTGGTCACAGATACCCCACAGTAACAGGCCCCAACAAACCTATACTGTCTAATCAAATGCATGCAACCAAGCATTCTGTTAGCTCTTACATCTTTGGACTTTGGAGAAACTGGAGCACCCGCAGGAAACCCATGCGGTCACGGGGAGAATGTACAAACCCCTGTGGCAGGATTGAACCCTGGTCTCTGGTGCTGTAATGGTGTTATGTTAACTGCTACACTACTGTGGCCTCCTTTCATTCAAAGTAGGGAAGTATGAAATCCTGCATAATTTGAGTAGCAGTGAGGGGGAACGTGGCCACTGATATCCAGGTGACGGCAACGGCGCAGTTGCCATGTAAATGAGAGCGAATCACACATGGTAATTGCAACTGATCAGAACAGAGGAGGGTACATGACAGGAGATGAAAGAAAGGCAGTAGGGAGAATGTGGGGCAGTACAGTAGCATAGTGGTTAGCACAACCGATCAGGTCACCCAGGTTCAATTCCTGCTGCTGCCGGGAAGGAGTTTACATGTTCTCCCCATGAATGCTTGGGTTTCCTCTGTGTGCTCCGTACTCCTCCTAAAGTCCAAAGACATACCGGTTGGTAGGTTAATTGGTCATTGTAAATTGTTTCGCGATTGGGTGAGGATTAAATCAGAGGATTGCTGGACGGCATGGCTCGAAGGGCCATAAGCGCTGTATCTCTATAAATTAATTAATTAATTAGATTTTGGAACTACGAAATAAAGGAGAAAGACTGAAACACCCACTTTCTCTTCCACTCTCTTTTCTACATTCCAAATTGATAGTCATGATAAGTGGTGACCTCTCAAGTCAAAAGTTCAAAGTTCAAAGTAAATTTTATTATCAAATACATATATGTCACCATATGCTGTACAATCCTGAGCAACACATGGAAAATGCTGGAGGAACTCAGCAGGCCAGGCAGCATCTATGGAAAAGAGTACAGTCGATGTTTCAGGCTGAGACCCTTCAGCAGGAATGTCACCAAATACAACCCTGAGATTCACTTTCCTATGAGCATTCTCAGCAAATCTATAGAAGAGTAACTATAATTGGATCGTTGAAAGATTAACCAGAGTGCAGACGACAACAAACTGTGCAAATGCAAGTGTAAGTATAAATAGCAATAAATAACGAGAATGTGAGATAACAGGCAAGCAAGCTTATAAGGTGCTTAACATAGAGCAAGATATAAAAATCAAACATCAAACATTAAACAAAGAGATAAAAGGTTCTCAAAGTGAGATCTTTGGTAAGAGAGCTCCACCAGGACTGGAGGTCTGTGCAGGCAGGAGGCATGAGAGCAGATGACCCCTTAGATTGTTGAGTTGGTGAGCCTGGAATGTAAGGTTCCATCACTGGCAAGTCCAGGAGTCAATACCAAAAAGCAAAGCCTAAAATTTGGAGAGCAAAGCCAGTGAGTACAGACATTGAGGCCCAATGGTTGAGGCACTGGGTCTGTGAGTCCACTGGGGAAATCGGAGGCCTGACGTAAGTCTGCAAGTTCACTGACGAAACAGAGTTCTCCTGTCCTGGGTTTGGAGCCCTTCCTGTGTGTGTGTGTGAGTAGGAAGGAGGAAAGGGACCTCTTTTACCATTGTTCTTTTGCTTTGTTGTCTGAGCTTCTGTTGTTCTGTGGAACTTTGTGGGAATGCTGGTGGAATGCATGATGATACTTGCAGGTTGTCTTGGTTGCTAGAGCAAACTACGTATAACTTCTTGTATCAATGTAATTGTGAGAAGTAAAGAAATCTGAATATGGGAATGAGAAAAACGGAATTAATGTTATAGATGGATGAAGCCAGGAGTTTGCAGAAGGACTGAGAGAGACTGGGGGAATGGGTAAAGACAAGCTTTTCACTGTACCTGGGGAGATGGTGGCATCCGTTAGTCTCGCAAGACCATGGATTTGCGCCTGGAAGGTTTCCAAGACGAAGACCTGGGCAAGGTTTTATGGAAGACTGGCAGTTGCCCATGCTGCAAGTCTCCCCTCCCCATGACACCGATGCTGTCCAAGGGAAGGGCAAGGGCTGATACAGCCTGGCACCGGTGTCGTCGCAGGAGTTGCCAGAACGAGGTTGAAGGCAACGTCAGACTGCCTTAGGGACTCCAGCTCCGGATTTGCCCTTGGGGTTTACTCCTGAAGACTTTCACATGAGTGGGTATGGCCACAAGGCAGCGGAGGTTTGAAATCAGAGTTTTCCCTCTCTTAGATGGACTGCCTTCCCAGGCTGACGAGCTCCATCTACCTGAACCTGGTAGATATGACAATAACAAACTAATTCCAATGCCAATTTGATTTAATAAAACAGCTCAGTCCAGAATAAATTTCTTCAGTGAACCCACCTTATGCCATCTATTCTGACCTCACGTTAGAAAGACACATTTAGAAAACTGAAACAGTTGGCATTTTGGTCCAAAATCTACATTAAAGTTTGAATGGCCTGTACAGTTCCTTACTCTTCTATGAACGTAAAAAAGCTCAACACCCCCCTGCTTCTAACCCCATTTCAAAGTTCAATGTAAAATTATTATCCAAGGACATATATGTTACCCTAAGATTCTTTTTTTTTTGGATATACTCAATAAATTCAATAACCATCATAAAATCAATGAATAATCTCACCAGCCTGGGTGTCCAACCTGTGTGCAAAAGTCAACAAAAACTGAGCAAATACAAAATTAAAGAAATAATGGCAATGAATAAATAAGCATAAATATTGAGAACATGAGTTGAAGAGTCTTTGAAAATAAGTCCATTGGTTGTAGGACAATTTCAGTGGTGGGGCAAGTGAAGGTGATTGAAGTTAAACCCCTCTGGCCCAAGAGCCTGATGGGTGAGGGGTAATAACTGTTCCTGAACCTGGTGGTGTGAGTGCTGAGGCTCGTGGACCTTCCTCCTGATGGCAGCAGTCAGAAGAGAGCATGTCCTGGGTGGCAGGGACCCCTGATGATGGATGCTGCTTTCCGGTGACAATGCATCACATCAGTAACTTCTGAAAACACTTCAACACTGTGGATGCAAAAGCTACTGGATGGACATCCTTGAGGCAGGTTACTAGGTTCGTCACAGGCACTGGTATAAGGTAAGTCTGCTTGAAGCAGGTGGATACTCAGGCAGCCATTTGCTGATTCTTCCTTTCATTGTCCCATTTAGTCCAGTCAAAGGATTTCAACCCGAAACATTGAACGCCTATTTCCCTACATAGGTGCTACCTGACCAGTTGAGTTCTCCAGTGCTTTGTGTGTAGTTCAGTATTCTTATTCTTATATACAAGTCAAATTCTATGGTGCAACAGCATAATATGGATTCCTTCAGCTATTTATGCATTTTTCACAACATAGGCGTCACTTAGAAGGCAGATATTTATTGCCCATTGCTTTTCACCCTTGGGAAGGATATGGGAAGCTATCTCATGAATGACTACTGTCCTGCTGGTGAAAGTAGAGACACTGTTGAGGTGAAGGTGCCGGATTTAAACTGAGTGCTAAAGAAGGATAAACAGATTGTTCACCCTCCACCTGCTGCCCTTGCACTTCTTAATGGTAGAAGTCACCATTCAGAGTAAGAGACCATAAGACCATGAGATATAGGAGCAGAATTAGGCCATTTGGCCCATCGAATCTGCTTCACAATTTCATCATGGCAGAGCCAATTTTCCTCTCAGCCTCAATCTCCTGCCGTCTCCCCATATCCCTTCATGCCTTGACTATTCAAGAATCTATAAACCTTTACCTTAAGTCTACATAAGGACTTGGCCTCCACAGCTGACTGTGGAACCAAATTCCACTCTCTGGCAAAATAAGTTCCTCCTTATCGCCATTCCAAAAGGACACCCCTCTTTTGAGACTGTGTCCTTTAGGCTAAGACGCTCCCACCATAGGGAACATCTTCTCCACATCCACTCTATCAAGGCCTTTCACCATTCAGTAGGTTTTATTAAGGTCCTATCTCATTCTTCTGAATTCCAGTGAACACAGGTCCAGGGCCATCAGTCACTCTTCATATGACAAGCCATTCAATTCTGGAATCATTTTTGTGAACCTCCTTTAAGCCCTCTCCAGTTTCAGCACATCCTTTCTAAGATAAGGGACACAAAATTGCTCAAAATATTTCAAGTGAGGCCTCATCAGTGTTTTATAAAGTCTCAACATTACATCCTTGCTTTTATATTCTAGTCCTCTTGAAATGAATGCTAACACCTTTAGTCCTTTTGATTTTGTCCACTCTTTACATTTCAATTTATCCTGTTGATTGCAATTTTGCCCTGTCATCAGCCTCTCTCTGCTAGGAGTCTCACTACACTTTGCCTCTGTTAGTAAACCTTCATCTTCACCACTTTCACTCCGGTTGCAATCCCCCTGAAAAAATTAGTTTAAACCTACCTCTAGCTAACCTGCCCACAAGTACATTGGACTCTATCAGCTTCAGATAATTTGTCCCTATTGTACAGGTCATACCTTCCCCAGAAGAGATCCCAATGATCCATAAATCTGAACCCCTGCCCCCTGGACCAGTTCCTCAGCCATGCATTCTCCTGCCAAATCATTCCATTCTTAATGTCACTGGCACAGTTCAAAAGCAGAAATCCAGATGACTACCCTGGAGGCACTGCTTCTCAGATTTGTACCTAACTCGCTAAAATCTGTCTTCAGGACCTCCTCACCTTGTCTACCTACGTCATCAGTGCCAATATGTTCCAAGACTTCTGGATGCTTATCCCCACTCTTGAGAACCTTGAGAATGCCACGGACCCAATCCAAGACATCCCTGATCCTGGCACCGGGAAGGCAACATACCATCCGAATGTCTCTATTGCACCCACAGAACCTCATCTCTGTTTCTCAGATGAAGGAATCTTCTATCAACTCTGCAGTGCTCTCCACCTCTCCACTCTTCTGAGCCACAGCACCAAACCCGTGTCAGAAATCCAGTCACTCTGGCTTCCTCTGTAACTTTGTTCCCCTGAATAGTATCTAAAGTTGTATTCTTATTATTGAGGGGAATGGGCACAGGTGTACTCTGCACTGGCAGTACGTGTCCCCTCCTTCTCCTGACAGTCACCCGGTTACCTGTCTCCTGCAACCTAAGGGTGACTACCTTCCTGTAGCTTCTGTCTATCACTCCCTCATTCTCCTGTATGAGTCGAAGGTCATCAAGCTGCAGCTCCAGTTTCTTAATATGTTCTCTCAGGAGTTGCAGTTGGGTGCACTTGATGCAGATGGGTTTATCCGGGAAACTGGAAGTCTCCCAGGCTTCCCACATCCCATAAAGAGTACAAATCACTGCTTTGGAGCCATTCTCACTAAACTACTATGCCCTAACAGATGAGGAATAAACAAATAAGGTCAGAGAGAGAGAGTAACTTACCAGACAATGTACCTCACCCAAATCTTGCCTAAGCCTGATGAGCCAAAGCCACTTTAGACACTGGCACGCTCCAGATGAATGGCCGCTCCACTTGCACTTGAATTATTCTTATTTGCCCTTTCTAATGAATCCCTCTTGCTGATTGGTCATTCCTCAACTCAGAGAAACTGCAGCAAATCTCTGCTTTCAAATTCTTGATCGCCCTCCTGATTAAAATGTAGTTATTTTTACGCAGACCTCACGTGGATTGTCCAACTCAGAGAAAACTGGTGCAAACCTTTAGTTCCAAGGGTTTAGATGGGGCAGAGTTTGTTAAGTGTGTCCAGGATGGATTCCTGTCACAGTATGTTGACAGGCCGAATAGGGGGAATGCCATACTAGATCTAGTATTAGGTAACGAACCACGTCAGGTCACAGATCTGTCAGTGGGTGAGCATCTAGGGGACAGTGATCACCGCTCCCTCCCGCACTGCATTATCATGGAAAAAGATAGAATCAGAGAGGACAGGAAAATTCTTAATTGGGGAAGGGCAAATTATGAGGCTATAAGGCTAGACCTTGCGGGTGTGAATTGGGATGATGTTTTTGCAGGGAGATGTTCTATGGACATGTGGTCGATGTTTAAGGATCTCTTGCAGGATGTTAGGGATAAATTTGTCCCGGTGAGGAAGATAAAGAACGGTAGGGTGAAGGAACCATGGGTGACAAGTGAAGTGGAAAATCTAGTCAGGTGGAAGAAGACAGCAGACATGAGGTTTAGGAATCAAGGATCAGATGAGTCTCTTGAGCAATATAGGGTAGCAAGAAAGGGACTTAAGAAGGGGCTGAGAAGAGCAAGAAGGGGGCCTGAAAAGGCCTTGGTGAGTAGGTTAAAGGAAAACTCAAGGCATTCCTCAATTATGTGAAGAACAAAAGGATGACAGGAGTAAAGGTAGGACCAATTAGAGATAAAAGTGGGAAGATGTGCCTGGAGGCTGTGGAAGTGAGCGAGGTCCTCAATGAATACTTTTCTTTGGTATTCACCAATGAGAAGGAACTTGATGATGGTGAGGACAATATGAGTGAGGTTGATGTTCTGGAGCATGTTGATATTAAGGGAGAGGAGGTGTTGGAGTTGTTAAAATACATTACGATGGATAAGTCCCCGGGACCTGATGGAATATTCCCCAGGCTGCTCCACGAGGCAAGGGAAGAGATTGCTGAACCTCTGGCTAGGATCTTTATGTCCTCGTTGTCCATGGGAATGGTACCGGAAGATTGGAGGGAGGCGAATATTGTCCCCTTGTTCAAAAAAGGTAGTAGGGATAGTCCAGGTAATTACAAACCAGTGAGCCTTACATCTGTGGTGGGAAAGCTGTTGGAAAAGATTCTTAGAGATAGGATCTATGGGCATTCAGAGAATCATGGTCTGATCAGGGACAGTCAGCATGGCTTTGTGAAGGGTAGATCATGCCTAACAAGCCTGATAGAGTTCTTTGAGGAGGTGACCAGGCATATAGATGAGGGTAGTGCAGTGGATGTGATCTACATGGATTTTAGTAAGGCATTTGACAAGGTTCTACACAGTAGGCTTATTCAGAAAGTCAGAAGGCATGGTGTCCAGGGAAGTTTGGCCAGGTGGATTCAGAATTGGCTTGCCTGCAGAATGTAAAGGGTTATGGTGGAGGGAATACATTCAAATTGGAGGGTTGTGACTAGTGGTGTCCTCCAAGGATCTGTTCTGGGACCTCTACTTTTCGTGATTTTTATTAATGACCTGGATGGGGGGGTAGAAGGGTGGGTTGGCGAGGTTGCAGAAAACATGGAGGTTCGTGGTGTTGTAGATAGTGTAGAGGATTGTCGAAGATTGCAGAGAGACATTGATAGGATGCAGAAGTGGGTTGAGAAGTGGCAGATGGAGTTCAACCCAGAGAAGTGTGAGATGGTAAACTTTGGAAGGACAAACTCCAAGGCAGAGTACAAAGTAAATGGCAGGATACTTGGTAGTGCAGAGTATCAGAAGGATCTGGGGGTATATGTTCACAGATCCCTGTAAGTTGCCTCACAGGTAGTTAAGAAAGCTTATGGGGTGTTAGCTTTCATAAGTCGAGGGATAGAGTTTAAGAGATGCGATGTAATGATGCAGCTCCATAAAACTCTAGTTAGGCCCCACTTGGAGTACTGTGTCCAGTTCTGGTCACCTCAGTATAGGAAGGATGTGGGAGCACTGGAAAGGGTACAGAGGAGATTTACCAGGATGCTGTCTGGTTTAGAGAGTATGGATTATGATCAGAGTTTAAGGGAGTTAAGGCTTTACTATTTGGAGAGAAGGAGGATGAGAGGAGACATGATAGGAGTGTACAAGATATTAAGATGAATAGACAGAGTGGACAGCCAGCGCCTCTTCCCCAGGGCACCACTGCTCAGTAGAAGAGGACCAGGCTTTAAGTTAAGGGGAGGGAAGTTCAAGGGGTATATTATTTCACTTAGAGAGTGGTTGGTGTGTGGAATGCACTGCCTGAGTCAGTGGTGGAGGCAGATACACTAGTGAAATTTAAGAGACTACTAGACAAGTATACAGAGGAATTTAAGGTGGGGGGGGGGGTTATATGGGAGGCAGGGTTTGCGGGTCGGTACAACATTGTGGACCGAAGGTCCTGTATTGTGCTGTACTATTCTATGTTCTATGTTCTAAGCTTGTTTTCTTAAATCTTGAATTCAGACTTGACTGAAAGGTAGCTCTTTTTACGCACTGCCTCTTGCTAATTGGTCAACTCAGAGAAACTCTGCCTTTAAAAGCAGGATTGCTCTCTGATTAATAGGTAGCTCTTTTTGCACAGCCCTGGCATGGTTTGTCCCACAGATTAGAGATTTACTTTACTTTCCACATGTACATTGAAACACACTTGGGGAAATGCATCATTTATTGTGTCAAATCAAATCAGCAAGGACATAGCATATTAAATTTTGAAAAACATTGAATTGTCAACATTTGACTTAACAGTTCAAAATGACAATTTAACTCCTTCTGAGCTCACAGCAAGTAATGTGACTGTACAAGGTAACCACTGTAGGTCTGCAAATGTCTGAAGCTGGATTCTTTCTTAGTCTCAGGCACCATTAACATGAGGATGTCTGTTGATGACTAAATGTCTGTTGGGCACTCTGAGAGCTAGTTTGATGGATTCTTTCTTGGCATCTGTCAAATTGGCTTGATGGATTCTTTTTTGGTTTTGGGCTTATTGCTTATATTGTTACATACCCGTGGGTATCTTGTACTTGTCACGTGACAGTGGTGTTGAAGCTACACTGGACTTAAGGTAATGGTCTTGTGATGGTGGAGTGGAATCATTTCCCTGCCAGTAGAGGTCATGTGACAAGTTTTTTTTTACAGGGCATAAAAGGTGGACCCTTCCCTGTGAGGAGGGGCAGTACGTGGTTGGATTTGCCATTTTGACTCCATGCCACTGCGTTATGACGCAGTTTGGTTGAAAGGTGGAGTTTTATTTAATGCCTAAAGTTTAAAAGGTCATTGCTGGCAGTTTCTTTATAATACTGCCAGTTAAAAATCAGTGGAGAGTGAAGATCGGAGTTCGGGAGTTAAAAGATCGAGGAAATTTGATTTCAACGGTGAAACAGGTTTGACCTTGTTGGATTCTCATTCGGAAGGAATTTGTTGGCTGTGCCCCTGGTAACCTCTGCAAATAACAGCAGAAAGGGTTGGGTACAGTTTTGTCAAGGAAAGGTCAGTGCCTTTAAGCCGTTTCATTTTCATCTTTGTAAATTTTCCGAGAAAAGTATAGTTCGACTGGGAACCGCAACAACACGACGTGAAAGAGAATTTAAATTGTCTAAAAAGTCTCTCCTTTAATGGACTCTAAGCATTTTGAACTTTTGCAGTACTACTTTGAAGAACTGTTTTTGCAACTTCGCTTTAAGAACTGTTTTCGCTTTATTCCTTTAAGAACTGTTTAAGCTGCCGCACAGCAGCTGATTTCCGATTGCGTTAGTCGTTTGTTTACTTTTTGGGAGTTTGTTTTTCAGTATTTAATAAATGTTTTATTTGTTATAAAAACCCCTGCCTCACATATATATTTATTGTTGCTGAATCTGTAACAATATAAAAAGTTGATGTTCTTTTGTAACTAGAGGAATGTTGTGCCCAAAACATTGGTGTTCTGATGAATGAGGACTGGCCATTAAAGTGTCTAATTGATTTACAAGGGTATGCTGAACACTGTGCTGTTTAACATATTAGTTGTTTGAATGAAAGAAACCAGGCTGAGTTAATGGAATAGGAACAAAACATGGAAAGGTTTGTTTGACTCTGTGCTTATGGAACTTGTATTTATTGGATTACCTTCCCTTGGTTTGTCGGACTTTGAAATTGTGATCAGTGCCCAGAACCCAGGGGTAGTTTCACAAGTGAGCTGGAATTCGGAGCTTTCCTAACAACAGTGACAATCAAATGGTGACTAAGTATCGAGACATCGATATCAGCAGTGACATCAGCTCCGGACTCCGGAGCGAGGGTTCCCGAGTTCGAATCCAGTCAGGCCGTTCCTGGACATGCTTTCCATCTGTGCTGGGTTGAGTGTCGAGCTCGCAACTCGTTAAAAAAAAACACTGTGCTGTGAGAAGGACGTGGGGGACAACTCACAGAATCTTTCCTCCAAGACAACCACTGAAAAAAAGTGGTCGCCAATGCTCTGGCAGAGTATAGCACACAAAAAAAAGTATTGAGAGCCCTGAAGTCTTTCTGGAAATGTCTATGACTTATTATGTACTATTTTGTGTGGTTTATTCCTGCTTTCCATTTAATGATAATAATTTACATTGTTATGCTTGTGCACTTATTACCACATCTCCTAGGTGTTTGAATAGTTGGGGGTCTGATTAACCCAGCCCATTACAAAAGTTTGTGCTGCCCAGCTCGCAAGTATTGCCATGCTTCCAGTACCAACATAACAATACACAAAACTTCTGCTGGGGGAACTCAGTAGGTCTAGCAGCATCTTTGGAAATGAATAGATAGTCAATGTTTCAGGCTGAGACCCTTTCTTCAGGACTGAGAAGGCAGGGTGAAATTGCCAGAATAAAAAGGTGGGCGGAGGTGAAGGAGGCTAGCTGGAAGCTAACAGATGAAGCCACGTATGTGGGAAAGGTCAAGGGTTGAATAGCTTAGGAATTTATTCCCTAGAGCATAGGAGAATGAGGGGAGATTTGACAGAGGTGTGCACGGTTATGAGAAGTATATATAGGGTAATGCAAGTGGATCTTTTCCACTGAGGGTTGGTAAGATTGCAACTAGAGGTCATGGGTTAAAGTAAAAAGTGACATGTTTCAGGGGATCCTGAGGGGGGACCATCTTCACTCAGAGGTGGTGCACTACCTCTGAGTGAAGCTGCCAGGGGAATTGGTGGATGCAAGTCCCATTTCAACATTTAAGACAAATTTTGATAGGTTAATGGATGGGAGAGATATAGAGGTTTATGGTCTAGGTGCGGGTCAATGGGACTAGGCAGATTAATAGTTTGTCATGGACTAGATGGGCTGAAAAGCCTGTTTTTGTGCTACTTATCATTGTAATAGTCATAGAATCATAGAACCCAACTGCACAATAGCAATTTTAATTCACTTTACAGTTGTAATTAATGGCTTAAGAATGACACAACAGATTAAACCAGAAAAAAATTATTAAGAAAGCAATACACACAAAATGCTGGAGCAACTCAGGCAGTCAGACAGCATCTATGGAAATGAATAGATAGTCAAGGTTTTGGGCTAAGACCCTTCTTCAGGACTGCAAAAGAAGGGAGAAAATGCCAGAATAAATAGGGTGGAGGAGGGTGATAGGTGAACCCAGGTTGTTGGGAAATGACAAGGGTTGGAGAAGAAGGAATCTGATAGGAGAGGAGAGTGGACCATAGGAGAAAGGGAAGGAGGAGGGGACCAAGGAGGAACTAATAGGCAGGTGAAATGAGGTAAAAGGTCAAATAGAGGAGAGGAGGTTTGGAATTGTTTGGAAGGAGAAATCAATACTCATGCTATCAGTTTGGAGGCTATCCAGGTGGAATATAAGGTGATGCTCCTCCACCCTGAGGAAGGCCTCATCTTGGCATAAGAGGACCGACACATCAGAGCAGAAATGGGAAACAGAATTAATATAGCCTGCAAGTCACTAACCCTAAATGTGCATCTTTGGTATGTGATGAGAAACCAGAGCATTGGAGAAAACCCACATGATTACGGGGGGGGGGGGGGGGGGGGGAGGGGGTGAATGTATAACTTCCTGAGAGACAACAGAAGAATCAAACCCCAGTCTAAAAGCTGACTGCTGAAAGACGTTCTGCTGATTGCCACACTGCCAGCTACCATTCAGCCCCTAAAGTAATGTCTTGGCAGTGGTGGGATAAGCTAGAAAAATAATTGCATCGAATTTTGCAGACTATACTCATTGCAATCAGTGTGCGTTGGTGGTGAAGAGAATAAGTAGTTTAAAGTAATGGATTGTATACAAATCAATTGGCTGTATTCTCCTGAATGACATTAAACTTCTAGAGAACTCAAGTCAGCTGGTGGAGAATATTCCATCACTAATGACCTGAAGTGGATAGGCTTTGAAGAGTCAGTTCATGACAAGTTCCTCACTTAAGACTTACTGGGCTTATAAATAGTATTCACCCCCCTTGGAAGATTTTGTGCATTTTAGTTTTACAACATTGAATCACAATGGAGTTAATTTGGCTTTTTTCATACTCTGATCAACAGATAAAGACTCTTTTGTGTCAAAGTGAAAACAGATCTCTACAAAGTGTTCTAATTTAATTATAAATATAGAACACAAAATAAATGATTGCATAAATATTCACCTCCTTCAAGTCAGCATTTAGTAGATGCACCTTTGGCAAGAATTACTGCCTTGGGTCTGTTAGGATAGTTCTCTATCAGCCTTGCATATCTGGTGTTACGATACGGCAACAATGACTATAGAATTGAGACAGGTTTTTTATAAACAAATAAAACATTTATTAAACACAGCTCAATAAAAAAAACAAAAGTAAACAAATGACTAACTTAACTGAAGTTAACTGCTATACGGCAACTTGAACAGTTCTTAAAGCGATAAATGCGAACACAGTTCTTAAAAGTGGTAAATGCAAAAGTCCAAATGATTTACACTGTCAATTAGGAGAGACTTTCTTGAAGTAATGAATTCCTCAACCACGTGACGTTGCTGCTGATCCCAGGCGAAATATGCCTTGCCCGAAGAATTTACAACAAAGGAAATTAAAACAGCTTAAAGGCACTGACCTTTCCTTGGCAAATACCCCTGCTCCAGCCCTTTCTGTTCTTATAGCAGGGACTATCTCAGATGCAGGTTACTATCTCTTCTGAATGAGGATTCAATAAGGTCGATCCTGTATTACCGCCGACAACACCTACTTTACTCCAACCTTCGGGTTTCCATACTTCCATAAGTCTTCACTCTCCGACTGGACTGAATTGGCAGCATTTGTTGAGACTGCCAGGAATAACCTTTGAGACTTAAAGCAGAAAGTAAAACTCCACTTTAAAACCAAACTGCATCATGAGACAAATACGCAGCATAACAGAGCCACTGATGAATTAAACAATGAACTGACCTGCATTACAACCGGGCTTTCTCCTGTCAGCACATGACCTCTCACTGGCGGGAAAATTACATCACTCCACCATCAGAAGACGATTACATCATGTTCAACAGAGACTCAATTATATTATGGTCATGTGACAGTCACAAGATACCCATGGGGCTTGTAACACTGGATGCTGCAAAATTTCCCCACTCTTCTTTACAAAACTGTTCAAGCTTTGTCAGATTGAATGGGGATCATGAGTGAACAGCCCTTTTCAAGTGCAGCCACCAATTCTCCATTGGATTGAGGCCTGGACTCTGACTTGGCCATTCTAGGACATTAACATTTTTGTTATTAAGACATTCCTATGTAGCTTTGGTTTTGGTATGTGATGCTTTGGCTTTAACTTTATGCTTAGGGTCATTGTATTCATGGAAAACATCTCCAAAGTCACAGTTCTCTTGCAGACTACATCAGGCTTTCTTCCAGGATTTCCCTGTATTTTTCTGCATTCATTTTGCCCTCTACCTTCACCAAGCCTTCCAGAGCCTGCCGCAGTGAAACATCCCCACAGCATGATGCAGCCACAACCCTGCTTCACAGTAAGAGTGGTGTGTTTTTGATGTGTGGTGTTCAGCCTACACCAAACATAATGTTAAGTCCATACTCAGGTTGGAGGAACAACACTTTATATACTGGCTGGGTAGCCTCCAACCAGATGGCATGAACATTGACTTCTCTAACTCCGTTAATGCCCCTCCTCCCCTTCTTACCCCATCCCTGACGTATTTAGTTGTTTGTTTGTTTTTCTCTCTCTCTGTCCGTCACCCTGCCTGTTCCTCCATCTCCCTGTGGTGCTCCCCCTCCCCCTTCCTTTCTTCTGAAGCCTTCCGTCCCATGATCCTTTCCCTTCTCCAGTTCTGTATCACTTTTGACAATCACCTTTCCAGCTCTTAGCTTCATCCCACCCCCTCCGGTCTTCTCCTATCATTTCGCATTTCCCCTCCCCCCGACTACTTTCAAATCTCTTACTATCTTTCCTTTCAGTTAGACCTGACAAAGGTTCTCAGCCCGAAACATCATCAGTGCTTCTCCCTATAGATGCTGCCTGGCCTGCTGTGATCCACCAGCATTTTGTGTGTGTTGTTTGAATTTCCAGCATCTGCAGATTTCCTCATGTATAGTGTTAAGTCTGATGGCCAAGAAGTTTAATTTTGGTTTCATGAGACCATAGAACCTCCTTCCAGATGATTTCAGAGTCTCCTACATGCCTTCTGGCAAAGATTTACCGTTGTGTCATATTCTTTCCATTTCTTGACGATTGACAACTTTGTTCCAAGGAATATTCAGTTACTTGAAAATTCTCTTGTATCCACCTCCTGACTTGCACGTTTCAATAGCTTTTTCCATGGAGTTGCTTGGAGTGTTCTTTTGTCTTCATGGTGTGCTTTTTGCCAGGATACTGACTCACCAGCAGTTGAACCTTCCAGATTCAGTTCACTACTCTGACCCAACCTCACTACCACCTCACCAGCCTCTGCATCCAGCACATAATTCTCTGAAACTTTTACCACTTCCAACGGGATCCCACCAACAAGCACATCTTACCCTCCCCACTATTTCCTGCTTTCTGCAGGGATCACTCCCTACACAAATCGCTTGTCCATTCATCCCTCCCCACTAATCTCCCTCCCGGCACTTATCCTTGTAAGCAGAACAAGTGCCTCAATTGACCCTACATGTCCTCCCTCACTACTATCCAGGGCCCTAAATAGTCCTTCCAGGTGAAGTGACACTTCACCTATGAGTCTGTTGGGGTCATATACCGTGTTCGGTGCACGTGGTATAGCCTCCTGTATATCGGTGAGACCTGATGTAGTTTGGGAGACCATTTCACCAAGTGTCTATGCTTTATCCACCAACACAGTTGGGATCTCCCAGTGGCCACCCATTTCCCTTCCCATTCACTTCATGATATGCCCATCCACTGTCGTGATGAGGCCACACTTAGGTTAGAGGAACAACACCTTATATTCCATTTGGGTAGCCTCCAACCTGATAGCATGAAAATCTCAAACTTCCGGTAGTGCTTTCCAACACCTCCACCCACTCTCCTTCACCATTTTCCTCATTCACCTTACCTCCTTTCCTGCCCATCAACTCCATCTGGTGCTCCACACCCCTTTTCCTTTCTTCCATGGCCTTCTGTCTCTTTCACCAATCAACTTCCCAGCTTTATTCCTCCCCCCCCCCAGGGTTCACCTATCACCTGGTGTTTCTTGCTCCCCTCTCCCCAACTTTTATACCTACTCCTCAGCTTTTTTTCTCTAGTCCTGCCGAAGGGTTTTGTCGACTGTACTTTTTTTTTCCACAGATGCTGCCTGGCTTGCTGAGTCCCTCCAGCATTTTGTGTGTGTTGAACGGATTTCCAGCATCTGCTGATTTTCTCTTGTTTGTGAGTCACTTCATGCGGAGTTTTGAATGGAATTCAAATTAATTCAGTACTATCCATAACTTCACTCCGTTATAATGAAGTGACTGAAAATATTTGAGTCCAATGCATTACCCTGAGGAACTTCTGCATTGATGTCCTATGATTCACTGACTGACCCCTAACAATGACAACAACTACTCTTATGCCAGCGTAAGACTCCAGCCTTTGTGGTGCTTACACCTTAATGCCTATTGATTTCAGTTTACCAGGATGTCTTGATGCCACACTCAATCAGCTGCTGTTTTGCTGTTAAGACAATCACTCTCATCTCACTTTAGGCATTCGGCTGTTTAGTCTAAGCTAGGACCTGTTGGATTAAACTGTGTATTTGTTATTATCTTTGCAGCTTAACTTCAATGCCAGCTAGTATTTTATATAAGCACCTATACTTATTTATCCGTTCAGAGAGACAGCACCGAACAGGCCCTTTGGGCCCTCTGAGTTATGCTGCCCTGAATCCCTTTATAACTCCGATTTATCCCTAATCTAATCAAGAGACAAGTTAAAAAAAAACAATTATCCTACCCCTGTCTGCTCTCCCTGGAATGTCTTTGAACTGTGGGAGAATACTGGAGGATCTGGTAAAAACCCATGTATTCTATGGGGAGAATGTACAGAGACTCCTTACAGAGCATGTTAGCATTGCACTTGGAACTTCGCACCCTGAGCTGTGATAGTATCATGCTAACTGTTACACTACCACAGCACCCAGCAACACAGAGTAGACTAGGTCCTTCCAACCCTTCAAACCATGCCAGCCAGCAACCCTACAACCTCAATTAACCCTATCTTAATATACATGTAACTGCGTAGTATGTTTCCTAGTGGTCACAGTATGTACAGTATATGCGCATGGTGGCATAGTGCTTAGCACGATGCTTTGCAGTACTATTGACCCGAGTTGAATTCCTACCACTGACTTTAAAGGAGCTTGTACGTTCTTCCCATGACCATGTGAGTTTACTCCAGGTGCTCCAGTTTCCACCCACAGTCCAAAGACGTACCAGTTGGTAGGTTAATCGGTCAATGTAAATTGTCCCATGATTAGGCTAGAATTGAATTGGGGGTTGCTAGGCAGCTTAGCAAAAGAGCTAGAGGGGCTTGCTCCATGCTATAACTCAATAAATAAATAAATGAAATTGTTCAGTGTGTTACATTTACATTTGTATCATCCTGGAAGCTTCTATTGGTATTGCACTATCTGAATAGGGGCTATCTGACTGGTAAACTCTTATCAACATTTTGAATGGAATATTGCTCACCTATGGTATAAAATGAACTGAACACCATCTCGTAGTCTTTGCTTCTCCTTTCCCTTCCCCTACTGGACATCTGCTGCTGTCCATTATCAATTTTTATTGTTCTATCATCAATTATTAAATTGATCATGAAGGAACAATCTTAGCACCTCTTTCTGACTTATATAACCATATAACAATTACAGCAAGGAAACAAGCCATCTCAGCCCTTCTAGTCCACGCCGACACTTACACTCACCTAGTCCCACTGGCCCGCACTCAACCCATAACCCTCCATTCCTTTCCTGTCCATATACCTATCCGATTTTAATTTAAATGACAATACCGAATCTGCCTCTACCACTTCTACTGGAAGCTCATTCCACAAGCTACCACTCTCTGAGTAAAGAAAT
Source organism: Hypanus sabinus (assembly GCF_030144855.1). Taxonomy (NCBI): domain Eukaryota; kingdom Metazoa; phylum Chordata; class Chondrichthyes; order Myliobatiformes; family Dasyatidae; genus Hypanus; species Hypanus sabinus. The sequence goes on from NC_082706.1 coordinate 197,985,950, forward strand.
TTTCTCTCGTGTTACCATTAAAATTTTACCCCCTAACTCTCAAATCATGTCCTCTTGTTTGAACCTCCCCTACTCTCAAAGGAAAAAGCTTATCCACGTCAACTTGATCTATCCCCCTCATTATTTTAAGTACCTCTATCAAGTCCCCCCTCAACCTTCTACGTTCCAAAGAATAAAGACCTAACTTGTTCAGCCTTTCCCTGTAACTTAGGTGCTGAAACCCAGGTAACATTCTAGTAAATCTTCTCTGTACTCTCTATTTTGCTGATATCTTTCCTATAATTTGGTGACCAGAACTGTACACAATACTCCAAATTCGGCCTTACCAATGCCTTGTACAATTTTAACATTACATCCCAACTCCTATACTCAATGCTCTGATTTATAAAGGCCAGCATACCAAAAGCTTTCTTCACCACCCTATCCACATGAGATTCCACCTTCAGGGAACTATGCACCATTATTCCCAGCTCACTCTGTTCTACTGCACTCCTCAATGCCCTACCATTTACCATGTATGTCCTATTTGGATTATTCCTACCAAAATGTAGCACCTCACACTTATCAGCATTAAACTCCAACTGCAATCGTTCAGCCCATCTTCTGAAATAACTTTGGATTAATATATCAAAATCTAACAGTCCAAAGATCTGTTAAGCTCTGGAGTAACGTGATACTGGCAAAGTCCAAACTGGGCACTGCTGAGCAGACGACTGGTGAGTAAGTGTTACTTGTTAATTGTTATGGTATGCACCTGACCACATCCACCTGCATGGTTTAGATGTTCTGAATCTTTGGAGTATGGATAGGTGGCACAATCCCTTTAAAGATTTGGCCTGCTCTATTAATTGGCGGCCATGTTTTTGCACCAAGATTTGAATATTTTTAAAGCATCTGTAACAGGTTTGGGGCTCAATTGTCACTTCAACCTTGTTTCAGTCTGCAATTGCATTTAGGATGTTTTCTCTTGTCTAATCTTGTCAGGTTCTCATCTAGCGTTTAGTGAAGAACCTGCTTTCGTCTCATTCTCTAACCTTGGGTACTCCAGCACTCGGGTCCTTACCATCTTCACCTAGGCCTCTTGTCAGAGATAACACTTTTGATGACATCTTTCACCACTTGGCTATTAACATAGAGTAGACTGTCTTGGTGGGAATTCATCCAATTGTATTTCTCCTGTACGTGGCTGTTACATGCCTGGGCACTTTTATACATGTTTAGGTAAATATTGGTCATGTTGAATTAAATAGTTGCACTGAAGCAACTTGACTGCAATCTTGATTAATTCTGGAGTGCAGGTCTTCAGTAACAGCTGGGATGTCTTTTGACCCTCTAGCTGTTTATTTGTATGCCGGACTCTCAACTTCTCTTGATAAGATATCGAGATCAGGGAAACAATGTAGCAGAAGACTAGCTTTTGTCATGATAGGAAGCAAGATGGATTATGCACCTAACACCTGATCATTCTTTGGAACAAAAGAATCTTAATATATTATTCATATTGCCCATTATGGATATCAGTGGACATTAATGGCATGGACTGACAATGCCAACATTAAAATATCCAAGAAATGATTAAAATAAAATATTAAATTTAAAACGCACACAGTACACATGCAGTGTATTAATTTTATTTCATTGTGCTAATCAGGATTTTATTGTCTGAATTAAGAAGATTGATATATCATTAAAAATGATTCATGCCTGCTGTTTACAAATATTTATTCACTGTTTTAATTCTATTTTTGCATTTTACATTCTGAGGAGATTACAGTATTAATAATTGCAATTTTTCCAAAGAATCAGAATCACTGGCACGTGTCGTGAAATTTCTTGAAATTTGTTAACTTTACGGCAGCAGTACATGCAATACATGATTACAGAGAGAAAAAAGAAAACTGTGAACTACAGTAAATATATATAATAGTAAAATTAAATAAATAGAGCAAAAAAAAAGTAGTGAGGTAGTGTTCTTGGGTGTAATGTCCATTCAGAAATCAGATGGCAACAGGGAAGAGGCTGTTCTTGCATTGTTGAATGTGTGGCTTTAGGCTTCTGTACTTCCTTCCTGATGGTACCAATGCGAAGAGGGGTATCCTGGGTGGTGGAGGTCCTTAATGATGATACTTGCTAAGGTATTACTCCTGGAAGATGTCCTGGGAACTATGGAGGCTAGTGTCCATGATGGAGCTGACTAATTTTACAACTCTGTGTTGCTTACTTCAACCCTGTGCAGTAGGCTCCCATACCAGACCAGAAGTACATTGTCTTAAGCATCTAACATTAGATACAGCAGTTTCCAAGCTGCAGGATGAAGATACCTCTGGACTTCTCAAAGCAGTTTATTGACAGTGGTTAAGATAGATTTCAATCTGGCCCTTTCCTACGCTCACCTTTTGCTCTGTTCCAATGACTGTGCTAACCATGAAAACAACTGATTTGTGCCAAAAAGACAAATGGACCACATGAAGCCTCACCTCTTGGGTGCCCTGATAGTAATTGGACTGCTCATAGCTGTGAGTTGTCAAATTTCTATGGCCATATTGAATTTTTTCTGATTAAAAACATGAGCATGGTATATTAAACCATAAACAAATCAATTCCCTATACATAGCTGTTCAATGCTTCCAATAGAAGCAATGGGTTGTGGCTGGGAGCTACAGGGCAATTCTCCTGCATTTCCACTCTGGACACTGCTGTCTCATCTCTGATCACTGGCATTGTGACCTGGGGACATTCACAACCATTTTGTGCATATCAGGCTGCCAGAAATGAAAATAAAATGATGACCAGACTAAGCAATGTTAGATAAAAGATTATATTCCAATACAAAGCTTGATAATGCTCAGTGAACTATTTAGCAACAAGCCTTGACTATGTCTCAGTGTCCTTGAGCTGCCTATTAATCAATGGGTTTGATTCATGATGTTCTCCTGCTGAATGAGAATCTAGTTAAACAGAAGATGCTCTTGTTCCATAGGATCTACAAAGCCATCCAGATCCTGTTGAGTTGTTTCTGATAAAACTTCCTACTCCTTTCAACTCAGCTTTAGAGTTTCCTTACAACCCCTTCCTCAATGTCACTGGTTGTGGATTACAGGTGGAATGGAGACAGGCTAACCCCCATTGACAACAATGGATATGGGGTTGGGAGGGTAAATTCCTCGGCACACACATCACTGAGGATCTCACATGGTCTGTACAACAGCACCTTTTTCACCTCAGACTGTTGAAGAAGTTTGGTATGGGTCCCCAGAGAGTGGTGCAGATAGCCCAACGCATCTGTAGATGTGAACTTTCCACTGTCCAGGACATTTACAAAGACAAGTGTGTAAAAAGGTCCCGAAAGATCATTGGGGACCCGAGCCATCCCAAACACAAACTGTGGCAGCTGCTAGCATCCGAGAAAACGATAACACAGCATAAAAGCCAGGACCAACAGGCTCCAGGACAGCTTCTTCCAGCGGTCGATTAGACTGCTTAATTCATGCTGACACAACTGTATTTCAATGTTATATTGACTATCATGTTGTACATGCTATTTATTATAAATTACTATAAATTGCATGTTGTACATTTAGTCAGAGACGTAATGTAAAGATTTTTACTCCTTATGTATATGAAGGATGTAAGTAATAAAGTTAATTCAATTCAATCTTCTATTAAAAGAAATTAGCTAAATGTACTTGAAATCCAATGGGAAAGACTCCTAAAAGTAATGGTTAAAGCCCAGTCAATCACAGATAAAGCTCTCCCCACCATTGAGTACAGTTACGCAGAGCGCTGTTGCAGGAAAACAGCATCAACCATCAAGGATCTTCACCATCCAGGGCATGCTTTCTTCTCACTGCTGCCACCATGAAGGAGGTACAGGAGCCTCAGGACCCATGCCACCAGGTTCAGGGATCCTCAGCTATGAGGCTCTTGAACCAGATGGGATAATTTCACTCAACTTCACTCACTCCATCACTGAACTATTACCAAAGCCAATGGACACACTTTCAGAGACTGTTCAACTCATGTTATCAATATTGCTTTCTTTCTTCATCTATTGATCTGTCTCTCTCTTTTTTTTGTACTTGCATAGTTTGTTGTGTTTTTCACATTGGTTGTTTTTCCTGTTTGGAGCAGTTTTCCATTGATTCTATTGTGTTTCTTGTAGTTATTGAGCAAGCCAGCATGAAAATGAATCTCAGCTTTGTATATGGTCACATATAATTAGTTTTACTCTCTACTTGTAAAATATCAAGGAGAGCACTGCAGTAATATTAGAAAACTTGTTTATCCCACTAAGCCAGGTGTAGAGTATAAGATAAATTGATCACTTCAATAGAAAAGTTTTTTATTAAACATCTCTTTATTGCTTTTACAGAATAAAAAGAAAACACATTAGAGGAAAAGTTAATTATAAATAGACTTTCAATGTGGTCAAATAAAGGGAACGTGAAGACATGGATTGTCTGCAGCTTCTTCAGTACTTAGAGAAGCTCCACAAAGTGCTGCAGGCTCATCGCGTGTAGAGAGGAGAGTAACAAGATCTCTTCTGTGATCCAGTGAGGCCACTTGCCTGGATGAAGAAAAAAGGTAATTAGGTAAGTGCAATTTCCAATTATTAACATCATATTGCACAGAATTTCATAGCAGAATACAGAACTTTATTGCCAACAGAAACTATGCAGGTTTTCATCCTCTACACAAATCACTTCCCACGTCTTAAATTTTTAAATATTGTTTAGAGATACAGCTTGGACCAGGCTCTTCTGGCTGATTGTTACCATGGTGCCCTTGTCTATAAACATTTTCTTTTAGTCTTTTCTCCTATTTATATTTAAGTTCAAAGTAGATTGATTATCAAAATACATATATATTATACAACTTTGAGATTCATCTCCTAACGTAGAAACATAGAAAACAGGTGCAGGAGTAGGCCATTCAGCCCTTCCAGCCTGCACCGCCATTCAGTATGATCATGGCTGATCATCCAACTCAGAACCCTGTACCTGCTTTCTCTCCATACCCCCGATCCCTTTAGCCACAAGGGCCATATCTAACTTCCTCTTAAAAATAGCCAATGAACCGGCCTCAACTGTTTCCTGTGGCAGAGAATTCCACAGATTCACCAGTCTCTGTATGAGGAAATTTTTCCTCATCTCGGTGCTAAAAGGCTTCCCCTTTATCCTTAAACTGTGACCCCTCGTTCTGGACTTCCCCAACATCAGAAACAATCTGCCTGCATCTAGCCTGTCCAATCCCTTTAGAATGTTATATGTTTCAATAAGATCCCCCTCTCAATCTTCCAAATTGCAGTGAGTATAAGCCTAGTCGATCCAGTCTTTCGTCATATGAAAGTCCTGCCATCCCAGGAATCAATCTGGTGAACCTTCTCTGTACTCCCTCTATGGCAAGAATGTCTTTCCTCAGATTAGGGGACCAAAACTGCACACAATATTCTAGGTGCAGTCTTACCTAGGCCTTGTACAACTGCAGTAGAACCTCCCTGCTCCTGTACTCAAATCCTTTTGCTATGAATGCCAACATACCGTTTGCCTTTTTCACCGCCTGCTGTAACTACATGCCCACCTTCAATGACTGGTGTACAATGACACCCAGTTCTCGCTGCATTTCCCCTTTTCCTAATCGGCCACTGTTCAGATAACAATCTGTTCTCTTGTTCTTGCAATCAAAGTGGATAACCTCACATTTATCTAAATTAAATTGCACCTGCCATGAATTTGCCCACTCATCTAACCTATCCAAGTCACCCTGCATCCTTTTAGCATCCTCCTCACAGCTAACACCGCCGCCCAGCTTTGTGTCATCTGCAAAATTAGAGATGCTGCATTTAATTCCCTCATCTAAATTATTAATATATATTGTAAACAACTGGGGTCCCAGCACTGAGCCTTGCGGTACCCCACTAGTCACTGCCTGCCATTTTGAAAAGGTCTTGTTTACTCCCACTCTTTGCTTCCTGTCTGCCAACCAATTCTCTATCCACATCAATACCATACCCCCAATACCATGTGCTTTAAGCTTGCACACTAATCTCCTGTGTGGGACCTTGTCAAAAGCCTTTTGAAAATCTAAATATACCACATCCACTGGCTCTCCCCTATCCACTCTACTAATTACATCTTCAAAAAACTCTATAGGATTCGTCAGACATGATTTTCCTTTCACAAATCCATGCTGACTTTGTCCAATGATTTCACCTCTTTCCAAATGTGCTGTTATCACATCTTTGATAACCGACTCTAGCATTTTCCCCACCACCGTTGTCAGACTAATCAGTCTATAATTCCCCAGTTTCTCTCTCCCTTCTTTTTTAAAAAGTGGGGTTACATTAGCCACCTCCAATCCTCAGGAACTAATCCAGAATCTAAGGAGTTTTTAAAAATTATCACTAATGCATCCACTGTTTCTTGGGCTACTTCCTTAAGCACTCTGGGATGCCGACCATCTGGCCCTGGGGATTTATCTGCCTTTAATCCCTTCAATTTACCTAACACCACTTCCCTACTAACATGTATTTCCCTCAGTTCCTCCATCTCACTAGACCCTCAGTCCCTTACTATTTCTGGAAGATTATTTATGTCCTCCTTAGTGAAGACAGAACCAAAGTAGTTATTCAATTGGTCTGCAATATCTTTGTTCCCTATGATTGATTCACCTGTTTCTGACTGTAAAGTACCTACATTTGTCTTCACCAATCTTTTTCTTTTCATGTATCTATAAAAGCTTTAACAGTCAGTTTTTATGTTCCCTGCCAGCTTTCTCTCATAATCTTTTTTCCCTTTCCTAATTAAGCCCTTTGTCCTCCTTTTCTGGTCTCTGAATTTCTCCCAGTCCTCAGGTGTGCCACTTTTCTATGATAATACTAACATTCTATGATAATAGCTATAATGTTTATAATATAATCATAACATTTTAAGATAAATGTAAGCATGCCATACATTCCTACACAGTTTACTTGCTCACCACGGAGGGAAAAAGTTTCTCTTGTTTTTTTTTCCTTTGACCTCTTAACAACTAAACTATATATGGTTGTTCTTGGTCTCTCTAGCAAGGCCCTCAGTGACTGGTGGTTTGTTATCACAGCAAGAAGTACAGGCTGTTTAATCCCTTCACTCTTGCCCATCCCATTTCACCACTGCGTACAAATGGTGATTGTTATTCCCACATCAGTTGATGGTGGTGGCAATTTATATTTTAATGTCCAAGTTTTGAGGCCTGCTTACAATTTTCGTTGTGCTGAAGGCAAAATTCTTGCCTCAGGCTTCCACATCTGGGTAAGTTTGTAAGGGAGTGCCAGTGTGCGTTTTTTAACACACAAAATGCTGGAGGAATTCAGCAGGGCATGCAGAATCAATGGATTGAACGATCAATCTTTTTGGCTGAAACCCTTCATCGAGGCTAGAAAGAAAGGGAGTTGAAGCCAAAATAGAAAGGTGGAGGGAGGGGAAGAAGGTGATAGGTGGAGCCAGGTGAAGGGGAAGGTGGACGAGTGGAATAGGTGTGATGAAGTGAGATACTGGATGGTGATAGATGAAGAGATAAAGGGCTGAAGCAAAAAGAATTTGGAAGGAGAGTAGAGTGGATGATAGGGGAAGGAGCAGGTGTACCAGAGGGAGGTGATGGGAAGGTGAGGAAAAGGGAAGGGGTAAGAGGAGAGTCAGAAAGGGAAATTGAAAATGAGAGAATGAGGAGGGAAGAAGAAATTACTGGAAGTTAGAGAAATCATTGTACATGCCATCAGGTTGGAGGCTACGCAGATGGAACATAAGGAATTGCTCTTCCAACCTAAGAGTGGCCTCATTTTCACAGTCGTGATTGTCAGAATGGGAAGAATGGGAAGAATTAAAATGGGAGACCACCGGGAAATCATCAGTGTTGGAAATCATTCTGAAGACGCGTAGCTTGGGTGGTTGATGGTTGGGTTGAGCTGTTCTGTGTTCTTTGCAATCGGAGGATGCACCACAATCAACAGTGAACTGACAACGTCTCCCTGCATGGTTATGAAACATTTGTAAGTATATTGCCAGGATCGGAGAACAACAATCATCAGCTTGTTTGTGAGATGAATCATAATGAGTTGCTAGCACCCATTACCTGTGACTCCTGAGACCCAATGAAAAGGGACTGCAGCTTCTTCCTGCCTCTACCAGCCCATTTTCACCCACTATTCATTTTTCAGCCCTAATAAAGTTTTAATTAGTTCTGATTGCAATTGTAACAGATGGTGCAGCAAAATTAACATTTAAATTAACCTTCTTGGATTCTAGAAATGTTTTTCCAAGTATTTAGAAAGGCTTCTATAAGTTAACATGAAAGAGATTACCTTTGTGCTGCAGTATTACCTCAGTAATGAATGCCAGTCTATGTAAAACAAACTTAAGGTAAAGCAAGAATGACAGCAGTCATCATTCTTCTTGGATGATGAAGAATGGAGCACCAAAAGGTTTTTCAATGCGCATTCACGGGGAACTTTATGTATAGGTCACCAACATAAATCATTGTGGGACCGATTCAACTTATACTTTATTCTGTGAGGGATTCTGCCCAGGGTCACACAACAGCAATCAGAGCAGTCTTGTCTTGTTTTACTTCACTTTGTATTTATTAAAGAGATACGTGAACTAAAACATAGTTACTTCAAACAGACCACCTAAACTGCAGCTTTCTGAATACCTCCTATTAAAATTGTGGTTTACATCTCTATAAGTGAACGGACAGGTAAAATACATTGAGCTTCCAGCATCTTGTCCAGTTAAGAAGATACACACAGTGGTCACTTTACTTGTAACCTTCTGTGTCTAACGAAGTGGCCACTGAGCTTATGTTCGTGGTCTCCTGCTGCTGTTCTCCATCCACTTCAAGGTTCGACATGTTGTGTATTCAGAGATGCTTTTCTGCACACCACTGTTGTATCCTGTGTTTATCTGAGTTACCGAGGCCTCCCTGTCAGCTTGAGCCAGTTTGCCCATTCTCCTCTGACCTCTCTCATTAACAAAGCATATATGCCCACAGAATTGCCGCATACTGGATGTCTTTTTTTTGTTTCTCGCAGCATTCTTTGTAAATCCTGGAGACTAATATGTGTGAAAATCGCAGAAGATCAGCAGTTTCTGAGATACCAAATCATACCCTCTGGCACCAACAGGGAATCCACAGTTAAAGTCACTTAGATCACGTTTCTTCCCCATACTGAACAACAACTGAACCACTTGACCGTGTCTGCAGGCTTTTTTGCATTGAGTTGCTGCCACATCATTGGCTGAATAGGTATCTGGATTAGCCAGTAGGTGTACAGGTGTACATAATTAAGTGGCCACTGTGTACCTCAAATATCATTGCTCCAGAGATGAGATTTAAAAATAGAACACAAATATTGGAATATTGATCTTTTCTAAGGTCCAATCTCCCTAATTGACAAACTGTACTCGGATCACAATTCATGAAAAGCCTGACACCTTCCAGTATCCAACAAATGAAAACATGTTTTCTAAGAGCTGAAATTTTGAATCATTAAATCCCTTCACATTTTAACTAATGTATTAACTAATCTCAATGTAATGCTTTTGTATCATACTTCAGGATATGTATTTGAACTTCTTAACATAACAAACAACAGCGATTTCTAAAAATGTGTGAATTTCTGAAAGTCCTGCTGCTGCTCACACTCTTTAAAGGCTAAGACTTCGTGATACATTTGGTAATATTTATTATTCTTTAGTTTATTTTTAATTACTACCTTTAGTGCTCAAACTTGTGGAGAAGAGAGTTTCAAAAGCTCCTCTGGAACCGAATTCTATCGGATCCACCTACCTGCTTCATTATTAAGGCACCCAATTCACAGTACATGGAATTACTTTCAACATTTTCATGAGTTAATCCGTTTAAACAGATGGTTTAGGTTTTAGAGTTAAAGCTTGGTAACGGGCTCTTCTGGCCCAAAGAGCCAGTGCAGTCCAGTCACACCCATGTGACCAATTAAACTACAAACCCATACCTGTTTGGATTGCAGGAGGAAATTGGTTGACCTGGAGGAAATCCACTCACTCACAGGGAGAACGTACAAACATGTTACAGACAGCGACAGAACTAAAATCGGATCCTTGATGCTATAACAGTATTTTGTTAACTGCTGCACTACCCAATGTCTTTCTTCATAAATATGTTTTCTGCATGCAATCATCCTTTTTTTGAATGGTTTCTGCTGTATCTATATCAATTTTCAGTCAAATGGCCAGAACTCCGTCAAATTTTTCAATGTGCCATTGATGTGAACATTATCAGAAAATGTCCTCTCCTAATTTGTAGTCATGGAGCCGTAGAATCATAGTTTATAGAAACAGGCACATTGACCCTCTTTCTCCATGGCAACCATCAAGTCTGTTATTTTCCAACTGCATCCATAACCAAATTTGCTATAGTAATTTATTTTATTTATTTATTGAGATGCAGTGCAGATAGGCCCTTCCAGCCCTTCGAGCCGTGTCGCCCGGCAACCCCCACCCCCACCCCCAATTTAATCCTACCATAATCATGGGATAATTTACAAAGACCAATTAACTCACCAACTGGTATGTCTTTGGACTATGAAAGGATAATATTATATTTAAAAAAAGGTATAAATCCACCACCAATCTAACTTCCCAGGGCTTAATTACACCTGATGATAATAACACGGGGTGGAAATATGTTTCTACCAAAGGAAGCATGAGACACTCCTTCCCTCTGCTTGCTTGCAGATCACCCTTGGGCAAGGCGTAGCACCTGCTTAGCACCTCCACCCCCGATCAGGATCACATGAAGCCATGGGAGCAGATGGTGGATGGTCATATGAGCAGCTGGTGCAGATCACAAGCCCTGGTTATGTGACCACGGACAAAAGGCAGAAAATCTCTGAGGAGGATTGATAATGGCTGGGGTCACTCATCTTGTAGCGATACTGCCCAGAAGAAAGCAATGGCAAACTACTTCTGTAGAAAAATTTACTAGCAACAATAATGGTCTCCATGATCACTCACATCATGTCATGGTACATAGTGGTGATGATGGTGATGAAAGGGCGAAATGTTACACAATGAGCCCATCACTAGGTTGGTTTCAAGAATTGAAACCAGATTCAGATTAAGTTCTATCATGGTAGCTGGAGAGTTAAAATTCCAAATAGAATCAGAAACAGGTTTATTATCACTAACTAACATTGCAGAGCATGCCTTATGAGAATAGGTTGAGTGAACTTGGCCTTTTTTTCTTGGAGCAACAGAGGATGAGAGGTGACGTGATAGAGGTGAAAAAGATGATGAGAGGAATTGATCATGTGGATAGCCACAGGCTTTTTCAGAGGGTTGAAATGGCTAACACGAGGTGGCATAGTTTGAATATGCTTGGAAGTAGGTAAAAAGGGGGATGTCAGGGGTAGGCTTTTCACACAGAGAGTAGCGGGTGTGTGGAATGTGCTGCCAGTGTTGGTGGTGGAGGTGGAGGTGGATACAATAGGGTCTTTTAAGAGATTCTTAGATAAATATATGGAGCTTAGGAAAATAGAGGGTTATGCAGTAAGGAAATTCTAGGCAGTTTCTAGAGTAGGTTACATGGTTAGCTCATATTGTGGGCTGAATGGCCTGTGATGAGCTGTAGATTTCTATGTTTCTATGTAACATACAGTATGTTGTGAACTTTGTTGCTTTGCAGCAGCACTACATTACAATACATAAAATATACTAGAAATTTGAATAAGAAATATATAAAAATGTACATAAATAGTGCAAAAATACAGCAAAAATAGTTTATGTTGATGGTTCCATTGTCCATTCAGAAATATTATGGTGGAGGGAAAAACACTGTTCCAAAAACATTGAGTGTACATCTTCAGGCTCCTGTACATCCTTAACACAACCAACAACAACAACAACAAAACAACAGCAGCAAAACATGTTCTTTTTTTCCTTCAGAATGCAATCCATCTTGTTCTTTATTGGCTTCAAAGCTTTGGATTAAATGCTGTGCTTTCATATTGACTGTGTACTCCTGTTGGCTAGTGAGATAGATGCAGTAACATCCCCACAGCACAGCCCCACTTTTGTTGGATTTCTTACATTACTGTGAGCAGACCTCTGAGGAAACACATGGTGTTTAGCATCTTCCACTAGTCATTGTTGCCTTCTCTGACTCGCAGCTGTGAGAAATTTCATCCACCTATCACTGAACAGTCTTAATAGGCAAGTCTAAATCAAGATGGAAATTGATTCAAATATTGAGAGAACTAGACCTAAGTGAGGAAATAATTACAGCTGGTCCTATTATTTGTGGGGAACATAAACTCAAATGTCCTTCTCACCTTACCGTACCAAAAGTATCATCTTCAATATATTGTAAAACAGATTATTCCACAAATATCCGGTTTTCAAATTCTCTACCAAACAATATGGCTTGGGGAACAAATTAAGAGCAACACTGTAAAAATGACCTGCTTCAACAGGAATTTCTTTAAATGGAATGTGTTATACTCCATTCAATAAATATTAAAGTGTCAACACTATTTTGGCATGGAATTTAATATATTTATTTCACTGATTCAATTAACTCATCTATGAGTTCAGAATTGAGATCTTTTTCATAATATTTCCAATCCTTGAGCCTGGGTCCAAAACAACACAAAGGTACTAAAGGGAAGAAATTGAAGGAAAAAAGAAAAGATAAAATTGAAGAAAATGGCCTGAATGATGCTCAGATCTGAAATTACAAGTATTGATTTCTCAAGTTGAGTACAATGTTCTCCTAAGGAAGCTGTCTTCTGAGTAGGGTGGAGAATGGAGAATCAATGGAGAATGCCTGTGTGTGACTTTGTTTAAAATGGGGAGGCTGATGCATGGGCAACCTTAACATGCTCCTTGATATATTTGGATCAGGATCCTGTGGCATGGAATGCAAGACAACTGGGGACCCTTCACTGCTACAGCCTTCCTCCACCTTCATTGTCATTGTCTTCCACCAGCTCCACCATTGAGGTCTTGGTTGGATCACTCTTTGTCTGGAACCTTCCCCTTGAACCTACCAGCATGGCTGACCTTACCAGGAGCTAGATTCCAGAAAGCATCACTCTCAGGATCACAGGAACTCACAAGCCTGTCCACCACAGTAAGGAGACGATCCTTGGATGAGGACATTGATGTATCTGTGAATTTACAAATTGGTCTCTCAATCCACAGTTTGATTTGTTTTAATTCATCTAACACTGGATAAATTTCCTCACCTTGGACTTCAAAATTCCCATCATTACTTCCATAGACTTTCCCCACCCTAACTCCTGAATTTGCTGTAACTTTATAACACTTTCCAATCCAGGTACCTCTAATTCTGGTATCTGGCCCTTCCACTAAGGTAACCTCTCCACCACTTGCAACCATACCTTCAAATGCCAAAGTTCTAAGTTCTAAAATCCTCTTCTAAATCTTTTCAATGTCTTCGTAGTTTAAGACGTCCCTTAAAAACTTAAACCTCTGATTAAGATTTTGCTCATTTTCGCTGATAACTGCTGATATTGCAAAAAAGAAAGATCAATTTGTGCTTGACAAAACTCCAAGTGCCTTGGGATGTTTTAGCTTGTAGACATAAGTGTGAAGTCCACTAAATCTGCAAAGTACAATTCCATCAGCTTTACAAGAAAAGCAAAAGAAAAACTACTGAAATGCGCATTTGAAGTGGGCTGTGCCGAAAATTATAAAGTAATATGAAGCAGCTGGCAGGGGAATTGGTTGTTAATATTCTGCCATTCCTTTAGCTGACTGGAGCTGCTCTCAATGCCCTTTCCAATGGTGACCTCAGTCTATGTAAACTGATCTTTCAGCCTTTTTTCTGCAAAGTTTGAGACAAATCGCATCGGGGGCTATCCATCAGAACTTCGGAAATTCAATATTTTGTCCTTCGGAAAGGACAGGGTAGAAAACTATGCTGACTTCAGGGAAGTGCATTTTAGGGCTGCAACCACAAAGTCAATTCCTCATCAATCTGAACTGCTCTGTAATGATTATTAAATTAAAGGAATAATATTTATGCTTTTGCACCATACAGCTGTTGCATATTTAATATTTCAGTAATATTTGAGTAATATTGAAAGTATATTGTTTGATTAAGCAATCTTTGTTTTTTACTTAATTCATCGCGGGGTATACATAAAAGTGCGTAAATGGCATACGTCATTATGCAGTCTCGTCATAAGCGCACGCCTCACTAAAGAGCAAAGTAGACATGTTTATCTCTGGTTCGATGTTTTTCTTTCAATTAATTTTATGTTTTGGAATTGTGAAATATAACAGCAGCACTAGTATAATGCATATTTACAATAAGTAATATTGCCATAAATGTAAGCAGCTAAACTGAATATTAGGTATATTGGTACAGAACATTGAACAATGCAACACACAACAGGCTTCTCGGCCCATGATATTTTACCGACATATTAACCTACTCTAAGATTAATCTAACCTCTCCCTCCCACATAGCCAATACATTAGTGACATTTAAGAGATATCGAAGAGTCCCTTGAGCATTTAAATGCCCTTACGTATCTGTCTCTATCACCACCCCTGACAGTGTGTTCCACACATACACCCCTTCATGTGTAAAAAGAAAACTATCTCTGACACCCTCCCTATACTTTTCTCTAATCACCTCAGAATTATGCCCTTCCCATTTTGGCAATTTCCACCCAGGGAAAGGATCCCTTTCTATCTAAGCCTCATGTTGTCTTATAAATTATCAAATCACCTCTCAACCCCTTTTGCTCCAAAGAAAAAATCCCCAGCTCATTCAACTTATCCTCATCAGACATCATTCTGTAAATCATTGTAATTTGCAGGTGTTCTGTGTATTAAACTGACTGTTTGTCTTGTCAAATTCCAAACTGTGAACTCTTAACTAGTGATTGGCTCTTCTTACTCTCATACCAGAATGACAGTGAGGCAGACGGGTAAGGGTAGCTGGACAAATATAGTGGATTCAAGTATACCTTGCAAATAGATGAGTAAAGGCGAAACAAAGGTGAACCAAACACAAGTTATTAGTGTTAATATCAATTATAAAGTCCTACTGAAGAGTTAAGGCCAGAAACATCAACCGTACACATTCCCATAAATGCTGCATTCCTCCAGAATTTTGTGTGTGTTGCTTGGATTTCCAGCTTCTGCAGATTTTCTCTTGCAAGTTATTAATAAAGATTTTGTCAAAAACAACACTATATGCACTGGTAATCTGAGTTACTGATCTCACTTGACATCCAGAATCTCCAGTTTGAAAGGTGATTTTATGGATATTGTTTGAGAATATATTTTGTTTATCAAACCAGAATCGGAATTAAAATCACTACGTACAGTACTGTGCAAAAGTCTTCGGCACCTGTATATATCGCTAGGGTGCCTAAAACGTTTGCTCAGTACTGTAGAAATTTTATGTATTGCACTGTACAGCTGCCGCAAAAGATCACAAACTTCATGACATATGTGAGTGGTGATAGATCAGATTCTGATATGGGACTCTATTGTGGACTGAGAGGGGGAAGGGGGCAGGGAGAGGGGAATCATGGGTCCCATTCCAATGGCCCAATCAGTGGCAGGAGCAGCGCACAGTCTCGCAGTTCGGTGGCATTCCTTTAAAAGGAGAGCTTCGCAGACATTTGGTGTCATTCCGGCAGAACGTTCAGCTGCAGGAACAGCATGGAGAGGAGTAAATAAGAGTACAGGAAGGACAGGTGGAGCAGCCATTATTGGGGGTGGGCCAGCGGTGACAGTGGGAGTGTTAGGCTTTGGCTCATAAGAGGATTTGGCTCTGGGTAAGTTATCTGGCAAGCTTCTGTTAAGTTTCTCTTTTTTCTTATTATGCCAGGGTAACTTAGTGTAGATTAAATGGATGTTGTGTGTTCTTCATACCAGATGTTGTAGTCCTGGGAGACCCTGAGTCTCCCAGGGAAATACGTCTGTGTTCAGTGCATCCAGCTGCAGCTCCTGAAGACTGTGTTAGGGATCTGGAGCAGCAGCTGGATGACATACGGCTTGTACAGGAGAGTGAGGAGATCATCGATCAGAGTTACAGGAACGTGGTCACCCCTAAGTTACAGGAGGCGGGTAGCTGGTTGATTGTCAGAAGAAGGAATGGGAAGGAGAATCGGTGCCTCTGATCACTTCCGTGGCCATTCCCCTCAATAATAAGTTTGCCATTTTGGATACTGTTGTGGGGGACGACCTCCCAGGGGAACGCCATGGAGACTAGGATACTGGCACTGAGCAGAAGGGAAAGAGGGAGAAGAGGAGAGCGGTAGTGATAGGAGACTCAACAGTCAGAGGGATAGACATGAGATTCTGTGGATGTGAATGGGACAGCAGGGTGGTATGTTGCCTCCATGGTGCCAGGTTCAGGGACATTTTGGAGGGGAAGGACGAACAGCCAGATGTCTTGCTACATATTGATACCAATGGCATAGGAAGGAAAAGCAAAGTGGTCCTGAAAAGTGATTTTAGAGAGCTAAGTAGAAAGCTGAGAAGCAGGACCTCCTGGGTAGTAGTTTCAGGATTGTTGCCTGTGCCACACGCCAGTGAGGGTAGAAGCAGAATGATCTGGCAGGTAAATGTGTGGCTGAGAATCTGGTGCAGGAGGCAGGGCTTCAGGTTCTTGGATCACTGCAATCTCTTCTGGGGAAGGTATGACCTGTGCAAAAGGGATGAGTTGCACATGAACTTGATGGGGAACAAAATTCTCATGGGCAGGTTTGTAAGAGCTGTTAGGGAGGGTTTAAACTAATTTGGCAAGGGGCTTGGAACTGGAGTGAAGGGACTCAGGATGGGATGGATGGTAAAAAAGCAGAGACAGTGTGCAATCAGACTGTCAGGAAGGGCAGGCAGATGATAGGATGTAATTGCAGCCAGCAGGGTGAGTATCAGTGCATTAGGGATGCAGAATCAAAAACGGTAGCAAATGCACTACTCAAAGTGTTATATCTCAATGTATGGAGTATAAGAAATAAAATGGATGATATTGTTGCATTATTACAGTTTGTCAGGTATGATGAGGCCCTCACTGAATCATGACTGAAGGATGGTTGTAGTTAAGAGCTGAATGTCCTAGGTTACCCATTGCAGTAGAGGGATAGGAAGGTGGACAGAGGGGATGTTGTGGCTCTGCTGGTAAAGAATGGTATAAAATCATTAGAAAGATGTGATATAGGATTGGAAGATGTTGAACCCTTGTGGGTGGAGTTAAGAAGGAGCACGGGTGAAAGGATCCTGATGACAGTTATGTATTGGACTCCCAGCAGTAGCTAGGATGTGGTTCACAGATTTCAATGAGAAGGAGAAAAAGAAAGTCAAAAAAGGGCAATGCTATGAATGTCACAGGAGATTTTAACATGTAGGTGGATTGGGAAAATTGGGTTGGTAATGGATCTCAAGAGAGTGAACTTGTTGAATACCCAGGAGATGGATTTTTAAATCAGTCTGATGGTGAGTATACTGGGGGATCAGCTCCACTGGATTGGATGTTACTTCGTGAAACTATAGACATTTAAGGAGCTTAAGGTAAAAGAACCCTTAAGAGGCAGTGATCACAGTATGATTGGGTTTAACTTGAAATTTGATAGGTAAAGTCTGACGTAACTGTACTTCACTGGCGTAAACAAAATTACAGTGGTATGAGAGAGGAGTTGGCCAAAGTACATTGGAAGGAGATGCTGGCAGGGATGACAGCAGAGCCGCAATGAGGCAGACTTCTGGGAAAAATGAGGAAGATGTGGGATAGATGTATTCCAAAAGCAAAGAAATACCCAAATGGCAAAATAATACAACCATGTCTGACAAGGGAAGTCAAAGCTATAGAAAAGTAAAAGAGGGAATATTTCAGATCCAACCACTGGCAGAAATGCCTTATTTAACATTTCTATAGGACAACGTTACAGCATGTGAATGAATGAGGCCTCTGTCAGTCGAACATGGATGTTGTGTTTGTATATATATATATGAATATACATTAAAATTATGAGCAAAAATAAGAGATTTAGCCCCTCAAGATTTTGCCATTTAAGAACATCAGAATCAGATTCATAATCAGTGACATTTGACATGAAATTTGCAGCAAAGACATAAAAATGTGTATCTCACAAAATAAATAAACAGTTCAAATAATGAAATAGACAATAGACAATAGGTGCAGAAGTAGACCATTCGGCCCTTTGAGCCTGCGCCATCATTTTGAGATCATGGCTGATCATCTACTATCAATACCCGGTTCCTGCCTTGTCCCCATATCCCTTGATTCCCGTATCCATAAGATACCTATCTAGCTCCTTCTTGAAAGAGAATTGGCCTCCACTGCCTTTCGAGACAGTGCATTCCAGACCCCCACAACTCTCTGGGAGAAGAAGTTTTTCCTTAACTCTGTCCTAAATGACTTACCCCTTATTCTCAAACCATGCCCTCTGGTACTGGACTTTTCCAGCATCTGGAACATATTTCCTGCCTCTACCTTGTCCAATCCCTTAATGATCTTATATGTTTCAATCAGATCCCCTCTCAATCTCTTTAATTCCAGCATGTACAAGCCCAGTCTCTCTAACCTCTCTGCTTAAGACAGTCCAGACATCCCAGGAATTAACCTCGTGAATCTACGTTGCACTTGCTCTACAGCCAGGATGTCCTTCCTTAACCCTGGAGACCAAAACTGTACACAATACTCCAGGTGTGGTCTCACCAGGGCTCTGTACAAATGCAAGAGGATTTCCTTGCTCTTGTACTCAATTCCAAATGTTTACTTTTGGAAATCTGATGGCAAAGATGAAGAAGGTGTTCCCAAATCAATGGATTTTGGTCATAAGGTTTCTATACCAACTCCCTGATGGTAGCAATGTGAAGAGGGCATATCCTGAATGGTGAGGGTTCTTAATAATGGATGCCTCCTTCCTGAGGTACAAACTCACAAAAATCTGCAGATGCTGGAAATCCAAAGCAACCATTTTCACCTACCACCTGCCCCCTTCTACTTCTTCATCCCTTCCCCCTCCTTTCTTATTCTAACTTCTCCCCTTTCTTTCCAGTCCTGATGAAGGATCAACTGTTTACTCTTTTCCATAGAGGCAGTGCTTTTTGAAGGTATCCTTAATGGTGGGGAGACAGAGCTCACTGAAGTCTGTCAAGTGGCTGATGTGACAGCAAATTTAAGGCCATGTGCCTGCTCACCACCGCTAATCATTCATCTTCTTGATAATCAAGAACCCAAGTCGAGATCTATCGCTGGCACAGTAAATGGCTAATATTTATTTATTTTATTTTATTTTGCGATACAGCACAGAGTAGGCCATTCTGGCCTTTCAAACCGTGCTGACCCAGCAACCCCAACAACCCTGGCCAACCCTAACCTAATCATGGGACAATTTACAATGACCTATTAACCCACCAGGTATGATTTTGGATGTGGGCGGATACCAGAGCACCGAGGGAACTCACTCGCGTTCCATGGGGAGGATGTGCAGACTCCTTACAAAACAGTGCCAGAACTGAACTCCAGACTCCAGAGTGCACTGAACCGTAATAGTGCTGTGCTAACATCTATACTGACCTGGTGCCCAGGTATTCTATCTTGCCAGATATTATTCATGTTTCTGAATGCCATTGCTGAAGTATTCAATTTTTTCTCATTAATGGCAATTTATTATCAGCAACAAATTTGTTTTGAAAACAATTTTTATTCTCAATCATACATGGATTTTTAGGCGGTCTTAACATTCATTGTCTGCCCCTAATTGCCCTTGGTGAGCTCTGAACACAAGAGATTCTGCTGATACTGCAAATCCAAACCAGCACTCACAGAATGCTGGAGAAACTCAATAGGTCAGCCAGCAGACATGGAGAGGAATGAACTTTCAACATTTTGGACTGAGGCATCTTTGAAAGGCAAAGCTAAGGCTTATCGATTGTATGTTTTGTTATCATCTCTCAGAGACAGAGTTCCATTTGGGTCTCACCACCTTCTGGCTAAAGAAATTCCTCCTCATTTCAGTTCTAAATGGATATCCTTCTATTCTGAGGCTGTGCCTTCTACTCCAAGACTCCACTACAAGAAATACTGTCTCCACTTCCAATCTAGGCCTTTCAATATTCAATAATCTTCAAAGAGATCCTCTTCATTCTTCTAATCTCCAGTGAGTACAGCGCTAGAGTCATCAAACACTTCTCGTATACCAACTCTTTCATTCGCGGGATTATTCTCATGAAGGATGGCTATGAAGAGGGAAACAGAGACCAAGTTTTTCTCTCAGATGGAGGGCAAAGGCTCACATGACAAGAAACACCAGTGGGCAGTCCCAGTTCATGCAGTGAGGTGGCTACTGTTCTCATGGATTATGTTCCACAATCAGGATCAGATTTAATATTGCTGGCATATTTCGTGAAATTTGTTGTTTTGCAGCAGCAGTACAGTATAATAAAATATATAAATTATACAGTACTGTGTAAAAGTCATGGGCACATATATATAGCTAGGGTGCCTAAGACTTTTGCACAGGACTGTATTTGTCAACGTTGAGCGGAGAACAAGTTTGTAAATCTGTTGGGAGCAAAGAATGTTGTAAATGGCAAGGGTGGACAGCCACATTAAGGGTGTGGTACAGGTGGCAGAGGAGGAGTTCTGGGCCGGAGGTGGTGCTGGTGCAGTCACACCCAGCCCTGAGAAGCCAGGCAAGGTCATGCAATTCCCAACAGCTGGTTTATTGATCATTACAGAATGGTGCTTCCTGCTCCCTCCCCTCTCCCTTCCTCTTTTCCCAATCATGATTTCTCCCCTTCCCCGCCCCTTCTCATTCCCACTTTCAGTCTACAATACAGACCCATATCAAAATCAAGTTTACCATCACTCACATATGTCATGATTTTTTTTATGTAGCAACAGCACAGTGCAATACATAAAATTACTACAGTATTCTGCAGATGTCTTAGGCACCTTGTTATACATATGTGCCTAAGACTTTTGGATTGGTTCATTGTCCCTGATTGTTGAAATGAGAAGAGGGCATTTGATTCAGTTGATCCTATTACTCTTCCCAAAGATCATCAGCGATGAATAATGTGCTCTCTGCTTGGCATGGGAACACACATTGTGTAGCCACCAAATGCTGCAATCATATTCCACAAATATTCACCCCTTTAATATCTTGTTGGTCTGAAACTTCATAGACATTTCCAAGCATATAATTACAAAGGTGACTCTGAACTGACTGAAGAAATGAAGGTGACTGCACACACAGAATAAACTTTTGAAGTCAAAGTTAAAGTAAGTATACCATCAAAGTACATATATATCACTATATTCTACCTCGAGATTCCCCTTCTTGCTGGTATTTCAAGGGAGGTAAAGAAATACAATAGAATTTATGAAAAACTATATAAACAAATTCTGACAATCAACCAATACTCATTGCAAAGTCAAATTGTGAAAATTAAAATAAATAACGTTGAAACCTTGAATTGCAGAGTCCTGAAAGAGAGTCTGCAGGAATCAGTTCAGTGTTGAGGTGAGTGAAGTTTATTTCGTTATTTCAAGATAGAGTGTGGAGTAAGCCTTCTGGCCCTTCAAGTCATGCTGCCCCAACAACTCCTGACAAACCCGATTAGCCCTAACTAATCACAGGGCAATTTACACTGACCAATAACCTACCTGGTAGGTTTTTGGTCTGTGGAAGGAAATTGGATCATCCGGGTAAAACCCATGCATTCCAGGGGGAGGACATGCAGAGTCGCCTTGCAGAGTGGTGTTGGAATTGATCTCTGAATTCCAGAATGCTCTGACCACCTTGCGCTAATCACCATGCAGCCATGGCTCCAAGTTATCCATGCTGGTTCAGGAGCCTGATAATTGTAGGTAATTAATCAGTCCATTCATCCACCCTTTTTCTCCAAATCTCCCACACCTTTCTGCTTTCATTACCTTTAAAATATGTAGAACTTTTTGTGATGATAAAATCCAGCAGTTTTGCCATTACAATTTCATACTAGGTTATTAAATATCATTACAAAGTCAATCTAAATAAAATACCAGGACATACGTTCCTCATGTTCAGTATTGGGGCAATTCTTAGAACTATAGTTGAGGCAATGAACTTTTCACACAAACACCAGTGAAAGGGCTCATTTGATGTTTTAGAAACCTAAATGCAGATGAAGCACGATTGTCATTTTCTCATTCTTGCCGGCAAAATTGTATTCACTTATACTCTGCACCTCTAAAATGGATGCGCCGGTGATTTTTCTGATAGATCATAAGCTTTAATAAAAGATGTAATTTCTGGTTTGCAGTTGTTAATGGATGTATACCCTTGGCCTTTAATCATACTGTCTCTCCTCAACCACAAGTCACAGTACATTTTTTCCACATTATTATCACTGAAATTGCTTGAATCGGTTTTATATTTACTTGTTTAACCAGGTACTCTGATATATTAAAGTGCACATAAGTCATCACAGTATGTCATCAAATGGAGTTGGGATCAGCAGTGCACTTTTTTCCCACTGTAGACAGTAGCATTGGAGACAAAGACAATGCATGCTAATGCCTTGGTGTTTATGTAAAAGATTGGACAATGCTTCATGCGGGAAAGTAATCCTTGTGGTAAACATTCTAAATATTGATGCTCTAAGAGCATTGAAAATCTCAGTAGAAGAAACATATTGGCTTTGTACTTGGATCATTTCCCTTGCTGCTTTATGATTAATCACAACTTACAAGATATTGATTATATAATTTAGTTTATTGCCCATGTGCATCACTGTTGTTTTTTTTAAATTGGTTCAGTCAACCCTTTGAAAAAATCATCACAGATAAGTTCTCATGTAAAGCCTTACACAACTATCATCACCTTTTACCCACAATGAGCAGAGAAACATCTATCTTTCTAGAAAACAGTAGAGTGGAAAATTGTATTTTGCAGATTTAATTCCATGTATCACGCTGGGTACTGCAACTTCACAGAATCAGAATCAGGTTTGTTATCACTGCTGAATATGACGTGAAACTTGTTGTTTGTGTTGAAGAAGCTCAATGAACAGCTTCTTTCCCATTGCCATCAGTAGAGTGGCACGGTAGCATAGTGGTTAGCACAACGCTTTACAGTACCAGCGGCCTGGGTTCAATTCCTGCTGCTGCCTGTAAGAAGTTTGAATGTCCTCCCTGTGATCACGTGAGTTTCCTCTCGGTGCTCTGGTTTCTTCCTACGGTCCAACTGGTTAGTAAGTTATTTGATCACCCTAAAATTGTAGCATGATTAGGCTCAAATTAAATTGGGGGATTGCTGGGCTGTACAGATTGAAGGTCCTCAATATATAAGTAAATAAATAAATAATCAGATTTCTGAACAGACATTGAACCCATGAACATTACCTCACTACTTTTTTGCACTACTTATTTAATTTAAATATTATGTATATAGTGCAGCACCAAATAGATAGGCCGAAGGGCTTGTTTCTGCACTGTATGTTTCTATAACTGTATGACCCTATATACTTAGTGTAATATACTTACTGCAAAAACAACAAATTTCTCAATGTGGTATTGCCGGTGATGTTAAAACTAATTCTGATTCTGATTGTCGAAGTAAGCACAAGTGTGCCATAAAATTCGTATAAATTAAAAAATATTTTTTTAAAAAAAGAATAATGTGGTAGTGTTCATGGGTTTATGGACTATTTATAAACCTGATGATGGTGGAGAAGAAGCTGTTTCTGTTTGCGTCCAGGCGTTGCTGGCAGCTGACTAGAACAGAATTGGGGCTTCGGCATATGTTAATCCTTCATTTTAAGATACATTGTGGAATTAGACAGCCCTGAGCAGAGGTGTCCTTTCAAGGACTCTTTATATCTCTGATTCTCGTCTTTCTTTTTTATTTGCAGAATTTGTTTACTTTTGCTCATCGATTGTTTGTAGGTCTTTGATGTTTCGTATAATTTTTCATAAATTCTAATGCACTTGTTTTATCTTGGTTAATGCCTGCAAGACAATGAATCTCAAGGTAATAGATGGCAACCTATATGATTTATTTCAAAAAGAGACTAGATTTATTTGTCACATGCTTGTTGAAACATACAGTGAAATGCGTCCTTTGCGTTAAATCAAATCAATGAGAATTGAGCTAAGGGCAGCCCACAAGTATCACCACACTTCCAATGCTAACATAGCATGCCCACAACTCACTAACCCCAAATGTCTTTGAAATGTGGGAGAAAACCGAAACACCCAGAGGAAACCCACACTTTCACGGGGAGAAGAACAAACTCCTTACAGACAGCGGTGGAAATTGAATCCCAATTTTTGATCATTGGCTCTGTAAAGCAATTGTGCTAAGCACTTAGTTGCACAAAGGTTACTTTGACCTTTGATCTACCAAGACCCTGCTATTCATTGAGAGACTAGAAGGAGCCAAACTGCTGGAACTTCCTTGTTCTCAGCAGTCATCTCTTTTGCTTCCAGAACAAATTGGATCCCTTGATGTGGAAATGCTGCCTGTAGAATTACCAGAAACAGGCTGTTCCAGTGATTGAGATGAGGCTCAAAACCCAGTTCTGGCACATCCAACCTTCTCCCCCACATCCAGCATGCATCAGTCAAGGGGCATGAGTAAACTTCTATCCCACCTCCTTCTGTCTGCATGGATTTAAAATTTATTAGTTAGTAGCAAAGGTGATCATGTCTACCATTCTCAGAAAAGCAAAATAGGAGCTCATATATTAAAACATTGTAGCTAACTGAGATCCAGCAGATTTCACAGTAGGACTTGTATTGAGGGAGTCTAGGACCAGCGGACACAGCCTCAGAGTACCAAGAATGTCCCTCAGGGTGGCAAATCTGTGGAATTCATTGCCACAGATGGTTTTGCGGACCAAATCATCGGGTAGGTTGATAGGTTTCTGATTAGTAAGGTGTCAAAGGTTTTATGGAAAAGGCGGGAGAATGGGATGGAGAGAGATAATAAGTCAGCAATGATGAAATGACAGAGCAGATTGAATGGATAGAATGGCCGATTTCTGCCCATATCTACTAAGATCTTAACTATCAAAAGTCTTTGTGTCTCTGATGCACCATCAATAACTCTCAGAGACAGGAAGTGAACGATAGGCTTTTATTAGCAGCAAAAAGGGAGCACGACATCTCGGAGACTGAGGGAGGAGCAGTGCCCCAATCACTTTTATACAGTGGTCTGTAGGGGGAGCCATAGGAGCAGTCAGCAGAGGAGTGTGTCCAGACAGGTATACATAGTTTACCACAGTCTTCTTTTTACTTTACCTTTTGCATTCTCTGCAGAACAGATAATTGGCCTACTCTTAGCAGGAAGGAAACTGCAGCTTATACACAACAATTCTGAGCTTCAATTCCTGAAAACACTGACAATTCTTCAATATTTCTTTAATGTGTAACACCCTGGGAAAGGTTTCACTGCTGATGTAATGGTTTCTCTGTAGCAGTAGTGTTTGGGTTAGGGCTGGAGATAACGGGGGGCTTTGGAATGTGCACCGTCCAATGAAGGGAGTGTTCTTTTCTTGTTGTGTGCCTGAGACCGAGGTAATCTGGGGCTTTTGATCGGTGGAAGATGGAGAGAGAAGATACCAGAAAGGAGAGGTTGTAGACACAAGAAAGGAGTGGACTTGGAGAGGGGCTGTGAGTCGATGAAGCCCGGGGAAATCGATGGAGGATCAATGGAACTGATACTGTGAGCTCCAACTTGTTGCATTAGACTGTTTCATTAAAATGGCCCTTTTCTTTTTGTTTTACTTTTCTAACCCTTTAGTCAAATTAAGAATTATAAAGCTAAATCATTTGATTGCATATGGTGTACTGTCTGTTATTTCATGGTACTGATTTGTAACAAGGGAGACACATCATGCAGCATTCACACAAACAGCATCTCAGATGTTTGGTGGGGCCAGAGATTGTCTTCCCTAGACTTACTCAGCCAACAGAACCTGAGGGTTACAAATACAATGAATAAAAGACTCAATGTGCTTTCCGCAATCCATTTTCCATTAAAAAAATAAAACAAACTGTTTACTCTACAAGTCTGGAAAAAGTGGTGTCTTAGGATAACGTCAAAATGCATCTGACCTCCATGAAGTTACACAGTAAGTTTTGGAATTTGCAGCTGTCCAGAGGTAATATATTTGCTATCGATTGTACAGCTTCTTTCTAAATGAGATTGTCACGTATGAAAGAAAGATGCTATGATAAAATTGCAGGAATTGCACAATAAATTATCTTGATTCTGTAAGTACTTTCTACATAAATACAACGTGTGAAAGTATTATTATCTATGCCTGCCAAAGGCTTTGGCTATTTCTTAAAACTGCACAACCAAAAACTGCACAATTTCATGAGATTCCTCTGTCTATAATTTTACTGCTTTAGATCTCTCCAACAATTAAAATCTGAGCAAACAAGACTCCACTCTTGTAAAGCTTAATTGTCAATGTCAACAAGGAAACATTCCAGCAATCATAAAGGCTTCATCGTTATCATTATTATTATGTGCTGTGTCATGATGTGGGTAATGACCATGATTGCTCTTGGCTAATGTATCTACAGAAGTGGTTTGTCATTGCCTTCTCCTGGGCAGTGTCTTTGCCAAATGGGTAACACTAGCCGTTATCAATACTCTTCAGAAATTATCTGCCTTGTGTCAGTAGTCAAATAACCGGGACTTGTGATCTGCACCAGCTGCTCATATGGCCATCCATTACCTGCTCCCATGGCCGCACATGACCCTAATTGGAGTTAGCCCCAAGTGCTACACCTTGCCCAAGGGTGACTTGCACGTTAGCAGAAGGAAGGAGTACCTTACACCTCCTTTGGTAGAGACATGTCTCTACCCCACTATTAAGAATTACCATATATAAAAAGACATCAGACAAGTATAATTTGCATGTATAAATTAAATGTATCAATTTTTAGCTGTTGAAGAGACTTCAGTGTGAAACTAGCATTGCACAAGCTTGCCAACATACAAGATAAATTCCTGATTTCCACAGTTAATTAAATCAAATTTCAAAGTTCGAAGTAAATTTATAGTCAAGGTATCCATATGTCACCAAATACTACACTGAGATGTCCAGCATCCAGGACAGCTTGAAGGACCGACTCCTCCAAAGGGTGGTATCCATCATTAAGGACCCCCGTCACCCAGGACATGCCCTCGTCTCAGTGCTACCATCAGGGAGGATGTGCAGGAGCCTGATGATTCAGCAACACCTTCTTTCCCTCTGCCATCGGATTACTGAATGGACACTACTTATTTAATTTAACTCATTATTATCAAGGTATATCGCCAAATAGTACACACAGATTCATTTGCTTGTTGTTATTCACAGTAGAACAAAGACTGACAAGTAATGTCTGTGTAAAAGAAGACAATGCCAGGTAAATATGTTTATGAGATTTTAACAACTATCACCCTCACAATTATTAAACCACAAATAGTCATCCATTATAAAAGAATTTAGGTCAAGCAAAATCAGTGACACCATTCAGTTTTTTCAACAATACCCTGATCTTGAGCGCTAATTCACATCTGAATGTAATTGATATGGTGTTTTCAGTTACAGGTACAGGTGGAATGCAGAGAACGGGAGTTAGCTGCAGAGAGCATGTCATTGTATTGAAGATTTGCATCCTGTGGACTGGTAGATGAGAATGTTCCACAACACAGAAAGAGAACAGAGAACATCCTTTCGTTTGCAAACACTTGAGTTGAGTATGATGTTCTTCAAAAGGGTTGTCTATTGGTGGGTCCTCGGGAGGCTGTAGTGGCCGATCCAGGATCCACATATTCTTGTGCAGAGTGGGCAAGAGTAAATGGTGGCTGTGGCTTGTGTTTGGATGTGTTGCTTTGTTTCTGACTGCTTGTGATGATCCCTCTGGGCATAGCCATCAAGTCATGAGGATTTGTGGCAGACTATTTTCCAGCCCCTTCCTCGGATGGGGTGAGCAGAGAGGAACTTAACTGGGGCTGCTCAGCCATGGGTACAACTGCTGAAGGGCTTTTTCTGCCTCAGTGCAAGAGCCTAGTGACTGACTCTAACCCATTGCCAACTGTACCAGCTTGTGGCTAGAGGCTTCTAGTCCTCATGATCCTGCCTCCTTTGCCACTTGCTGATCACCACGGGACTTAATATAGGATCCTCTTGGTGGAGAATACCTGTGTATGACTTTGTTTTATGTGGGCAGGCTGATACATGAGCAGCCACCACACAATCGTTGACAGGTACAGGTCAGAGTCCAGGACATGGTATGCAAGACAACTGGAGACCCTTCAGAATCAGGTTTAATATCACCAGCAGATGTCATGAAATTGGTTAACTTAGCGGCAGCAGTACATGATAAAATAGGAAAAAATCAATTACAATAAGTATATAGGTATATTAAAAGTAGTGCAGAAACAGAAATAATAAAAGAAACTGAGGTAGCATTCACGGGTTTAGTGTCCATTTAATATCAGATGGCAAAGGGGAAGAAGCTGTTCCTGAAACACTGAGTGTGTGCCTTCAGGCTCCTATACCTCCTTCCTGATGGTAACAATGAGGAGAGAGCATGTCCTGGGTGATGGGGTCCTTAATAATGGATGGTGCCTTTCTGAGGCACCACTCCTTGAAAGTGTCTTGGATACTACAGAGCCTTGTACCCAAGATGGAGCTGACTAATTTTACAACTTTCTGTAGCTTCTTTTGATCCTGCGCAGCAGCCCCCATACCAGACAGTGATCAGCCAATCAGAATGTTTGCCACAGTACATCTGTAGTTTTCAAATGTCTTAGGTGGCAAACCAAATCTCCTCAAATTCCTAATGAAATATAATCACTGTCTTGCCTTCTTTATAGCTGCATCGTTGTCTGCAGGTTAGATCCTCAGAGATCTTGACACCAAGGAACTTGAAATTGCTTGCACTCTCCACTTCTGATTCCTCTATGAGGATTGGTTCGTGTTCCCTCATCTTACCCTTCCTGAATTCAACAATCAGCTCTTTTGTCTTACTAACACTTAGTGCAAAGTTGTTGCTGTGACACCAGCTATATATCTTGCTCATCTATGTCCTCTCGTCTCCATCTGTGATTCTACCAACAATGGATGTATCATCAGCAAATTTATAGATGGCATTTGAGCTATGCCTAGACACACATTCATAGGTATAGAGAGAATAGGGTAGTGGGCCAAGCACACATCCCTGAGGTGCTCCAGTGTAGATTGTCAGTGAGCTGGAGATATTATTGCTACAGACTTCTGTCGACTTTCACCTTGTTATGACAGAGAAGCTTGTGAGTTCCTGAGATTGCAAGAGTGATGTGCCTGGAGTTTAGCCATCTGCAGCCTACTCCATGTAGGGTTACCCATAGCGGTAAGGTCAAGAGGGAGGTTCCATACAAAGAGCGAACCAACCAAGACCTCAGCGGTGAACCCGGCAGAAGATGATGACATTGAACACAAAACGTTACAGCACAGTACAGGCTCTTCAGCCAATGATGTCGTGCAGACCTTTTAACCTACTCCATGATCAAGCTAACCCTTCCCTTCCATATAACCTTCCATTTTTCTATCACCCAAGTGCAATTCTAAGAGTCTCTTAAATGTCTGTAATGTATCTGCTTCTACCACTGCCCCTGGCAACACATTCCATGCATCCACCACTTTCTACATAAAATACATCTCTGACTTTCCCTTGAAATAACCTGAAATTTATGCACTCTTATATGAGCCATTGCTTCCCTCAGAAAAAATCTCTGGCTGTCCACTCGACCTATACCTCTTATCATCTTGTACATCTCTCTCAAGTCACCGCTTTTCCTCCTTTGCTCCAAAAAGAAAAGTCCTAATGTGCTCAAACACTCCTTATAAGAACTATTCTCGAATCCAGGCAACATCCTCCAAAATCTTCTCTGTACGTCTGCCTTCCACGTCTTTCCTATAATGAGGTGGCGAGAGCTGAACAAAATACTTAAAGATTGGTCTTTATAGGGCTACAACATCACCTCATTGCTTTTGAACTCAATTTCCCTGAAGGCCAACACACCATACACTTTCTGAACTGCCCTCTCCAACCTGCAGGGCAAGTTTGAGGGATCTATAGACATGACCCCATGATCCCTCCACACTGCTAACAATCCTGCCTTTAACACTGTATTCTTCCTTCAAGTTAGACCTTCCAAAGTATATCACTTCACACTTTTTCTGGATTGAGCTCCATCCGCCACTTCTCAACCCAGCTCTGCATCTTGTCGATGGCCTGTTTTAACCTACAGTAACAATCTACCCAATCCACAGCACCATCAACCATATCAGAAATAGGGCTTTTTACCTTTCCCTCTTCCTGTGGGCTCACAACTGAGTTCAGATGCATCTTGTTAGCTGCATTGTTTCTGGTCTATTTATTGAGAATGGATTCTGAATCCCGATTTGTAGTCCAAAGTCATATGAAAATGTATTTTATTTTTCCTTACTTAAATATAAATTTATGTTTTGATGGATAGTAATTTATGTTTTTTAAATAATTTATCACTTAATTTTCTTTTTTTAATAATTTCTTCTATAATGTACTATTTTTCTAGCTCTTTTTAAATGTCCCTGATGATCTTTGGAAAGAATAAAAAGTTTTTTTTTCCACAGCTTAAGCAGTCAGAAGACTTATGGCAGTCCACAGTTGAGAACATACTGTAGTTTCCAGTGCCTGTGGCCATTTCTGCTGCATGCAACCAACTGTATCTTGTGGTTGAAATTTAGGAACTGTGATTGTTCACAATACTTCAAGTGTGTGGTCTGTCTAATGTCTTATAAAGCCTCAGCATTCCATCCTTGCTCATATTCCAGTGCTCTTGAAATGAATGATAACATAGTATTTGCCTTCCTTACCACCAACTTAACCTGCAATTTAAACTTTTGGTAATCATCCACAAGGACTCCTAAGTCTCTTTGCACCTCTGATCTCCCATTTAGAAAACAGTCTACACCTTTATTCCTTTTTGTATACCTCCATCAAATTTCCCCTCATTTACCTATGCTCTGGGGAATAACATCCTAACCTAACCTATTCACTCTTTCCCTATAACTGAGGTCCTCAAGTCCCAGCAACATACCTTTTCTCTGTACTTTTTCAGTCTTATTGACATCTGTCCTGTGGTTTGGTGACCAGAACTACTCAATACTCCAAATTAGGCCTCAGCAACATCTTACACAACATCAACAGAACATCTTATCTTGCCTCATCTCCTTCCTACCCCACTGCTCTGTATCCAACCCAATGAGTAATACCAGAATGTTCTGCTTCTCCACCTCCCCAATTCTGAGACACCAGCCACTCTTACAGTCTGCCCACAATCTGGCTGATACAAATCCCAAAATTGCCATCGATCACCAGTATCCGACTCTCATCCTGACTCCACTTCCATTTACTAATGTGTCCCCGATTGTCTACCTTGTCTCTCTCTCTCTCTCTCTCTCTCTCTCTCTCCTCTGCAACCCCTTTATACACTGCAGTTATGCACATCAGGCACAGGAAAAACTTTCCACCACATCAGACCAACTCAACAGAACTGGCCATCTTGGCCTAGCCCACAGGAACTATTAGTTTACAGACAGAGAGTCTGTAACCAAGACACCCATGAATGTGACAACCCATGAGTAGTTTAATACATACAAGTGTCAATTATTATTTTATTGCCAATTCTAGTAAATAATTACTGACCTCAAACACCAACTGAATTTCTCTCCAAATGTGCGGCTTGATCTGCTGCATATTTCCATCACTTCCTCTTTTGATTTGAGAGGAATAGAAGCCAAATTAGGCTTAATATCAGTTAAGTGTGCTAACTGAGTCAGCAGGATGCCATATCCTCTTAGTGAGACAGTGTTCAGTGAAATCTTGTTGTAAAGTTGCCTGCTTATTTGGGAACCTAGTTCATGCTGTTGAGAGGTGACATTACCCACTTAAGCAATATTTCCTCAAGAAAGCAACATCCATCCATCCATCATCAACAACACCCACTGTCCAAACCTTGCTCTCTTCTCACTGCTGTCTTTGGGAAGGAGGCACAGGAGCCTTGGGTCTTACGCCACCAGGTTCAAGAACAGTTATTATCTACAGCCATTAAGCTCCTGTACCAACATGGATAACTTCCCTCACCTTAATTCTGAATGTATTCCACACCCTCTGGACTTATTTCCAAAGACTCATGTTCTGAGTAATATTTATTTACTAATTTATTTCTCTTATGTGCGTGGTTTTGCTTCTTTTACACCTCCATTGTTTGTCAGTCTTTGGTAATTGTAGTTTGTCATTGATTCTGTTGTATTGCTTTTTTCTACTGTGAATGCCTGCAAGAAAATAAATCTCAAGGTACAGAGTCTATAGAAAGTATTGAACCCCCTTGGAAGTTTTCATGTTTTACAACATTGAATCACAATGGACTTAATTTGTTTTTTCGACACCAATCAACAGAAAAAATGCTCTTTTGTGTCAAAGTGAAAACAGATCTGTAAAAAGCGATCTAAATTAATTATAAATAGGAAACACAAAATAATTGATTCATTCCCTTCAAGTCAGCATTTAGTAGATGCACATTTGGCGGCAATTACAGCCTTGAGTCAGTGTGGATAGGTCTCTATCAGCTTTGCACATCTGGACACTGCAATTTTTCCCCATTTTTCTTTTCAAAACTGCTCAAGCTCTACCAGATTGCATGGGGATCATGAGTGAACAGCCCTTCTCAAGCCCAGCGACCAATTCTCCATTGGACTGAGGACTGGATTCTGACTCCAGGACATTAATGTTGTTGTTTTTAACCTATTCTTATGTAGCTTTGGCTTTATGCTTGTGGTCATTGTCTTGCTGGAAAACAAATTTTCTCCCAAGTTGCAGATTTCTTGCAGACTGCATCAAGTTTTCTTCCAGGATTTCCCTATATTTTTCTGTGTTCATTTTACACTCTACCTTCACAAGCCTTCCAGGGCCTGCTGCTGTGAAGCATCTCTACAGCATGTTGGGGCTACCACCATGCATCACAGTAGGGATGGTGTGTTTTTGATGATGTGTGCAGCTTGGCTTATGCCAAACATAGAGTTTAGTCTGTTCGCCAAAATGCACAATTTTGTTTTCATCATCCCTAGAAAATACTTCCAGCTGACTTTGGAGTCTCCCATATGCCTTCTGACAAACTCCAGTTGAGATTTCATGTGAGTTTTTCTCAACAGTGGCTTTTCTCTTTGCCACTCCCCCATAAAGCTGCGACTACTGAAGCACCTGGGCAACAGTTGTTGTATGTGCAGTCTCTGCTATCTCAGCCACTAAAGCTTGTAACTCCTCTGAAGTTGTCGTAGGTCTCCTGGTGACCCCCCCCCCCCCCGCCCCTTTTTGCACAGTCACTTTGTTTTTGAGGACGGCCTGCTCTAGGCTGGTTCTACAGTAGTAGTTCTTTCTAATTTTTGATGATTAACTGTACTCCAGGGGATATTCAGAGACTTGGAAATTTTCTTGTATCCATTTCCTGACTTGTGCTCTTCAATAACCTTTTTGTGGAGTTGTCTGGAGTGTTCTTTTGTCTTTGTGGTGTAGTTTTTGCCAGGATAGTGACTCACCAGTGGTTGAACCTTCCAGATCCAGTTGTATTCTTATTCCAATCATTTGAAACACATTGACTGCATTATTTAACTAATTATGCAACTTCTAATGCCAATTGGCTGCACCAATAATGATCTGGTGAGTATACTTATATAAAGGGGAGTGAATACTTATATAGTCAATTATTTTGTGTTTTATATTTGTAAGTAATTTATATAATTTTGCAGAGCTCTTTTTTCACTTTGACATGAAAGAGTCCTTTTCTGTTGTTCAGTGTTAAAACAGCCAAATCTAATCTAATCCACTGTGATTCAATGTTGTTAAACAATAAAACTTCTGGGAGGGGGGTTGAATATTTTTTATAGGCAATGTAGTTTACGGTGACATGTAGTGCATGTACTTTGGAAATAAAGTTATTTGTAACTTTGAGCCTTTAAAATTGACAGACAGACAGACAGACAGACATACTTTATTGATCCTGAAGGAAATTGGGTTTCCTTACAGCCGCACCAACCTAGAATAGTAAAGAAATATAGCAATATAAAATCATAAATAATTAAATAATGATAAGCTAATCACGCCCAGTGGAAATAAGTCCAGGACCAGCCTATTGGCTCAGGGTGTCTGACACTCCGAGGGAAGAGTTGTAAAGTTTGATGACCACAGGTAGGAATGACTTCCTGTGACGCTCAGTGTTACATCTCGGTGGAATGAGTCTCTGGCTGAATGTACTCCTGTGCCTAACCAGTACATTATGGAGTGGATGGGAGTCATTGTCCAAGATGGCATGCAACTTGGACAGCATCCTCTTTTCAGACACCACCGTCAGAGAGTCCAGTTGCACCCCCACAACATCACTGGCCTTACGAATGAGTTTGTTGATTCTTTTGGTGTCTGCTACCCTCAGCCTGCTGCCCCAGCACACAACAGCAAACATGATAGCACTGGCCACTACAGACTCATAGAACATCCTCAGCATCGTCCGGCAGATGTTAAAGGACTTCAGCCTCCTCAGGAGAAAGAGATGGCTCTGACCTTTCTTGTAGACAGCCTCAGTATTCTTTGACCAGTCCAGTTTATTGTCCATTCGTATCCCCAGGTATTTGTAATCCTCCATCATGTCCACACTGAGCCCTTGGATGAAAACAGGGATCACCGGTGCCTTAGCTCTCCTCAGGTCCACCACCAGCTCCTTAGTCTTTTTCACATTAAGCTGCAGATGATTCTGCTCGCACCATGTGACAAAGTTTCCCACCATAGCCCTGAACTCAGCCTCATCTCCCTTGCTGATGCATCCAACTATGGCAGAGTCTTCAAAAAACTTCTGAAGATGGCAAGACTCTGTGTTGTAGTTGAAGTCTGAGGTGTAGATGGTGAAGAGAAAGGGAGACAGGACAGTCGCCCGTGGAGCCCCAGTGCTGCCAACCACTCTGTCTGTCACACAGTGTTGCAAGCGCACGTACTGTGGTCTGCCAGTCAGGTAATCAATAATCCATGACACCAGGGAAGCATCCACCTGCATCACTGTCAGCTTCTCACCCAGCAGAGCAGGGCAGATGGTGTTGAACGCACTGGAGAAGTCAAAAAACATGACCCTCACGGTGCTCGCTGGCTTGTCCAGGTGGGCGTAGACACGGTTCAGCAGGTAGAAGATGGCATCCTCAACTCCTAGTCGGGGCTGGTAGGTGAACTGGAGGGGGTCTAAGTGTGGCCTAACCATAGGCCGGAGCTGCTCTGGAACAAGTCTTTCCAGGGTCTTCATGATGTGGTTCAATGCCACCGGTCTGTAGTCATTGGGACACGGCGTCTTCGGTACAGGAACGAGGCAGGACGTCTTCCACAGCACAGGAATCCTCTGGAGACTCAGGCTCAGGTTGAAGACATGGTAAAGTACTCCACATAGCTGGGGGGCACAGGCTTTGAGCACCCTGGGGCTGACACCATCTAGGCCTGCAGTCTTGCTTGGGTGGAGACGTTTCAGCTGTCTTCTCACCTGTTCAGCTGTGGTGGTTTCAGGAGGGGGAGGGGTGTAGTCATGAGAGCAGGGTGGGGGTCTGTGAGGAAGGGTAGGAGGGGAGAGTGGAGTATGTGTTGGTTGGGGGCCGACAACAGATGAATCATGTGGGGGATGGGCAGGGGCCACAGTGTCAAATCTGTTGAAGAACAGGTTAAGTTCATTGGCCCTGTCCACACTGCCTTCAGCTCCTCTGCTGCTGGTTTGCCGGAACCCAGTGATGGTCCTCATCCCACTCCAGACCTCTCTCATGTTGTTCTGCTGGAGTTTCCACTCAAGCTTCCTCCTATACCTGTCTTTAGCCTCCCTGATCTTGGCTTTCAGGTCCCTCTGTATTGTCCTCAGCTCCTCCCTATTTCCACCTCTAACCACCCTCTCTTTAGCATTCAGGATGTCCTTAATGTCCATTGTTACCCATGAATTATTTGAATAAGAAAGGACAGTTCTTGCCGGAACATTGCAGTCCACACAGAAGTTGATGTAACCAGTGATGCACATCAATGTCCTCTCCATGTGGCTCACAGAGAGCCTGCCAGTCTGTCGCCTCAAAACAACCCTGGAGTGCCTCATAAGCCTCCCCCGACCATTTCCTCACTGTCCTCGAGGTTACAGGTTTACTCTTCACCAGAAGCACGTAACAGGGTTTGAGATGCACCAGGTTGTGATCTGACCTTCCCAGTAGTGGGAGGGGATAGGAGCTGTAAGCATCCTTAACGCTGGCATACATCAAGTCCAGGGTCCTCTCTCCTCTGGTTGTACAGCTCACATACTGCGTGAAGTTGGGCAGTGTTCTAGCCACGGTAACATGGTTGAAGTCACCCGAGATGGTAATGAGGGCACTCAGGTGCTGGGTTTGTAGTCCGGCTATGACGGTGCGAATGATGTTATATGCTGACGTCGGGTTGGCAGAGGGAGGGATGTACACAACAACAAAACAGCAAAAAGTTCAATATCCGGGCTACAAACACGTTCCTTGATTGTAATATGACTGGGATTGTACCA
The DNA here is from genome assembly GCF_030144855.1 of Hypanus sabinus. Classification (NCBI taxonomy): domain Eukaryota; kingdom Metazoa; phylum Chordata; class Chondrichthyes; order Myliobatiformes; family Dasyatidae; genus Hypanus; species Hypanus sabinus. The sequence continues at coordinate 198,022,590 of NC_082706.1, forward strand.
TCTGTTGTTAACCAGAACAGCAAGCCCCCCTCCTTTACGCTTACCGCTCTCAGTGCAACTCCGATCGGCCCGAACGGTTTGGAAGCCCTCGATGGAAACGTTTTGGTTGGGTATGTCCTCGTGCAGCCACATTTCTGAAAACACTTAACACTGCTCGCCTGAAAAGTCCGCTGACTCCTGACTAGCGCTGTCAACTTGTCCATTTTATTACCCAGCGATCTCACATTGCCCATAATGAGAGAGGGAGACACAGCTTGTAACTCCTCTTCTCCGTGAGTCCCTGTTGTCTCGACCCGGTCCTCCTCCCTCTCCTTTTTGATCCCCTTCTGCATCCTCTGCGTGTTTTCCTCCGGATTTCAGCAGGGGCATCCACCGCTCTGTTCGCTAACCTGGCCGGTTTAAGCGCAATCAGCTGGTCCCTGGTATACACCATGCGACCAAGCTGCTGCTCCGCAAATGAGAAATGTCCGAATGTAAATATTTCCAGTGCTAAAAACCAGAATAAAACTCCCTCCACCAGCATGTTAACACCAACATGTTAGGGAGGGTGCAGCTTCGACATGCCGCTGGGCTACATTCCTCCTACTTAGCCTATCCACGTCAACTCTATCTATCCCCCTCATAATTGTAAATACCTCTATCAAGTCACCGCTCAACCTATACTCCAAAGAATAAAGACCTAACTTGTTCACTCTTTCCGTGTAACTTAGGTGCTGAAACCCAGGTAACATTCTAGTACATCTTCTCTGTACTCTCTCTATTTTATTGACATCTCACCTATAATTCGGTGACCAGAACTGCACACAATACTCCAAATTCAGCCTTACCAATGCCTTGTATAATTTTAACATTACATCCGAACTCCTATACTCAATGCTCTGATTTATAAAGGCCAACATACCAAAAGCTTTCTTCACCATCCTATCCACATGAGATTCCACCTTCAGGGAACTATGCACCATTATTCTTAGATCACTCTGTTCTACTGCATTTTCAATGCCCTACCATTTACCATGTATGTCCTATTTGGATTATTCCTACCAAAATGTAGCACCTCACACTTATCAGCATTAAACTCCATCTGCCATCGCTCAGCCCACTCTTCTAACTGGCCTAAACCTCTCTGCAAATTTTGAAAACCTACTTCATTATCCACAACGCCACCTACCCTAGTATTACCTGCATACTTACTAATCCAATTTACCACCCCGTCATCCAGATCATTAATATATATGACAAACTAATTGCACCCAATACAGATCCCTGAGGCACACCACCAGTCACCGGCCTCCAACCTGACGAACAGTTATCCACCACTGCTCTCTGGCATCTCCCATCCAGCCACTGTTGAATCCATTTTACTATTACAATATTAATACAGGATATTCCCTAGGACGTTGAGGGAGGTTAGTGTAGAAATAGCAGGGCTTCTGACAGAAATATTTCAAATGGCATTAGAGATGGGGATGGTGCTGGAGGATTGGCGTATTGTTCATGTGGTTCCATTGTTTTAAAAGGGTTCTAAGAGTAAACCTAGCAATTATAGGGTTGTCAGTTTGGAGTCAGTGGTGGGTAAATTAATGGAAAGTATTCTTAGAGATGGTATATATAATTATCTGGATAGACAGGGTCTGATTAGGAATAGTCAGCATGGATTTGTGTGTGGAAGGTAATCTTATTGAAGTTTTTGAAGAGTTTACAAGGAAAGTTGACAAGGGTAAAGCAGTGGATGTTGTCTATATGGACTTCAATTAGGTCTTTGATGGGGTTCTGCATGGAAGGTTAGTTAGGAAGGATCAATCATTAGGTATTAATTTTGAAATAGTAAAATGGATTCAACAGTGGCTGGATGGGAGATGCCAGTACTCACAACAGCAGGTTCAAGAACAGTTCTTGCCCCTCAACTGCCAGGCTCTTGAATAAAAGGGAATAACTGCACTCACTTGCCCCATCATTGAGATGTTCCCACAATGAAAGACTTCACTTTAAGAACTCATTATCTCATTTTCTAGTTAATTATTGCTATTTATTTTTATTTGCATTTTCAGTTAGTTGGCTTCTCCACTCCGATTGATCTTTCATTGATCCTGTTATAGTTAGTATTCTGTAGATTTGATGAGTTATGCCTACAAGAAAATTAAACTCAGGGTTGTATAAATAAATAAATATATGACATAAATGTATTTTGATAATTAAATTTACTTTGAACTTTATTAAATGTCACTGTATCATCCATTAGGTCCACTGATTTTCTATAGGAACACCTCACTGCTAAGACCCAGGGTGAAATATTAGTTAACTTAAACATTCAAACTCTGCTGAGCAAATTCCTATTTTTCTTGAACAAAGTACAAAGCTACTGTAGTCATTACTTCACATAAGGAATTAAACATTAAATATCTGATCAGGAAGCGGCCTGGTCGAGGGAAGTGCCTGGTGTGAAAAGTGCTAGTCTTTGGCTCGAGAGTCTTTGGCGAGGAGACTACTCCAGGCACAATTGCAGAGGGTGAAGACATGACCGCTAAGCTGATTCAGTGTGCTACATGCATGATGTGGGAGGTCAGGGACACTGATGGTGCCCCCGGCTGCTACAGCTGTGGAAAGTGTGTCCAGATTCAGCTTCTGAAGGAGAATGTTGAAGCACTGAAGAAAGAACTGGATGATCTCAGGTTTATCCACGAAAACGAGGGTTTTCTGGACAAGACCTACAGTGAGGTCGTTACACCGAGGATACCGGAAGAGAGAAAGGGGGCGACGATGAGGACGGAAAGGATGCTTGAAGTACAGGAGACCCCAGGGGATGTACCTCTCGTAAACAGGTTCACCTTCTTGGAAGCTGTCAGGACAGAGGATACTATCAGTCTGAGAGGTGGACAGGGCTGCGAGCTGAAAATTGGTGCAGAAGCAGAGCCGAGGAGTCAGACATCAGGAAGAGCCATGGTAGTAGGGGACTCCATAGTAAGAGGTACGGAAAGGGGTTGCTGCGGCAACAGGCAAGAGTTAAGGATGATGTGTTGCCGCCCTGGTGCTAGGATCCAGGACATCACGGACCGATTGCAGGGAATCCTCAAGGGTGAAGGTGAACAGCCGGAAGTGGTAGTGCATGTCGGCACAAATGACATTGTGAAGAAGAGGAAGGACATTCTGCAGCGGGACTTCAGAGAACTCGGAAGAAGGCTGAAAAGCAGGACTTCCAGGGTGGTTATCTCTGGTTTGCTTCCAGTTCCTTGTGCTGGAGAGGGCAGGAACAGGGAGATAATGGATCTGAATGTGTGGCTGAGGAACTGGTGCAGTAAGCAAGGATTTACATTCTTGGATCACTGGGATCTGTTTTGGGGTAGGGATGAATTGTACAAAAGGGACGGGTTGCACCTTAATAGGTGGAGGACCAGCATTCTGGCAGACAGGTTTGCCACTGCAACATTGATATGTTTAAACTAAGTAGTGGGGAGGGAGGGGATGAACTGGAAATATAAGGATGGAGTTAAAGGGAAAGTGAAAATAAGAAAAGTTAAAAAGGACAACAGAATCAATGGAGTAGAAAGCTCAAGAAGAGATCATACAGTATGGTCAAGTGAAATGGGAATTGATATGAAAGGAGAGGGGAGTACCGAATTAAAAGTATTATATATGAATGCATGAAGTATAAGGAATAAAGTAGATGAGCTTGAGGCTCAGTAGGAAATTGGCAAGTATGATGTTGTGGGAATAACAGAGACATGGCTTCAAGCAGACAGGGCCTGGGAAATGAATATTCAAGGATATACATCTTATCGAAAGGACAGACTAACTGGCAGAGTGGCTGGGGTGACTCTGTTGGTAAAGAATGATATTCAGTCCTTTGCGAAGGGGGACATAGAATTTGGGGATGTAGAGTAATTATGGATAGAAATGAGAAATTCTAAGGGTAGAAAGACCCTAATGGGAGTTATCTACAGGCCCCCAAATAGCAGTCTGGATGTAGGTTGTAAGTTGAATGAAGAGTTAAAATTGGCATGTCGCAAAGGTAATGATACAGTTGTCATGGGGGATTTCAACATGCAGGTAGACTGGGAGAATCAGAATGGTACTGTACCCCAAGAAAGGGAGTTTGTGAAGTGCCTCCGAGATGGATTCTTAGAACAGCTTGTACTGGAGCCTACCAGGAAGAAGGCAGTTCTAGATTTAATGTTGTGCAATGAACCAGATTTGATCAGGGACCTCGAGGTAAAGGAACCATTAGGAGATAGTGACCATAATATGATATGTTTTAACCTACAATTTGAGAAGTAGAAGGGAAAATCGGATGTGTCAGTATTGCAGTTGAACAAAGGGAACTATGGAGCTATGAGGGAGGAGCTGGCCAAAGTTCAATGGAACAATACCCTAGCAGGAAAGACAGTGGAACAAAAATGGCAGGTATTTCTGGGAATAATGCAGAAGGTGCAGGATCGGTTCATTCCAAAGAGGAAGAAAGATCCTAAGGGGAGTAAGGGGCGGCCGTGGCTGATGAGGGAAGTAAAGGGCAGTATAAAAATAAAAGAGAAGAAGTATAACATAGCAAAGATGAGCAGGAAACCGGAGGACTGGGAAGCTTTTAAAGAGCAACAGAAGATAACAAAAAAGGCAAATGGCCAAGAAAAAATGAGGTACAAAGGTAAGCTAGCCAAGAATATAAAGAAGGATAGTAAAAGCTTTCTTAAGTATGTGAATAGCAAAAAAATATTTAAGACCAAAATTGGGCCATTGAAGACAGAAACGGGTGAATTTATTATGGGGAACAAGGAAATGGCAGATGAGTTGAACAGGTACTTTGGATCTGTCTTCACTAGGGAAGATACAAACAATCTCCCAGATGTAATAGTGGCCAAAAGAACTAGGGTAAAGGATGAACTGAAGGAAATTTATATTAGGCAAGAAACGGTGTTGGATAGACTGTTGAGTCTGAAGGCTGATAAGTCCCCGGGACCTGATGGTCTGCATCCCAGGGTACTTAAAGAAGTGGCTCTAGAAATCATGGACACATTGGTAATCATTTTCCAATAGATTCAGGAACAGTTCTTGCTGATTGGAGGGTGGCTAATGTTGTCCCACTTTTCAAGAAAGGAGAGAGAGAGAAAACAGGGAATTATAGACCGGTTAGCCTGACGTCAGTGGTGGGAAAGATACTGGAGTCAATTATAAAGGAGGAAACTATGACACATTTGGATAGCAGTAGAAGGATCAGTCTGAGTCAGCATGGATTTATGAAGGGAAAAACAAGGTTAACTAATCTTCTGGAGTTTTTTGAGGATGTAACAATGAAAATGGACAAGAGAGAGCCAGTGGATGTAGTGTACCTGGACTTCCAGAAAGCTTATGATAAAGTCCCACATAGGAGATTAGTGGGCAAAATTAGGGCAGATGGTATTGGGGCAGAGTACTGACATGGATTGAAAATTGGCTGGCTGACAGAAAACAAAGAGTAGTGACCAACGGGCCCCTTTCGCAATGGCAGGCTGTGACTAGTGGGGTACTGCAAGGTTTGGTGCTGGGACCACAGCTGTTTACAATATACATTAATGATTTAGATGAAGGGATTAAAAGTAACATTAGCAAATTTGCTGATGACACAAAGCTGGGTGGCAGTGTGAAATGTCAGGAGGATGTTATGAGAATGCAGGGTGACTTGGACAGGTTGGGTGAGTGGGCAAATGCATGGCAGATGCAGTTTAATGTGGATAAATGTGAGGTTATTCACTTTGGTGGCAAGAACAGGAAGGCAGATTACTATCTAAATAGAGTCAAGTTAGGAAAAGGGGAAGTACAACGAGATCTAGGTGTTCTTGTACATCAGTCAATGAAAGCAAGCATGCAAGTACAGCAGGCAGTGAAGAAAGCTAATGGCATGCTGGCCTTTATAACAAGAGGAATTGAGTATAGGAATAAAGAGATCCTTCTGCAGCTGTACAGGGCCCTGGTGAGACCCCACCTGGAGTATTGTGTGCAGTTTTGGTCTCCAAATTTGAGGAAGGACATTCTTGCTATTGAGGGAGTGCAGTGTAGGTTCACAAGGTTAATTCCCGGAATGGCGGGACTGCCAAATGTTGAAAGATTGGAGTGACTGGGCTTGTATACACTGGAATTTAGAAGGATGAGAGGGGATCTGATTGAAACATATAAGATTATTAAGGGATTGGACATGCTGGAGGAAGGAAGCATGTTCCCGCTGATGGGTGAGTCCAGAACTGGAGGCAACAGTTTAAGAATAAGGGGTAGGCCATTTAGAACAGCGATGCGGAAAAACTTTTTCACCCAGAGAGTGGTGGATATGTGGAATGCTCTGCCCCAGGAGGCAGTGGAGGCCAAGTCTCTGGATGCATTCAAGAGAGAGTTAGATAGAGCTCTTAAAGATAGCGGGGTCAAGGGATATGGGGAGAGGGCAGGAACGGGGTACTGATTGTGTATGATCAGCTATGATCACAGTGAATGGCGGTGCAGGCTAGAAGGGCCGAATGGCCTACTTCTGCACCTAGTGCCTATTGTCTATTGTCTATTGTGTAACCAAACCTGAATAAATTAGATATCTCAAAGTCAAGACTATTATGCAACTTAAAATATTAATAGTTGCTAAAGCAGTGGAAGAAAACAAGTCAGTTTATTCAGCGAGACTGGTTGGAAATCTAATGAATGATGATATTCTCTCCTTTGATACTTGAACAATGTGTGCTTCACTTAAAATTAAATTTCATTCATGCGGTTGGTATTCAAAGCCACATTAGCCTGATATTGTAAACCAGTGAAGATGAAATAGATTCAAAAGGTACAAGATATAATTAACTATGTAAAGCAGTCTACATTATTGATAACTTTTCTTCCTAATAAAATTATAGTGCATTACGTTTTCCTCATGAACAAACAAAATGCCATTAGTATTAAATCTGTAAAAGCTGTCGTATCACTAACATTAAATGGCCTGTCACTTTCTGACTGAAGGTGTTATGACAGAAAGGACTAGACTTTTATTAGTATGAAGGGAGATGGTGAAAATTTATTTGAAATAATTCAGATGTAGAAAATAAGGGAGTAAGACCATAGATCGTAAAATATAGGAACAAAATTAGCACATCTGGCATATCAGGGCTGCCCGGCCATTTTTTCATGCCTGACCTATTACCCTCTCAGCCCCTATCCCTTCATGCCTTGACTAATCAAGAACCAATTACCCTCTACCTTAAATATGCCCACAAACTATAACAGACCAGGTAAATAAAAATACTCATCTTATTCCCTGAATTCTTCCCTGAAACGAAGAATGGATACTTAGGATGTTGTTTCATTGAACTTCCAAGTCACCAGTTCAATTCAAATTTGCTGAAAAGTCAGTTGAAGTCCTGCCTAACCATTTTCTAGTTGACACCAAACAGACTCAATCATGAATATTCTTGCCGGGGCGACACAGTGACCTCGCTACATTATAGCGCATGTGATCAGATTTCATTTCCCACCACTGTCTGTAAGAAGTTTGTATGTTCTCCCCCATCTCTGCTTGGGTTTCCTCCAGGCGCTCAAGTTACCTCCAGCGTTCCAAACACGTAGAGTTAGGGTTAGTAGGTTGTGAGCATGCTCTGCTGTAACAATGGTGATACTTGTGGGCTGCTTGTGATACTTGTGATACTTATGTTTCAATATTTTGTTGTACATGTGACAAATAAAGCTAATCTTTATCTTTTCTTCCATGTGGAAATACAAATTTATATTTATTCAGTGGTTAAACGTCTGTAGTCTAATCCCTTCAACAATTACCTAGGTCTTCAATAACATTCAAAGCTCAAAGTAAGTACGTTAACAAAGTATATATGTATCACCATATACAACCCTGAGATTAATTTTCTTGCAGGCATTCACAGTAGAACAATGAAGTACAACAGAATCAATGAAAAACTACACACAAAATCCAATATGCAAAAGCAAAAAAAAAAACAAATAAAATAAGAGAATAATTAATTAAATAAATAAATAAATAAATAAATAAATAAATAAATAGTACTGAGAACGCGAGTTATAGTGTCCTTGAAAGTGAGTCCATAGGTTGTGGAATCTGTTCAGTGCTGAGTGAAGTTATCCACATTGATTCAAGAGCCTGATGGTTGAAAAGTAATAATTGTATAAGACTAATAACATAGAAACATAGAAAACCTACAGCACAATACAGGCTCTTTGGCCTACAAAGCTGTGCTGAACATGGTGCTGTTATTGGTCCAGGTGATTCTGTCTTCTCCCTTTTCAGTTATCTTCCCTGGTGACGTAAGACTGACCTTGATTTCAGTGCCCACTTGTCCATATCCACTCATGCTGTTGAACCCACCCCATCCTAGAACCCTACCTCAGACATGGACAATATATGTTCCTCTTTAAGTATACACAATGGGCTTAGGCACTGCTGACATTTACAGCAGCCCCTAATCACTTGTTTGCCCCATGCTCCGGTTTCCCTCCAGAAATCTCATTTCAGGAGCTGGGATTTCAAGGCTTCTCAACCCTCTTCTGCTTGTAGATTTTTGAACAGGTCTATGGACTTAACTGATAGGACGAGAGGAGATCATTAGAATTCATTGGACTTAATAGTTGAAGGCAAATGAATTAGCATCGTGAACACAAAAGGGATGTCAAAAGGGTGATATCAATTGAGCTGTTAATTATTCATCTCTTAAGAAATCAATATTGCTCATTATGCACATTCACCCTAACTCAAAATAATTGTGAAAGGCAGTAATCATTCTCCAAGCAGTTGCAGCAGCTTAGATAACAGCAGAAAAATGAAAGAACCAGAAAAAGGAATACACCATCTTGTCCTTGGTGCTTATTCCACCTGTCAATAAGTTCAAAGTTTAAAGGAAATTTATTATTGAAATACATACATGCCACCATATACAACCCTGTGATTCGTTTCATTATGGGCATACTCAATAAATCCAATAACCATAGTAGATTCAATGAAAGGCTGCATCATAAGACCACAAAGCAATCGGAGCAGAATTAGGCCATTCACACCATTGAGTCTGTTCTATCATTCCATCTTTGTTGATTTGCTTTCCCTTTCAACTCATTCTCCTGCCCTCTCCCCATAACCTTTGAGGCCCTCACTAATTAAGTACCTAACAATCTCTTCTTTAAATATACCTATTGAATTGGCCTCACCAGCCAATTCAGGCAATGAATTCCACTGATTCATCACCATCTGGCTGAAGAAATCCCTCCTTATCTCTGTTCTAATGAGACATCCTTTTATTCTGAAGCCTTGCTTCTTTGGGCCTGGACTATCCTTCAGATGTCATGGTAGTGTAGCCGTTAGTGCAACATTATTATAGCTCAGGGCATCGGATTTCAGAGTTCAATTCCAGTGTCCTCTGTAAGGAATTTGTACGTTCTCCCCACAGAAAGTGTGGGTTTCCTCTGGGTGCACCATTTCCCTCCTACAGTTCAAAAATGTACCATTTAGTAAGTTCATTGGTCATTGTAAAGCTGGGTGTAAACTGAGGGTTGCTGGGCAGCATGGCTTATTTTTTTCAATAAATACATATGTGGAAATCAGGCATTAACACAAATGAGAACCAGGCTTCAAGAAAACCTATTCACATATAACTACAGGCAGTAATCAGTTTGAAATTATAAGAACAACTATGAAAACTAAGTATGCTGTCGACAGAGCATAGATAACTGGCTCAGAGAAGAAGGCTGGTCAGGAGATGCAGCTTGTAAACTGGTTTAAACATGACCCATTTCAATGTACATTAGTAAACATAAGACAATGGGCCATTTTAATTTGCTTGTATCAAACCAGGCATCAGAGATCGAGGATTACTCTATGCATCAGATCCTCCTGCCCACCTGATCGTAAAAACTACAAAAACCTGTTGATTGCAGCATTGAACTTGAACATCTCAAGCTCTTTTCTTTGCACCAAAGGACCCTAAGCTTAATGCTAAGTGACCAGACTCAGTTATGAGACTAGACATGTCTCATATTCCGGTAAAGTGGTGGTGCATGCAGATGCAACGGCCTCTCGGAGGCCAACCAAAGGTGCTTTTTTTCTTTGTTAAACATGTTTTTTTTTATTGTAAACCTATAATGGACTCCAATGGCTACGAGTGCATCAGGTCTACCACACCAGTGAGCTGCTCATTCTTCAGAGTAGCCGGTTGGGATGTCATAGGAACTGGCCAGCGGTTCAGAGAAGGGGAGACCAGCAACTGGGCTGCGGGATGAGAGTTGGGCCATTGGGCTGCCATTGGAGACTCAGGCCACCGGGCCACGGGAGGAGCCGGACTGGGTTCAGAGAAGCTGACCTGGGTACAGACCACACTGCTGCCTGCTACTCAGAGGCACCAGGGATAGTGCACAAAGGCAGCGCGCAGAGAAACTGTGAGAGACTGCCTTGCACATTTCTTTAGCAATCACAAGACCCTGTTGAACAATGATTGCCACAGGTCTGTTTCCCTCAATTGGTGGTGAGACAGGAGGTGAGGTAGCTGTGTTACCTCCGTTGTAGTGAGGACTAGGCCTCGAGCAAGGACTTATCGCTCAGGGTCTTGGACTAAGGATGTGTTATCTTGCATGACTATGTTCTTTTTTCTGTCTCTATTTATTTTGAATTTGCTGGTATAATTTTGAAACTTGGCCCCAGAGGCACACTGTCTCATCTGGCTGGTTCCATGTATGGTTAGAATGATAATTAAACCTGCTTTAATTTAATTTGATTTGACTCGGCTCTAAGAGGAAACAGTATCTTTTATCAACTTCAAAATTCTTTCTCAGAATCATGCACATTGCAATGAGGTTACCTCCCATACTCCAAACTCTAGTGACTATCATATTTTCTCAAAGGTTAGCCTCATTTCAGGATAAGTTGCTACACTGCAGCAACTTTGGAACCAATACATTTTCCCTCAGTTACACAGCTTATAATGACACAAAGCTGGCTGCAGTGTATTATTGATTGGCTTTGAATTCAGTCTTTTATTCTTTGTGGCAATGTGTAAAGAGGAATGCAATTGTACTAATTGTACTCAAATTTTCAAAGTTCAAAGTTCAAATTAAATTTATTATCAAAGTACATATACATCACCCTATACAATCACGAGATTCATTTTCTTGAAGGGATACTCAATAAATCCATTTTAGCATAATAACCATAATAAAATCAATGAACTACCACTCCAACTTGGGTGTTCGACCAATGTGCAAAAAACAACAAACTGAACAAGTAGCAAAAAAAAGAAATAATGACAATAAATAAGTAAACAATTAATATTGAGAACATAAACCACTTGCTCAGGTCCTGAATTACAGGAAGAGGTTGAATAGGTTTGGGGTTTATTCTCTGGAGCACAGGAGAATGAGGGGAGATTTGACAGAGTTATTCAAAATTTTGAGGGGTAAAGAAAGGTTAAATGCAAGCAGGCTTTTTCCTTTGAGGTTGGATGAGACTAGTAAAAGAGATTAAAGAGATTATAGGATCAGGGAGAGAAGGAACCTTAGGGGAAATTTTTCACTCAGATAGATCAGAGGAACTGAAGAGCAAGTGTGGATTGAGCTGCCAGCAGAAGTGGTGGATACAGGTTTTATATCAACATTTGAGAGAGATTTGGAAAAGTACATTGATGGGATGAGTATGGAGGGCTATGGTCCAGGTGCTGGTCAAAGGGACAAGGCAGAATAGCAGTTCAGGATGTACTAGATTTACCAAAGGGCCTGTTTCTGTGCTGTAGTGCTCTATGACTGTTGATTAAATTAAGTGAGAAATGCGCAGTGGCCCTGCTAGTGGAAACACTACCCTACAGCCCAAGAGAAGTCAGTTTAATCTCTCCTTGAGTGCTCGCTGTGTGGACAGCAACACACAAAATGCTGGAGGAACTCAGCAGGCTAGGCAGCATCCATGGAAAAGAATAAACTGTCCACTTTTCAAGCCAAGACCCTTCGCCAGGACTGGAAAAAAAGATGAGAAGTTAGAGCAAGAAGGTGGGGGCAGAGGAGAAAGAAGTACAAGGTGGTAGGTAATAGGTGAAGCCTGGGAGGGGAGGGGTGAAGTAACGGGCTAGAAAGCTGAAAGGTGAAAGAGATAAAGGGCTGGAGATGGGGGAATTGATGGGACTGAAGGCAATTGAAGAAAGGGAAGGAGGAAGGACACCAGAGGGTAAGCAGGTAAGGAGATGAGGTGAGACAGAGGGAAATAGAAATGGGAATGGTGAAGGTAGGGGGTATTACCCAAAATTTGTGGAATCGATGTTAATGCCATCAGGTTGGAGGCTACCCACATTGAATATAAGGTGCTACTCCTCCAACCTGAGTGTGGCCCCATCACTACAGCAGAAGAGACCATGGACTGGCATGTTGGAATGGGAATGGGAAGTAGTTTTGAAGTGTGTGCCAACTAAAAGATCCGGCTTTTTCTGGTGGACGGAGTGTAGGTGCTTAACAAAGCGGTCTCCCAATCTACGTCGGGTTTCGCCAATATAAAGGAGAGCACACTGGGAGCACTGGATACAACAGATGTCCCCAACAGACTCACAGGTGAAGTGTCACCTCACCTAGAAGGACTGTTTGGGGCCCTGAAAAGTAGTGAAGGATGAGGGTAAGGACAGGTGTGGCACTTGTTCCGTTTGCAAGGATAAGTACCAGGAGGGAGGTCAGTGGGGTGAGATGAGTGGACAAAGGGAGTCATGTAGTGAACAATTGCTGCAGAAAGTGGGAAGTGAAAGGGAGGGAAAGGTGTGCTTGGTGGTGGGATCCCGTTGGAGTTATGGAGATTTATGTGCTGGATCTGTAGGCGACTGGAGAGATAGGTGAGGACAAGAGAAGCCCTGTCCCTGATGTGTGGCAGGAGGATGGGGCTCTCCATCAGGGACCTTAGTGTTATCAAGGATCCCACCCATCCATCCAGCATCCTCTTTGACTTTCTGCCATCAGGAAGGAGACTCTGATGCAAGAATGGTCAGGATGAAAAACTGCTTCCTCCCCCAGGCCACTGGGCTTCTGAAATCCTTGCCACATCATGTTCCAAGTGTCACCCGATAATTTGTTTATTCATGCATAATTCATTTGTAGATTTAATACTTATTTCCTAAGTTATTGTGCACTGTGCATACTACTGTGCTTTACACCCTGGTTCAGAGAAATGTTGTCTTATTTGGTAGTGTACCTGTACATAGTTAAATGACAAATGAACTTGATGACTTGATTTGAGACGCTCCTCATACATTATCCCTGTCATTTTCTGTGATCATTCTTGTGAATTTCATCCGGACCCCTTGCAACATCCCAAAGACATATGGGTTGGTAAAGTAAATTGTCCTCTTATCCAGGTGAGTCTGTAGTATCTGGGAGGAGCTGACAAGTGAGTGAGGCAAGGCAAGGCAAGTTTACTTGAGAGCACTTTTCAAACACAAGGCAGTTCAAAGCACTTTACAGAGAACAAGAGATAAAAATCAAACATCAAATTTCAGATAACATAGAGAGAATAAAATCACACATAAAAATAAAGAAATAAAAGTTACAGTGTAGGAGCTACTAATTACAAGCTACAGCGACAAGTTTTAAGCCTTGATGTTAAAGAGCTTAAAGTTGGGACAGACTTCAGCTCATCTGAAAGGTTATTCCAGATATGTGGAGCAGAGTAACTAAAAGCTGCTTCACCATGTTTTTGGACCCTGGGGACGGTAAGCAGACCAGTCCCAGATGACCTGAGAACGGAAGAAGGTTCATAATGCTGCAAGAGATTGGAGATGTATTTTAACCATAGACCACTCAGTGCTTTATAAACCAGTAGTATTACTTTAAAGTCAGTTCTCTGATGGACTGGAAGCCAGTGCAGTGATCTGAGAAGGGAGTGATGTGTTCTACTTTCTTGGTCTTAGTGAGGATCTAGCAGCAGCGTTCTGAATGAGCAGCCGCTGTCTGAGGGATTTTTTTTTACAGAGATCTGTGAAAGTGCATTTACAGTAGTCAATGCCTACTAAAAATAAATGCATAATGTGGAATGAGCTTCCTGTAGAAGTAGTAGAGGCCAGTTCAGTTGTGTCATTTAAGGTAAAATTGGATAGGTATATGGACAGGAAAGGAGTGGAGGGTTATGGGCTGAGTGCGGGTAGGTGGGACTAGGTGAGATTAAGGGTTCGGCACGGACTAGGAGGGCCAAGATGGCCTGTTTCCGTGCTGTGATTGTTATATGGTTATAAACAAGTTTGTCTAGATCTTGCTGAGACATAAGCCCTTTAACTCTCGCTGTATTTTTTAAGATGGTCGTAGACTGACTTTGTAATTATTTTAATATGGCAGTTAAAGTTTAAGCCGGCGTCCATCACAACGTCAAGGTTTCTGGCTTGGTTTGTGGTCTGTAACAACAGGGATTCTGAGTGAGCACTGACTTCTGATCATTTTTTTCAGGCACCAAAAGCAATTATTTCAGTTTTCTCTTTGTTTAACTGGAGGAAATTTTGTCTCATCCAATCAGTGATTTGTTCAATACAGTTTTTTAATGATTGCATGGGACCATTGTCACTTGATGACACTGTTATATAAATCTGAGTGTCATCTGCCTAATTAAGGTAAGGTATGTTGTTGTTTACCATGATTTGAGCTGGAAGGAGCATGTATACGTTGAACAGAAGAGGCTCTGTCATGAACCCTTGAGGCATTCCACATTTCGTTTTTGTTCAGTCAGATATTGGTACAAAATAGCTGCTGTCCTGTCAATATGATTTAAACCTCTTTAGGACTGTACCAGAAAGTCCCACCCAGTTTTCCAGTCTGTCCAGTAATACACCATGGTCAGCTGTGTCAAAAGCAGCACTGAGATCCGGTAGAACCAAAACTGAAATTTTACCGTCTTCACAGTTTAAGCGGATGTCATTTAAAACCTAGACCAGAGCCGTCTCAGAGCTATGGCGGTGTCAAAATCCAGACTGGAAATCATCCATAGAGTTGCTTAGTGCCAACAAAGCTGTTAAGTTACTGATAAACAACATCTTCAATGATTTTACTTAAAGATGGGAAGTTTGATATGGGCCTGTAGGGAGGAAAATAAAAACAGGGATCAATGCAAGATCAGTGTAAATAGGTAATTGGACAGTCAGTGTGAATTTGATGGGACAAAACGGTCTAATTTTTGCTGTACCTCTATGACTCTCTGTCAATCAATACAACACTGACAGCATAACAGAACAATGTCATGCAGAGTTATGAGACACAAGTATAAAGTGAATGTTTTCATGAAATTATATATAAATGAATTCAAAGTAAGTTTTATTATCGAAGTAGATATACAGTATATATATATATAGGCTCTATCAGCAGTGAGAGCAGAGCACTGCAAACTAAATAAAAGTACAGGAGGGACATGGAGTGGCTATTGTTGGGAGTAGGCCAGTGGTGAGAGTAGAAACGTCAGGCTTTGGCTCAAAGGAGGTCTCGGCTCGGAAGGGGCTTCGGCTCTGTGTAAGCTTCTGTTAAGGTTTTCTTTTTTTGTTTCTTTAACTGCACCTGGTATAGTAAGTGGCAGTTGTGTGTTCTTCATGCCGGATGTTGAAGTTCTGGGAGACCCAGACTCTCCCAGGGAACTACATCTGCATCAAGTGCATCTGGCTGCAGCTCCTTGAAGACCATGTTAGGGATCTGGAGCAGTAACTGGATGACCTTCGACTTGTATGGGAGAGTGAGGAGATGATCAATCAGAGTTACAGGGAAGTAGTCACCCCAAGTTGCAGGAGGCGAGTAGCTGAGTGACTGTCAGGAGGAATGAAATGTAAATAGGCAGTTAGATCAGAGCAAACATGTGGCCATTCCCCTCAAAAATAAGTATATCACTTTGGATACTGTTGTGGGATGGGGGGGGTGACCTCCCGGGAGAGTGCCACGGCAACTGGGTTACAGACACTGAACATGGGTCCGTGGTGCAGAAGGGAAAGAGAGAAGGGAGCAGTAGTGATAGAGAACTCAATAGTGAGGGAACAGACAGCAGATTCTGTGGACGTGAACAGGACACGCAGATGGTATGTTACCTCCTAGGTGCCAGGGTTAGCAACGTTTCAGATCATGCCTAGAACATTTTGGAGAGGAAGGAAGAGGGAGCAGTCAGATGTCTTGATACATATTGGCACCAATGACATAGAAAGGAAAAGCAAACAGGTCCTGAAAATAGATTTTAGGGAGCTAGGTAGAAAGCTGAAAGCAGGATCTCCAGGATAGTGATTTCTGGATAGCTGCCGGTTCCACGTGCCAGTGGGGGTAGAAATAGGATGAAACAAGTATTGGCATACTGTAATCACCCTGTCTTATACAACCAAAGAAGACCAATAGACATCAGAATAAACTGAGGCATTTTCCAAGGTGACTCTCTAAGTCCACTATGGTTCTGTCTTGCTTTAAACCTGTTCTCTAATTTACTGAATCGGATGAAAATTAGGTATCAAATCAGAAACAACAAATTGAGCTAAATCTTAAAACACATTTTATGCATGGATGATTTGAAATTATATGCTCCTTCAACAGTTAAGCTAAAGCAATTAATTCAAATAAGTAGAACTATTTTCAAAAGACATAAACATGAATTTTGGACTGGATAAATGCAGAGCATTAAACATAAAGAAAGGTGAAATAGAGCTAGTAGAATACAAACCAGACTAGCAGGATACAATACAACTGATGGATGAATATGAAACACATAAATATCTGGGATATCAACAAAGAAAGAAAATAGATCATAGTGTGAAAATGGAAATTTTTTTGACAGAATTCACTTCAAGGCTTAAGAGAATCTGCTGAACAACTCAACAGCAAAATTATAACAGTGACAATAAACACTTCCACAATGCCTATATACCTATCCCTCGTCAGGCCATTCACCTAGGAGAAGGACACTCCGACATAACTTCTACGACCCGAGGACCTCGCTATCACCATCCCAGCTTGCTAGGCTATGGCAGATGAACCCCAGGTGTAAAGGGTGGGGCCAGTACCGCGTACACTGCACTCCACCTAAAAAAAATCATTGTGCAGGCTGAAGGACAGGCCCATGTCTATGATCATCCTCCCCGACTTCCTCTTGCAGCTGCTGCGGCTAGGTCTGCCTGTCCCGTATCGGCCTCGTCAGCCACCAGCGAGCCTGCGCAAGACGTGGGCAGACCCCTTCCTAAATCTTCATTCGCGAAGCCAAGCCATGATGAGAATACCTGTATTAATATAATCTTTTGGCATAATATCCTGGTCTGAAACTAATCTGGAAAATTTACAAAGAAAAATTAGAATTTCTGAAAAAGTTATGTACACTTGAATGTGCTTAGATTAACACTACCTCGGACAGAAGGAGGAAGAGGAATAACAGTCATTGAAAATCTACACAAAAGGAACTTTTCAATGCCTGTTATTCCACACACATCATAAAACCAGAGATATTCAGAATTAAATTGTGGAACATGAACAGAGTATACATTGTCCCAATGGTAATATCTACAACTGCTGTCATCCCAACATCGCTACGTATTAGCATTAAACAATTAGGCCTACCCAGCCTAGTGCCCATGATGGAGCTGACTGAGTTTACAACCTTCTGCAGCTTGTTTAGATGCTGTGCAGTGGACCCCCATACCAGATGGTGATGCAGCCAGTTCAAATGCTCTCCATGGTACATTTATAACAATCTGTGTCTTTGGTGACATACCACACTTCTTCAAACTCCTGTCGAAATATAGCTGTCGCCGTGCCTTCTTTGGAATTTTGTCAATTTGTTGAGCCCAGAGTAGATCCTCAGAGATGTTGATGCCCAAGAACTTGAAAGTTGCTCACCCTTTCCCCTTCTAATCTCTCCATGAGGACTGGTGTGTGTTCCCTTATCTTACTTTTTCTGAAGTCCACAATTAATTCTTTGGTCTTACTGACATTGAATGCAAGGTTGTTGCTGCAACACCATTCAACTAGATGATATATCTCACTCCTGTATGCTTCTCATCACCACCTGAAATTCTGCCAACAATAGCTGTGACATCAGCAAATTCATAAATGGTATTTGAGCTATGCCTTGCCACACACAAACTCAGGGTAGTATTTGGTGACATAGAGTATATATACTTGGTTAATAAATTTTCTTTGAACTTTGAACTTTGAAATAAAGAGGCAAGTTGATTTACGTCAAAGATTAAAGGCATTATAAGTAGATGCACAAGAAAAGCTAATGTAATGGAGATCTCAATGGTCTAAAGGTTAAACTGTTCATTTTTTTCCACTGCATATGTTGATTGGATCGACATTAACAATTACAACATAGTTAAAGAAATACTCAAGAATAAACTACTGGACTTAACTTGTTGCAGTTAGTTTAATTATTTCAAGTTAAGTCTAATTAGTAAGTGTGCAAATTCTGTAAGATCTTAAAATACAGCAGAAAACTTAGAGCTAAGATTCTATTTGTGCAAATTAAAAGATGGTACAATGTAATTCAGTGGATCGTGGTAATTCACAGTCCATTGATTCACAGACTTACTCTACACTAACAATGGAGAATGTTTTTATCACGTTGTATTTTATGAGCAAAAGCCAGCCTATCATAAACTGATCTGTCCTGAGAACTCTTCCACTTTCAATTAAAACAGTAAACATTGATTTTTAAATAAATGTAGTACACAACTTGAATCATGATTAATTGATCTCATTAAAACATTTGGATAGAACAGAGAGTGGTGCAGCATTGTGTAGGCCATTTGGCCTATGATGTTGTGCCAACATTTTAACCTACTCAAATTCAATTCAACTCTTCACCCCCCGTCCCATAGCCCTCCATTGTTATATCATCTATATGCCATGTAAAAGTCTCTTAATTATCTGCAAAATAGAACATATAAAAGATTGGCTTGAGTCATTGTGCAGGGCTTATCAGCAGTGGCAACTGAGCTCGACGAATGAGTTCTTCTCACAGATCAGAAGTGGTTATTTAAAATGAGAGCTTCGTGGGCGTTAGTCCATTGTGCAGGGTCTATCTATGGCAGCAACTGAACTCGATGAGCGAAATAACAGAAGGGATTAGCGGAGCCGTCATTGATGGGACTAGGCCAATGACAAGCATAGAAGCAACAGGCTTTGGTGAAAGCGAGCTTCGGCAAGGTAAAGGGGTAGGAGAACATCGCTTTTGGTTTTTATTTGCATTTTTCTGAGGAATAGACAGCATGTCGGTAGGGTTAGTATTTTGCTCTGGGTGGTGCATGTGGGAATCCTGGGAATTTTCCAGCCTCCCAGATGGCCACATCTGCGCCAGGTGCACTGAGATGCAGCTCCTGAGAGACCGTGTTAGGGATCTGGAGCTGCGGCTCGATGACCTACAGCTTATTAGAGAGAGTGAACAGGAGATAGAGAGGAGCTACAGGGAGTTAGTCGTTCCGAGGGAGCAGGAGTTAGATAAGTGGGTGACGGTCAGGAAAGCGAAGGGAAGAGCTCAGATTGTAGAGGGTACCTCTGTGGCCATCCCCTTCAATAATCATTTTCTCATTTTGGATGCAGTTGAGGGGGATGACCTGACAGAGGATGACCATGGCGACTGGGTCTCAAGTCTTCGATCTTGGCAGGTGGTCCAAGATGGCGGCACGACGCGGTTTGCAGCGGCCACTCCGGAGCTGATATCTGTTACTTGTCAAGCGGGGTGCCATGCCCAATCCTAGTTTGATGAAAAACAGACGTGTGAGCACGGAGGAACTTCCGGAATTCTCCAGGAAGGCCTTCTTCGTTGCTGCTGCTGTTGTGAGGTCCGGGTCTCTGCTGGGAAAAACAGGCCCCCAGTTCTTGGGGTCGCATTGCCGGTGGCCGGTGGGGCACCGTAGAGGATGGTGCTCAGACAGGCTGTGCCAGAGGGGATGGTCGGAGGCTCGGAGGTTCGACAGGCTCGGAGTCCACTGCGGTCGGGGCGCTTTCACCGTGTGTTGCGTCTGGGAGGCCCAGTTCGGCGCCGTTGAAGTCCATAGCGGGGGTACTCCCTTCTGCCACCTGGGTGGGATGACGAGTCTATCGGGATCCTGAGGACTTGTGGAAACTGTGTGGTGGTTTCTTTCAAACTTATAGTCTTTTAACATCTTTGGACTATTTTTACTGTGTCCATGGTCTGTTTTTTTTTTATCAATTATGGTATTGTCTGCACTGTTGTAACTATATGTTAACTATATCTATATATAACTATGTGGTTTTGTGTAGGTCTTGTAGCTTTAGTTTTTGGTTTGTTGGGTGGTAGAGTTAGTCTCCTGACTTGGTGTGTCTGGATAGTCTTGTTTTGTCTGGTGGCTTTGGAGCTCCTTTCTGGGGAACGCGCTAAGATGATAGCGCGTTATTAATACGCATCAGCCTCTTTGGACTCTGGATTTGGGGATTACCAAACATTATGTGGATTTTCTGGTGTAGTCTGTTTTGTTGTGTGTTTTTTTGATATCATTCTGGGGGAACGTTGTCTCATTTTTTAACTGCATTCCATTTGTGGTTTCTAAATGACAATAAACTGAAACTGAAATGAACTGAGTCATCCGAGGTGTGACATTTCTTCATGTGTGGATATGGGTAAGCACATCACACAAACCAGATCCCCCTCTATGAACTCTGTCAAAACTTCTCACTGTCTCAGTAAAGCACCTAGCATAATCAAAAGCCCCACCCACCCCATGCATTCTTCTTCCCTCCTCTCCCATCAGCCAAAGATACAAAAGTCACAAAGCTCGCACCTTCAGGCTCATGAACAGCTTCTAATCTGCTCCAATAAGGTTACTAATTGGTTCTCTAAGATGACCAGTTGAACTCTTGACCTCACAATCTACCTCACAATGATCTTTCACTTTATTGTTTACCTGCACGTCGCTTTCTCAGTAACTGTCATCCTTTATTCTGCATTGTTATTGTTCTACCTCAATGCACTGTGTAATAATTTATCTATACGAACACAATGCAAGACAAGCGTTCCACAGTGTCTCAATACATGTGACAAGAAAAACTCCTACCAAGAAATGTCCCTTCAATTCTAATAAAGAACAGGAAAATAGAAATGATTGTGACAGATCATAAACACAAGAGGTTTTGTAGATGCTGAAATCCAAACCAACACACAGAAAATGGTGGAGGAACTCAACAGGTCAGTCAGCATCTAATGAAGGGAATAAAGCGTTGATGTTTCAGGCCGAGACCCCTCATCAGGACTTCATGATGTGGTGACAAATTGGTCATTTTCAATATTCAAAAGTATTGTGACTGGCTGGTTCAGCATATACAGAAAGTAAATGCGCAAGCAATTGGATAACTTGTTGGTCTTTAATGCAAGTACACTATCCAATACACTTATTTCCTCCATCTCTTTGCATTCGCTCCAATGATAAGACACTTCACTGTGGTGACTCTGAAATTCCTGCCCACTTACTGAACTGTCATCCCTCTCTCACACGTCTGCTCTTGGACAGAGTATGAACAAATGACCCATGACCCATCAGCCTCTATATTCAGTGGATCATTCTTTGTAACGTCTGTCAGATCCAAAGATGCTCCATCACTAAAAAGCTTGAAGTTCAAAGTAAACTATACCACTCTGAGATTCATTCTTACAGACGTTCACAATAGAACAAAGAAAGACAATGGAATCAAAGAAAATCTACACACAAAGACTGACAAGCGACGAACTGTGCAAATACAATAACAAATTATAAATAAATAAATAGATAGATAGATAGATAGATAGATAGATAGGTAGATAAATAAATAATACTGAGAACATGAGTTGCAGAGTCTTTGAAAGTTACTCCACTGGTTGTGTTCAGTGTTGTTGTGAGTGAACACACACTGGTTCAGGAGCTTGCAGGTTGAAAGGTAATAACTGTTACTGAACCTGGTCGCTTTAGAGGTCCTGCCCTTAATAGTATACTGTCTCAATTGGCCATAGATTTCCAAATGCTCATAACCTTAGGCCTCAAAATTAACTGTGTGCTATCATGCTACCTGACCTGCTGATTGTTTTCAGCATTTTCTGTTATTGCTGCAAGGAACCAAAATCACGGAAGGAAAGAAATATTGCTGAGATTGTCCTTTGGCAGCAACTTTGGAGTGCTGTGTGCCATAAGAAAAGAAGATTGAAACATGAATTCAATGTGTTGATTCCTGGGATTGGCAATTTGTCCTGTGAGGTGAGTAAAAATTAGTTGGTGCTCATGAGAGTTTAAATGAATGGGTTTATTTCATTGGGACATACAAATAATTGAAAGACATGCGGCCAAGACACTGCTTTCCTCAGTTTGTAAAACTAAAACAAGGGTAAACAATCATAGAAAAAGAGGCCAGACTATGTCTGGGATTTTCTCGTAATTGCTGTTCAGTCACTCAGTCATGGTGGAGACTGATGGAGATTAAGGCATTAAAGAAGTAGGTTGAAGTTCATATTGGACATCAAAGGGAGTAAGGCAGATGATGAGCCTTGATCTTATTGAATAGTGGGCACAGTGGTGTAGCAGTTAATGTGATTACAACAGCAGTGATCGGTGATTGTGGTTCGATTCGCAGTGTTGTCTACAAGGTGTTTACACATTCTCTCTGTGACCGTGTGGTTTCCTCCAGGTACCCTGTCCCACTCTCACATTCGAAAGACATACAGTTTGCATTAGTGAATTGTGAGCTTGCTATCTTGGTGCTGACAGAGTGACAGCACTTGCAGGCTGCCCAGCACAATCCTTGCCAAGTTGATTTGACACCAATTAAGCATTTCTCTGCATGTTTCAATGTTTCGCCAAACTACACTGTATTTGTCAATTTGGGGTAGAGAACAAGTTTGTAAATCTGGCGCGAGCAAGGGATGATGGGAATGGTGAGGGTGGAGTGCTACAGGAGGGGTGTGCGACAGGTGGCAGAGAAGGAGTTCCGGGGTGGGGGGGGATGGGTGACAGGCATGCAGATACACCCAGCCCTGAGGCACCAGGCAAGGTAATTTGATTCCAAACAGTTGTCTTATTGATCATTACTGAATGTCTTTCTAGTGCTCCCTGCTCCCTCCCCTTTCCCTTTCCCCTTTTCCCAACAACGATTTCCCTCTCCCTGTCCCCTTCCCACTCTCAGTCTGTGAAAGAGATCCATATCAGAATCAGGTTTATCATCACTCACATATAACAATTACAGCACGGAAACAGGCCATCTCAGCCCTTCTAGTCCATGCCAAACGCTTACTTTCACCTAGTCCCACCGACCCGCACTCAGCCCATAACCCTCCATTCCTTTCCTGCCCATATACCTATCCAATTTTTTTTTTAATGACAATATCGAACCTGCCTCTACCATTTCTACTGGAAGCTCGTTCCACACAGCTACCACACTCTGAGTAAAGAAGTTCCCCCTCATGTTACCCCTAAACTTTTGCCCCTTAACTCTCAACTCATGTCCTCTTGCTTGAATCTCCTCTACTCTCAATGGAAAAAGTCTATGTCATAACATGTGATTTTTTTTGTGGCAGCAGTACAGTGCAATACATAAAATTTCAATACTGTGCAAAAGTCTTAGGTCCCTCAGCTATATGAAGTGCCACATGACTTACTTACTGCTTCTAACACTTCTTTTCTTAAATTCCTTTATCGCTTTCTTTATTTCATTTATATATTGTTCCAAAACTTTCTACATTGGACAATGTTGATTATTACTAATTCTTTCATCTGATTGGCTAAGGAGATGCAGGGTTAGTTGCCCTGTTCACTCTGGCTTCCAATGTTCATGGAGGTCCTCCTCTTTTATAATGTTCACCGAGAGGAATTTATGCATAAAACATGCATTAAAGTCTCACAGCTAGTGCATATCTATTGAACAGCCATTACCAGCAATTTCTCATTCAATGCTAAACTCTCACTAATAATTAACAAGTAGAATAGATTAAATAAAATGCAAAATGGGCTGCTTCCATTTAAGATGGTGCTGGTGGGTCGTAGCAGCATCTAGTAAACAATCATCGCAAATGATAGCCTGTAACTTTCCTTTGGACTTGGAGGCAATTCGATGTGGCAGTACCGAACAAGGTGAGGTAGTAGGGCCCGTCACCAAAAGTGAGGTAGGCCCGAGGTTTGATCAACTTACATGTCAGGCAGAGTCTGAAAGGTCAGGTTGTTTCCAGGCCAAGTCAAGGCAGCGGAGCCCAGGTGCCAAAGCGTATCAAAGCAACTGAACATGATGCTTAGATGACGATTTAGGTGCCAGGCCAGATTGGAAAGGCCAGGGTGTCAGTGCCCGAGGTGAGCGATAGCTGGTTCATCTTGGTTCTCCACTGTGTGCTGTGTGCTGGTGACAGACTTTATGGATTTCAGCTCAGAATGCTGTTTTCTTGTGTTTATTGATACATTTTTTTTCTCTGCACACTAGGTGTTCAAGAGTCTTTTTTAATGGGTTCTTTAGGGTTTCTTTGTTTCGCGGCTGCCTGTTAGGAGATGAATCTCAAGGTAGTATAATGTATACATACTTTGGTAATAATTGTGCTTTGAAAGTTGAACTCAACCTATCCTAATAAAGGTCTTATGAGGAAGGGTTGAGTGCATTTCCCTTTGGGGCAAAGCAGCATGAGAGATGACTTGACAGATTTGTACAAGATGATAAAAAGCGTAGATTGAGTGGATAGTCAGAGATTTCTTTCCCAGCAGCAATGGTCAATAGAAGTGGGCATGACCTGATCTGCTGAGTTTCTCCAGCATTTTGTGTGTGTTGTTTTTAAGGTGATTGGAGAAAACACAGGGGAAGGATGTCTGAGGTAAGCTCTTTACACAGAGCATTATGAGTGTGTGGAATACCCTGCCAGAGGTGGTGCTAAAGGCAGATACATTAGGGACTTTTAAGGAACTCTTAGACAGACACATGGACTAAAAGATATGAATTATAATAACAATCTAATTTTATGTCATCACCCTATGGATCTTAGAATTGAACAGCATCCTTCTACAATCATATAATAATCAGGTAAACTTTTCTTACTAATGCTGATTGAGAAATAAATATTAGATGGGGACAAATTGTTTCTGAGGATCCTGTATTCCTTTCTGAGAGTATAGTTAGGACTCATAAAACACCTCACTAATAAAAAATTGTTCCCAATAAATAAAGCTTGCTTCTGTACTAAAACCCTTAAAGCTTGCAGAATGAGCATCGAGTCATAACAAGTGTACTCAGTGCTCATTTCATTAGGCATCTTCTGCACCTAATAAAGTGGCCACTGAGTTCACGTTCTTGGCATTCTGCTGCTGTAGCCCATTCATTGCTCAAAGTGTCTTGAGTTTGGAGACGTTCTTCTGCACATCATTGTGGTAATGCATTGCTATTCCAGATACTGTCGCCTTCCTGTCAGCTTGAACCAGTCCTCTGACTTCTCTCATTAACAAGGCATTTTTGCTCTCAGAGCTGCTGCTCACTGTTCTTTGTTTTGGCACCATCCTCTGTAAACTCTAGAGCCGGGCTTTCCAACCTGGGGTCCACAAACCCCTCGCTTAAAGGTTCATGGCACAAAAAAAAAAATTTGGGAAAACCTGCTCTGGAGATTGTTGTGCATGTAATCCCAGGAGATCAGCAGTTTCTGAGATACTCAAACCACCCTATGTGGCACCAACAGCCATTCCACACTCAAGGTCACATAACTCACATTTCTTACACATTCTGACATTTGGTCTCAAAAACAATTGAACCCCTTGACCATTAAAGAACATAAGCACACAAGAAATAGGAGCAGGAGTAGGCCATCTGGCCTGTCAACCTGCTCCGCCATTCAATAAGATCATGGCTCATCCGACCATGGATGCGGTTATGCATTGAGTTGCTGCTGCATGGTTAGCTGACTAGGTATTTGCATTAATGAGCAGCTGTACAGGTAATAGAGTGACACTGTGTGTGTAACTTGCATGTTAATGGATTTTGATAATATAATTGATTTTTGTAGCAATTCACAGAGTAAATATAAAACCAATTTGAAAAGCAAAAATCAAGTGTTGGTTCAAAAAGTAACAGTGACTTTACAGAACAAATAATGAAAAGCAACATGATGGTGATAGTTTAATAAATAACTTACTTCATATGTGAAATTTATATCTATCTAAAATTTAAGATTCAATGTAGTTCCAACAGAGCTCTGTAAAGAGAATATAAACTACAAAGGTGGAATTCATGAAAATGTAATGAGAGTACACGGGTTTTGGACAGCAACATAATATGGTTGCTGCATTTTCCTTTCCTTCGGTGGCAGATCATGTTAACCAACTAGTTGTAGTTATCTCTTCATTGTAGTAGTAATAGTTCCACAAACAGGCATGAGGTGATTAAGGACTATCAATGATGAGATAAATGATCATCAGGACACTGAAAGGCTTATTTATTTATTTATTTGTTTGCTTGTTTATTCATTTATTTATTTAGAGATGCAGCATGGACCTTTCTGGCCCAACAAGCCTGAGTTGCCCAATTACAGGCAAACTATTCTTCAATGATCCCATGGGATCTTTTCCATCCATCCATATAGGCATTTAAAATTATCAGCATAAGCTGATATTACAGAAATTACTGTTCCCACCATATGTAAAACTGATGCTCAGGGTCCCTACACACCCAAATGTGGATACAAAGGACCTGTCTTGCTGGCCCTTCCCTAGAGTGCAGTAGCTTAAGTCCAAATAAACTGATAGGCCATGAGACAAGGCCACACTCCATAAAGTCCCTGACTGCCTCTGACATAAGGCAAAACTGAGCTTGAAATCCAACTTCTATAAATTTGTAATTTTTTTTAAACATTATAACTACTGACATTTTTCATCTTTTCAAAAAAACATTGAGGAAGAAGAAGTACAGAAATAATGACAATATTAGAATGAAGTGGAATAATTTAAGTTAAATCAACTCATCACTGCCTGATAACTTTGCGTTACAACCCTACTGAAATTCAGATTTAGATCACACATAGTACAAGAGTTGGATGGATAGTTTGTGAGATAATATTTTCCTTTTGTCATTTATTCTTGGACTCACCTGCTGGAGTATCTGAGTGGAGATTGGAACTATCAGATGTAATGTGTACATTTAGTGAAAGAATGCAACATAATGAATTAGTACAATACATTAAACTAATCTATTGCTCTATTAGAATATAAAAGCAAGGATGTAATGCCAAGGCTTTATAAGGCATTGGTTAGACCATACTTTGGAGTATTGTGAGCAGTTTTGGGCACCTTTCCTAAGCACAGATGTGCTAGCATTTGAAAGGACCCAGAAGAGGTTCTTGAGAATGATTCTGGGACTGAAAGAGTTAACATATGAAGAGTGTTTGATGGCTCTGGGCCTGTACTCACTGGAGTTTAGAAGAGTGAAGGGGAGAATCTCGCTGAAACCTATTCGATATTGAAAGGCCTAGGTGGAGTAGATATGGAGAAGATGCTTCCTATAGTGGATGAGTCACACCTCAGAATAGAAGGACATCCCTTTAGAAAAGGAATGAGGAGGATTTTATTTATTCACAGGTTATTGAATTGGTGGAATTCTTTGTCACAGATGGCAGAGGAGACAAGTCATTGAGTGTATTTAAAGTGGAAGTTGATAGGTTCTTTATTAATAAGGGTATCAAAGTTTACGGAGAGTAGGCATGAGAATGAGGTTGAGAGGGATAAAAATCAGCCATGATGGAATGGCAGAGCAGACTCAATGGGCCAAACAGCCTAATTCTGCTCCTATTTCTTATGGTTGTATAGTCGAGAAGAACAAAGAAGTGGAGAGAAACACCTGAGGAAGAGAAAGGTTTGCCTGGCTGACAATTGCTGGGAGATGAACAGTTGATCATTTGGTGTTAATGTTATAGCTACCATGAGCAAAGTCTTCTTCTTGACATTTACTTCCTTTTCTTTCTTTTTCTCTTCATTCCCTTCCTTGCAGATGTATACTCCTTCCTCCCCGCATTCTTGCAGTCAAATTCACTAAATCTGTCATTAAGATGCTCTGCAATGTCAATATTTTAATTTATTCCTCATTTATTATACTCCATAATATGCCTTCTGAACCTGTGTAAAATATTCAGCTGTCAATTATTTCTGTATAATTCTTCAAACACTTCTCACCTTTAGCCTTTTAAAAAGACTTCACTATGTCAAATAGGCTTCTTAAAAACTATAATTAAGGTTCAAAAATTAATTTGGTAGGATTAAGGATCCTAAAACTACTGCTCAGCAGAACTTTCAATCATATTTATGTTTTCTCTCATTTCATACTGTAATAGAAAAAGGGGAATATCTGTTCTGACCATTTGTGGTATCACTAGGAAGAAGAAAGAAGTGAGTTGCAGTGATCTTAACACAGAGTATATTTTAAATTCATTTTCATAAGATAATTGATTAAAATAGGCTGTATTGAATGAGAAAGACAAGACAAGTTAATTAACTAGCTCACTCAGATGGCCCGTGTTTTCAATCTCCAGCTCCCTTGTACAACACATGTAGTTATCCATCACCATTTATCAGTCATCTGCTTTTCTCATATGTGCATCACGTTTTTACGTACTGTATGATCTTCGTCTCTTCTGTAGCTCATTAATCATGTTGCATATAGTACCGAACAAAAGTCTTAGGCATGTATATGTAGCCAGGGTGAATCAGACTTTTGCATACTAATGCAGTAATTTATGCATTGCACTGTACTGCTGTTGCAAAACAAAGCATTTCATGACATATGTGAGTGATGATAAATCTGATTCTGATATGGGTCTCTATTGTGGATTGAGAGTGGGAAGGGGCCAGGGAGAGAGGAATCATGGTTTGACAAAGGGGAAGAGGGAGGGAAGGGAGCAGGAAGCACCAGAGAGACATTCTGTGATGATCAATAAACCAATTGTTTGGAATCAAATGACCTTGGCTGGTGTCTGAGCTGGGTGTGGCTGCACCCACCCCACCTTCGCTCCAGCACCCTCATCTTTGCCACCCGTCCCACAACCCTCCCAAACTCTTTCACTCCTGATGAAGGGTTTCGGCCCGAAACGTCGTCACTACCTCCTCCCATAGATGCTGTCTAGCCTGCTGAGTTCTGCCAGCATTTTGTGTTTTTATCTCCTTTACTCCCGCCTGATTTACAAACTCTCTCTCTGCTCCACATTGACAAATAGTGTTCTGCACCAAAGTCTTAGACTCCCTAGCTATACTTCCTGTATGTGCCTATGGCTGTACAGTTTCTCATCCAGTTTTCCTTCTCAAAGCATTTTTTAAAACAATAACAGCACTACAATCCAGTCCATCACAGGAAAAGCTTTCCCCACCATTGAGCACATGTCCAAAGAGAGACTCCAGAAGAAAGAAGCATCCGTCATCAAGGACTCACACTGTCCAGACCATATTCTTTTCTCACTGCTGCCATTGTGAGCAAAGTACAGCAGCCTTAGGATTCATTCTGCCAGTGTCAGAAACGGTTATCACTTTTCAACCATCAGGCTTCTGAACCATTGTGGATCACTTCACTCTCCTGAACTCTGAACTGATTTCACAACCTGTTGGTTCATTTTTAAGGACTCTACAATGCAAGTTGTCAGCATTATCTATCTGTCTATCCATCTATTTAGCTATTTATTTATTTATCTATCTACTTATTTATTTGTATATTTATCTATTTATTAATTAATTAATTAATTTGTTTTTTTTATTTACATTTTCACAGTGTGCCTTATTTTGCATGTTGATGGTCAGCTTTTCTACGCAGTTTTTCATTGATTCTAATGTATTTCTTTATTTTACTGTGAATGCCTGCAAGAAACTGAATCTCAGGTAGTATATAGTGACATACAGTATATATACTTTAATAATAAATTTACTTTGAATACTGAAAAGTGTGCCTAGTAAAAGAATGTGTTCTAAATTTAGAACTACAAATACAGAAATTATTTATTTATCCCTGATTATTAAATCAGTCTCTTTGACTCATCATGTCTGTACAAGTAAAAGAACAAAACCTGCAATTTAATTCCCTACCCAACCTGAAGTTCTTCATCAAATAATTAACCAGTTATCACTTAAAAGTATCATAAAATCTGGAACGTGCTTTCTGAACACATTTCAAACATTGTATTCGAAATGTCCTAATGAAAGAAAATAATCTAGGAGAAGGAAGTGTGAGGTTTTGCACTTTGGAGGGGCAAACCAAGGTAGAACATACAAGGTAAATGGTAGGACACTGAGGAGTGCAGTAGAACAGAGGGATCTGGGAATACAGATACATAATTTCCTAAAAGTGGTGTCACAGGTAGATAGGGTTGTAAAGTGAGCTTTTGGCACATTGGCCTTTTTATAAATCAAAGTATTGAGTATAAGAGTTGGAATGTAATGGTGAGGTTGTATATGGAATTGGTGAGGCCGAATTTGGAGTATTGTGTGCAGTTTTGGTCAGCCAATTACAGGAAGGATATTAATAAGGTTGAAAGAGTGCAGAGAAGGTTTACAAGGATGTTGCCGGGGCTTGAGAAACTGAGTTACAGAAAAGGGTTGAATAGGTAAGGACTTTATTCCCTGGACCATAGAAGAATTTGATAGAGGTGAATAAAATTATGATGGATGTAGATAGAGTGAATGTAAGCAGGCTTTTTCCACTGAGGCCAGGGGAGAAAAAACAGAGGACATGGGCCAAGGGTGAAGGGGGAGAAGTTTAAAGAGGACATTAAGGGGGGGGCTTCTTCACACAGAGAGCAGTGGGAGTGTGGAATGAGCTGCCAGATGAAGTGGTGAATGCAGGCGCATTTTTAAAATTTAAGAAAAACTCGGTATGAGAGGGGTACATGGATGAGAGGGGTGTGGAGGGATATGGTCGAGTGCAGGTCAGTGGAACTAGGCAGAAAAATGACTCGGCACAGCCAAGAAGGGCTGAAAGGCCTGTTTCTGTGCTGTAATGTTCTATGGTTCTATGGTAATCTTTGAACTCAAACGCTGCTGCCTTGTGGCCATACACACACGGGGACAGTTTTGGGAGTAAACCCCAAGGGAATATTCCGGATGTGGAGATCCTCAAGCAGTCCTATGTTGAGTACAACGCTGACTGGCAACTCCTGCATTGCTGATGGTGCCAAACGGACTTGGTCCCGGCCGTTCCTTCGGGTTCATCAGATGCATGAGGGGGGAGCTGGCTGCAAGGGCAACAGCTTGCTCTCCATATTGTACTGCCCAGACGTGTGTACTTAGACTGCTAGCACGCAACATCCATGGTCGACCCTGACCAATGGAGTCCTTCAGTCTGGATTTCCCGCATCTGACAAATCTCTTGTGTATTGCAGTCCAAACCTTACTAACTTGTTATGTTTAAAAGAACAATTTTGCTGCAGCAGTGTTCTCTGGGTAACACCTTTCTGTCATCTGACGCTGTTTTACTTTTTATACTGTGGTATGACATTTCAAGTACACAGGAACTTAAGATTCAGATTCAGCTTCAGATGTAGAACCAGATTAGTCTTTCCCATGTACATCAAAGCATACAGTGAAAGGTGCTATTTGTGTTAGCAACCAAATACCCGAGGATAAGCTGGGGGCAATCCGCAATTGATGCCACACAGGCTGACACCAACATAGCATGCCCACAACATTCACCATCACACAACACAACATGAGCAACAACGACAACAACAACAACAGAACAAAACAAGATAACAGCAAAACAAGCCACTTTCCCACAAAGCACAGCTACAGAGAGTCTCAAAATCCCACACCGACAGGTTTAGGTACAGCTACTTCTTTTCAATCATTTGGTTCTTGAACCGACCTGCAGAACTGCAACAACCTGGATTGTTTCTCTTTATATTATATTTTAGGAGTATGGGCAAAGAAGTGGCAGATGGAATGCAGTGTCGGGAAGTCTATGGTCATGCACTTTGGCAGAAGGAAAAGAATGCTTAGTCTATTTACTGTGACGAGATCTGAAGGATTTTTCTAAGTGGACTGTTCCTTTAAAAAGAGGGAGAGGGACCGGACAGTGTGTGTGCTATTTCAGGGACAGAGAGCAACAAAAGTCTGTGAGTTGCCTTGGAAACTGAAAGGCAGAACTATATGATGGACAGCTGGTGTTCAGCACTTGTGGAATATATACAAGGTCAGCTGGCTTTGTAATTCAGACACACGAGACACGCCAGACACCAAGGAAGACACTGACACTGGTTGAGCTTTGTGTGCCCACGACAAAGGTGGGGCTTTTGCTCACAGTGTGGGCAAAGGAGTGACCGATGGGGAGCTAGCGATGTGTTCAACCCTTGCCTGGGTTGATAGGTTATCGTGGAAAACCGGCATTCTTGTTTTTGTGGTCACAGTCGGTGACTTTAATAAGTTTTGGGAGCAGGAGGACGATATGGAAGATTCGATGGCATCGGCACTGGGAAGACAAAACAACTCCCTCTCTCTCTCCAACTCTACTCAATTCAAATCCCAGAACTGAACTGACTTCTTACTGTAACACCGTAAAACTCTATCATCTAATCACCTGAGCTGGGAGAAGCTTGGGAACTTTATTTACTCACTTATATATGCATATACTCTGCTAACCTGTTTTGCCTTGTTTTGTATTATATCACGTAGTTAACTAATAAAATAGTGTTTATTAAGGAAGACTCAGACTCCCGGTGTTTCCATTTCTGCTGGTTCTTTTTAACTCATTACAGGGTAGGTATCGTTACTAAATGGAGAGAAAGTTCACAAATCCGAGGCACAAAGAGACTGGGAATTACAGGTGCAGAATTTCCTAAAGGTTAACTCGCAGGTTGAGTCAGTGATGACGAAGAGAAATGCAATGTTAGCATTCATTTTGAGAGGACTAGAATCTAAAGGCAATGATGTAATGTTAAGGTTTATAATGTGCTGGTGAGGTGTTATTTGCAGTATTGTGTGTTGTTTTAAGTCCCTTATCACCTCTCCAATGACGTGCTGACATTGGAGGGGGTTCCAAGGAGGTTCATGAAAATGATTCCATGCTTACCATATAAGGAGCGTTTGATGGCTCCGGGCCTGTACTCATTGGAATTCGGAAGAATGAGGGATTACTTCATTGAAACCTATTGAATGGTGAAAGGCCTTGATAGAGTAGATTTGGAGAGGATGTTTCCTATGGTGGGGAAGTCTAAGACCATGGGACACAGCCTCAGAATAGAGGGATGTCCATTTAGATTGGAGATAAGGGAGCATTTCTTTTGCTAGAGTGGTAAATTTGTGAAATTTGTTGCCACAGGTTTTGGAGGCCAAGTCATTAAGCACAATTAAGGCAGAGGTTGATAGATTCTTGATTGGTCAGGGTATGAAGCGATATGGGGAGAAGGCAGGGGTTTGGCGCTGAGAGGAAAATAGATCAGCCATGACGAAATGATGGAACGGAATCGATGGGCCAAATAGCCTAGTTCTGCTCCTATATCTTGTAGTCTAACTCTACACAAAGAGAAAAATGGAAAAAAAAATGTTTTTGGTGCCTAAAAAGAATGACTAAAGGTCAGAGCTAACTTAGAATCCCTGTTGTTAAAGGCCACAAACCAAGCCAGAAAGCCTGGTGTTGTGATGGATGCCAAAGTTAAATTTTAACTGCCGCATTAAGACACAATTACAAAGTCAGCCTACTACCATCTTAAAAGTATAGCAAGAGGTAAAGGGGTTACATCTCAGCGAAATCTAGAAAGCTCATCTTTGCATTTATTTTTAGTAGGCTTGACTACTGCAATGATGTTTTCACAGATCTCTGTAGAAAAAAATTCCTCAGACAGCTGCAGCTCATTCAGAACGCTGCTGCTAGAGTCCTCACTAAGACCAAGAAAGTAGAACAGTTTTCAGATCACTACACTGGCTTCCTTTCTATCAGAGGATTGACTTTAAAGTATTACTACTGGCTTATAAAGCACGGAATGGTCGAGGGCCAAAATACATCTCCAAACTCTTGCTGCGTTACAAACCTTCCCGAGCTCTCAGGTCATCTGGAGCAGGTCCCCTTACCGTCTCCAGGGTCAAAACTAAACATGGCGAAGCACCTTTTAGTTTCTATTCTCCACATATCGCGAATAACCTTCCAGATGATCTGAACACTGCCCCAACTTCAAGCTCTTTGAAGTTGGAGCTTAAAACTTTTCTTATCGCTATAGCTTTTAATTAGAATCTCCTGCCCTGTAAATTTTATTTCATGATCTTTTTACTGTGACTTTATGCTCTTTTTATTGTCTGAAACTTGACGTTTGATTTCTATATTTTGTCTTATGCAAAGCACTTTGAACTGCCTTGTGTTCGAAAAGTGCTCTACAAGTAAACTTGCCTTATTATAGCTACACTCTGACTACTCAGTGTCAAGACCAGAATCAGCTTTAATGTTGACTGACACCTATTGTGAAATATGATGTTTTCCCACAGAAATAATTGAAATACATAACAATAAAAGTATATCTAAAAAAGAGAAAATTAAATTAAATAAGTCCTTGCAGAAAGAGGGGGAAATAAAATACTGAGGTTTCATTGTCCATTCAGATATCTGATGGTAGAGTGGAAGAAGCTGTTCCTGAAATATTGAGTGTGTCTGTACCTCCTCCCCAATGCCAGATATGAGAAGCAGGCATGTCCTGGATAGTGGGGCTTCTTAATCTTGGATGCCACCTTTTTGAGGCATCACCATTTGAAGCCAGGGAGGCTAGGCTCCATGATGGAACTGGCAGATAACACAACTTTCATCAACTTTTTCCGATCCTGTGCAGGTGCCCCTTCCGTACTAGACACCGACCAGTTAGAACGCACTTTGCACGACAAGGAACTTTAAAAATATACTGTTCAGATCTGTATTCATTCTTGCACAATTTATGATTTCCTCATGGGCGTTGCATTTCTGAAACTATGTGCCTGTAATGCTGCAATAAGTAAGTTTTTCATTGCATCTGTGCTTATGACAACACACTCGACTTTGACAAAACACTGCTCCATGTAAATGACATCCCAAATCTCTGCTTTTTATTTGAATAAAATCTCCTCTAAAACCTGTTGGAGACTTTGACAAATGTCTCAAAGTGTGGTTTCGAGAGAAGAAAGGCACTCCATTCATGTTCACTCATTCATAAAGTTTAAGATCAGCTCATCAACACAGGAGATTCTGCTGATGCTGGAACTCCAGAGTAATACACACACAAAATACTGCATGAATTCAGCAGGTCAGGGAACATCTGTAGAGATGAATAAACAGATGACATTCCGGGTCGTAACCCATCATTGGGACTCAAATTATTCAGAACTTTCTTAAAAAAAGGTACCTTGTTTTGTACCTTGCTGTTTCTCTTTAAGAAGCAAAGAATCCATATGTTTTTCTTCTGCTCAATCACATTCAACCCTGCAATCAGAAAACTAAACTGTTCTTTGCGAGTCTCTGATCTCTCTTCCCAGATAAGTATAACCAGGGGCCACATTATTAGGTACACATATACACCTGCTCATTAATGCAGATCTCTAAATAGCCAGACATGTGGCAGCAACTCAACGCATAAAAGCATGTAGACATAGTCAAGAGGTTCAGCTGTTGTTCAGACAAAATATCAGAACAGAGGAAGAAATGAGATTTTGATGGTGGAATGATTGTTGATGCCAGAGGGGCTGGTTTGAGTATCTCAGAAACTGCTGATTACCTGAGATTTTCCCACACAACATCCTCTTAAGTTATTAGAGAATGATAAGAAGAAACCTCCAGTGAGCAGCAGTTCTGTGGGCAAAAATGCCTTGTTAAACAGTGAGGTCGGAGGAGAATGGCCAGAAAAGTTGAAGCAGGCAGGAAGTTTACAGCAATACAAATAACCAGGCGTTACAACAGTGATATGCAGATGATCGTCTCTGAATGCACAACACGTCAAAAGTTGAAGTGGATGGGCTACAGCAGCAGAAAAATATACCAGGTTCCATTCCTTTAGCCACTTTTTAGGTACTGTTCTGCATCTAATAAAATTCATTGAAAAACAAAATAAAACACGAGAAAATCTGCTGATGCTGAAAATCCAAAAGCAACGCACACAAAATGGTAGAGGAACTCTGCTGGCCAGGCAGCAACTCTGGAAAAGAGTAAACAGTCAATGTTTCGGGCCAAGACCCTTCTTCAGGACACTTTCTCAGTCTAGAGAAGGATCTTGGCGCGAAACATCGGCTGTTTACTCATTTCCACAGATGCTGCCTGATCTGTTGAGTTCCTCCAGCATCTTGTGTGTGTTGCATCAAATTGTATTAGACAACTGTGTGGTTTGTCATTCATTAACTTAATATTTCTCTGGGTGGTTTGAGGTGTCTTGAATTACTTTTACCTCACAACCAATACTCTGCTGCTTGCCTGATGATCTCCAGATTTACCCATTTTAGGACAATTCGCTAATGTTCACAGTAATTCGGTTTCTGGAATTTCTTCCATTTTCAAGGGAGGATTGGAAGATTAAAGTATGGTCATCTCAACCTTCACTTCTCTCAAGCTCTTAACTCCCTCTTCTTTATCTATATTTAACTTATCCAATTTCTTTAATGCATTCTCATCTCCTGAAGACGCGTGTAAAATGTTCATTTAGCGCTTCAGCCAAGCTTTCTGTCTCCACTTAGTCCCTTATCAGCCTCAGGCTTTTTTTTTGACTACCTTTTAACTGTGTACACTGTGTCCCTTTGGAAAGCCTCTGGTTATATTTTATATTGCCTTAATCTACTTGCTGTAGCTGAACTAATTGAGGGTACTGCGGACAGTGGTTAAGCTACGGTCTTAATATCCAGAAGCCTGCACCGTTGATTGAGTTTGAATCCCAACAGGACATGAAGAGTCTAAATTCAAATAAATCAGAAATTTAAAACCTGCTATCAGTAACAGTGGTCATAAAACTAATGGATTGTTTTTGCATTTATTCAAGAAGGCTGTGAGACTGTGATTGAATCTTTTCCTCTCGCTTGATAAAGCTCAAGAAGAGATCTTTTGTTTAGAGAGTCTAATGTCAGGTATGTGCATGGCATGACAAGCCAAGTACAACTGGCTGAGTGTTATTAGGGCTTTGGTTGTCCTACGAGGGAGTGAGGGGGAGGACATATTTGGAAAGCACCTTTGTTGTTTCCCTCTGAGAGGAAAGTTCAAAGTTCACATTAAATTGATTATCAACGTATGCTTTATCACCATGTACTACATTGAGATTCATTTTCCTGCAGGCATTCACAGTAGAACAAATAGAATTAATGAAAAACTACACACAAAGACTGACAAACAACCAGTGTGCAAAGGAGACAAACTGTACAAATGAAAAAATGAATAAATTGTACAGAGATCATAAGTGAATATGAGTCCATAGGTTGTGGAATCAGTTCAGAGTTGAGATGATTCCATGCTGATTCAGACGTTGTGAGGTAATAACTGTTCCTGATTCCGGTAGTGTGGGACCTAAGGCCATTGTACCCCATTTATGATGACAAAAGGGAGAAGGGAGCATTGCCTGGATGGTGGAGAAATGCAACACATATAAAATGCAGGCCCTCAGCCAGAAACGTCAACTGTTTACTCATCTCCATAGATGCTGCCGGATCTGTTGTGTTCCTCCAAAATTTTGTGAGTATTCAAGTCTGTCAGGTAAAATATACATGTGCATATGTGTGTCTAAACATATAGAGTCATGATTATTTTTGAAGTTTATTCATTCAAATTCAAAATTTAAGGTGTGTTTTAAGGTGTTCAAAATATGTATGCTAAAAACAGCATTGAGGTGTACTGCTCTTTGTTTCCAGAATCTGCAGAATCTCTTCTGTTTAGACTTATGTAGTTCCCATTCTGATTCCTGGGAAACTCACACAGTGGCCATATGACGTGAAGAAGCAGCATTTAGGATTGGTTGAGGAACCCAAGTCAATGCAGAAGATTACGAAGGAAAGCACTAACTTACAAACTATCCATCCACCTTCTGTCCAACCTGCGGTAGATGTAGGGTTCCTTTTTAACTCGATAAGCTACCTCAGAACTTACTAAACAGAAATAGCCCTCATCCTTGATCAGCAATCTAAGATGTGGAAGGAAATAAATGCAGAAAAAACTTGGGATTCACAGAGCATTTCAGATCCAAAGCAAGGACTTTTCCAACATACAACCTGAACTTCTCACTGTTTTGTTTATTATTTATTGTGCTACAGCGTGGTTTAGGCCCTTTCGGCCCTTTGAATGTGTCAGCCAGCAATCCCCTGATTTAACCTTAGCCTAATCACAGGACAATTTACAGTGACCAACTAAACCACCAACTGGTACATTTTTGGATTGCGAGAGAAACTCCAGAGGGAGCCCACAGGGTCATGGTGGGAGAATACAAACTCCTTACAGGCCTCAGTGGGAATTCAACCCAGGTCACCTGTACTGTAAGGGTGCTGTGCTAACCACTACACTTCTAGTATTCTCAGTTTTAATTTTGAATTTGCAGCTCTGCATCCATTGATTTTTTTTTATTTTCATTTAATGTGAGGTTTGTTTCATGGTTATCTTTCATTGTGGAAGGGAAGTTGCTATCCTTACATATCCTTACCTTGCATGGAACTTCAGATCTGCTGAGGTATCTGACTCTTAATTGTTCGAATTCAGTGGTAAATAAAACCATAAAGCTATAAGACACAGGAGAAAAATTAACCTATTCAGCCCATTGAGGCTGCTCCAGATAAATCATTTGTTCTTTATGTGCATAACAGTGGTGTATGACATAGGCCATGATTGTTCTTGGCAAATTTTTCTACAGCAATGGTTTGCCATTGCCTTCTTCCGGGCAGTATCTTTGCAGCACAGCTAACCACAGCCATTATTGATGCTCTTCAGAGATTGCCTGCCTGGTGTCAGTGGTCACATAACCAGGACTTGTGATCTGCACCGGCTGCTCATACGATCATCCACCACCTGCTCCCATGGCTTCATGTGACCCTGATTGGAGGGTGGGGGGGGGGGGGGGTTAGTGGTGGGGCAAGGCTGGTACTACACCTTGCCAAGGGGTGACCTGCAGGCCTGCAGAGGAAAGGAGCACCTTACACCTCCTTTCACAGAGAGGCAGTTCTACCCTGCCATCCATGCAGATAAATAAAAATGAAAAAGAACCACTGACACCCTTTTAGATTATCAGCTAAAAGGGAAGCCTACATCTACCATGATTTTATTTTAGTTTATTGGAGATACAACGTGGAATAGAGTAGCCCTTTCCAGCCCTTCAATCCACACTGCCAGCATCCCCACGATTTAATCCTGGGACAAATTCACAATGACCAATTAACTTAACCACTGGTAGG
This sequence comes from Hypanus sabinus, assembly GCF_030144855.1. Classification (NCBI taxonomy): domain Eukaryota; kingdom Metazoa; phylum Chordata; class Chondrichthyes; order Myliobatiformes; family Dasyatidae; genus Hypanus; species Hypanus sabinus. Next base: position 198,061,823 of record NC_082706.1, read on the forward strand.
TGCTCGGACTGTGGGAGGAAAGCAGAGCACCCAGAGGAAACCCATGCAGTCACAGGGAGAAGGTACAAACACTTCACAGGCAGGTGCAGGAATTGAACCCGGGTCGCTGGCATTGTAAGGTAATGTGCTAACCACTACACTACTGTGCCACTACCATGTGGCTGCCTGTAAGGAACTTAATCTCAAGAGTGCATACTTACTTTGATAATAAATGCACTTTAAATTTAAACTTTTGGTGAATAACCTTCAAAAATAATAATGTCTCCATTCATACATGCAGATATGCACACTTCTTACCTGACACTTTCGTATTCACAAAATGCTGCAGGAACACAACTGGTCCAGCAGCATGCATGAAGAGGAATAAACAGCTGATGTTTTGGGCCAAGGCCCGTCGTTTGTGTGTGTTGCTCTTTTGTTTAGAATTTAATACTCTAACTGCAGTGTCGAGAAGGCTGAGAGAGGCAGTTTGAGGTGGGGAGGAAAGGTGATGGGGGTGTACCAGGGGTGGGTGGAAGCAAATAGTCTGGGAAATCTGAAGCTGGCATGTTAATGCAATGGTTTCTTTTATTTCAATATCCTTAGAGCATACTCCTTTAGATTTAACAACAAATAAGAGGAATTCTCCTCAAGGAGCCCTCTGCTGTTCAGTTCATAATATGCATGCACCAAGAATAATCCTTTCCCTACCTCAATCCTTCACAGTACAAGTTCAAGTTTATTGTCCTTCAATAATACACATGTATACCACCAAATGAGACAATGCTCTTCTGGACCAAAGTGTTCAGTACATTTAACTCACACACAAATAATAAGGTGCATGTACTGTATATCACAGTACTGGTGCTTCATACATGAGGAAACCAAGGTGGCTGCAGGGAATGCAGTATTCTTACCGCCTGGAGAAAGAATCTGAATCAAAATCAGATTTAATATCATCAGCATATGTAATGAATTTGTTAACTTCACTGCAGCCGTACAATGAAATACATGCTGAATAAATCTGGAGAAAAAAAACTGAGTTACATTAAAAAGTAAAGTTGAAGCAAGTAGGGCAAAAATAACAGAAATAACCAAGTAGTGAGGTGGTGTTCATGAGTTCAATGTCCATTCGCAATCAGATGGCAGAGAGGAAGAAGCTGTTCCTGATTCACTGAGTGTGTACCTTCAGGCTTCTGTACCTCCTTCCTGATGGTAACAGTGTGAAGAGGGCATGCCCTGGGGGCTGGGGATCCTTAATGATGCCAGTGCGGCCTTCCTAAGGCTCAGCTCCTTCAAGAAGTCTTGGATACTGCAGAGGCTGGAACCCCCGATGGAGCTGACTAATTTTACAAGTTGCTGCAACTTATCTTGATCTTATGCAGTAGGCCCGCATATCAGATGATGGTGCAGCCAGTCAGAATGCTCTTCATGGTGCATTTGTAGAAGTTTTTGAGTGTTTTAGTTGAAAAGATAAATCTCCTCAAACTCCTAATGAAATATAGCTGCTTTCTCACCCTCTTTACAGCTGCATCAATGTGCTGCGACTTGGTTAGGTCCTCAGAGATTGTGACACGCAGGAACTTGAAATTGCTCACTCCCTCCACTTCCGATCCCTCATCTTACCCTTTCTGAAGTCCACAATCATATCTTTGGTCTAGCTGATATTGAGTGCAAGGCTATTACTTTGATATCACTCAACTGATTGGTATTGCTCCTGTACACCCTTTTGCCACCATCTAAAATTCTGCCAAAAATGGGTGTATCATCAGCAAATTTATAGATGCTGATTGAGCTATGGCACACAGTCATGGGTGTAGAGAGACTAGAGCAGTGACATAAACGCACGACCCTGTGGAGCACCAGTGTTAATTGACAGCGAGCTGGAGATGTTACTTCCAATCTACACAGATTGTGATCTTCTGGTTAGGAAGTCGAGGATCCAGTTGCAGAGGGAGGTAGAGAGGTCTTGGTTCTGTAGCTTTTCAATCAGGACTGTAGGAATTGTGTACGGTTCTGGTCACCGAATTATAGGAAAGATGTCAACAAAATAGAGAGAGTACAGAGAAGATTTACTAGAATGTTACCTGGGTTTCAGCACCTAAGTTACAGAGAAAGGTTGAACAAGTTAGGTCTCTATTCTTTGAAGCGTAAAAGATTGAGGGGGGCCTTGATAGAGGTATTTAAAAGAATGAAGGGGATAGATCAAGTTGACGTGGATAGACTTTTTCTATTGAGAGTAGGGGAGATTCAAACAAGAGGACATGAATTGAGAGTTAAGGGGCAAAAGTTTAAGGGTAACACGAGGGGGTACTTCTTTACTCAGAGAGTGGTAGCTGTGTGGAACGAGATTCCAGTAGAAGTGGTAGAGACAGGTTCAATTTTGTCATTTAAAAAAAATTGGATAGGTATATGGGCAGGAAAGGAATGGGGGGTTATGGGCTGAGTGCGGGTCGGTGGGACTAGGTGAGAGTAAGCGTTTGGCATGGACTAGAAGGGCCGAGATGACTTGTTTCCGTGCTGTAATTGTTATATGGTTACATGGTTATATGGAATGAGGGTGTTAAATGCTGAGCTATAGTCAATAAACAGCATCCTGACATAGGTATTTGCATTGTCCAAGCGACTCAAGGCTGCGTGGAAAACCATTGAGATTATGTCTGCTAAAGACCTATTGTGGCAATAGGCAATTTGCAGTGGGTCCAGGTCCTTTCTGAGACAGATATTGACTCTAACCATGATCAGCCTCTCAAGGCATTTCCATAAGACCATAAAACACAGGAGCAGAATTAAGCCATTTGGCCATTCTAGTCTGCTTGGCCATTCAATCATGGCTGATAGTTTTTTTTCTCCTCCTCACCCCAGTTCCCAGCCTTCTCTCCGTAGCCTTTGATGCCATGCCCAATCAAGAACCTATCATTCTCTGTCTTAAGTACATCCAACGTCCTAGCTTCTACAACTGAACGTGGCAACAAATTCCACAAATTCACTACCCTCTGGCTAAAGAAATTGCTCCACATCTCTGTTTTGAATGGATGTTCCTCTATCCCGAGGTGGTGCCCTATTGTCCTAGACTTTTCCACCATGAGAAACATCCTTTCCATATCTACTCTGTCTAGGTCTTTCAACATTCGAAAGGTTTCAATGAGATCCCCCTTCATCCTTCTAATTTCCTATGAATACAGACCCAGAGCCATCAAATGTTCCTCATATGATAACCCTTTCATTCCTGGGATCATCCTTGCAAATCTCCTCTGGACCCTCTCCAATGCCAGCACATCTCTTCTAAGATGAGGAGCCCAAAACTGTACACAATACTCAAGCTGAAGCCTCACCAATGCCTTATAAAGCCTCACATCTCTCCTCTTGTATTCTAGGCCTCTTAAAATAAATGTTAACATTGCATTATCTCATCACCGTAGATGTGAGCACTACTGGATTATATTCATTGAAGCAGCTCGCACTGCTCTTCTTGGGCACGGATATAATTCTTGCCCTTTTGAAGCAGGTAGAACTTCCAACTGTAGCAGTGAGAAATTGTCTTTGAATACCCCTGCTAGTTGGTTGGCACAAGTTTTCAGAGCCTTACCAGGTACTCCACTGGGCCCTGCTGCCTTGCAAGAAATCACCCTCTTGAAAGACAGCTGATGTTGGCTCCCGAGACAGAGATCACAGGGTCACCAGATGCTGTGCGGATCCTCATAGCTGTGGTGGTTTTATTCTCCCTTCCAAAGAGAGCATAAAAGTCATTGAGCTTGTTTTGCAGTGAAACATTGCTGCCATTCATGATGTTGTGTTTTGTTCTGCAGGAAGTCATAGCCTGCAAACCCTGCCAGAGTTGACAGGCATCCAATGTCAACTCTAACCTCTCCCGGAATTGTTTCCTGGCTCCTGAAATAGAGCTTCGCAAGTCATACCTGGCTTTCACTTTCCCATCCTAACAGTTCTGGTCCTCATGCTACAGTACCTCCTGCCTGATAGTTGGGGGTGTCAAAATAATTGTTGGACATATGAGAAGGATCACTAACAGTGCTAAGGGTTCTATGTATGCAGCGTGCCTCATAAATATCTCCAATGGGTGGAAAAGAGATCCTGAAGTTCCTCTTTGCAGTCCTCACAATCCTTTGTAGGAACTGGCAATCAGATGCCTTACAATTCCTGTACAAGACGGTGTTGCACCTGGTCAGGACAGACTGTTCAGGAAGTGAAGATGCTATTGTGCTCTCTTGATCAAAGAGCTGGTGTTGAGCAGCCAGGTGAGATCATCCACTATGTGTACTTGGTTCTCCTAACCTTCTTCACGAAGGAGCCATGTATGTGCAGTGACAAGTGGTCAACCAGCACCTTCCTAAAGTTCACAATTATCTCTTTGGTCTTGTCCACATTGTTGTCCATGTTGTTGTGCTTGCTCAATTCTACCAGTTCCTTTACTTCTCTGTATGTTGTCTCATTGTTGTTGCTGATGAGACCAGTTACTGTTGGGACGTCAGAGAACCTAATGATTTGATTTGAACTGGCTCTAGGAATGTACTCATTTGTTTACAGTGAGAAGAGCAGTGGGCTGAGCCCTGGCACTCAGCGTGCTGGAGCTAGAGATGTTTCTGCCAACACACACTGACAGTGGCCTTTCTGTCAAGAAGTCCAGGACCCAGTTACAGAGAGGTGTTGCGACTGTACGAGGACAGGTTACACACCTGCCTTTGAGGTACGACCATATTGAACGCTGAGCTGAAGTCAATGAACAGTGTTACGTATTCAGGCAACAATATATATATATATGAGTTAGGCAAGGGTTTATATAACAAATAACACGTTTATTAAACACAGAAAACAACCCCCCTTCCCAAAAGGAAACAAACACTAACGTAACCGGAAACAAGCTGCTGTGCGGCAGCTTAAACAGTTCTTAAAGCGATGTTGCAAAAACAGTTCTTTAAAGTAGGATTGTCAGAAGTTCAAAATGCTCACTGTCCATTTAAGGGAGAGACTTTTTAAGATGATTTAGATTCTCTTTCACCTCGTTTTGCTTCGATCCCCGAAGTCAACCTTTTCCCACGAAGAATTTACGAAACATAACGGCTTAAAGGCACTGACCTTTCCTTTATCATACTGTCCTCAATCTTTTCTGCTATCCCGCAGAGATTAACACGAGGACAGTCAACGATTTCCTTCCGAATAAGGATTAAACAAGGTCGAACCCATTGCACTGTCGAAATAGATTCTCTTCGACCTTTAACTCCCGAACTCCGATCTTCACTCTCCACTGATTCTGAAACTAGCAGTATTGTAAAGAACCTGCTGGCAATGACCTTTTAAACTTTAGGCATTAGATAAAAACTTCATCCTTCAACTAAACTGCGTCATCACATTAAATCACGCTGTGGCATGAAGTCAACATGGCAAATCCCGCCACGAACTGCCCCTCCTCACAGGGTGGGGTCTTCCTTTTATACCCTGTAAAAAAAAACTGTCACATGATCTCTACTGGTGGGAAAAAGACGTCACTCCACCATCACAAGACCATTACCTCAAGTCCAGTATAGCTTCAACCCCAGTCACGTGACAAGGGTACCACTGTCATGTGTCACGAGTACGTAACAACAGAATCAGGGCATATGAGGCACCATTTTCCAGGTTGGACAGGATGGTGTGGAGGGCAGAGGCTATGGCACCGTCAGTGGACTGATTTGAACAATAACTGAACTGGAAAGGGTCCAATGTATCAGGAAGATGGGAATTAATGTGTTCTATAAGCTGATGCTGAAAGCACTTCATAATTGCTGAGTTCAGTGTCACTGGACGGTTATCAATGAGGTGGGTTATTGTTCCTCTCTAGGGCACTGGGATGAAGGCCGAAGGGACAGTGGACTGTTCCAGAGAGATGTTGAAGGTATCTGTTAGAGCCTCTGTGACCAGGCTGCACACTCAGTCATCCCTATCCACTCAGCAGTGACAACCTTGGTTAATTGCAACTTGGGTTAATGGAGTAAAAACAGCCATGGCACTTCTGAAGTCAGATCAGGATTAACCTCATTGCCATATGTCGTGAAATTTGCTTACTTTACAGCAACAGTACAATGCAATATATGATAATAATGAAAAAACAGAGTATTACAGTAAGTATATATATATCTCAATGTCCATTAAGAAATTGGATGGCAGAAGGGAAGAAATTGATCCTAAATCACTCAGTGTGTGCCTTCAGGCTTCTGTACCTCCTTCCTGATGGTAACAATGAGAAGAGGACATGTCCTGGGTGGAGGGAGTCCTTAATAATGAAAATTGCCTTTTCAAAGCACTTCTTGAAAATGCCTTGGATACTATGGAGGCTAGTACCCATGATGGAGCTGGCTAATTTTACAACTATCTGGAGCTTACAACAATCCTGTGCAGTAGCCACCACTGCCCACCCCACCACCCCCCATACCAGACGGTGATGCAGCCAGTCAGAATTCTCTCCCCAGTACAGCTGTGGAAATTTCTGAGTGCTTAGGTGACAAACCAAATCTCTTCAAACACCTTACGAAATATAGCTGCTATCTTGCCTTCTAAATAGCTGCATTGATAAGATGGGGCCATGTTAGTTCCTCAGAGATATGAATACACAGAATCTTGAATTTGCTCACTCTCTCCACATCATTTCCCTCTATGTGGATTAGTTTACGTTCCCTCGTCTTACCCTTTTTGAAGATCACAATCAGCTCCTTCGTCTTACTGGCATTGAATGTTTGATTATTGCTGTGACACCACTGAACTATTCGGTATATCGTGCTCCTATACGCTCTCTTGTCACCATCTGAGATTCTGCCAACAGTGATCATCATTCTTAGCATTACCTAGGAAATAAAAATTATCCTACCCAAGGGTTTTTAATGAATGTAATGACATTATTAACTGTGCAGTTTGGAGTTTACCTTGATTTTTCAAATACATTAATAGTCGTGAGCTGTAACAAGAACCATGAAGAATGAATAACAATATCTTAGATTTGGTTCCAAAACCATTGTGTCTCAGCAATTTATTCCTGAGAACTTTCTGGGGAGTTTATTTCAGAATAAGGAGAAGGCTTGTTAAATATTGAAATAAGTAATACAGCATCCATAAATTTTGAGAACTTTGTAATAGCTGCTTTGATGGAATAAGGCTCTAGGAAACATTATCTGTTGATACATTTGAGACAGTTCATCAATCCTGTTCATCCACTAAAGTTTTGTGATACCTCCACAGAAAATTATTCACTGGAATTAAAAACATAAGTTAAAACTTCTGTTCATTCATGACATTACATAATATTGGTCTAAAATGACCAAACCAGAGTGATCTGGCTTGTTCCCCAATGCTGATTGTTCGGGGCAACACAGTGGTGTAGTGGTTAGCATAATGCCCTACAGCATGGTTCAATTCCCTCTGCTGGCTGAAAGTATTTTATACATTCTTCTTGAGATCTTGTGGGTTTCCTCCTGTGCTCTGGTTTCCTCCCACATTCCTCCCATCACTCCTTGAAGATGTTTCAAGTATTTTTTCTCGCACCACTTGACAAGCCTGTCTTCCTCTTCTCTGTATGGCAACTCATAGTTCCATTTAAAATAAGAGAAATATATGCAATATTCATCTTGAAATTCTTGTTCTTCGCAGATATCCAGGAAAACAGAAGAGTGCCCCAAAGAATGAGGGACAGTTAAAATGTTAGAACCCCAAAACCTCCACTATTCACCCCTTCATTATGCACAAGCAGCAGCAAATCAACAACATCGCTCAGCCCCACCTGCTTCTGCAAAAAAGCATCAGCACCTTCCACCCACCAAGCTTGCAATGGTGAAATTACACTCAGTGGCCATTTATTCAGTGTCCATGGCCTTCTGTCCTCTTCTATTAGACTCACCCTTCTCCAGCCCTATATCTCTTCCACCAATCGACTTCCCAGCTCTTTACTTCATCCCCTCCTCCTCCTGGTTTCACCTATCACCTTGTGTTTCTCTTTCCCCTCCCCTCACCCTTGAATTCTACTCTTCAGCTTTATTTCTCCAGTCCCGATGAATAGTCTTGGCCTGAAATGTTGACTGTACTCTTTTCCATAGAATGCTGCCTGGCCTGCTGAGTTCCTCCAGCATTTTGTGATTTTGTGGGTGTTATTAGATGTCACATGTACCTAAAAAAGTGGCAAAAGAGTGCATGTGGACTTCTACTGTTGTTAGCTCATGCTTTTCCATATACCACTGTTGTAACATGTGTTTATTTGAGTTACTGTCACCTTCCTGTCAGCTTGAACCAGTCTGACCATTTTCCTCTGACCTCTCTCGATAAGGAGGTGTTTTCACCCACAGAACTGCTGCTCAGTGAATCTTTTTGTTTTTTTTTCTTTGTTCTCTGTAAACTCTGGAGACAGTTGTGTGTGAAAATCTCAGGAGATCTGCAGTTTCTGGGACACTCGAACCTCCCACTCTGACACCAGCAGACAAATTTATTTAGATCACATTTCTTCCCCATTCTGGAATTTGGTCAGAAAAACAACTGAGCCATTTGACCATGTCTGCTTGCTTTTGTGCATTGAGTTGCTGCCACATGATTGGCAGATTAGGTATTTGCATTAATGAGCAGGTGTAGAGATGTACCTAATAAAGTGGTCACTGAGTGTATATTGCTGGCAAATATAATTGCCTTTGCTGAGAGATGTAGCAGGTGTGAGTTTCTTCTTTAATTGATGACATTCTCTGTATGTGTGTTGAGGTCAAACCACTGACAAAGAGCTCTCTTATTCCACTATCAATTAATTAGCAAAATTATGCTTTGGATAATTTATTTGAACTCTATGATAAAACACTTTGCTTTAAACTAGAATCCTGAGATTTTACCAGCATTAGGCTCGTATGTTCTTCAGCCATCACAGGAAGAGTCAGGTTTTTCATGAGTGAATGCTTCGTTCATCTACATGGTCTCTCCAGCTGGACTCAATCCAATAGATTTCTTTTTGACAACTTATGCTAACATGATAAAAGGTATAGATAGAGTGAATGCAAGTAGGCTTTTTCCACTGAGGCTAGGGGAGAAAAAAACCAGAGGACATGGGTTAAGGGTGAAGGGGGAAAAGTCTAAAGGGAACATTCGGGGGGGGGGGCTTCTTCACACAGAGAGTGGTAGGAGTGTGGAATGAGCTGCCAGATGAAGTGATGAATGCAGGCTCATTTTTAACATTTAAGAAAAACTTGGACAGGTACATGGATGAGAGGTGTATGGAGGGATATGGGTCAGGTGGAGGTCAGTGGGACTAGGCAGAAAAATGGTTCAGCACAGCCAAGAAGGGTCAAAAGGCCTGTTCTCAGTGCTGTAATGTTCTATGGCTCTATGATAAACTGTAGTAATGAGATTGACAGTAAGTTACAAAGCACTCCCGATCATAGAGCACATTTCTAAGGAGCACTGCCACAAGAAAGCAACATCCATCATCAAAGACACCCACAAGCCAGGCCACTCCACTCCTTCTCTTCACAGCTACCATCAGAAGCATTAGGTCCCACACCTCCAGGTTGATAACCAGTTAACACCCTACAACCAGCAGGCAACTAAAATGACCATGGATAACTTCACTCTCCAGTGCTTAGGATGACGACACTAAACGGCGACTCCTTTGCTTGCATCTTCGGAAACAGCTCTGTTTCTATCTTTATTATCTCCTTTTTTTCCTTTCAAGGTTCTTTCGAAGACCTGGAGTTACACACTGACTTTGGTTCTTTGCAAGAACGAGACCGGCTCTCAGGGTCATACGACCAGCCATTTTCTGATTTGCCAAGGACACAGCCTAGAAGACTAATGTGCCTTCAGGTTGCCAGATTTTCATGGCTCTGAAGTTAGGTGGATTCGAGGTTGATGCCGCCGCAGAAAACTCATGTATAATTTTGATTTGCGCAGTCTGGGTTCTTGTGCACTCTGTCAGCCCAGTCCATCATGGGTAAAGCCCTCCCAACCATTGAGCACATCTACACAAAGTGTTGTCACAGGAAAGCAGCATCCATCATCAGAGACCCTCACCATCCAGGACATGCTCTCTTCTGCCATCAGGAAGAAGATATAGGAGCCACGGGACACACAACCAGGTTCAAGAGTAGTTACCACCCATCAACATGAACCAAAGGGGATAACTTCACTCAACTTTACTTGCCCCATCATTGAAATGTTCCCACAACTGATGGACTCACTTTCAAGGACTCTTCATCTCATGTTATCAATATTTATTGCTTATTTATTTATTTCAATTCAAGTTTAATTGTCATCTAACCAAATGTGAACACAGCCAAATGAGACAACATTACTACGGGGTCAAGGTGCAAAGACGCACTACCAACAGTCACACACAGTAAGCACAAACAAGATCACAATCTCGGAACAAGAATCCTGAGGCCCACTACCCCCCCCCCCACAATGCTGAGGCTTGATGCATAAAAGTCAACAAATACAGAATGACACGTGTGTGTGTGTGTGTGTGTGTGTGTGTATATGTAGAGTCTAGACCCCCAGCCACCCATATCATCTGTCGACTGGCCCCAATGTACATAAGGCGACAGTTGTGACTCCCTCTAGGCAAATCCGTGGCTTTGAAGCCCAGTGCTTAGTAAAAACACAAGACAAATATATGTATATTATCCAGACCCCTCAGTCCATTTTAAGTCTTTAGTCACCATAACTGCACTGCGCCGCCCACCGTAGAGCACACTGGCTTAGACACCACTAGCAAACAACCCCGCAGCCTGAGGCCTGAGTCCGTTGAGTGCCGCGGAATTATCTCCCGCTGACCACAACAGAGCTTGTCGTCTTCCGAGTGAAACTCTGGGAGGACGTTTCCAACTCCGTCCTGGACAGCGTGCCATGCTGTCCCCAGTGAAGTGCAGCAGCTCTGTCCTGTCAGTCGGGGCAGACAACGCTGTGGCTTCAGGTCCAGTCTCTGCCGCGACCAAGGACTCAGCCCCCCGACCACATTCAATAACTCAGTGAGTCGAATTTGCAGCATACCAGATTAACAATATCCAAAGGGGTCTTATGATCACAAGAAAAGTGACCATGTCGGCCACTCGCTATTGGACTGCAAGCCTCCATCGACTCAGGCAGCTGCATGTAGTCCAGGTCCTTCATCATCTCTGCCAGCAAGCAACTCGCTGATGGTGCAGACTTGCAGACCTTTGAGTTCTTAATGTAGAGCAGGATTTTACAATCATTAGAAGTACATTGAAGTTGAATGGTAGCACTTTTTGTTGACCCCACAGAAGCTGCTGCAACCAGTCACACCACCATCTTGACAGAAGCATTTTTTATTGTTATTATTTATCCTTTCTATACTTGCACAGTCTGTTGCTTTCCGCACCCTGGTTGAACTCCCGAGTTGGGTGGTCTTTCATTGATACTGTTATGGTTATTATTCTATAGATTTATTGAGAATGCCCATGAGAAAACAAATCACAGGGTTGTATATCATGACATATCTGTACTTTGATAATCACATTTACTTTGAACATTAAAATAATAGAAATACAGATGGTGCCTGATTATTTGACTGAAACATTGATTAACATATAAATGATGGGGTAATATAATGTTTACATTCATTTTAGACCTCCTGAGGATGCTTTCTCAAAAGATGGACCAAAGTATCTTGATCTGACCTACTTCTGCACTTGCTGACATCAGATCCCACCCACGCATACATAAAAGCATATTGATGCACAGGGCACCATGTTAACGGAACAGAGGGACATTATTTCAGCTTGGGGCATTGGAGTTCGGAGTTCAGCCCCGGCACCCTCTGTAAGTTCTCCCCGTGGAATGTGTGGGTTTTCCCCGGCTGCTCCGGTTTCTTCCCACAGTCCAAAGGCTTACCTGGTAGGTTAATTGGTTATTGTAAATTGTCTCATGATTAGTTTAAGGTTAACTCAGGTTTGTTAGGGGTTGCTGGGGCGGCACTGCTCAAAGGGCCAGAAGGGCTTACTCTGCACTGTATTGCTAAATAAACAAACAAACAAATAAATAAATTGACTTGAAATAGGAGCACGATTTGTTGATTTGGTCCATCTGTACTACTCTCTCATTTATCAAGGTCATGATTGATCTTCTAGCTCAGCACCATTTTCTTGCTCTGCTTCCATATTCCTTGTTTCCCTTTGTATCCAAAATCCATTTGTTTTGAATTAAGTCAATGACTGAGCCTTCGCTGATTACTGGAGCAGAAAACCAAATAAAGGTGATGAATTAAACAGTAAACTATTCAACCTATCAAACTTAAATTTTCTCATCTTAACTTGAGGGCAAAATTCCCTGCTCAAGTTAATGGAGTGTCCAGTCTCGGATCAGGTCTAGCAGACATTGGATGGGAGACAGATTCACCAGTATAAGATATAGGTCAAAGTTCAAATTTCAAAGTAAATTTAGTGTCAAAGTACATATATGTCACCATATACAACCACTTTCTTGCAAGCATGCTCAATAAATACATAATAGGATAATAACCATAATGGAATCAATAGACAATAGGTGCAGAAGTAGACCATTCGGTCCTTCGAGCCTGTACCGCCATTCTGAGATCATGGCTGATCATCTACTATCAATACCTGGTTCCTTCCTTGTCCCCATATCCCTTGATTCCCCTATCCATAAGATACCTATCTAGCTCCTTCTTGAAAGCGTCCAGAGAATTGGCCTCCACTGCCTTCTGAGGCAGTGCATTCCACACCCCCACAACTCTCTGGGAGAAGAGGTTTTTCCTTAACTCTGTCCTAAATGACCTACCCCTTATTCTTAAACCATGTCCTCTGGTACTGGACTCTCCCAGCATCTGGAACATATTTCCTGCCTCTATCTTGTCCAATCCCTTAATAATCTTATATGTTGCAATCAGATCCCCTCTCAATCTCCTTAATTCCAGCGTGTACAAGCCCAGTCTCTCTAACCTCTCTGCATAAGACAGTCCGGATATCCCAGGAATTAACCTTGTGAATCTACGTTGCACTTCCTCTACAACCAGGATGCCCTTCCTTAATCCTGAAGACCAAAACTGTACACAATACTCCAGGTGTGGTCTCACCAGGGCCCTGTACAAATGCAAAAGGATTTCCTTGCTCTTGTACTCAATTCACTTTGTAATAAAGGCCAACATTCCATTAGCCTTCTTCAATGCCTGCTGCACTTGCTCATTAGCCTTCAGTGACTGATGAACAAGGACTCCAGGATCTCTTTGTATTTCTCCCTTACCTAACTCTACACCGTTCAGATAATAATCTGCTTTCCTGTTCTTACTCCCAAAGTGGATAACCTCACACTTATTCACATTAAACGTCATCTGCGAAGTATCTGCCCACTCACCCGGCCTATCCAAGTCACCCTGAATTCTCCTAACATCCTCATCACATGTCACACTGCCACCCAGCTTAGTATCATCAGCAAACTTGCTGATGTTATTCCCAATGCCTTCATCTAAATCATTGATGTAAATCGTAAACAGCTGTGGTCCCAATACCGAGCCCTGTGGCACCCCACTCGTCACCACCTGCCATTCTGAGAAACACCCATTCACCGTTACCCTTTGCTTTCCATCTGCCAACCAGTTTTCTATCCATGTCAATATCTTCCCCCCAATGCCATGAGTTTTGATTTTACCCACCAATCTCCTATGTGAGACCTTATCAAATGCCTTCTGAAAGTCGAGGTACACTACATCCACTGGATCTCCCTTGTCTAACTTCCTGGTTACATCCTCGAAAAACTCCAATAGATTATTCAAGCATGATTTGCCCTTGGTAAATCCATGTTGGCTCGGCCCAATCCTATCACTGCTATCTAGATACGCCACTATTTCATCTTTAATAATGGACTCTAGCATCTTCCCCACTACTGATGTTAGGCTGACAGGGCAATAGTTCTCTGTTTTCTCCCTCCCTCCTTTCTTAAAAAGTGGGATAACATTAGCCATTCTCCAATCCTCAGGAACTGATCCTGAATCAAAGGAACATTGGAAAATGATTACCAATGTATCCGCAATTTCCGGAGCCACCTCCTTTAGTACTCTAGGATGCAGACCATCTGGACCTGGGGATTTGTCAGCCTTCAGTCCCATCAGTCTACTGATCAACGCTTCCTTCCTAATGTCAATCTGTTTCATTTCCTCTGTTACCCTATGTCCTTGGCCCATCCATACATCTGGGAGATTGCTTGTGTCTTCCCGAGTGAAGACAGATCTAAAGTACTTATTAAATTCTTCTGCCATTTTTCTGTTTCCCATAACAATTTCACCCAATTCATTCTTCAAGGGCCCAACATCGTTCTTAACTATCTTCTTTCTCTTCACATACCTAAAAAAGCTTTTGCTATCCTCCTTTATATTCCTGGCTAGCTTGCATTCGTACCTCATTTTTTCTCCTTCAGCAAAGACTTCAGCATCTTGAACATTCAACCAGTGTGCAAAAGACAACAAACTCTGCCAATTCAAAAAAAAAGAAATAACAATTATCATAAGTAAATAAGTAATAAATATTGAGGACATGAGATGAAGAGTCCTTGAAAGTGAGTCCATAGGTTATGCAAAAAATTTTTCTTGATGGCAGCAGCAAGAAGAGAAATAGGAGATGAATCAGGCCATTTGGCCCTTCAAATCTGTTCCACAATTCAAACATTGCTGATTTAATAAATCTTAACCCCATTTTTTTGCCTTCTCCTCATAACCTTTGATGCCATTTCTAATCTAGAAACTATCTCCATTAGCTTTATCTATCCCATTGACTTTGCCTCCATTGTCATCCATAGCAATGAACTCCACATTCACCATAAGACCATACAACATAAGAGCAGAATTAGGTGACTCGGCCCATCTAGACTGTTCCACTATTCCATTGACAGATTTATTATCCCTCTCAACCCCATTCTCTTGCCTTTTCCCCATAAACTTTGATGCCATACTTATCAAGAACTTATCAACTTCTTCTTTAAATATACTCAATGACTTGGCCTGACACCCATCTGTGGCAATGAATTCCACAGGTTCACCACTCTCTGGCCAAAGAAATCGCTCCTCATTTCTGTTCTAAATGGATACCCCTTTATTCTGAGGCTGTGCCCTTTGGTGCTAGACTCACCCACTATGGGAAGCATCCTCTTCAGGTCCACTCTGTTTAGGCCTTTCAATATTTGATAAGTTTCAATGAGTACAGGCCCAGAACACTTTCATTCACAGAATCAAACCTGTGAACCTCCTCTTGATCCTCTCCAATGCTAGCACATATTTTCTTACATATGGGGCCCAAAACTGTTCAAAGTATTCAAAGTGTGGTCTGGCCAATGCCTTATAAAGCCTTGGCATCACACCCCTGCTTTCATATTTTAGTCCTCTAGAAAAGCATGTTAACATTGCATTTCCATCCCTTACACTGACTCAAACTGCATTTAAACCTTTAGGGAGTCCTGCAAAAAGGAATCCAAAGTCACTTTGCTCCTTTGATATTGAATTTTCTGCCCATTTACACAATAGTTTACACCATTATACCTTCTGCCAAATTGCATGACCATATACTTCCCTACAATATATTTCATCTGCCATTTTTTGCCCATTCTCCTGATATGTCTAAGTTCTTCTGCAGACTCCCTGCTTCTTCAACACTACCTACTCCTCCATCTATCTTTGTACAGTCGGCAAACTTGGCAACAGGGCTGTTAATTCTGTCATCCAAATCATTAACATCATTAACATTAACATTAACAAAATCATTAACATTAAAGAGACAGTCCCAATACTGAACCCTGCAGAACACCACTAATCACCAGCATTCAGCAAGAAAAGGCTCCCCTTTTCTCACAATTTGCCACCTGCCAATCAGCCAATCTTCAGTCTATGCTAGTATCTTTTCTTTAATGTCATGGGCCCTTGTCTTGTTAAATAGCTCCATGTGTGTCACCTTGTCAAAAACCTTCTCAAAATCCAAGTAAGCAACTTCCACTGACTCTTCTTTGTTCATTATTTCACCAAAGAATTACCACAGATTTGTTCAGCAAGATATTTCCCGACAGAAATCATGTTACCTCCAAGCACCTCAAAACTTTTTCTTTAATAATCGACTCCAACATCTTCTGAACCACTGAAGACAGGCTAACCTGCCTATAATTTCCTTTCTCTGTCTCCCTCATTTCTTAAAGAGTGGAGTGACATTTGCAATTTTCCATTCTTCCAGAACCATTCGAGACTCTGGTGATTCTTGAAAGATCATTATTGGTGCTTCCACAATCTCGTCAGCATAGATCATTACAGGCCCATTACAGCATATTACAGGCTCAAAATAATAATAATAATAATAATAATAATAATAATAATAATAATAATAATAATAATAATAATAATAATAATAATAATAATAATAATAATGTGATAAATGCCAAGAATATGAGATGAAGAGTCCTTGAAAGTGAGTCCATTGGTTGTGGGAACAGTTCAGTGATGGAGTGAGTGCAGTTATCCCCTCTGGTTTAAGAGCCTGATGGTTGAGGGTTAATAACTGTTCCAGAACCTGGTGGTGTAAGTCCTGAGGCTCCTGTACCTTCCTCCTGGTGGCAGCACTGAAAATAGAGTATGAACTGGGTGGTGGTGGGTCCTGCTTTCCTGCAACAATGCTTCGTGTAGATGTGCTCAATGGTGAAAAGGGATTTACTACCCATGATGGATTGGGCAATATCCACTACTTTCTGTAGGATTTTCCATTCAAGCCAGGTTGTGATGGAGCAGTCAATATACTCTCCATCATACATCTGTAGAAGTTTGACAGAGTTTTAGATGTCCTGCCAAATCTTTGCAAACTCCTAAGGAAGTAGAGGCACTGATGTGCTTTCTTTGTAATTCCACTTACATGCTGGGCACAGGACAGGTCCTCAGAAATGATAGCACTGAGGAATTTAAAGTTGCTGACCATCTCCAACACTAATTCTACAATGAGAACTGACTCATAGACTTCATGCTTCCTCCTCCTTGAGTCAATGGTCATCTCCTTAATCTTGCCGACGTTGAGTAAGAGGTTGTTGTTTTGACACAACTCAGCCAGATCTTAACAATACCTGGTCATTATAATACTGGGGAGTGTCACCAGAATCAATCTCACCAGCTTCAGGATAGTGTTGGGGAACAGATAAGGGAACAGCACATGAGATCCTCTACTCCTCCTTGTTGTGAATTTGCTGATGAAACAGCCATCATTTGCAGAATTTCAGAGAGAGATGAAAGGGCATACAGGAATGAGATATATCAGCTAATCGAGCAGTGTCACAGCAACAACGTTGCACTCAACAAGACCAAAGAACTGATTGTGGACCTCAGAAAGGGTAAGACAAGTGAACACACATCGGTCTGCACAGAGAGATCTGAAGTGGAAAGCATAAGTGATTTCAAGTCGCTGATTGTCAATGTCTCTGAGTCTAGTCCTAACATAGCAATGTAGCACAACTTAATAAATTTAACATGTGTGTGTGTGTGTGTGTGTGTGTGTACTTACTGTAATACAAGTTTTTATTATTATATATTGCATTGTACCGTTGCCACAAAGTCAACAGATTTCACAACTGGCATTAATAATGCTGGCATTATTAAACCTGTTTCCAATTCTGATTCTCTGTATAAAAGCATTTTGAATCTGGTTTCTGGAAAAGAAGAAGAATTGCTGAGAAATCCTGAATGTGCCTGATCTCTGATTCTTTCTTCATGGACCACTTCCTGTGAGCTGATGTGGAGATTGGCACACAGTGAGAACCAGGATTCTGGTACCAACATCTGCCAGGGATGTCCAAAGGAATGCTCCAACCCAAGTTTGTCCTTGGGACTCACAGATTGGTCCCTGAAATTAGAAAACATTATAGCTTATTTAATAATGTAATTTAAAATCAATGAAGAGAATCCTTTTTTAAATGTGCTCTTGTTCAGGCCGTCAGTCCCAGAGGAGAATGTAATTTCCATATATAAAGTTGCATAGTTAGATTTAATGATTTGGGAATGAAGAATGCGTCGCCAACAGCTTGTGCCTTTGAAAATAAAGTGAATAAAGAATTAATTCCAATTTTACATGAGCCCCATGACCCTTTTGCCTAAATTTAGGAAAAGACACACCAGGAACCAGTCAGCCCTGGAAGGTAATGCAAAGTTGCAAAATAAAACATCATCACAGAGTTCAAAGTTTAAATTAAATTTTATTATCAATGTACACATATGTCACCATATATAACCCTGAGATTCATTTTCCTGCATGGTTACTCAATAAATCTGTAGAATACTAACTATAAAATGATTAATAAAAGATCAACCAGAGTGGAGAAGACAACGAACTGTGCAAATGTGAATACCGAGAAATAGCAAGAACATGAGATAATGAGACAAAGAGTCCTTAAAGTGAGATCATTGGTTGTTGAAAATCTCAGGTTAGAGTAGTTATCCCCTTTTGTTCAAGATCCTGATGGTTGTAAGGTAGTAACTATTCTTGAACTTCCTGAGGTGAATTCCTGAGACTTTGTACCTTCTACTTGATGGCAGCTGCGAGAAAAGAGCATGGTCTCGGTGGTGGGGATCTCTGATGATGGACAGAGTTCTCTGACACACACCAGCTCTGAACGTGCAACTTTGCAGGAAGACCAAGAGTTAAGTTCGCACTGGAACGCCATGCCAGTTTGTGATTCCAGGAACACTATGAAAAGATTAACATAGGAAATAGCAGTAATGAAGAGTCACAACAGAACAGAACAGAAAATTGGATTTTAGACTAGACATGGCATACATTGCCAGCTCTGCAGAGAGCAGGTCCAATGGATTAAACAATATTAGGGAAACAAAAGATGTTCCAAATGACCTCCTATGTTAGAAACATTGGATTTCCCAATCAAATGTTCAGTTTCCTTTAGAATAAATTAAAGGTGAGCAGCAGAAAAGAACAAAAATCTGGAGTACAGACAAAAGAAAATCTACAGATGCTGAAAATCCAAGCAAAGTACACAAAATGCTGGAGGAAATCAGCAGGCCAGGCAGCATCTATGGAAAAAGTACAGTCACCGTTTTGGGCCAAAACCCTTCGGCAGGACTCAAACGGCCCGAAAAATTGACTGTACGTTTTCCCCATAGATGCCGTCTGGCCTGCTGAGTTCCTCCAGCACTTTGTGTGTATTGCAAAAATTTGTGGTAAACTAGACCACCCGGAATGTTGAGCAAGGATATAGGAACAACAATCAACTTGATTCGACAGTTACGTTTATACGTAAAAGGAATTTACTGTGGTGTGTTGATCAGGTGCTGTAACAAAAAAATAACATTCAACAATTATAAAGCATAAAAGTTTATATCAAAATTAAGTTAGAAGTTAAACTATGGATATGGAATAAAATGTGTATAAATTTCTTTAGCCCAGGGGCTCACTACCTAGGGTCCACAGACCTCTTGCTTAATGGTGTTGGTCCATAGCATAAAGAAGATTGGGAACCCCTGCTTTAGCCCGAGGGTGGTGAATCTGTAGAATTCATTGCTGCAGTGGGCTGTGGAAGCCAAGTTATTGGGAATAATTAAAGCAGAGGTTCACTGGTTTGTACATTAAAGGCTATGGGCTGAAGACAGGAAAGGGTAATAAATTAGCCATAATGGAATGACAGAGCAAAGACAATGGGCTGAATGGCCTAATTCTGCTCCAATGTCTTATGGACTTATGGCATGCATTTGCAGTATAAACAACATTATAAAAAGTGGTTTAAAGTGTTTATAGTGCAGTGCAGCGACAGGTGTAATAGATAGAGGGTAACGGGGGGGGGGGTAACTGAACTGGAGGTCTAACCATAGGCAATAAGTGCTGTGGAAACAGCTTACCAGATAAATGCATAAGCAGACGTGGCTGTAGTGCAGTAACAA
Organism: Hypanus sabinus; assembly: GCF_030144855.1. Classification (NCBI taxonomy): domain Eukaryota; kingdom Metazoa; phylum Chordata; class Chondrichthyes; order Myliobatiformes; family Dasyatidae; genus Hypanus; species Hypanus sabinus. Next base: position 198,081,693 of record NC_082706.1, read on the forward strand.
GGATAATCTTAGAGTCCATCTTCCCTGGTAATTCAAAGAGCATTGGTGTTATCAATAGCACCACACGGTGGGGGTGGGGCATTGTGGGGTAGCATTTAACACAACAGTATTACAGCTCGGAGCATCAGAGTTCAGAGTTTAAATCTGATGGTGTCCACTGTATGGAGTTTTATTGTTTATATAGTTATATTATTGTATCCTCTTTTTGCATTTGCACAGTTTGCTGTTTTCTGCATTCTAGTTGAAAGCCCTAGTGCGGCAGTCATTCATTGATTCCGTTATAACTACTAATTTGCTGTGTATGTTCACAAGAAAATGAATCACAGGGTTGTATTTTTTTTTATTATTTATTCATTAACGGAATGTGGGCAGACCCAGCTAAGCCAGCATTTGTTGCCATCTCTAGTTGCCCCTGAGAAGGTGTTGATGAGCCGCCTTCTTGAACCGCTACAGTCCCTGAGGTGTAGGTACACCCACAGTGCTGTTAGGGAGGGAATTCCATGATTTTGATGCAGCGATGAGGAAGGAATGGCATTATGTTTCCAAGTCAGGATGGTGAGTGACTTACAGGAGGATTTCCAAGTGATCATGTTCCCAGATATCTGCTGTTCTCGTCCTTCTAGATAGTAGTGGTCGTCGGTCTGGAAGGTGCTGCCTTAGGAACTTCGGTGTGTTGTTGCAGTGCATCTTGTAGATAGTACACACTGCTGCAACTGTTGGTCGAAGGTGGAGGGATTGGATGCTTGTGGAAGGGGTACCAATCAAGTGGGCTGCCGTGTACAGGAGGGTGTCAAGCTTCTTGAGTGTTGATGGAGCTGCTTTCATCCAGGTGAGGGGCGAGTATTCCATTCCACTCCTGACCTGAGCCTTGCAGATGGTGGACAGGCTTTGGGGAATCAGGAGGTGAGTTACACACTACAGGATTCCTGGCATTTGACCCGCTCTGGTAGCCACGGTGCTTATATGGGTAGATCAGTTCAATTTCCTGTCAATGGTAACCCCCAGGATGTTGATAGTGAGGAGTTCAGTAATGGTGATGCCACTGAGTGTCAAGGGATGATGGTTCAATCCTCTCTTGTTGGAGACGGCCTGGCACTTGTGTGGCTCGAATGTAACTTGCCACCTGTCAACCCAAGCCTGGATATTGTTGAGATCCTGCTGCATTTGAGTATGAACTGCTTCACTATCTGAGGAGTCAGGAATGGTGCAGGACATTGTGCAGTCATCTGCCAACATGCCTACTTTGGACCTTATGACAGAAAGAAAGTCTTTGATGAAGCAGCTGAAGATGGTTGGTCCTAGGACACTTCCCTGAGGAACTCCTGAAGTGACGTCCTGAGGATGAAATGATTGGCCTCCAGCCACCACAACCATAGTAACATATATGTATTTGATAATAAAATTTACATTGAACTTTTTATGTTCCTGCCTGTGAATGTATTGGGTTTCCCCCGGGTGCTCCAGTTTCCTCCCACATTCCAGAGATGTACCATTTGGTAGGTTAATTGGTCTTTGTAAATTGTCACATGGTTAGGCTAGGGTTAAATAGCTGGGTCACTGGGCAGTGCAACTCATTGGACCAGAAGAGCCTATTCTATGCTGTATTTCAATTGGTTCGTTTGTCCATCATCATTGTCGGTGAAGACTTTGACACCATTAGTCACTTTGAGCCTGGATGCAGTGTGTCCCAAGATGACTGGTCAGGAAATTCGGGCATGGAATGTCCTGGCACATGTTGGGCAGACGTGTGTAGGCACTGCAGTCGTTGCGCTGGTGGCTCTGGACTTGTGCAGCTCGCGCTAATGCAGTGCCTCAGCAGTGCGCCTTGCTTCGTAAGCTTGACAGCCCTCATGGATGAGGCCACGCCAGGTAGGGCGGTTTTGTGCCAGCGTTTCGCAGGTGGCCGTGTCTACATCAAGCGACTTCAGGGAGGCCTTTAGTGTGCCTTTGTAACGATTCTTCTGTCCTCCACGCAAGCCTCTTCCAGCAGAGAGTTCCCCAAAAAGGAACTGCTTGGGTATGTGTTCGTCCAGCATGCGGATGACATGACCTGCCCACCCGGGTCTGTGCTCTCATCAGCAGTGTGTGGACCGATGGTAGACTTGCTCTCGAGAGGACGTCAGTGTCTGGTACTTTATCTTGCCATTTGATGCCTAATATTCTGCAAAGACAAGTCATGTGGAAATAGTTGAGCTGTCTTGCATGCCTTCGATACACAGTCGGTGTTTCACAGGAGGGTAGTGAGTACCACAGCTCTGCAGACCTTCAGTTGTGTTGCTGGACTCATTCGCCGGCGTTCCCATACTCATTCCCGTACATGTTGACTTGCATCTCAGGTTCCAAGCCAGCATGCGGGGCACAGTCATCGGCAAGGAGAAAGTCTCTCAGAACAGTCTCCTTCGCTTCGGTAATAGCTTGAAGCCTCCTCAGGTTGAAGAGCTTCCCATCCACTCTGCGCTTGAGGCTGATTCCAGCATCACTGTCCTAGAAGCCATCATTCAGCATGGCAGAGAATTTCATGCTGAACAGTGCTGGTGTGAGCACACTGTCCTGTTGGACGCCATTGGTGACTGGGAATGCCTTAGAGGATTCTTCATCGTCCAGCACTCTTGCCAATGTGCCATTGTGGAACTGGCCTACCATCAGTAAGAATTTGGCGGGGCAGCCGAACTTTGACACGATCCTCCACAGGTCTTGTCGGCAGATAGTGTTGAAGGCTTTCGTGAGGTCAACAGAAGTTGTGTAGAGTTCACGATTCTGCTCCTCACCCTCCTCCTGAAGTTGGCGTGCAACAAAAATCACGTCAGTAGTCCCACAACCATTGTGAAAGCCACACTGTGACTCTGGCAGCAGGTCCAGCTCCAGATGAGTGACCAGACGATTTAGCGGGACTCTTGCAAGGGTTTTCCCTGTGATGGAGAGCAGTGAGATTCATCAGTGGTTGTTGCATACTTGCCAATTGCCCATCCTCTTGTAGAGGTGTACAATGGATTCATCTTCAAAAATGGATGCTTGCTTCCAAAAAGACTGGAACAACTCGGTGAGCTTCTCTATAAATACAGGACCACCGGCTCTGTAGATCTCTGCAGGTATGGCGCCTGCCCCTGGGACTTTGTCACTGGATAGCTGGCTGACAGCTTTCGTAACTTCAGCTACTATGGTGGGTCATCCATGGTGCTGGTGATGTTGACCTGGGGAATCCTGTCTATTGCCTCATCGTTAATGAATAAATAAAGCTAAATCATGATGTAATCTAAAATGTAAAATCTACCCAAAACCAAAGCAGTGTAAATCTGAACATACTGTAAGAGGATGACTGGATTTGGAGAATATGCAGGAACCATTAAATGCTTTGAGGCCTCCCTTAGTCAGGCTCGATCATGGATGTTGCATCCTAACTATCTCCCACACCCCCATCCTCATCACATTCTACAGGGGTTGTATTGAGAGCATCCTGAGCAGCTGCATCACTGCCTGGTTCGGAAATTGCACTACCTTGGATTGCAAGACCCTGCAGCGGATAACGAGGTCAGTTGAGAAGGTCGTCAGGGTCTCTCTTCCTACCATCATGGACATTTAGACTACATGCTGCATCTGCAAAGGAAACAACATTATGAAGGACCCCATGCACTCCTCATGCAATCTCTCCTCCCTCTTGCCATCTGGGAAAAGGCTACAAGGCATTCGGGCTCTCACGACTAGACTATGTAACAGTTTCTTCCCCCATGCTATCAGACTCCTCAATACCCAGAGCCTGGACTGACACCACACTGCCCTATTATCCTGTTCATTATTTATTGTAATGCCTGCACTGTTTTTGTGCACTTTACACAGTCCTGTGTAGGTCTGTAGTCTAGTGTAGCTTTTTCTGTGTTGTTTTTTTTTACATAGTTCAGTCTAGTTTTTTGTACTGTGTCATGTAACACCACGGTCCGAAAAAACGTTGTCTCATTTTTACTATGTACTGTACCAGCAGTTATGGTCGAAATGACAATAAAAGTGACTTGACTTGACTTAACCATCTAGATTTGTGGTCACCAACCTTTTTAAGCCCAAGATCCCCTACGTTGGCCTTAGTGAAAGGCAAGATTGACCTATTAAATTGGTTAGTCACACACATGCGCACCAGGCAGAATAGGCCAGAAGTTAAACCCCGCAACCCGGAAGTTGAAATAATGTACGTACACCAGGGGTCACCACCATTTTTTGCACCACGGACCAGTTTAATATTGACAATATTCTTGTGGAACAGCCGACCAGGGGGGGCGGGGGGGGCGGGAGGAGATGTTAAACACGACCGGAATGCAGTGATACTTGAAGCAGGTTCCTTATGTCCAGCCTATTCCGCAATTTAGTTTACGTGGCTCTCAGCACTTAGCGTCTGTCCCGCTTGCTCATGTTTTTTTCCACTGAAAAAACTCAACGGGTTTGTCTTTAAGTGCTTGGACTCAGGGTGCCGAAGCAGTTTTGAGGGCTTCATTGCCTCATTAGACAGCCTCCTGGCCCGAACTCCAGCCTCCTGCCCGCCACCAGATGCCTTGGCCAGGTGCGGCTGGTCGTGGGTGGGGTGAGAGGACAAGATAAGGGCTGGAGGTCCCCGAACCAGGGCTGTGGCAGTCGCAGTCTGGAGAGAGCGACTGACCAAGCGTTGAATGTGACAGGGTGCGCGCCCACCCCCCCTTGTAGGATCTATCACCCAACAAAAGTTTGGCTCGAGCGATGACTTTCAGTAGATTGCAGCGAGGTAGCTGCTCTGCTACTTATGAAACGCTGAGCCTGAAAATCACTGCCTGTGAATTTTCTGTATTCACAGACAGAAAATATTTGTCGGTTTCTCACCGGCTGGGCGAGACCAACCAGTGATCCCTGGCACTCGAGTATCACTGCGTTTAGGCAATTGATGACCTTATGTGGGTAATGACCTTGCGTGGGTTCAAGTTCAACAGTGGGTGTGACAGGGAATGAGAAAAGGTGCAGGTGAGTCATATCATTTCATATCGCCAAATCATATTGTTTCCTTGTGGCCCGGTGGTTGGGGACCACTGAAGTACACTGTGTAGTGCGTGGCGGGGGAGCTACACACATGCGCACTGGGCAGAAAGAACAGAACTAAAACCCCGCAACCCGGTAGCAATCTCTCAACAGTATTTGTGTATTTATTTTTCTTTTTTTTTTGGGATCTACTGGAAAAGTCTCAAAGATCGACGGGTTGGCGACCACTAGTCTAGACAGACAAGCCAGGTCTGTACAATATGGAGAGCAAGCTGTTGCCCACGTAGCAAGCTCCCCCTGTCCATGCATCCGATGAGCCCATAGGAACAGCAGAGGCCGATATAGCAGCATCAAACTCAATGTAGTACTGTCTTAGGGACTCCAGCTCTAGGCTTTTGCCTTGGGGTTTACTCCTGAAGCCTTCCCCATGAGTGGGTATAGCCACAAGGCAGTAGAGGTTTGAGAGAGTTTTCCCTTCTCCTAGATGAGCTGCCAACCACAGCTAACAAGCCGCATCTGCCCAAAGCGACTGGTTTTAAGGTGCCAGTAACTCTCCTTTGCACCTTCTCCTGTCAGTGGAAACGGTTCTGCCAAGCTTAGTAGTTAAACCACACGTGAAGACGAGGAGCTGGACTTGGTTGTCAGAGGCTAATTGAGGTGCACAGCACTGGGAGCTTGTCTCCATTACCAACCCCGGCTATGACAACCTTTAGGAACCACCATTAAATTAGGGTTGGAATAAAATGGAAGATTCATACTGATTGAGTAATGAAAGCCTGGATGCAAAATGGGAACAGAGAAACCAAGGAGTAGGTCCATAAATCACAAAAACTATTGACACAAGGCATTTAAAAAAAAACATATAGTCATTCAATTCTAGATGCCTCATACTGAAAATCTAAGTTATTGTGAAATATATTCTTGGTAGAACACACTTAAAATCATAATACTATAAGAACTAAGAGCAGTATTAGGCCATTTGGCCCATTGAGTCTGCTCCACCATTTCATCATGGCTCATCCATTTCCCTCCCAGCCCCAATCCCCTGCCTTCTCCCCATATCCCTCCATGCCCTGACTAATGAAGAATCCATTAATCTCTGCTTTAACTACACTTGCAATAATGTGCAGGGTTTTGTTCTTTATATTACAATAATGGTTAAATGCAAGAAAATAGGGAAATAAAGGAAAAAGGGAAAATACATTTAATTTTAATGGTTTCTCCTTCACAGATGTTGCCTGATCTGGGTGTTTCCAGAACCAGCAGAGTGTAATTTCATCTTTTAATCACATGAATTGTTTATTTAAAGTTGGAAGGAAAAAGACGGGAGGCATAGTTAGGGTGAAGAGGTGTTTCTGATGGTGTGGTGTGGGGAAAAGATATGTATGAGGTCATTCTCATGGAGTGCTCATGGCAGAAGGAGAGGGATGGAGTTTAGGTAAAGGGTGGAGGAGATGGAAGGGAAAGGGAAGGGGAAAAGGGCAGGAGCAAGGGTGGAGGGGGAGAGGGGAGGGAGGTGAGAGAGAAGGAGAGGGTAAGAAAAGGGGAAGAGAGAGTGAGAACGAGGTGGAGAGAAAGGCGAAACAAAGGAAGGGGAGGGAAAGTGGAAGGGAGAGTTAAAGGGAGAGATGGGAAAGGAGGGAGAGAAAGAGGTAGAATGAATTTGATAAAGGAACATAACATTTATGCAATGCAGGCTTGTAGGACACTTCAGGCTGACTAACTTGTGCAAATGGAGATAAAATCAACTGAGACAGTCCCACAGGTGGAGTGGCAAGTTCTGATACAGAGAAAGTTGCTTTTTTCAATATTGGGTTGAGATGGTTATAAAGTGTTCAGATAGACAACGAGTCACGATTTCTCCCACTATGACCTTTGTATCTGCAGACTCTTCCAATGTTATAATGAGGGCCAACATAACCTTGGATTAGAGCAAATCACCTTCAGGGATGTGATCTGAGATCACGGAACTCCCTGTGTGAACTTAATTTATCTGAACTTATATCTTGAGAGGGTTATAGCTTCCTTAGCTTGTTTGCCTCTAACAAGCTGAACATTCTAATGGTGGGAAGAACATGTTCCAGTACAATAGTTGAGCTTTCTATAAAGCTGTCAAAATTGTATCTAACAAAGATCTAAGTAATATGAATCTTGGAAGTATATCAGAATCTCAGCAATGAAGATGTAGAGAGGTGAGGAAAGTGCAGCTGAATCAATACTTCACTGCCTGCAGTCGAATATGGCACCACAGCTTTTGAGTGATATCTCTATGGCAAACATACCACATGTTCCATTGCTTATATTAATGGAAATAATTAGTATTTGGATATGCTGTAGAACATTAGTAAAAGAAGTGATTATGTTTCGGAAATATCCACTCTTAAATGAGTGGACAGAGCTAAGATGATGTCACATAATGACTCTTTCAGGCTTTTCTGTGGAAACAGCTTAATTCCTACCTTTAATGCCACTCTTTTCATTTTCAACATGGTTGGAGATCTGTTGAGGACCCTAAACTTGAGTCGCACTCAAACTTGCATTCTTTATTGCAATGTCTTCAGCTCCTGGTGCTCACCAACCAGCTGCTTTTCGATATCCTGAGGGTGTGGCCTAGAAGACAAACATTTGTCTGGGGTTCTGAGGCTTCACAGTCTGGGGGATGAGTCAAGTCTATGCTGGTACCACTGACTGAAGTACACGGGAGAAAACAGAATATTGGGACCAGAGGATCATCTTTCAAGGGCTTTGTACTCAGCTCCCTCCCTTCTCTCTCTCTCTCTCTCTCTCTCTCTCTCTCTCTCTCATCAGAAGGGTGCTGATGCTTTTTGCTGAAGTAAGGGGATGAGGGGAGACTAGTTGCTTGCTGCTGCTTGTGTGTGGGAGGGGGAGAACGGGACAACTTTGGGTTTCTAATTTTATTGTCATTCATTCTTTGGGGCACTCTTCTGTTTTTGTGGGTTTCTGCCAAGAAAAAGAATTTCAGGTTGTATATTGTGTACATTCTCTGATATTAAATGGAACCATTGAACTAATTGACTTCATTGGTTACAGAAGTGGAACCTGGTGCTGTTTTCTGCTGTTGTAGCCCATTCACATTAAGGTTTGACATGTTTTGTGTTCAAAGATGCTCGTTTGCACACACTGTTACTGGAGATACTGTCACCTTCCTGTCAGCTTGGACCAGACTGGCCATTCGCCTCTGACCTCTCTCATTAACAAGGCATTTTTGCCCACGAAACTGCTACTCACTGGATGTCTTTTTTTTTTTGTTTTTTGCTCATTCTCTGGAAATTCTAGATACTTTGTGTGTGTAAATCCCAGGAGGTCAGGAGTTTCTCGAATACTCAAACTGCCTGGTCTAGCATTAATAATCATTCCATGGTCAACGTCACTTAGATCACATTTACTCCCTACTCTGATGCTTATTATGAACAACAAATGAACCTCTTGACCATGTCTGGATGCTATCATGCACTGAGTTGCAGCCACATGATTGGCTGATTAGATATTTACATTAACATGCTGGTCTACAGTTATACCTCATATTAATTGTGTATTTTAGGGATTTCATTTCCATCAAACCAGGTTTTACAGTTTTTAACATCAGGAACATTAGATATTCATAATGTTAAGGCGTTTAAAGAGAGATGAGGATGACTAGGTCTACATATATTCCCTGCCGTTTTGAACTACAATAGGGTTTCTTGTACAAAGTTATGACATTCAAAAAGCACAGTATAAAAGTACAGTGCTGTGCAAAGTCAAAGGCTATAGCTAAGGTGGCTGAGACTTTTGGACAGTACTGCAGTAATTTGATGTACTCTGCTGTACTGCTGCTGCAAGACAAAATAAATTTCACTATATACATGAGTGACGGTAAACCTAATTCTGATCTGGGCGCTCCACTCTCACCACTTTCAGCATCCTTTGCACCACCAGATTTACAAACTTGCTCTCCGCTCCACACTAACAAAGACTTAGCCACCCTAGCTACATTGCCTATAAAAAGTATTCACCTCCCTTGCAGGTTTTCATGTTTTATTGTTTTATTGTTTGAATCACAGTGGATTTAATTTGGCTTTTTTTTGACACTGATCAACAGAAAAAGACTCATTTTGTATCAAGGTCAAAATAGATCTCTACAAGTTGATCTAAATTAATTACAAAAATAAAATACAATAATGGATTCAATAATTAATAGGTATTCGCCCCCTTCAAGTCAACATTGAGTAGATGCACCATTGGCAGAAATCACAGTGTTGAGTCTGTATGGATAAGTCTCCACCATCTTTGCACTTCTGGACACTGCAATTTTTCCCCATTATTCTTTTTAAAGCTACTCGAGCTATCAGATTGCATGGGGATTGTGAGTGAACAGCTCTCTTCAACTCCAGCCACAAATTCTCAATTGGACTGAGTTCTGGACTCTGACTTGGCCACTTCAGGACATTGTTTTTAAGACATTCCTGTGTAGTTTTGGCTTTATGCTTGGGGTTATTCTCTGGCTGAAAAACAAATCTCCTCCCAAGTGGCAGTTCTCTTACAGACTGCCTCAGGTTTTCCTCCAGGATTTCTGTATTTTGCTGCACTCATTTTACTCTCTACCTCCACTGGCCTTCCAGGGCTTGCTGCAGTGAAGCATCCCCACAGCACGATGCAGCCTCCACCGTGTTTCACAATAGGGATGGTGTGTTTTTGATGACGTGCAGTGTTTGGCTTAAGCCAAACATAACGTTTAGTCTGATGGCTAAAGAGCTCATTTTGCTTTTGTCAGACCATAGAACCTGCTGACTTCAGATTCTTCCACATGTTTCTGACAAACTCTAGCCAAGATTTCATGTGAGTTTTTTTTTATCAACAGTGGCTTTCTCTTTGCCACTCTCCCATAAAGCTGCAACAGAGTTGTTCTATGCATGGTCTCTCCCATCTTGCCCAATGAAGTTAGTAACTCCTCCAGGGTTGTCATAGGTCTCCTGATGAAAACTTCCAAGGGGGGGGGGGGGTGAATACTTTTTATAAGCACTGTATATATGTCTGTCTTGGCCTTTTGCACAGCACTGTATATGTCTAATGAGAAAATACAGAACAAGGATGCTGATGTACCGCTTAGAATCAAAAATTCAGAGAATCTTTTTGGCCAGAGTACAATGAACTGATGGACTTTTCTAAAGATGGAAATAAGTAGAGGGCAAGTCAAGAGATATATTGAAGGATATTAGATACATTTCTGAATGCTAAATCAATTAAAATACATGGGATTAAGGCTCAAAAGGAAGTGAATGATTTGCCATAATGATGAATTACAAATTACAGCAGGAGATAGAAAAGGCATGTCAGAAGGGCAATCTCATGATAATTGTTGTGGATTTTAACATGAAAGAGATTGGGAAAACGAGGCCAGTACTGGACCTCAAAAGAGAGAATTTGTAGTACGTCTAAGGATGGCTTTTTATAGCAGCTTGTTGTTGAGCCCGCTAGGGGATCAGCTGTGCTGGACTGCGTGCTGTGCAATGATCTGGAGGTGATAAGAGAGCTTAGGGAACAGTGATCACAATATGATCGAGTTCACTTTGAAATTTGAGAAGGAGAAACTAAATTCCAATGTGTCGGTTTTCAGTGGAATGAGTGAAATTACAGTGGCATGAGAGGGGAACTGGCCAAGGCTGACTGGAAAGGGAAACTAGCAGGAAGGACAGCAGAGCAGCAATGGCTGGAGTTTCTGTGAAAAATGAGGGAAGTGCAAGACAGATATATTCCAAATAAGAAGAAATTTTCAAATGGAAGAAAGAAACTACTGAGGCTGACGAGTGAAGTCAGAACCTAAATAAAAGCAAAAGAGAGGGCATACAAGGAAACCAAAGCTAGTGGGAGGATAGAGGATTGGGAAGTTTTTAAAAACCTGCAGAAGGAAACTAAGAAGATCATTAGGAAGAAAAAGATGAATAATGAAAGGAAGCTGGCGACCAATATCAAAGACAATACTAAAAGCTTTTTTAAGTATATAAAGGTTAAAAGAGAGTTGAGGGTAGATATAGGACCAATAGAAGATGATGCTGGAGATATTGCAATGAGAGATGCAGAGATAGCAGAGGAACTGAAAACGTATTTTGCATCAGTCTTCACAGTGGAAGACATCTGCAGAGTGCTGGACGTTCAAGAGTGTCAGGGAAATGAAGTATGTGCTGTAAAAATTAAGACTGAGAAGGTGCTCAGGAAGCCTAATGGTCTGAGAGTAGAAAAATCTCCTGGACCTGACGGATTGCACCCTCGGGTCCTATAGGAAGTAGCCAGCGAGACTGTGGAGGCATTAACAATGATCTTTCAAGAATCAATAGATTCTGGCATTGTACCGGATGACTGAAAAATTGCAATGTTACTCCGCAATTTAAGAAGGGTGGCAGGCAGCAGAAAGAAAACTAAAGATCTGTTAGCCTGGTATCAGTGGTTGAGAAGTTGTTGGAATTGATTGTTAGGGATGAGATTATGGAGTACCCGGAGGCACATGACAAGACAGGCCAAAGTCAACATGGCTTCCTGAAAGGAAAACCCTGCCTGACTAACCTGCTGCAATTTTTTGAGGAAATTACGAGCAGGGTAGACAAAGGAGATGCAGTAGATGTGGTGTGCTTGGATTTTCAGAAGGCCTTTGACAAAGTTCCACACATGAGGCTGCTATACAAGATAAGAGCCCATGGAATTACAGGGAAGTTACTAGCATGGGTGGTGCATTGACTGTTCGGCAGAAAACCGAGTGTGGGACTAAAGGATTCCTATTCTGGTTTGCTGCCAGTTACCAATGGAGTTCAACAGGGGCCGGTGTTGGGACTGCTGCTTTTTACGATGTATGTCAATGACTGAGACTATGGGATTAGTGGATTGTGACTAAATTTGCCAATGATACAAAAGTAGATGGAGGAGCAGATAGTGTTGCGGAAACAGAGATCCTGCAGAGAGACTTAGTTTAGGGGAGTGGGCAAAAAAGTGGCAAATGAAATACAATGTTGGAAAGTGTATGGTCACGTATTTTGGTGGAAGAAATAAACAGGCAGACTATATTTAGATGGGGAGAGAATTCCAAATGCAGAGATGCAAAGGAACTTGGGTGTCTTTGTGCAGGATGCCCTAAAGGTTAACCTCCGGAATGAGTCAGTGGTGAAGAATGTGAATGCAATGTTGGCAATCACTTCTAGAAGTATAGAATATAAGAGCAGGGATGTGATGTTAAGGCTCAATAAGGCACCCATAGGATCTCACTTGGAGTATTCTGTGCAGTTTTGGGCTCCTTATTTTAGAAAGTATATACTAATATTGGAGAGAGTTCAGAGAAGATTCACGGAAATGATTCCAGGAATGAAACAGTTACTGTATGAGGAATGTCTGGCAGCTCTTGGGCTGTATTTCCTGAAGCTCAGGAGAATGGGGAGGGGGGATTTCATAGAAACATTCCAAATGTTAAAAGGCTTAAACAGATTAGATATGGCAAAGTTATTTCCCATTGTAGGGGAATGTAGGACCAGAGGGCATGACTCCAGGATTGAAGGATGTCCTTTTAGAACAGAGATGCTGAGAAATTACTTTAATCAGAGCATGGTAAATCTGTGGAATTTGTTGCCATGAGTGGCTGTGGAGGCCAAGTCATTGGGTGCATTTAAGGCATCGATAGATAGGTTGTTGATTAGCCAGGGCATCAAAGGGTTTGTGGAGAAAGCAGAGGAGTGGGGATGACTGGAAGAATTGGATCGCCCATGATTGAATGGTGGAGAGAATCATTGGGCTCAATGGTCTACTTCTGCTCCGATATCTTATGGTTTTATGATTTTGAATGATGGAAAAGATTCAAAAGACAGAATGATCTACTTGTAGGAAAGTGTAGGGGGACTGACAGAGGTAGGTTTTTTTTTACACAGAGTTTTGTGTAGAATGCCCTGTCAGAGGTGTTGGTAGAGTCAGATACATTAGGGATATTTAAGAAACTCTTGGATAGGCCCATGGATAAAAGGAATATGGAGGGCTATGTAGGACAGAAGGATTAGATTGATCTTAGGGTAGGTTAAAAGGTCAGCACAATATTGTGGGCCAAAGAGCTTGTAGAGCACTCTGTTAGAGTGATTTTTGGGCTTAAGACATGTTATTTAGCAATTGACTTGGGCTATCAGTCTTCACATCTGAAAAAGTATTGTGGATTTAATTTGGAGTGAATCTCTGAATAATGGGCTGCTAAAAGCAGTGAATCCCACTTCAGACAATGCTAATTAAAGTTCATTTGGATGTTTAAGATGTGGCTGTCAATCAAGAGCTGCGAAGGTTGTATGGACGTTCAAAGTTCAATGCAGTTTCATTCTCAATGCATGAAGTTGTCCTTAGATGTTTGGCACATAAAGTATCGAGCCATGTTGGGCTAGCAGACCTTTCCACCGAAAGCATCTCCATATGATGCCTGCTGAATCTTGTTTTGTCAAATTAAGGAGCTGCTTCATATCTACCAGTAATTTTCTCCAGTGATTTCATTTACGCAGCATCAGGCTGCACTATCCCATGTCCTACGTTGCTTGCCAGTGTGTGTGTTTTTATGTTTGTTAAGATGGTATTCAGAATCATGAAATACCCGAGCCAATTAAAATGACAATTCTGGAATTAAAATGACTCGGCTTAACGAAAGCAGAGATGTGAAAGGATGGCTCATAAAGGAAAAAAATCTTTGCAAACAAATGTGTTGAAATGTTATTGAAAACATAACTGAGCCAGTGTTCTTTTGATCATTATTGCTCGAGGAATAGCTTTAAGCAGGTGCGAAAATAAACACCACAGCCACAGAACATTTCTTGACACTTTGTGTGTTCCTCTATTTTTTCATATCGTTCATTATAAACTGACATGGAACAAATTACTATTCAATAAAAAAAATCTATATGCTATAAATGACTGAATTAATAGTATTTGCTTACATGGTCATATGAGCAGTTGGTGCATACCACGTCCCACTTATGCAACCACTGATACCAGGCAGACAATCTCCGAGGAGTATTGATAATGACTAGGGTCACCCATCTTGGAAAGACACTGCCCAGAAGGTAATGGCAAGCTACTTCTGTAGAAAAATTTGCCAAGAAGAATCATGGTCATGAGTCCATGTACACTCACTTCATATGACACGGCATACAATGATGATAGTAGTAGGCCTCCATTAGTCTTGATAGACCATGGATTTGCACCTTGGAAAGTTTCCAGGGTGCAAGCTTGGGCAAGGTTTTTTTATGGAAGACCAGCAGCTGCCCAAACTGCAAGTCTCCCCTCTCCACGTCACCAATGTTGTCCAAGGGAAGGGCATTAGAACCCATACAGCTTGGCACCGATGCCATCACAGAGCAATGTGTGGTTAAGAGCCTTGCTCAAGGACACAAACGCAGCCTCAGCCAAGGCTCAAACTAGTGACCTTCAGATCACTAGGCGAATGCCTTAACCACTTGATCACATGCCAACATGACAATGATGATAATGAACCTATGGAATACCTATTCTCCTGCCACCACAACATACAGTGTCACAGAGTCATAGAACAATGCAGGCCCTTGGGCCCAGTGAGTCCATGCTGACCACAGTGCCCACCCAGATAGTGCCAATTCCTTGTGTTTGGCCCAGTTCCCTCTTATCCCCATCCCTTCATGTACCTAAGTCAAATGCTTTGTGAATGAAACTATTTTACCTCCTTTAATTACTGGCAGCTTGTTCCATATACTCAAACCTCAAAGTATACTTATTATTAAATATAGTATCAATTGTTATGAAATCCCGTAACTGGATCACTTACCAGCAAAGATACAGAGGTCTGTTGAAGTCTGATGGTACTATTTTTAAAAGTATTTATTGATAACCAGCACAAAATAAGATTAATGCAAACAGACAGATAATATACATCGTCAATACTAAATCTAAAGCGCGGGTATAATAATAACCAATAAGAAATAGCTCTATCGTTGTCTAGGGGTTAACGTATTGTCCGATGGAAATATAAAAGTCACTCAGTTCATGCAGGCTGCAGCCTTTTGGTTGTTGCTGTGTTGCACTTTGTTGGAGAGAGAGAAATAGGAATAAACTGGGAACAGTTACCGCTGCAGGTTTTCCAACCTTTACGATTTCGATCTGTCAGGAGTCCCGTTGGTGTGGCCATTCACTTGTGGCCTCTCCTTTAGCTACAACCGTTCTTCCGTGGTGAGGCTGCCAATCCCAGGCAAGGGAAAGGACGCACGTGAACCCCCCACCGGCTGTCACTATTAAACGCCGTCACGGGATTTCTAGCATTTCTCCTGGTGCGTCTGAAGGTGCTGTTCCCCAGACCCTACTTTATACTTCTTCACGGGGTCTCAGATGTCAATCAGGTTGGGATGATGCAATCCCTCAACCAGCCCACTCTGGTCATGCCCTGAGGGCTTCAATGAATAGTACAGTACTCAATACACAACTTGGTCTTCAGGAGACAATGGCCATGTCCCATAGCTTTACATCGCCAGGGAAACGAGGCATTTTGCATGTCCCACTCTCATTTCCTGGGCCCCTTGACCCAACCCAACGGTGCTCTTGTGATTCTCACAAAGGAGGGGGCTACAGACGTAACTCCCCCTTTCTTCAGGGCGTTTTTTACCATCGGAAAAAGACGAATTAATACAGAGTCTTACAGGGTGTTAGAATCTAACACAACACCAAAGTTCTTTTTCCTCCAGAGTAATACAGTGATACACTCAATTCAGTATCTAAACAGTTAATGATTACAGTGTCACTTTCTTCAATATCTTAACATTGTGTACCATACTAAAGTCTTGTAGCATCAGACTTCAATTAAATTACCACCTATTTTTTTATTTCTTTCCTTCAGCAACAACTCTAAGGAGGTGTTATCTCAGCTTCCATGCAGCTACAAAAGTTTATGGAACTACAAATCTTTCTGTCGTTTTCAAACTGAACAGGCAGGCTTCAAAGGGGTTGTCTTTATTATTCACAGGCTGTGTCGAAATCCCGTACAACTGGCTTTGCTATTTAAAAATGGCGTTCCCATTAACCTTCGCCTCGTTTCCGGGTACTTCCCACGTGGGGAGCTTGGGTAATGTGGCGAGATATAGGAATTATTTTATCAACACCGTGTCCCAAACTTAGACCATCTTCTGAATTTCCACCCAACTCTTTAATTTTACACAGGTGGCTAGCCCTCTCGTCAGGACCCTTCAGGCTATGTGTTTCTCATTCGACCGCTTTGCTCAAGCAGCATTTCAAATTCTGCCTCTTCACACCACACTCTGGAATAACAATAGCGTGGGGGGCCCCGTCACCTTCCGGCTGAATCGGTAAGTGATCTGCAGGGTTTAAAATTTCTTCATTCAATTTGGGAACTACAGATTTCCCGTTTCCTTCAATGATAATATTTATCTCCCCATTTGTGAACTCCGCATTAACTTTCAGCACATCTTTGAGCACAAACACCTGGGAACTCTCACTTCCTACTATTACCAAGGTTAACCCTTTTTTCACTGAACCAAGTCTATCTGACCCACAAGGATGGCCGTCTCGTTCCACTGAATCAAACACCTCAGACTTTTTCTGAGCTCCATTACTAGGTTCAGTACCACGTGCATTCCCATCTTGGACACACTCAAACGGGACATTGGCCTCTTCCAGGCTTTCAATACTAGTACACTTTTCAAATTCTACGTTTCCCCAATCCTCCCAGGTACTCTCTGGGCAACTCCCTTCCGGAGTAAACTCAACCCCACGGGCTGTAACAACCTCATCTGCCAACCCAGCAGACTTCTTCAAGGCAAGGGCACCCTTTTCATCTAGGGCTGCCCTCATTTCATTATTGGGAACACTTTTAGAATTTTCAACTTCTTCAAACAGTTCTGCCAAATGAGACAGATCATCCCTGTCCAACTCCGGACCTCTTAACCGCTCTATCGGTTCCTCATCTTTATTTTCTGCCTCTAGGACCTTTCTCCCTGCTAAGGGCAGATCTACCTCCGCTCCCTTACCCTCTTTCACTTTACTACTCTTCATTTTACCACCCTCTAAACCCTCGTGGTACAGGGTCGGTAGAAACGTCTCAGCCAAATCAAAACTGGCCGGATTTAAACTGCTCTCGTTCTCAGCTGCCTCTCTCGGCAGGCTGCGAGTGACCGCACATGCGGGACAGATCTTGGAATCTAGGGGTGGGGCCTCAACCCTCACAGGCTTGGTTGTCAGCTTCACGGCTGCACCCATCTTTCCACCCGCTAAGTCGTTACCCAGAAGGACGTCCACACCTTCCCCCGGCAACTCTGGCAGTACCGCCATTCCACTGGTCCAGACACCAGCTCACAATTCAGAATGACCCTATGCAGGGGCACCACTTCGGTCCATTTTCCTATGCCTCTCAGGGCTACCTCTCCCGTCTGAGGACCAAAATCTAGCACCTTACTGCTGATCAATGACAGCTCAGCCCCCGTGTCTCTCCAGATCCATATGGGAACTGGGGTGTCCCCCTCCCTCACAGACACGGTTCCATGTGACAGACAAGCCTCAGACCCTTCTCATACTCTGTCTAACCGGTGCTCTCTTGTTGATTTTCTGATTACCACGGCACATCTGATAGGAACTGCTGCTTTCCCTTTTTCTGTCTCTTTCCTCGGAGCAAAACACCAAGATGCAAAATGTCCCCCCTTTCCACAATTAAAACAGGTCAAGTCCGGAAATCTCTGGCCATCTGGCCTTTCCCCCTCAACCTTACCACTAGCTTCTGGCGGGACCTCTGCCTCAGCTGGCGGACTTTCTCGATCGTTCCCATGGTCTCTCTGGAACTTTTATTTCAGGAAAACTTGGTCTTGTGGGTTAGGGCATATTCATCTGTGAACCTAGCAAATTCCGAGATGGACTTATGTGGCTTCTCATTCAAATTTGTCCGGATATCCTCCGAAACACAACCTTTAAATTCCTCAATCAAAATTAACTCCCTGAGATGCCCATAATCCTCTCCCACTCTCTCTGTGGTGCACCACTGGTCCAAGAGCACACCCTTCTCATAGGCAAACTCGGTATACGTCTGATTCCACCCTATCCTTAAATTTCTAAACTTTTGTCTATAGGCCTCAGGTACTAGCTCATAACTCCAGAGAATGGCCACTTTTACTTTGTCATAACTCTCCTCCTCTCCCTCCTCCATGGCCAATGCCATATATGCCCGCTGTGCCTTCCCCGTTAACACATTCTGTAACAGCGCCAACCACTGACCTCTGGGCCAATTCATGGCCACCTTTTCAAAAAGCAAGAAATAGCTATCCACATCCGTCTCCTCAAATGGAACTCATGGCTCCTGCCGTAAATTCTCCATCTCCAAGTCATGTTTCCTTTGATTCTCTTTTTCATCTGCTTCCAGCTGTTTTAACCTTATTTCATTCTCTCTCTCTCTCTCTCTCTCTCTCTCTCTCTCTCTCTCTCTCTCTCTCTCTCTCTCTCGGCCCTCTCCCTCTCTTGCTCTCTCTCAGCCCTTTTCCTCTCTTGCTCTCTCTCTTTCTCTCTCTCAGCTGCCTCCAGCTGCTTTAACTTAATTGCATGTTCCAACGTTAATTTCTCCAACTCTAACTGAGCCGTCCCACTAGCGAGTGCCTCTTCAGGGTTATTTTCCAATACCTCATCTGTAAACACATTCTTCCCAATATAATACTGAGTTATTGCCCTTCGCACCTCCTGCTTTTTCATTGACAACCTCACCCCTGCGAGGTTTAACTCTTTCGCCAATTTTATCAAGTCCGATTTGGAGGCCACCTCCAGCGCCTCCAGAGTCGGGTTTTCTATAAATTCACCCATGTCCATCTTTGCAGGTTTCCTGTCTGGCTACCTGTGTAACCAGATCCAAGTTTTGGACTTACAATCCCGATTCACTGGCCGCCCAAATTGTTGTCAAATCCCGGATGAGCCCCCAACTTTGTTATGAAATCCCGTAACTGGATCACTTACCAGCAAAGATAGAGAGGTCCGTTGAAGTCTGATGGTATTATTTGTAAAAGTATTTATTGATAAAGGGCACAAAATAAGATTAATGCAAAAAGACAGATAATATACATCGTCAATACTAAATCTAAAGCGCGGGTATAATAATAACCAATAAGAAATAGCTTTATCATTGTCTGGGGGTTAACGTATTGTCCGATGGAAATATAAAAGTCACTCAGTTCATGCAGGCTGCAACCTTTTGGTTGTCGTTGTGTTGCACTTTGTTGGAGAGAGAGAGAATAGGAATAACCATATAACCATATAACAATCACAGCATGGAAACAGGCCATCTTGGCCCTCCTAGTCCGTGCTGAACCCTTAATCTCACCTAGTCCCACCTACCTGCACTCAGCCCATAACCCTCCACTCCTTTCCTGTCCATATACCTATCACGGGGAACAGTTACTGCTGCGGATTTTCCAACCCTTACGATTTTGATCCATCAGGAGTCCCGTTGGTGTGGTCATTCACTTGTGGCCTCTCCTTTAGCTAGAGCCATTCTTCTGTGGTGAGGCTGCCAATCCCAGGCGAGGGAAAGGATGCACGCAAGCCCCCCACCGGCTGTCGATATTAAATGCTGTCACAGGATTTCTAGCATTTCTCCTGGTGAGGGAGTTGTTCCCCAGACTTTCCTTTATACTTCCTCATGGGGTCTCAGATGTCAATCAGGTTGGGATGATGCAATCCCTCAACCAGCCCACTCTGGTCATCCCCTGAGGGGCTTCAATGAATAGTACAGTACTCAATACACAACTTGGTCTTCTGGAGACAACGGCCATATCCCGTAGCTTTACATCGCTGGGGAAACGAAGCATTTTGCATGTCCCACTCTCATTTCCTGGGCCCCTTGACCCAACCCAATGGTGATCTTGTGATTCTCACAAATGAGGGGGCTACGGACATAACACAATGTATACATTGTACAACCTTGCAATCCATCTCCTTACAGGCACCCACTAAACAAAGAAACCCCAAAGTAACCCTTTAAAAAACACCCAAAGCACAGAGAGAGAAAAAAAGGCTTGTGCAAATAGCGCTCAGAACTGAAGCTTTACAAAAGATGCAAAGCTAGCTATCGCTGCACCTGGAGCAGGCCACAGCCTCAGTTCATCACAGAGCTGAGTGAATGTTGCAGAGCAACGAGCAGAATCAGGCAGAACCAGCCCATCCCTTGCCTCCAATCCTGGCATGCTAACCTCTTCATTCTTGCCCAGTGCTTAAATCATCTAAATATCAGGTTGTTTCTTGCCCTTGGGCAACACTGGGGCCTGGATCCACCGCCATGGTTCATTTCCAACCATTCCAATTTGGCCCGGCACTTAAATCCATCAGACATCAGGATTTTCTTCACTCCCTCCTCTGCCTCTGTTCACCTAGTCTTGCCTTTATTATTAATAAAATGTTATTAATAAGGTTTTTATAGTGAACACTTGTGAAGATGTCCCTCAGGTCCCTTTCAAACCTTTCACCTCACACTTTAAGTCTGTTTCCCTTAGTTCTGAACTCCCCTAAACTCAGAAAAAGACTGATAACATCCACCTTATTTATGCCTGTCATAATTTTAAAGTTTCTATAAGATCGCCACCCATTCTCCTATATTCCAAGGAATAAAGACCCAGGCCGTCCATTATTCATACCATTTGTTGACATGCATCCAAAATTATGAATGAAGAATTAACGTGCATTAAATCCAACAGATTTTATTGGTATATATTACTGATTGCAATTAACTGAAGTATTTCAATATGTTGAAATGTGAAATACATTGCAGATTGTAATTTCTTGTTACATTTAGTTGATAATTACTATCAGCATGATTAATTGTTACTTAATTATGACTAATTTAATTTTGACTCTTGTTGTTCATATAGTTTTAATTTCAAACACGTGGGCATACTTCAAAACCATTTTAATTACTCCAGCTTATAAATTTAGGTAGCTGTTGTGTTAACATCGACCTCAAGCATTTAAAGATCTCTAGAAATATTTTTCACTGTAGTTGCCAATTATAATCCTGAACTGAAAATACAAGGTTCTTTGGTTAAATTGTTATCTTTATCCATTTGCATGGAATATTTCTACACAAATAATGCACATTCCAAAACTGAATTATTATCTCATTTATTGAATGGCTAAATAACTCTTTTAATATATGATTGTATTAATTTATTCAATGTTCAAATTTCAGATTTCAAAGTATTTTTATTGTCATACTACATATATGTCATCATATACTATCCTGGGGTTCATTATCTTACAGACATACTCAATAAATGCATAATAAAATAATAACTGTAATAGAATTAATGAAAGACTTCGGCATTCAACCAGTTTGCAAAAGACAACAAACTGTGCAAAGACATAAAAGAAAGAAATAATAAACAAACAAATAAACAAATAAATAAATAAAATCAAAACCACAAGATGAAGATTCCTTGAAAATGAGTCCATAGGATGTGAAAACACTTCAATGATAGAAACATAGAAACATAGAAAATAGGTGCAGGAGTAGTCCATTTGGCCCTTTGAGCCTGCACCGCTATTCAGTATGATCATGGCTGAGCATCCAACTCAGAACCCTGTACCTGCTTTCTCTCCATACCCGCTGATCCCTTTAGCCACAAGGGCCATATCTAACTTCCTCTTAAATATAGCCAATGAACCAGCCTCAACTGTTTCCTGTGGCAGAGAATTCCACAGATTTACTACTCTCTGTGTGAAGAAGTTTTTCCTCATCTTGGTCCTAAAAGGCTTCCCCTTTATCCTTAAACTGTGACTCCTCGTTCTGGACTTCCCCAACATTGGAAACAATCTTCCTGCATCTAGCCTGTCCAATCCTTTAGAATTTTATACGTTTCAATAAGATCCCCCCTCAATCTTCTAAATTCCAGTGAGTATAAGCCTAGTCGATCCAATCTTTCTTCATACAAAAGTCCTGCCATCCCAGGAATCAATCTGGTGAACCTTCTCTGTACTCCCTCTATGACAAGAATGTCTTTCCTCATATTAGGGGACCAAAACTGCACACAATACTCTAGGTGCAGTCTCACCAAGGCCTTGTACAACTGCAATAGAACCTCCCTGCTCCTGTACTCAAATCCTTTTGCTATGAATGCCAACATACCATTTGCCTTTTTCACCACCTGCTGTACCTGCCTGCCCACCTTCAATGACTGGTGTACAATGACACCCAGGTCTCGTTGCATCGCCCCTTTACCTAATTGGCCACCGTTCAGATAATAATCTGTTTTTCTGTTCTTGCAACTAAAGTGGATAAACTCACATTTATCCACATTAAATTGCATCTGCCATGAATTTGCCCATTCACCTAATCTATCCAAGTCACGCTGCATCCTCTTACCATCCTCCTCACAGCTAACACCGCCACCCAGCTTCCTGTCATCCGCAAACTTGGAGATGCTGCATATGATTCCCTCATCTAAATCATTAATATATATTGTAAACAACTGGGGTCCCAGCACTGAGCCTTGCAGTACCCCACTAGACACTGCCTGCCATTCTGAAAAGGTCCCATTTACTCCCACTCTTTGCTTCCTGTCTTCCAACCAATTATTTATCCACATCAATACCATACCCCCAACACCGTACGCTTTAAGTTTGCACACTAATCTCCTGTGTGGGACCTTGTCAAAAGCCTTTTGAAAATCTAAATATACCACATCCACTGGCTCTCCCCTATCCACTCTACAAAAAATTCTATAAGATTCGTCAGACATGATTTTCCTTTCACAAATCCATGCTGACTTTGTCCAATGATTTCACTGCTTTCCAAATGTTCTGTTATAACATCTTTGATAACTGACTCTATCATTTTCCCCACCACCGATGTCAGACTAACCGGTCTATAATTCCCCGGTTTCTCTCTCCCTCCTTTTTAAAAAAGTGTGGTTACATTAGCCACCCTCCAATCCTCAGGAACTAATCCAGAATCTAAGGAGTTTTGAAAAATTATCACTAGTGCATCCATTATTTCTTGGGCTACTTCCTTAAACACTCTGGGATGCAGACCATCTGGCCCTGGGGATTTATCTACCTTTAATCCCTTCAATTTACCTAACACCACTTCCCTACTAGCATGTAATTCCGTCAGTTCCTCCATCTCACTAGACCCTCGGTCCCTTACTATTTCCGGAAGATTATTTATGTACTCCTTAGTGAACACAGAACCAAAGTAGTTATTCAATTGGTCTGCCATGTCTTTGTTCCCTATGATCAATTCACCTGTTTCTGACTGTAAAGGACCTACATTTCTCTTGACCAATCTTTTTTCTTTTCACATATCTATAAAAGCTTTTACAGTCAGTTTGTATGTTCCCTGCCAGCTTTCTCTCATAAGCTTTTTTTCCCTTTCCTAATTAAGCCCTTTGTCCTCCTCTGCAGGTCTCTGAATTTTTCCCAGTCCTCAGGTGTGCCACTTTTTTTTGCTAATTTATATGTTTCTTCTTTGGACTTGATACTATCCCTAATTTCCCTTGTCAGCCACGGGTGCACTACCTTCCCTGATTTATTCTTTTGCCAAACTGGGATGAACAATGGTTATAGTTCATCCATGCGATCTTTAAATACTTGCCATTGCTATCCACCGTCAACCCTTTAAGTATCATTTGCCAATCTATCTTAGCTAATTCATGTCTCATACTCTTCTTTAAGTTCAGAACCTTTGTTTGTGAATTAACTATGTCGCTCTCCATCTTAATGAAGAATTCCACCATATTATGTCGGAAGTAATGTCTTTCAGTCCCTGCCAGAGTTGTCGTGCAACTGATGTTGCCTCCAACCTCCTTCAAAATTGTCTCTTCGCCCTTGAAATAGCCCTTCGCAAATCATACTTGGTTTACTGATACAGACCTGGGTCGCCAGACTTGAATGCCACAGATCTAGCCTTCAGCAGATGATGTTCTTCGTGGTTCACCCACGGCTTTTGGTTTGGGAATATACAGTAAGTCTTTGTATGCACACACTCATCCACACAGGTTTTAATGAAGTCAGTAACAACTGCAGCATACTCACCCCGACCCAAAGATGAATCCTGAATACAGTCCAGTCCACCGATTCAAAACTGCCCTGAGCTTCCATTGTCCAAACCTTCTTGGTCCTCATTGCTGGTGCAGTCTTCAGTCTCTGCCTATTCTCAGGGTGGAGAAGTATAGCTAGGTGATCAGACCCCCGAAATGAGGGTGTGGAATAGCACGGTAGGCATTCTTGATGGTGGTGTGACAAGTGCAGTGTGTTGTTTCCTCTGATATTGCAAGTGATCAGTTGATGGTAATTGCTTAGTGATTTTTTAAGACTGGCCTTGTTAAAATCTCCAAACGGTGAAGGCGTTTCATGCACGTTGTGTCAAAGTCTAAACCATCATTTCCCAGACAATGATATAAACGTCAATTGTTTGTTTTTCTCCATAGGTGCTGCCTGACGTGCTGAGTTCTTGGATGACAGGTGCTACTTCCTTTTGGCAGTGCTCCTTGTTGATATGCTCAATGATATGGATGGCTTTCCAAGTGATGGACTGGGCTCTATCCACTGGTTTTTAGATGAAAAGGGGATGCAAACTCAAGGGAATCTCTGTTCTCAACATTTCAATGATACACTTTCCTGATTATCTACTAACTTTTCTCTTTATTAATCATCACATGAGGCATTGCCTCACTGCACATCTTGCTAACATAATTGTGCTCCTGCTTAAGGTAAATCATGCTCAGAGAACAAGAAAGGTTAAATTGAAATGCGTGTTGTATTGATGTCCATCCTGTGCCAAGTATATCACTCCATTGTATGTGTGAGAGTGAAGGCAGCGAATCTATGAGTACTCCCAATTTACATAAAGGTTAGCTTCATTTGTCACATGTACATCAAAATGTACAGTACAATGTGTCATTTTGCGTCAAATACAATCAGCAAGGATTGTGCTGAGCAGTCTGTAAGTGTCGCCATGCTTCTGGTGCCAAAAAAACATTCCTGCAAATCACTAACCATGCATCTTTGGAATGTGGGAAGAAAGCAGATCTGCCAGAGGAAACCCACAAGGTCATGGGGAGGTTGTACAAACTCCATACATGCAGCTATAGTATTGAACCCCAGTCTGGAGATTGCTGGCACTACAAGTTCAGAAGTTCAGAGTTCATAGGAAAGTTATTATCAAAGTATGTATATATCACCATATGCTACCTAAAAATTATTTTTCTTGCAGGCATTCACAGTAAAACAAAGAAATACATTAGAATCAATGAAAAACTACACACAAACAAGGACTACCAAACACTGCAGTACTGCTCTGCTACAGTACCACCCATATAAGGCAATGCTAGTTACCTGTAACATGAAAAATGCAGACACTCCATTGTACTTTCAGTTTGTGGGGGCCTGGGCACATCACAGAGGCCCGAGTTTCACTGATGTGGCATCATATGGTGCGACATTCTGCCTTTTCAACTTGTTCAGAGTTCCCTGCTGCGTTATGTGACACATCTACTCTGCTCAGACTTGTCAACTGGGCCTCTAGAACTAAACCAGATTCAAGGCAAATAACATGATCGCTAATTCCTTCAATATTTAGACAAAACAAATTTGATGGCTTCCTCCACTTCACAAAGTTCAAAGCGGCCATTGCATAATATAGAAGAAATGCAAGGTCACTATGCTTCAGCTGCAGTTTATTATCTTATTTCAAAACAGACAAGCTGATTCCATAAACAAATTCGGGAGCCAAAATGAATAGCACACAATCTGCTTTGCATTGCTTGGATCTAATAGCAATGTAACATCACTGAGCCAAGTGTTGTCAAATCTTGTTAAAGTCTTTGAAGACAGCTGATATTGAAAACATATGATCATTCAAGGCAGTGATAGTGCTGGCAAATCGCAAATGCAATTAGTGTTTCTGCCTTGTCAACACTAATGAAACTTCGGATGCAAAAGGGAGCAAGCCGTTCACTTAGTCATTCCACTTCCAGCTATTGCTCTAGATCTTACCACCAGGTGCCACCATTCTCTTCGTGACTGAAGTGCATGCCTCCATCAGATACAGTTTCCTGAACCTTCTGACATTTACAACCAAACAAAATAAACTTGTCAAACGAAATAAGCAAGGGTGGCACAACAGTACAACGGTCAGCGCATCACTTTACAGCACCAGCGATCCTAGTTCAGAATCAGAACATGAATCAGGTTTAGCATCACCACATTTGTCACAAAATTTGCTAACTTAGCAGCAGCAGTAAATTGCAATACATGATAAATATAGGAAAAAATGAATTACATGTAGTTAAATCAAAAACAGTAGTGCTAAAACAGAAGTAATAAAAATGGTGAGGTAGCGTTAATGGGTTCAGTGTCCATTTAGAAATCAGATGGCAGAGGGGAAGAAGCTGTTCCTGAATCGCTGAGTGTGTGATTTCCATTGCTGCCTGGAAGGAGTTTGTACAGTTTCCCCATGACCACATGGGTTTCCTCAGGGTGCTCTGATTTCCTCCCACAGTCCAGGTTCATTGGCAACATGGGTACAATTGGTGGGCACAGGCTCATTGGGCCAGCAGGGATGGTTACTCAGCTGTATCTCAAAATTAATGTAAAAATCTAGTGATAGAGGAGAGAATTGGAAGGCACACTGAACGTGGAAACAACAAAATATTAAAACATACATCTGTCTCACCACTGTTCACAGTCAATGTACTACATGCAAACACAATCACATTTGGTGTGTATTTTTATCTGGCAAACTTTAACCATCCTACTTTTCACTGAGAACTCTTGATGATAGCCTAATTTCAGTTGGTTATCTGAATCTGCTAAAGGGGGAAACTCTGAACAGGTACATGGTGAGTATGGCTATAATGTCTCATGGTTCAACTGGTCTGGATGTAGCTCTTATATCTGAATTGATTTCCTAGGTTTTCTTAAGATATTCATTTGGTATAATTTTCAGAGTTACTAGGCAACCACATTCTGGTGCATCAGGAGGCATACATTACTGTGCAAAAGTCTTAGGTACATTGAGTATATATAGCTAGAGTGCCTCAAAAGTTTTGCACAGTACTATAATAATTTTATGCATTGTACCTTACTGCCACCGCTGCTGCTAAAAAAACAAATTTTATGACGTATGTGAGTGATGATAAACCTGATTCTGATATGTGTCTCTATTGTGGACTGAGAGTAGAAAGGGGGCAGAGAGAGGGAAATCGTGGTTGGGAAAGGGAAGCATTCTGTAATGATCAATAACCGAATTATTTGGAATCAAATGACCTTGCCTCGTGTCTTAGGGCTGGATGCATCTGTACCCTCCCATCCCCTTGCACTCCTTCTCTGCCACCTGTCCCACACCCCTCCCACGTCAGCCCGCAATTGCCAATCCCAACATCCTATGCTCCCGCCAGATTTACAAACTCTCTCTCCACTCCATCTTGACATATGCAGTGCTGTGCAAAAGTCTTAGTCACCCTAGCTTATGTGCTTAAGACTTTTGCACAGTACACTGGCACATAGAACAAAGAATTACAGCA
This sequence comes from Hypanus sabinus, assembly GCF_030144855.1. NCBI lineage: Eukaryota > Metazoa > Chordata > Chondrichthyes > Myliobatiformes > Dasyatidae > Hypanus > Hypanus sabinus. The sequence goes on from NC_082706.1 coordinate 198,109,220, forward strand.
CAGTACAGGCCCTTCACCGCAGTATGTTTTGTCAATCTTTTAACCTACATTAAGATTAACCTAACCCTTCCTTCCTAGATAGGCTTCCATTTTTTTTATCATCCATGTGCCTATCTAAGATTTTCCAAAATGTCCAATCCCTCAACACCACCTCTTCAGTCAAGAAAGCACTGCAACGTCTCCACGTGTGAGGAGACTGAGGTGAGTAAAGCTGCACCTTCCTCCATTCTTACTCAGTTTTACCGGAGCACCATTGAGATTGTCCTGACGAGCTGCATCGCTGCCTGGTACAGGAATTACAAGGAACATGAAGACTGCTGAGAGAATCATCAGCGGATCTCTCTGCCACCCACTAAAAGTATTTATCGGGAGTGCTGTGTACGCAGGGCCCTTAGCGTTGTTGTGATCTCTCTCGTCTGTTCCACAATTGCTTTGATCCCCTGCCCTCAGGCAGGAAGTACTGTGGCATTAGGACAAGGACTGCTAGGATAGGAAAGGGCATCTTCCCCCAGGCTGGAGACGACTAAACTCCCTGCTACCACCCAAGTCTCATCAGTTATGAGGCTCCAGCAATTTTTAACTTGTCTTGTAGATGCACATCACGCTAAATGTAGGCCTCCGTTAGTCTCGATAGACCATGGATTTGTGTCTTTGGGGAGTTTCCAGGCCGCAAGCCTGGGCAGGGTTTTTTTTATGGAAGACCAGCAGTTGCCCAAGTTGCAAGTCTCCCCTCTCCACGTCACCAGTGTTGTCCAAGGGAAGGGCATTAGAAGGGCACGTAATGCTAAATATCAGTCTTCTGAAACATAATTTGTATTTGTTCATTTACTTGTGGTAATATTACTTTGTGTGTTGTGTGCGTTGTATTGTTCACCTTGGTGCAGAAGAACATTGTTTCATTTGGCAGTCTACATGTATGCAGTGGAAATGACAATTTACGTGAACTTGATCCTGAACTAATGTATCTGCCTCTACCATCATCCCTAGAGGTACAATAGCATAAAAGTTAGCTTAATTTTATTACAGTGCCTCTGACCCGGTTTGAATTCCGCTACCTGTAAAAAGCTTGTACGTGATGATACCCAGTTTCCTCCCACAGTCCAAAGGTGTACAGGTTAGTCAGTTAATTGGTCACATTCTGCAGTGCAGGATCATTGGGCCAGTAAGGCCTGTTGCTGTACTCTATCACTAATATCATTAAGAGGCCGAGGTAAAATGAGCTCCAACGAGAATCAAGAGGAAGTTTCAATATAAGTGAGCCATCGCTTCAGCATCACAATGTTGCTGCAAAAACTCCTCATGGCTGACTTCAAACAAATCAAGACTCGAGATTATTAACTGGCATTTTCAATACCTGATTGTGACAGAGAATGAAATGGTTGTTACTCGAGATCCAATGCAGCATTAAAATAAAACAATAACTATACGGAACACAATTAAAAGAACAGAATAAATACAAATATAATTTCAAGTTCAAGTTTGTCATCTGAACAAAACAAAGTTCCTCCAGACTGCAGTACACCCACAATACAATAAGAACAATCATATAAAACACAGTGTACAATTAACTGTTTGAGTGGGGAAAAGATTAGCTGATATTCATAGACTGATTGTTTGTACATAAAGCAACTCTGACTGGAAATGATGGTGAGAAAGTGATCCTGGTATGACAAACTCTTCTAGATAGCAGCAGGGCTCTTGAGACCACAATAGGACTGTCAGTGTGGGTATGAGGTGTGGAGTCTAAGAGTAAAGTGGCATGAAGGGTGCTGGGGGGACCATGAAAAGGAGTGGCTGATGAGGATGCTGTGGTGGTAGGGTGGGTTACTGGTTGGAGGTGTTAATTGGCCTCATGGCTTGTGGGAAGTAACTGTTTTTATTTGAGTCTAGTAGGCGTGGCACAGATGCTGCGTAGCCCATTCCCTGATTTGTGTAGGACGAACAGTCTATACGCAGGGTGGTACCACACGTTCACAAATACCACATCAAAATTCTAAAACTCCTGGCCAAATCGCACTGAGTATGTCCGCTACAAGAACAGCCGCAAATCAATAAGGATGCTCCACGCCAGCTTCTCAGGTGTAGCAGTGGAACGGCGGTAAATGCTGGCTCTGCCTTTACAATTCACATTCTGTGTGGGAGTAATAATACAGATTAATCAGAGAAAGCAGCTTATCTTTTCCAACATTTATCTATTTATGGTTAATCAAAATGCTGTGACTGACCTCCAGAGATTCACTTCTGCGAGTGAGTTAAGAGTAAGGAAGGGAAAGAGCTTGTTCCTGTATAGCACATCAGAACCAAGTAAAGAATGGCTTCCATTTATGGCTGAGATGTTTCCAAAATGAGAAAAGGAGCAGCCTGTGCACCAGGCTGAGTGTAGAGTGTCAACATCTCTGAAGGTCTATGCTGGGCCTAAAATATTGATGCAATTTCATCGATGACATGTCAGTGACTATATTTCATTAGGAGTTTGAGAATATTTGGTATGTCACCATAAACTCGAACTAATTTCTACAGACATTTCTACAGGGACAGTATTCTGTCTGGTTGCATAACTGTTTGGTATGCAGTGGCCACTGCACAGGATCAGAAAGAGCTGCAGGAGGTTGCAAATTCAGCCAGCTCCATCATGGGCACAAGCCTCTCAGCATCAAGGGCATCTTCTAAAGGCGGTGCCTCAGAAAGATAGCATCCGTCATCAGTGACCCCACCATCCAGGTCAAGCTCTCTTCTCACCCCTGCCACCAGGAAGAAGCCACAGGAGCCTCAGGACTCACACCACCAGGTTCAGGAAAAGTTATTAACCATCAATCATCAGGCTCTTGAACTAGAGGGGATAACTTCACTCACCACATCACTGAACTGTTCCACAGCTAATGGATCCATTTCCAAGGACTCTTCACATCACTTTCTCAATATTTATTGCTTATTTGTTATTAGTTATAAAAACGCATTCTGTTTCTCAGCTCGAGCTGGTAGAACCTGAGGTGCAGGCATAGCCAAGCATGCTCATTTCTCAATTGCTAAGAACATTTCAGACTATTCTAGTGATGTTTAGTATTGTGGATTTCTGAAGATTTACATAGATATTGCTGTGTTACCCTAATTTTTAATGCTATTGTGTAGTGATTTTGGGATGACGCCAGCTGTCTATATTACTACCAGGACAATGTGTACCTTGCTAAATGTTCCCAAGTCTTTCAATTTCCTCCTGTACCTTGTTATATTTCCAGTGTTTTTCACTTACTGATTTCTATATGTTATGTGCACTTGGACTGGCAATATCTATTAAGTAAGTTGTTCTTGCTTGTTCATCCTGTATTATTTTATCCAGACGGTTATTATGCTCAGCATTACATTCTTGTTTTGTATTCCTTTCTTTTCAAAATAAATGCTAACACTGCATTTGCCTTCCTCGCCACTGACTCAACCTGTAAGTTAAACTCTAGGGAATCCTGAACAAGGACTCCCAAGTCCCTCTGCAGCTCTGATTTTCTCCCCACTTACAAAATATTCTTTTTGCCAAAGTGAATGGTCATGCACTTCCTAACATCAGTCACCTCCATGCTCATTCCCCCACTCTGTCTAAATCCTTCTGCGGACTCCCCGCTTCCTCGACAGTACCTGCTCTCCACCTATTTTCCTATCGTCTGCAAACTTGGCCATACAGCCATCGATTGCTTCATCTAAATCACTGACGTACGATGTGAAAAGAAGCGGTCCCAACTCCAATCCCAATGGCACACTACTAGTCACTGGCGACCAACAAGAAAAGATCCCCTTTAATCACTCCTGCCAGTGATTCAACCATCTATACATTCCAATAACTTTACTGCAAAACCACAGGCTCTTATTTTGTTAAGCAGCCTCATGCACAGCACCTTGTTAAAGGCCTTCTGAAAGTCCAAATAAACTACATCCACCGATTCTCCTTTGTCTATCCTGCCTGGTATTTCCTCAAAGAATTCCAACAAATTTGTCAGGCAAGATTTTCCCAAGAGAAAACCACGCTGTCCTTTGCCTATTTTATCAAGTGCCTTCAAGCACCCTGAAACCTCATTCGTAACAATAGACTCCAGCATCTTTCCAGCCACTGAAGTCAGGATAATTGGCCTATAATTTCCTTTCTACTGCCTCACTCCCTTCTTAAAGAGTGGAGTGATATTCTCAAAGTTCCAATCCTCCGGGACCATTCCAGAATCTAGTGATTCTTGAAATATCAATACTAATGCCATTACAATCTCTTCAGCATCCTCCTTCAGAACTCAGGGGTGCAGTTTTAGTAGTGCAAGTACAAAAAGAACAAAAACTAAGAATAATAATAGTAAATAAATAAGCAGTAAATATCAAGAACATGAGATAAAGAGTCTTTGACAGTGAGTCTACTTTAGTGACAGTGCAGGTGCTGAGAATCCTGTACTTTCTTTCCAATGGCAGTACACACAGAAAACTTGAAATCGATGCTGAACATCAATTTCTTGAACTTCCAGTAATTGCTGCCCCTCAACATTCCCCATTCCTGTTTTCCTCTCACAGCTCATCTCCATACATTCTCATCACCTCCCTCTGGTGCTCCTCCCCTTTCCCTTTCCTCCATTATCTTCTACCCTCTCTTGTCAGATTTGCCCTGTTCCAGCCCTTTATCTCTTTATCACTTTCACTAATCAACTTCCCAGCTCTTTACTTCATCCCACCTCTCTCTCTCTCTCTCTCTCTCTCTCGCTCTCTCTTGGTTTCACTTGTCACTTCTTCCTCCCCTCCCCCACTTACTCACTGGAATTTAGAAGATTGAGGGGGGATCTTATTGAAACGTATAAAATTCTAAAGGGATTGGACAGGCTAGATGCAGGAAGACTGTTTCCGATGTTGGGGAAGTCCAGAACAAAGGGTCACAGTTTAAGGTTAAAGGAGAAGCCTTTTAGGACTGAGATGAGGAAAAACTTCTTCACACAGAGAGTGGTGAATCTGTGGAATTCTCTGCCACAAGAAACAGTTGAGGCCGGTTCATTGGCTATATTTAAGATGGAGTTAGATATGGCCCTTGCGCCTAAAGGGATCGGGGGTATGGAGAGAAAGCAGCTACAGGGTTCTGAGTTGGATGATCAGCCATGATCATACTGAATGGCGGTGCAGGCTGGAAGGGCAATTGGTGAGATGGTATTGAAGGGCTCAATTCAGAACATTTTGCTAAATGTGACGAAATGAGTGGTCGGTAAAGTAATTGCTGGAGGTTGCCACGTGAATGTGGAAATGTCAGAAGCAGTATTGCCAGCAAAGTCAGTACTGATCTCCTTCCCCGTTGCCACAGGTTGGCAGCCAAGACCCTGATGCAATACAGGGTCTTGTTCAAGTTACAGAGGAGGGACCTTTTATTCAAAGTCGGCCACTTAGCAGATGTGGTGTGCCCATCCCTGTTTGCCTCTGCATTCAACGCAAGTCAAGAGCAGCCCATTCAAGGAAGCCCCCAAACTCAATGAAGAATCATAAAGGAATGTAGAAAGAATTCAAGCCGTCAGGTCAAATCAATTTTATTGTTGTTTAATTACGTACATGCTTACCATCAAATGAGAAAAGTTACTCTGAACTAGGGTGTTAAGTACTGTAGTAAACATATCGCACATATAACACACAATAACTTAGGAATGGAAGGATAAAATTTACAGATGATTTATGCATTAATAGTAGGTAAATCAGCTTCTGTGGAGAACCAAAGGTGAAGCTGATGTTTTGAGTCAAAGTACAAGTTGGTGCTCTGAGTCGAAATCCTACATCAGCCTAAACATTGACAAAGCATGAGTCCTGATGAAGGGTCTTGGTCTGAAATGCCAACTCTATTCCGTTCCATAGATGCTGGAATCCTCATCATTCTTTGTGAGTTACTCTGGGTGTAAAACCTTTGCCTCAGCTGGAGCCGCCGAGATCTTCCAGCATTCAGCTTCTGTTTGCAATTGCGCCATCTGTACTCTCTTTTGACTTCAGATTGAATTGTTAAAAATTGAATCCAAATTCTGAACTGTCTTGATTGAAAGAATATGGGCCACACAAAACTTGCTTGAGAAGACAAGCTTTCTCCTTGATTTGGATTTATTTTTCAGATCAGGGCATCATATGTTGATTACTCTTAACTGTTTTAGAAAAGGGAGTGGTGACCCTCCAGCTTTCACCAGTGCACTTTCGGAGAGATTGCCAGCATGGAGACCCAACACAATAAAGGTCTGATGATAAGGCCTAGATAGAACGGGCATGGAGAAGATGCTTCTATTTGTGGCAGACTCTAGGAACAGAAGGCACAGCCTCAGAATAGAAGAATATTCCCTTAGAAGAGAGATGAGGAGGAATTTCTCTAACCAGTGGATGGGGATGGTCTAATTTGGCTCCTATGCCTTATGGTCTTGGAGTCTATTATCTTGGATACAATACTGCATAAAAATGTTAGGCATATATACAGTATGTAGCTAGGGTACCCTAGACTTTTGCATGGTGCTACAGTAATTTTATGCATTGCACTATACTGCTGCAGAAAAGTAAATTTCCTGATATATGTGAGTGAAGATAAACCAGATTCTGATATGGGTCTCTGTTGTGGACTGAGAGTGGGAAAGGGGCAAGGAGAGGAGAATCTTGGTTAGGGAAAGAGAAAAGGAGAGGGGAGGAAGCAAGAAGCATCAGACAGACATTCTATAATGATCAATAAGCCAGTTGTTTGGAATCAAATGACCTTGCCTGGTGCCTCAGGATTGGGTGTGTCTGCACATGCGGCAGCCCCCACCCCTGGCACCTCTTCTCTGCCAACAGTCCCACATCCCTCCCAGGGACTCTACCCTCACTATTGCTACCATTGTTTGCTCCTCTCCATTCCACATTGACAAATGCAGTACTGTGCAAAAGCATTAGGCACCCTAGCTATACGTATGCACCTAAAACATTTGTTTAGTACTATATTTATTATGTTGTTTAAATAGAGAAACCTCCTGAGGTACTTAACAGAAAAAAATTTCTAAGAAAACGTGAGATCAAGGCACAAAGAGGAGCCTGGCCTTGGACAGGGCTTCTGCTTACAGGATTTACACAGTCCGGCAGTACTAGGTAGCAGACCCTATCTATTGCATTCTTCATCTCTGAATTCACGTGGAAAATAACAATGGAGGTATTTTTCAGTCTGTGGACTTGGACTACTTCATCGTGGTCTCTCTCCAGAATCTTTGTTCTGGACTATAACTCCTCCATTCAGTGAAATCTGTTTATCTTTGTTTTGAATAATTGCTGTTTGTTTTCCCAATTATTATTTCTGCTAACGTATCCGGACATCGTGGTTAGTAACATCCTGTCATTGACTGCAGTTGAGCTATGCCGGCAGGTGCTGGTAAGCACAATACTCTGTTAGGGTCGTGAAGGAACAAAGACCCACGCCCATGGATCCCTCAGAATTCCCTCACATGTTGATAGTGTTCTCAAGGAGGCATATGTTGTGCAGGCCTTAATTAGTTGGGGGATTGACTTCAAGATCCGCAAAATAAAGTTGCAGCTCTATAAAATCCTGGTTAGATCACACTTTGAATATTGTGTTCAGTTCTGGTTGCCTCATTATGGAAAGGAGGTGGAAGCTTTAGAGAAGGTGCAGAGGAGATTTACCGGACTAGTGGGCATGTCTTGTGAAGACAGGTTCAAAATTTCAAAGCACGTTTATTATCAGTTTGTATGCAGTTTACCACCCTGAGATTGAGCAAGTTAGGGCTTTTCTCTTTGGAGTGAAGGAGGAGACTTGATGGAGGTGTACAAGATGCATAAATCGAGTGGACTGCCACTTGCTTTCTTGTTAAAGTGTAGGAACGATGGCAGAGATATTGGAAAAGAAAGGGAAGGAGCATTAAAGATACAGGCTACCTGACCTCTGACTATGTTGGATATCATGCACTCTATTTTATATTTCAGATTTCCAATATCTATCATTATAATTTGGTGTAAAGGGAATGGAAGGCAGTGAAGGGAATTCCAGAACTTTTGACTTTGGAGCTGAAGGTTACGTTAAATTAAGTGCTAAGGGTGCCAGTGTGGTGCAGCTAGCAGGACTGCTGCTTTGCAGTGCCAAGGACCTGGGGTTGATCCTGACCTCTGGTGGTGCCAGTGTGTAACTGCAGGTTCACCTTCTGTCTCCTTGATTTACTCCCACTGATGGAGAGTAATTTGCTGCTGTTAATTGGCGCATGTGTCTGTGTGAGAGGCAGAATCTGGAGCGAGTGACAATCACAAAATGCTGGAGGAACCCGGCAGGCCTGGCAGCATCTATGGAAAAGGGCAGTCGATGTTTTGGACCGAGTACCCTTCATCAGGACTGGTGAAGTGTCTCAGCCTGAAACGCCGACTGTTTGTTCATTTCCATAGATGCTGCCCGGCCTGCTGAATTTTCCAGCATTGTGTGTGTGTTGCTTTGGGTTCAAAGGGCTTCTACAGATATATGAAGGCTCGTTGGGCCTCCTGGCCTGTTACCATGCTGCATCTCTATATCTAAATTCAGGAAAGAGACTGAGGGTTAAGTTATTTCTGATTGTGTCTAGGTGATAAACTGAATGGAAGAAACCAGAACAGAATAGCTTCAGCCTTCTCATAACTTAGATAAAGGAGATTTCTGTTCTTCTCGGTGGGGTCAAACGAAAGAGCAGAATCTGTCTTCTACCAGCTGACAGATGAGGAGCATTGAGTAAGACTCACTGCAGGTCACCACCTTGGGTTGGCAGCTGCAGTCAGCAGATCAGACAAGTGGTAACCCTTACACTCCATGGGGAATTTCTCACTCAATTCCCCGCATGGTGTTAAATGGTGTCCTGCAACTCTTTGTCTGACTCTCACAGTTCAATAGACCTTGCCTTGGGGAAATGTTCGAAACAGTGACAGCCTACAGATTTCCTACTTCATTCACAGAACTGAAGGCTATCGCAAGGATTGCAAACAAATTAAGGCAGGATGTGGGCTTAATTGCCAATACAGTGCTCTTGGTTTACAATTATAACTAAAAGTGCTGAAAACATAAAGTGAAGTTTTCATGTTTTTAGTCAGACCTTCATTAGAAACTTGGTAAAAAAAATTACTCAAAGTTTGCAACCCATCTTTTCTTTGTTGCTTAAAAGCAGAATGACTCATTGGCAGGAATTCTTTACAAGGTTTTAAATCTCCCTCTCTCTTCTATGAACGTTAAAATGTATACAATGTCAATAGAAATAAAATAGGTTGACACTAGTTAGCAGAATGCTACTGCAGTGCTGACAATACAGATCCAATTCTGTTGCTGTCTGAAAGCAGGTTGGATGTTCTCCCCATAACTCCGTGGGTTCCCTCTGCATGCTCCGGTTTCCTCCCACATTCAAAGACGTTCCGGTTAGTGGGTTCATCGGTCGCATCGGTGTACTTTGGGGGCACAAGTTTGTTGAGCCAGAAGGGCCTGTCAATGTGCTGTATCGCTAAAATTGTTAAACTATTTATTGCATCCAGCCCCTTGCTCATGCTGAGTTTGTAGTCAGATGGTATTCTCCACATGCCTCTGTTGAGTAGCAGGGTAGCACACGCCTTGCAGTACAGGTGACCTAGGTTCAATTCCCGCTGCTGCCCGTAATGTCTTTGAACATTCTCCTTGTGAGTGTGAGGGTTTCCTCCAGGCAATCTGATGTCTTACAATGATACACCAATTGGTAGATCAATTGGTCTTTGTAAATTGCCCCATGATTAGGCCAGGGGCAATCTCGTCTCAATTGGGAGATTGCTGGGGCAGCACGTTTCGAAGAGCCTACTCCACACAGTATTTCTATAAAATTTATGTAACATATTTTATCCCTATCCTTTCAGCTCATATTCTCACAGAGAGCAAACCATAACACACCGATTATGTTTTTCTCATGCCCAGGCAGATCCATGTGGAGCAACCAGGGATTCCAATATAACCACAATGCAGTCTACTCCGAATAACACTGAGCAAAGGCAGGCTTTGAATTAGCAATCAAAATAGAACAATATCAGAGAGGTTCCTCAAGCAGTTTCAGGGAAGAAGGATAAAAGTAATGCTTCAAGGGGGAAGTGGTACAGAAGGTTAGGACCTTCTTTCCCTGGAACTTAGGAGACTGAAGGAGGATTTGAAAGAGGTAAATAAAATTATGAGGAGTATAGACAGGGTAAATTCAAGCAGGCTTATTCCACTGTGGTTGGATGGGACTTGAACTAGAATTCATAAGACCATTAAGTATAAGAGCAGAATTCGGCCATTTGGCCCATCCAGTCCACCCCACCATTCGGTCATGGCTGATCCTTTCTTCCCCCTGCTCAACACCATTCCCTGACCTTCTCCCCATAACCTTGATGCTGTTTCCAATCAAGAACCTATCAATCACTGCTTTAAATATACCCAACAACCTGGCCTCCACAGCTGACTGTGGTAATAAATTCCACAAAAGCACCACCTTCTGGCTGAAGAAATTTCTCTATGTCTCCATTTTCAATAGACGCCCCTCTATCCTGAGGCCAGGCCCTCTTGTCCTAGACTCCCCCACAATGGGAGGCATCCTTTCCACATCTACTCTGTCTAGGCCTTTCAACATTTGAAGGTTCGGAATAAAAGTTGAAATATTTAAGGGAAACCCGAGGGGGAATTCCTTCACCCAGAGGCTTGTGTGACTGTGGAACAAGCTACCAGTGAAAGAAGTGAATGCAAGTTTGATTGCAATACTTTAGAGAAGTTTGGGTAAGCACATCTTAAGAAGGATTATGAACCAGCTGCAGATCGATGGGACTAGATAAAATAACTGGTTGGCATGGATTAGATGGGCAGAAGGGTCTGTTTCCTGCTGTTGTCCTCTATAATTCTCAGCACTGGGAAATCCCAGCAAGAATGGGCTCCACGACCTGGAGCCTAGAGAGGGAGCAAGCTAACAAGCTATCTTTAAGAGCTGGTATTGGGAGTAATACAATGGTATTGGGGGTAGGGTACTGACATGGATAGAAAATTGGTTGGCAGACAGGAAACAAAGAGTAGGGATTAACAGGTCCTTTTCAGAATGGCAGGCAATAACGAGTGGGGTACCGCAAGGTTTGGTGCTGGGACCGCAGCTATTTACAATATACATTAATGATTTAGATGAAGGGATTAAAAGTAACATCAGCAAAATTGCAGATGACACGAAGCTGGGTGGCAGTGTAAAATATAAGGAGGATGTTAAGAGAATGCTGGGTGACTTGGACAGGTTGGGTGAGTGGGCAGATGCATGGAAGATGTAATTTAATGTGGATAAATGTAAGGTTATCCACTTTGGTGGCAAGAACAGGAAGGCAAATTATTATCAGAATGGTGACTAGTTAGGAAAAGGGGAAGTACAACAAAATCTAAGTGTCCTTGTACATCAATCACTGAAAGTAAGCATGCAGGTACAGTGGGCAGTGAAGAAAGCTAATGGTATGTTGGGCTTCATAACAAGGGGAGTTGAGTATAGGAGCAAAGAGGTCCTTCTGCAGTCGTACAAGGCCCTGGTGAGACCATACCAGGAGTATCGTGTTCAGCTTTGGTCTACAAATCTGAGGAATGATAGTCTTGCTATTGAGGGAATGCAGCGTAGGTTCACAAGGCTGATTCCCAGAATGGCGGGACTGTCATATGTTGAAAGATTGGAGCGACTGGGCTTGTATACACTGGAATGTAGAAGGATGAGAGGGGATCTGATTGAAACATATAAGATTATTAAGGGATTGGGCACGCTAGACCTAGGAAACATGTTCCCGATGTTGGGGGAGTCCTGAACCAAAGGCCACAGTTTAAGGATAAGGGATAGGCCAGTTAGAACGGAGCTGATGAAAAACTTTTTCACCCAGAGAGTTGTGGATCTATGGAATGCTCTGCCTCAGAAGGCAGAGGAGGCCAATTCTCTGGATGCTTTCAAGAAAGAGTTAGATAGAGCTCTTAAAGATAATGGAGTCAAGGGATACGGGGAGAAGGCAGGAACGGGGTGGTGGATGATCAGCCATGATCACATTGAATGGCGGTGCTGGCTCGAAGGGCCAATTGGCCTACTCCTCCACCAATTGTCTATTGTCTATTGTAAGTTTAGTTCCCTCTCTGAAGAATGCAGCACATCCAGATGCATCACATCTTGGTATGGCAACTGTTCTGTCCAAGACCATAAGAACTTGCACTGAGTCACGGACAGCATCCAGTCGTCGTGGACAAAATTGGTTCTCTGGAATATCAGAAAGGATCCTAGTGTGGAGTCAAAAGAGATGGGGGAGATCTTAAATAGATTTTTTGTATCTGGATTTAGTCGGGAGGTTAACACAGAGCCCCTAGAAGTGAAGCAATGCAGCAGTACTGGACCCTATACTGATTATAGAGAAGGAGGTGTTTGTTGTCTTGACGTAAATTAGGGTGGATAAATACCCAGGGCCTGACAAGGTGTTCCCTCAGACCCTGTGAGAGTCAAGTGCAGAAATTCCAAGGGCCCTAGCAGAGTTATTTAAAATGTCCTTAGCCTCGAATGAGGTTTTAGTGGATTGGAGGAAAGCTAATGTTGTTCCATTGTTAAAAATATGCTGTATGAATAAGCTAGGAAATTATTGGCCAGTGAGCCTAACATCAGAACTGGGAATGTTAGTGGAAGGTATTCAAGGGGACTGGATGTATTCGGTAAATATTCGAAGAGGGACTAATTAGGGATAGTTGACATGGCTTTGTGTGGGGTGGGACGCAACTTTATAGAGTTTTTCAAAGAAATTATTAGGAAAACTGCTGAAAACAAGGCAGTGAATGTTGTCTACATGGACTTTAGCAACATACTTGACAAGGTCCCACATAGGAGGTTGGTCAAGAAGGTTCAGTCATTTGGCATTCAAAATGAAGGAGAAAATTGGATTAGACCTTGGTTTTGCACTTTGGATGGCCAACCAGGGTAGGTCTTATACTCAGTGGCAGGGCATTGAGGACTGTGATAGAACGGAGGGATCTGGGAAGACAGATACATAATCCCTTGAAAGTGACATCACGGGTGGGTAGGGTCATAAAGAAAGCTTTTGCAACGTTGGGCTTCATAATACAATGTATTGAGTGAAGGAATTGGGATCTTATATTGAAGTTGTATAAGACAGTGGAGAGGCCAAATCTGGAGTATTGTGTCCAGTTTTGGTCACAGGAACTATGTCAATAGATTGAAAGAGTGCAGAAAAAATTTACAGGGTTATTGTTGGGACTTGAGGACCTGAGTAATATGGAGAAGTTGAGTAGGTTAGGACTTTATTACCTAGAACATAGAATATATAGGGGAGATCTCATTTAAGGACAGAAATTATAAGGGATATAGATTGAGTAAATCCAGACAGGGATTTTACACTGAGGTTGGGTGAGACTACAACTAGAAGTCATGGGTTAAGGGTGTTTAAGGGAGGAGGAAGAACCTTTTTGCACAGAGGGTGGTAGGAATGTGGAATGTGCTACTAGTGCAAGTGGTGGGTGCAGGTTCAATTTCAACATCTAAGAGAAATTTTTATAGGTACATTGATGAAAGGAATATTGAAGGCTGTGGTCCAGGTGCAGATTGCTAAGTCTAGACAAGCTACTAGTTCTGCATCGAATGGATGGGCCAAATGACTGTAATGTTGTATGACTCTAAGTGCTGATTGCAGTCCGTGATTTTGTCCCATTTTGTACAAAAGCCTGATGGTTGAGGGGTAGTAACTGTTTTTGAACCTGGTGGTTGTCAAAGGTGGATCGACCCGATGCAATAACGCAAGGTACCACAAATGCAATAAAACCATAAAACAAGCAATACTTTGTCAAACTTCACTTTTTATTCATAGCATGCTGTGGGGGAAGTTACGGACTGATCTCCCAAAGAGACAGTCCAGACACTGCCCTCCCCACGAAACACAATTCACACAATTTATAACAGCAGTCATTACAGGAAATATTATAATTACATGAGTTAATATGGTTTTAGAATAGTTTTGATCACATGCTAAGATACAATTAGATGTAAAATCATTATTGGTTAGTTATAATTATTTCTACCAAGATACAACATAAGTTCCTCATATTGGCACCTCCCCCAGACACTTCCCCCTTCTCTTGGACAATCTGTCCCATAATTAGTTATACCTTGAAATGCCCCTTTAATCATTCTGTACCCATATTTAGTTACGCTTAGCACTTTTAGAGAACAATGCCTACTGCATCACTTGTTGCTGGGTAGAGTTTTTTTCTGACTGCTCAGTAACATAAGGTATCTATAAGAAAATTGATCATAAGCTAACTATACCTCTTAATCCATTCCCCCATCTACCTGTTCCTCTACCTAAGTTTATCTTTCCCTTCACCAGTGGTGCGAGTCCTGCAGCACTTGTATCTTCTACTTGAAGACAGCAGCAAGAAAAGAGCATGGCCTGGGTGCCAGGGATCTCTGATGATGGATAGAACATATTACAGCACATTACAGGCCCTTCAGCCCACAATGTTGTGCCAACCCTCAAACCCTGCTTCCCATATAACCCCCACCTTAAATTCCTCCATATACTTGTCTAGTAGACTCCTAAACTTCACTAGTGTATCTGCCTCCACTACTGACTCAGGCAGTGCATTCCACGCACTAACCACTCTCTGAGTGAAAAACCTTCCTCTAATATCCCCCTTGAACTTCCCTCCCCTTACCTTAAAGCCGTCCTCTTGTACTGAGCAGTGGTGCCCTGGGGAAGAGGCACTGGCTGTCCACTCTGTCTATTCCTCTTAATGCTGGTTCTAAAGCCACAACTCATGTAGATGTGCTCCATGGTTGTGAGGGACTTACCCATTATATACTACGCCAAGTCCACTACCTTCTGTAGGATTTATGCTCAAATATATTGCTGTCTACTCACAGAGAGAGTTGGGGAACAATGTACTTCATTCCCCAAAGTATTTTATTTTATCACCATCACATATCCTTGCCATGTAAGTAAGCAATAAGAGATGTCTTGATTGTAATTATATGGTACATTTTTTGTTTGTTGTGTTAAGATTTTTATGCAATTATTAGTGATTTCCCTACACTATTGCAAATTGCCTTGTTTAGAATTGATCAGATGATTTCAGAATTTTTAATGAATGTGAAATATTCTGTCCTTGGTAATTCACCTAAATAAAATTTCAATTGCCTTGTTTACTCTCTGAAATCGATCAAAAGCAGATTGAATAGCAGACAGAGAATTGGTTAGCAAACTAAATAAAATGAAAAATACAATTAAATCATCACCAATTGTTGGTTCTTTGCATTCCTTATATTTAGTGAGCTGTACATTATACTTAATGAGGTGAAAAATCTTCTGCTTAATTCTTCTAACTAAACATTTTTCAGGTGACCAATTTTCTTGTGAAGGCAGTGGAAAACTTAGTGGACCCACTTAAGGCGCGAGCTGAATATAAAGCTTCCCAGCTGCTCCAGTATTGCAGAATTCTTCACACACACAAAATGCTGGAGGAACTCAGCTGGTCAGGCAGCATCTATGGAAATGAATAGATGGTTGATGATTCTGGCCACGAAGGAAGGGGGAAAAATGCAAGGATAAAAGTTTGCCGCAGGGGAAGGAGGCTAGCTGGAAGGAGATAGGTGAAGCCGGGTGGGTGGGAAAGGTAAAGGGCTGGAGAGGAAGGAAAGAAGAGTGGATCATTGGAGGAAGAGAAGGAGAGGACACAGGGGGAAGTGATAGGCAGGAGAGAAGAGGTAAAAGTCAGAGTGGGAACAGAGGAAGAGGGGAGGGGGAGTTTTTTACTAGAAGGAGAAATTGATATTCGCACCATCAGGTTGGAGGGTACCTAGAAGAATTATAAGGTGTTTCCCCTCCACCCTGAGAGTCGCCTTATCTTGTGCCAACTGTCCTTTCAGTGCAACCCACTTTACTCCCATGGAATGTAACCGAATTCCAAAATTGACCTCATAAAAATGTCAAATTTTGAAAGATGTTGTGAAAGGGGAAGATGCTCTAAGGATTCTTGACTGGTCAGGGCCTGAAGGGAAATGGGGAGAAGGCAGGAGATTGGGGCTGAGAGGAAAATTGGATCAACCATGATGAAATGGCAGAGCAGACTCAATAGGCCAAATGGTTTAATTCTGCTCCTGTATCTTATGCTCTTATAATTTCCAAGGCCGTTACTAAGGATTAAGGATGTACTGAAAAAGGTAGATTATTCAGGAGATGAGGAGTCATAGAATAGTAGTGCATTACAGCACAGAAATAGGCTATTTGGCCCAATAAGCCTTGCCAATCTGTTACTCTCCCATGCCCTATTAACTTATAGTACTATGCAAAGGTCTTAGACACATACAGTATATGTGGCTACGGTGCCTAAAATATTTGCACAGCCAGTAATTTTATGTATTGCCATGTATTGCTGCAAGAAAAACCATACTTAATGATATATGTGAGTGATGATAAACATGATTCTGATATATGTCTCTATTGTGGACTGAGAATGAGAAGCAGGCAGGGAGAAGGGAATGGGAAAAGGGGACGGGAGAGATGAGGGAGTGGGAAGCACCAGAGAGTCATTCTGCATCAATCAATAAATCAATTGTTCCAAATCAAAATGACCTTGCCTGGTGTCTTTGGGCTGGGTGTGTCTGCACCCACGCTACTCCCTGCCCCTGACACTCCTTCTCTGCCACCTGCCCCAAACTCCCCCAGAATTGCTGCACCTTCACCATTCCCAACATCCTTTGCTCACGTCAGATTTACAAACTCGCTCTTCAAGTACAGTCCTGGTTTGTTGTGGAATCGATGGAGTGAGCCATTCAGAGGGGAGAAGTCAAGGCAGAGGCCCATCCATCTGGCCCAGGTGCGAGGCTGTGTCACTCTGGGTGCCATGCCAGTTTAAAGGAATCGAGAATGGCTTCAGGCTGGGTGGTGAAATTTGGGCCTGCAGTGAGTCACTGGGTGGCATGGTCCAGGCCCGGAACCTTTTGCTGCAGCATTGCATAGGTCCTAGGACAAGATGCAATATGCTGTTTCAACAATTTAAACACCGACCAAGATAGATTGGAAAGACAGGATGTTCACTTACTCTCCCACGATATTCACATCTCTCTCCACAGTACTGAGGCTATGAAGACTGTCCTGGCTACTGTGCTAATATAGTGACCTAATCAATGAGGCTTTGGGCCTACCTTGGGCTGCCCCGTAGTTCAGATCTGAGTATTCATTTTGGTTCCGAATGTTGTTACTCACTTCAATTGTTTGCATGATTTATTTCTTTTTCTCTTTCATTGGGGGTGTTGGTCTTTTTTTTTAAAACTGGGGTTCTTTTGGGTTTCTTGCTATGTGGCAAACATGTCTCAAGTTTGTATAATTTATATATTCTTTGAAAATAAATGTACTTTGAAACTTGAAACTGTGCAAAATCTTAGGCACCGTACTGTATGCTGCATCACTGAGTCTGCTTAAGGCTGAGATTAATAGGATTTTCACCAGTGAAGGATTCAGGGGTCATTGGAGTCTGAAGGGAACATCATCTTTGGTGAAGAACTGGCTGTCATCCCATTCAATGGCAAAGCTTCTGTTCCTTACGTTATTTACTCATTCTGAAAACAATGTTGAACTGTGACAACAAAGAGGAGTGACTTGTATGCAAAAACAGAGGATCGGCGAAGGTGTTATGGAATGCTGGTTATAAACACGAGAAATTCTGCAGGTACTGGAAATCCTGAGTAACAAAGTCCTGGAGGAAAGCAACAGGTCAGGCAACATCTATGGATATCAGTAAACAGTTGATGTTTTGGGCCAAGACCCTTACTCAAGACTGAAAAGGAAGGGGGAAGATGCCAGAATAAAAAGGTAGGGAGGAGGGGGGGGGGTGGAGAGGGAGGATAGTTAGAATATGCTGGTTTCCTGAACTTTGAAGCTTCTCCTTTTTATCCAAAACAAACTCAGAATACTTGTGAAACCTCTGAGCATTTTTATCAGGTGGACTAATAAATGCTAGTACTAACCGGAAAAGTATTCAGTAGCAGCAATGGAGTGACAAATATAACATGTTGGAGTGCATCACCGTAGCGTAGCAGTTAGTGCAATGCTATTACAGCTTAGCTCGTCAGAGTTCAATTACAGCACCTTCTGTAAGGAGTTTGTACTTCCTCCCTGTAACTGTGTGGGTTTCCTCTGGGTGCTCCAGTTCCCTCCCAATGGATCGTACTGCTCAGTAGGTTAATTGGCCACTAGTCCTGTGATCAGACTAGTGTTAAATAGATGGGTTGTCTGGAAGCATGGCTCAGTGGGCTGGAAAAGCCTGATCTACATTGTATGTCTAAATAACAAACATCAAACAAATAAATAAACTCAGCAGATCTGGCAGCATCTACGGAAAGGAATAAAGAGTCTTTGTTTTGGGCCGAGACCATTAAAGGATTCAGAGTATATTTAATATCAAAGTGTGCATTCAGTATACAATTCTGACCTGATCATCAAACCTACAGATAAGGGGTGTGCTGTAGTAGTCTGGCCGACTGATCTCTACTTTGCTGAGGTCAGCCAATAACTGTCAGGCACCTCCTCTTACTTATCCCTTGAACAGAACCTCACTAAAGAGCAGAGGCTCATTCTGACCTTATTGACTCTGGGGATCTCCCATCCACTGCCAGCAACCTCACGGTTCTCTAACCCTGCACCTTGGTTTCTACCTCCTACCCAAGATCAACAAGCCTGCCTGTCCAGGTAAACCCTTAGTTTCTGTTTGTTCCTGCCTCACTGAACTTGTATCGGCTTACCTCAACTCTGTTTTATCCCCCCTAGTTCAGTTCCTTCTTAACTACATCCATGACACTTCCACGCTCTGGACCTTTTCAATGAGTTCAAGTTCCCTGGCCCTGATCATTTCCTTTTTACTATGGACATCCAGTCGCTATACATCTCCAACCCCCATTAGAATGTCCTTAAAGCTCTCTGCATCCTTGTAGATAACAGTTCCAACCTGTTCCCCTCCACCAGCACTCTTCTCTGGCTGGTAGAACTTGTCCTCACTCTCAATAATTTCTCCTTTGGCCTCCCTCACTTCTGCTAAACCAAGGTTATAGCCATGGGCACCCACATAGGTCCTATTTATTCCTGTTTTTTTCTTTCTTTCTTTTCAAATCTTTTTATTATTATTATTATTATTATTATCCAAAATACAAGACTACATCGAAGTAAGTAACACTTACAATGTCTCAAAAGAGGGAAAAAAAATTAAGGATTGAAAAATACGGTGACACAAAAAAAGAAAAGAAATGGAAAAAAAAACCCTACTAAAAGCAAGAAAAAGGTGAGAGAAAAAAGACCCATTAGGTGTGCAACCCCAGAGCCATGCGTCACACAGAAAGCTTCTAAAGATAAACGTCAAACCGCCAGCAAAAAAAAAAATTATACCAAAGTTTACAATTAGATGGTGGAGAAAATCTATCAATTAACTCAAATGATAGTAACGAGCAAATGAACCCCATCTTTTCTCAAAATCAAACATAGGTTTGAAGGTTCGACTTCTAATTTTCTCCAAACTAAGACATAACATCACTTGAGAGAACCATTGTGACAGAGTGGGAGCCGACGTGTCCTTCCAGTAAAACAGAATGGCCCTCCTAGCTATCAATGTAACAAACGCAATAAAATATTCCTGCCTTTTTATTGGCAACATGGGAAGAGTCTATATTTCAAGACCATACCAATATCAATCGCCAATTTTTCCTGTGCCACATCAAGGACTGCACTGGAGCTGCTTTTTGCACGCATGCTGAGCTCATCGACTCCATCAACTTTGCCTCCAACTTCCACCCTGCCCTCAAGCCTACCTGGTCCATTTCAGACACCTCCCTTCCCTTTCTCAATCTCTCTGTCTCTCTCTCACTTGCTCTCTGGAGCCAGTTTATCTACTGATAACTTTTACAAACCCACTGATTCTCATACCTACCTTGACTATACCTCTTCCCACTCTGTCACTTGTAAACATGCCATCCCCTTCTTTCAGTTCTTCCACCTTCACCACATCTGCTCTCAGGATGAGGCTTTTCATTCCAGAACTAATGAGATGTCTTCCTCTTCAAAAAAAAGGGGCTTTCCTTCCTCCACCGTCAATGCTGCCTGCACCGGCATCTCAGCCATTTCACACATGTCTGCCTTCACCCCACCTTCCCACCACCACACCGAAGATAGAGTTCTTCTTGTCCTCAACTTCTATCCAGTAGTCTCTGCATCCAGCAGATAAGTCTTCATAACCTGCCATCTCCAATGGGATCCTATGACCAAGCACAGAATCACGTTTATTATCACCAGCATGTGATGTGAAATTTGTTAACTTAGTAGCAGCAGTTCAATGCAATACATAAAACAGAATAAATAAATAAATAAATAAATAGACAAACAAACAAACAAACAAAAAACCAAATAAATAAATTAATTAATTAATTAATAAGCAAGTAGAATGTTATCTGGGTTTCAGCGCCTAAGTTACAGAGAAAGGTTGAACAAGTTAGGTTTTTATTCTTTGGAGCGTAGAAGTTTGAGGGGGGACTTGATGGAGGTATTTAAAATTATGAGGGGGTATAGATAGAGTTGATGTGGATAGGCTTTTTCCACTGAAAGTAGGGGAGATTCAAACAAGAGGACATGAGTTGAGAGTTAAGGGGCAAAAATTTAGGGATAACACGAGGGGGAACTTCTTTACTCAGAGAGTGGTAGCTGTGTGGAACGAGATTCCAGTAGAAGGGCTAGAGGCAGGTTCGACATTGTCATTTTTTAAAAAATTGTTTAGGTATATGGCCAGGAAAGGAATGGAGGGTTATGGGCTGAGTGCGGGTCAGTGGGACTAGGTGAGAGTAAGCATTCGGCACAGACTGGAAGGGCGGAGATGGCCTGTTTCCATGCTGTAATTGTTATATGGTTATAAATACTGTTCAGTATACTTCATACAGTATACGTACATTGGATAGATTAAAAATCATGCAAAAACAGAAATACTATATATTAAAAAAAGTGAAAATCATTCCTTACCCCCAACTTTCCGCCTTCTGCAGGGATAACTCCCTACATGACTCCCTTGTCCACTGATCTCCCTCCAGGTACTTGTGTGGAACAAGTACTAAACCTAGCCCTATACCCCCTCCTTCACTACCGTTCAGGGCCCCAAACAGTCCACACTCAGATTGGAGGAGTAACATCTTATGTTCAGTCTGGGTAGCCCCCAACCTGATGGCATGAACATTGATTTTTCATACTTCCAGTAACTTCCCCCCCCCCCTTCATCATTCCCATTCCTGTTTCCCTCTCTCATTTATCTCCTTACCAGCCCATCTCCTCCCTCTGGTGCTATCCTCTCCGATCAGATTTTACCTCACCCCTCACCCTCTCCCGGTCTCACCTACCACCTACCACTCCTCCGCACATCTTCTTGCTCTAACTTCTCAGCTGTTTTCCTAGTCCCGATGAAGGATCAATGGAAAAAAGACCCTTTATCAGAGTCTTGGGCCGAAATGATGACTGTTTACTCTTTACCATAGATCCTGGCCTGCGGATTACCTCCAGCATTTTGTGTGTGTTACTTGGATTTCCAGCATCCGCAGATTTTCTCATTATGATGTTTGTATCTGTCAGTCTGGATTTCCAGCATCTGCGGAATCTCCTATGTTTGTGGCAATAATATATCTACACTCACTTCGTTGAATGCATTTGCTTGTTTCCAATGGTTTTCAATATTGAATTTGTCCAGTTGATGCTGATTTAGATTCAGATTATATATTCATCACATGTACATCAAGTCATGTCGTTTGCATTAATAATCATTACAACATAGGAATGTGCTTGCGGCAGCTCAGAGTGTCACAACACTTTCCAGTTCCATAACTGTTCAACATAACAATGAAAACAACTATAGAACAACAGGAACAAAGCCCCATTCTTCCCTGTCAGCCACCTACTCACACACACAGACTGTCCTCCAACCCCATGGCAGGCCACCTCTAGTCATCAGTAAACTTGCAAAGTTGCTGGGGTTAGCTTATTAAAGTCATTGTATTTTTCAGTTTACAATTGCACAAATAGGACGGGTTGCACTTGAATCCCAGGGGAACCATTATCCTGGCGGGGAGGTTTGCTAAGGCTACTGGGGAGAGTTTAAACTAGAATTGTTGGTGGGTGGGAACCAAACTGAAGAGACTGGGGAAGAGGCGGTTGGCTCACAAATAGAGAAAGCTTGGAGACTGTGTGTGAGGGAGTATAGGCAGGTGATAGAGAAGGGACACCCTCGGATGGACAGTTTGAGATGTGTCTCCTTTAATGCAAGGAATATTGTGAACAAAGTGGATGAGCTTAGAGTGTGGATCAGTACTTGGAGATATAATGTGATGGTCATTACAGAGACTTGGATGGCTCAGGGACAGGAATGGTTACTTCAGGTGGCAGGATTTAGGTGTTTCAGAAAGGACAGGGAGGGAGGCAAAAGAGGTGTGGGCGCGTCACTGTTGATCAGAGATAGTGTCACGGCTGCAGAAAAGGAAGAAGTCATGGAGGGATTGTCTACGGAGTCTCTGTGGGTGAAGGTTAGGAACAGGAAGGGGTCAATAACTTTACTGGGTGTTTTTTTATAGGCCACCCAATAGTAACAGGGATTTCGAGGAGCAGATAGGGAAACAGATCCTGGAAGGGTGTAATAATAACAGAGTTGTCGTGATGGGAGATTTTAATTTCCCAAATATCGATTGGCATCTCCTTAGAGCAAGGGGTTTAGATGGGGTGGAGATTCTTAGGTTTGTTCAGGAAAGTTTCTTGACACAATATGTAGATAAGCCTACAAGAGGAGAGACTGTACTTGATTTGGTATTGGGAAAAAAACCTGGTCAGGTGTCAGGTCTCTCATTGGGAGAGCATTTTGGAGATAGTGATCATAATTCTATCTCCTTTACTATAACATTGGAGAGGGATCGGAACAGACAAGTTAAAAAAGCATTTAATTGGAGCAAGGGGAATTATGAGGCTATCAAGGCAGGAAATTGGAAGCTTAAATTGGGAACAGATGTTCTCAGGAAAGAGTATGGAAGAAATGCGGCAGATGTTCAGGGAATATTTGTGTGGAGTTCTGCATAGGTACGCTCCAATGGGACAGGGAAGTTATGGTAGGCTACAGGAACCATGGTGTACAAAGGGTGTAATAAATCTAGTCAAGAAGAAACGAAAAGCTTACATAAGGTTCAGAGAGCTGGGTAATGTTAGAGATCTAGAGGATTATAAGGCTAATAAGAAAGAGATTAAAAAGGAAATTAGGAGAGCCGGAAGGAGTCAGGAGAAGGTCTTGGCAGGCAGGATTAAGGAAAACCCCAAGGAATTCTACAAGTATGTGAACAGCAAGAGAATAAGACTTGAAAGAATGGGACCTATCAAGTGTGGCAGTGGGAAAATGTGTATGGAACTGGAGGAAATAGCAGAGGTACTTAATGAATACTTTACTTCAGTATTCACAATGGAAAAGGATCTTAGTGATTGTAGTGATGACTTGCAGCAGACTGAAAAGAGCTTCTGGAAAGCATCAAGTTGGATAAGTTGCTGGGACTGGATGAAATGTACCCCAGGCTACTGTGGGAGGTAAGAGAGGATATTGCTGAGCCACTGACGATGATCTTTGAATCATCAATGGGGACAGGAGAGGTTCCCGAGGATTGGAGTGTTGTGGATGCTGCAGAGTAGAAATTATACACCAGTGACTCTTACTTCAGCGGTTGGTAAATTGATGGAGAAGATCCTGAAAGGCAGGATTTATGAACATTTGGAGAGGTATAATATGATTAGGAATAGTCAGCACGGCTTTGTCAAGGGCAGGTCATGCCTTATGAGCCTGATTTAATTTTTTGAGGATGTGGCCAAACACATTGATGAAGGAAGAGCAGTTGATGTAGTTTTTATGGATTTTAGCAAGGAATTTGACAAGGTACCCCATGCAAGGCTTATTGAGAAAGTAAGGAGACATGGGATCCAAGGGGACATTGCTTTGTGGATCCAGAACTGGCTTGCCCACGGAAGGCAAAGAGTGGTTGTAGATGGATCATATTCTGCATGGAGGTCAGTGACCAGTGGTGTGCCTCAGGGAACTGTACTGGGACCCTTACTCTTCGTGATTTTTATAAATGACCTGGATGAGGAAGTGGAGGGATGGGTTAGGAAGTTTGCTGATTGTACAAAGGTTGGAGGTGTTGTGGATAGTGTGGAGGGCTGTCAGAGGTTACAGAGGGACATTGATAGGATGCAAAACTGGGCTGAGAAGTGGCAGATGGAGTTCAACCCAGATAAGTGTGAAGTGGTTCATTTTGGTAGGTCAAATATGATGACAGAATATAGTATTAATGGCAAGACTCTTGGCAGTGTGGAGGACCAGAGACAGGACGCAAACTCTCAAATCATTTACGGGAACATAAACTGGTTGTACGGAGACATGATCCACTGTTGCTGATCCCAGTATGTGAAGACTGAAAAGGACACCACTTTAACCAGGACACTGTGGGGTGTTCTGGCGCAAGCGTGAAATGCTTCATTTTGGTAGGTCAAATATGATGGCAGAATATAGTATTAATGGTAAGACTCTTGGCAGTGTGGAGGTGCAGGTTAACGCTGTGGTTAAGAAGGCATACAGTGTATTGGCCTTCATTAATCATGGAATTAAAATTAGGAGCCAAGAGGTAATGTTGCAGCTATATAGGACCCTGGTCAGACCCCACTTGAAGTATTGTGCTCAGTTCCGGTCGCCTCACTACAGGAAGGATGTGGAAACCATAGAAAGGGTGCTGAGGAGATTTACAAGGATGTTGCCTGGACTGGGGAGCATGCCCTATGAGAATAGGTTGAGTGAACTTGGCTTTTTTTCCTTGGAGTGACGGAGGATGAGAGGTGACCAGATAGAGGTGTATAAGATGATGAGAGGCATTTATCCTGTGGATAGTCAGAGGCTTTTTCCCAGGGCTGAAATGGTTGCCACAAGAGGACACAGGTTTAAGGTGCTGGGGAGTAGGTACAGAGGAGATATCATGCAGGTAAGATTTTTATGCAGAGAGTGGTTAGTGCATGGAATGGGCTGCCCGCAACAGTGGTGGAGGCAGATACGATAGGGTCTTTTAAGAGACTTTTGGATAGGTACATGGAGCTTAGTAAAATAGAGGGCGATGGGTAAGCCTAGTAATTTCTAAGGTAAGGATATGTTTGGCACAACTTTGTGGGCTGAAAGGCCTGTATTATGCTTTAGGTTTTCTATGTTTATATGTTTCTAACTCAAGTTGTCCACATCTCTGGGGTTGATGAAATATCTTATGAACCTAGTATGGGTAGATTGTTCTTTTCCTAAGAAACCTCATGCTACGGGTGGTAGTTGCTTTAAGAGCATAGATTTAAACCGGTTCTCCCTGTCACAATCGTACTAGAACAGGTTAACTTGCTGGCTGACTTGGTGATGAGGGAGACAAATGCAGTGCCAGCATTCATTTTGAGAGGACTAGAATATAAAAGCAAAGATGTAATGCTGAAGCTTTATAAGAAATTGGTCAGATAGCACTTGAAGTATTGTGAGTAGTTTTAAGCCATTTGTCTAAGAACTGATGTGCTGGCATTGGAAGGAGTCCAAAAGAGGTTCATGAGGATGATCCCAAGAATGAAAGCTTTAACATATGAGACAGATTTGATGGCTCTGGGCCTGTACTCGCTGTGGTTTAGAAGAATGAGGGGGGGATCTTATTGAAACCTGTTAAACATTGAAAGGTCCTGTTACATAGAAACATAGAAAATAGGTGCAGGAGTAGGCTATTCGAACCTTCGAGCCTGCACCGTCATTCAGTATGATCATGGCTGATCATCCAACTCAGAAAACCTGTACCTGCTTTCTCTCCATACCCCCTGATCCCTTTAGCCACAAGGGCCATATCTAACTCCCTCTTAAATATAGCCAATGAACCGGCCTCAACCGTTTCCTGTGGCAGAGAATTCCACAGATTCACCAGTCTCTGTGTGAAGAAGTTTTTCCTCATCTTGGTCCTAAAAGGCTTCCCCTTTATCCTTAACCTGTAACCCCTCGTTCTGGACTTCCCCAGCGTCGGAAACAATCTTCCTGCATCTAGCCTGTTCAATCCCTTTAGAATTTTATATGTTTCAGTAAGATCCCCCCTCAATCTTCTAAATTCCAGTGAGTATAAGCCTAGTTGATCCAGACTTTCTTCATATGAAAGTCCTGCCATCCCAGGAATCAACCTAGTGAACCTTCTTTGTACTCCCTCTATGGCAAGAATATCTTTCCTCAGATTAGGGGACCAAAACTACACACAATATTCTAGGTGCAGTCTCACCAAGGCCTTGTACAACTGCAGTGGAACCTCCCTGCTCCTGTACTCAAATCCTTTTGCTATGAATGCCAACATACCATTTGCCTTTTTCACCGCCTGCTGTACCTGCATGTCCACTTTCAACGACTGGTGTACAATGATACCCAGGTCCCGTTGTATCTCCCCTTTTCCTAATCGGCCACTGTTCAGATAATAATCTGCTTCCCTGTTCTTGCAACCAAAGTGGATAACCTCACATTTATCCACATTAATTGCATCTGCCATGAATTTGCCCACTCACCTAACCTATTCAAGTCACCCTGCATCCTCTTAGCATCCTCCTCACAGCAGACACCGCCGCCCAGCTTCGTGTCATCCACAAACTTGGAGTTGCTGCATTTAATTCCTTCATCTAAATCATTAATGTATATTGTAAACAACTGGGGTCCCAGCACCGAGCCTTGCAATACACCACTAGTCACTGCCTGCCATTCTGAAAAGGTCACGTTTACTCCCACTCTTTGCTTCCTGTCTGCCAACCAATTCTCTATCCACATCAATACCATACCCCCAATACCGTGTGCTTTAAGTTTGCACTCTAATCTCCTGTGTGGGACCTTGTCAAAAGCCTTTTGAAAATCTAAATATACCACATCCACTGGCTCTCCCCTATCCACTCTACTAGTTACATCCTCAAAAAATTCTATAAGATTCGTCAGACATGATTTTCCTTTCACAAATCCATGCTGACTTTGTCCGATGATCTCACCTCTTTGCAAATGTGCTGTTATCACATCTTTGATAACCGACTCTAGCATTTTCCCCACCACCGATGTCAGACTAACTGGTCTATAATTCCTCGGTTTCTCCCTCCCTCCTTTTTTAAAAAGTGGGGTTACATTAGCCACCCTCCAATCCTCAGGAACTAATCCAGAATCTAAGGAGTTTTGAAAAATTATCACTAATGCATCCACTATTTCTTGGGCTACTTCCTTAAGCACTCTGGGATGCAGTCCATCTGGCCCTAGGGATTTATCTGCCTTTAATCCCTTCAATTTACCTAACACCACTTCCCTATTAACATGTATTTCCCTCAGTTCCTCCATCTCACTAGATCCTCGGTCCCTTACTATTTCCGGAAGATTATTTATGTCCTTCTTAGTGAAGACAGAACCAAAGTAGTTATTCAGTTGGTCTGCCATGTCTTTGTTCCCTATGATCAATTCACCTGTTTCTGACTGTAAAGGACCTACATTTGTCTTGACCAATCTTTTTCTTTTCACATATCTATAAAAGCTTTTACAGTCAGTTTTTATGTTCCCTACCAGCTTTCTTTCATAATCTTTTTTCCGTTTCCTAATTAAGCCCTTTGTCCTCCTCTGCTGGTCTCTGAATTTCTCCCTGTCCTCAGGTGTGCCACTTTTTTTTTGCTAATTTACATGTTTCTTCTTTGGACTTGATACTATCCCTAATTTCCTTTGTCAGCCAAGGGTGCACTACCTTCCCTGGTTTATTCTGTTGCCAAATTGGGATGAACAATTGTTGTAGTTCATCCATGTGATCTTTAAATGCTTACCATTGCATATCCACCGTCAACCCTTTAAGTATCAGTTGCCAGTCTATCTCAGCTAATTTACATCTCATACCTTCAAAGTTACCCTTCTTTAAGTTCAGAACCTTTGTTTCTGAATTAACTATGTCACCCTCCTTCTTAATGAAGAATTCCACCATATTATGGTCACTCTTACCCAAGGGGCCTTGCACGACAAGATTGCTAACTAACCCTTCCTCATTGCTCAATACCCAATCTAGAATGGCCTGCTCTCTAGTTGGTTCCTCGACATGTTGGTTCAGAAAACCATCCCGCATACATTCCAAGAAATCCTCTTCCTCAGCACCCTTACCAATATGGTTCACCCAATCTATATGTAGATTAAAGTCACCCATTATAACTACTGTTCCTTTATTGCACGCATTTCTAATTTCCTGGTTAATGCCATCCCCAACCTCACTACTCCTGTTAGGTGGCCTGTACACAACTCCCACCAGCGTTTTCTGCCCCTTAGTGTTATGCAGCTCTACCCATATCGATTCCACATCCTCCAGGCTGATGTCCTTCCTTTCTATTGCGTTAATCTCCTCTCTAACCAGCATTGCTACCCCAGCTCCTTTTCTTTCCTGTCTATCCCTCCTGAATATTGAATATCCCTGGATGTTGAGCTCCCATCCTTGGCCACCCTGGAGCCATGTCTCTGTGATGCCAACTATATCACATTCATTAATTACTATCTGCACATTCAATTCATCCACCTTGTTACGAATGCTCCTCACATTGACACACAAAGCCTTCAGGCTTGTTTTTACAACACTCTTAGCCCTTATACAATTATGTTGAAAAGTGGCTCTTTTTTGCTTTTTGCCCTGGATTTGCCTGCCTGCCACTTTTACTTTTCACCTTACTACTTTTTGCTTCTACCCTCATTTTACACCCCTCTGTCGCTCTGCACTTGTTCCCATTCCCCTGCCACATTAGTTTAAAGCCTCCTGAACAGCAGTAGTAAACGCTCCCCCTAGGACATTGGTTCCAGTCCAGCCCAGGTGCAGACTGTCCTGTTTATACCAGTTCCACCTCCCCAGAACTGGTTCCAATGCCCCAGAAATTTGAATCCCTCCCCCTTGCACCATTTTTCAAGCCTCGTATCAATCTGAAATATCCTCCTATTTCTACTCTGACTAGCACGTGGCACTGATAGTAATCCAGAGATTATTACCTTTGTGGGCCTACTTCTTAGTTTATCTCCTAACTCCCTAAATTCACCTTGTAGGACCTCATCCCGTTTTTTACCTATATCGTTGTTACCTATGTGCACCACAACCACTGGCTGTTCACCCTCCCATTCCAGAATGTCCTGCAGCCGCTCAGAGACATCCTTGACCCTTGCACCAGGTAGACAACATACCATCCTGGAGTCTCATTTGCGGCTGCAGAAACACCTATCTTTTCCCCTTACAATTGAATCCCCTATCACTATAGCTCTCCCACTCCTTTTCCTTCCCTCCTGTGCCACAGAGCCACCCATGGTGCAATGAACTCGGCCGCTGCTGCCTTCCCCTGATGAGACATCTCCCCCAACAGTATCCAAAACAGTATATCTGTTTAGGAGGGAGATGACCCCAGGGGACTCCTGCACTACCTGCCTACTGCTACACTGTCTAGTGGCCACCCCTTCCCTTTCTGCCTGTGTAGCCTTTACCTGTGGTGTTGCCAACTCACTGAATATGCTTTTCACGACTTCTCAGCATCGTGGATGCTCCAGTATGAATCCAATTGCAGCTCCAGACGCTCAATGCGGTCTTCCAGAAGCTGCAGTTGGACACACTTCCTGCACACATAGTCATCAGGAATACTCGAAGTATCTCTGATTTCCCACATGCTGCAGGATGAACAAACCACGGGACCGATCTCAGCTGCCATGACCGACCCAATACTTGCCTCAACTTTTGAAACTTTCTCCTTTGAAAGGAACTTACCTGGCCTCACCTCACATGGAGTGAAACTCATCCTCAGCCTCTTCTCGTCAAAGCCTCTCGAGTCAAAGCCTCAAATCTCCACTCCTTCACAGGCCCACTCACTCACTGGCTGCTTTCCACCATTACAGTATGGCATCAATGAATATAGAATTTTTATTTTTATAAACAAACAGGTTTTTTATAAACAAATATAAAAACTGGCAGTAGTTTTATAAATAAAACAGGTTTATATAAACAAATAAAACATTTATTAAACTCTGCTCAACAAAAAAGTAAACAAATGACTAAATTAATCAAAGTTAGCCTCTATATGACAACTCGAACAGTTCTTAAAGCGATAAATGCAAACACCATTCTTAAAAGTGATAAATGCAAAAGTCCAAATGATTTACACAGTCAATTAGGAGAGGCTTTATTGAAGTAACAAATTCCTCACCAACATGACGCTACTGCTGATCCCAGCCTAAATATGCCTTGCCCAAAGGATTTATGATGAAGGAAATAAAACGGCTTAAAAGCACTGACCTCTCCTTGGTGAATAACCCTGCTCAAGTCCTTTCTGCTCTTTTAGCAGAGACGATCTCGGGTTCAGGTTACTAATTCCTACCGAATAAGGATGCAAATAAGGTCAATCCTGTATTACCGCTGACGACACCAACTTTTCTCGATCCTTCGTGTTTTCCGTACTTCAATAAATTCTACATTCTCCAACTGGACTGCAAGGGTAGGAATCAAAACTGGCAGTAGTTTTAAAATCTGCCGGCACAACTTACAATAGAAAGTAAAACTCCACTTTAAAACAAAACTGCGTCATGAGATGAACACGCAGCATAACAGAGTCACTGATGGATTAATCCACGAACTGACCTGTGTCACAGCAAGGCTTTCTTCTTTTATACCTGCTGAAACAGACCATCACATGACTTCTCACTGGCAGGAAAATTACATCACTCCACCATCACAAGACCATTACATCATGCCCAGCAGAGACTCAATTACATCATGGTCATGTGACAGTCACAAGATACCCACGGGTACATAACAGTCTATATAGTGTGGATATTAAAAGGTTGTTTTCTATAGTCGAGGACCAGAGGTCACATCCTCAGAATAGAAGGAAATCCCTTGAGAACAGAGATGAGGACAAGTTTCTTTAGCCAGACGGTGGGGAGTCATTGCCACAGATGACTCAGGAGGTCAAATTATATTAAAGTTGGAGATCAATAGGTTCTTGATTAGTAAAGGTGTGAAAGGTTACAGCGAGAAGGCAGAAGACTCGGGATGAGAGGGATAATAAATCATCCATGATGGACTATGGAGTAGACTCATGGAGCTGAATGGTGTCACCATGCTCCTATGTCTTATGGTCTTATCATGAAAGATAGACTATAGTATAAGCATAAATGGGTGGTTGATAGTCAACATGGATATACTTGGCCAATGGTTTATTTTTCTGTTGCATGTCTCTGTGTTTATTGTCTACCTGCATGGCACTTTCTCTGTAGTTGTTACACTTTATTCTGCATTGTTACTGATTTACCTGGTTCTGTGCAGTGATCTAATCCGTGTGAACAGTATGCAAGACAAGTTTTCACTGTATCTCGGTAAATGTGACAATTATACGGCAATACCAATACCAATTGAAGATCCTCTTGGCAAAGCAAGTTTAATTTAAGCTCCATCATTGGTTATGGTATTCGGAAAATCCGGAGTTTGAGCCCTGGACTTTGGGATCCCATCATCGCTGTGCCCTAGAGTCGATAATGAAGATGGATGCTAAAAGTTGATTGGAAGTCCAGAAGTTTTCCAGATTGAGTAGGATGAATGGTAGGGCATGGAGGCGTGTGTTAGAACAGAGTAATCTGGGAATGCGGTTCCATAGTTCCTTGGAAGTGGCATCACAGGGTCATAAAGAGAACTTTTTGTATACTGGCCTTCATAAATCAAAATATTGAGTATTGGAGTTCGGATGTTATATTGATGTTTCCATAGATGTTGAGGAGATCTAATTTGGAATAATATATGCAGTTCTGATCACCAATGTACAGGAAAGTTATCAGCAAGATTGAAAAAGTACCGAGAAAATTATAAGGATGTTGCTGGGATTTGGAGACCTGAGTCATGGGAAATATTGAATAGGTTAGAATTTTATTTCCTGCAGAATAGGAGAATGAGGGGAGATTTGACAGAGGTTTACAAAATTATGCAAGCAGGTAATTTCAACTGAGGGTATGTGAGGTGAGAACTGGAGATAATGGGTTAAGGATGAAAGGTGAAATGTTTAAAAGGAACATGAAGGGGATCTTCTTCACTCAGAGGGTGGTGAGAGTGCCGGGGAAGTAGTAGATACGGATTTGATTTCAGCCTTTAAGGAAAGTTTGGACAAGTACATGGACAGGAGTGATCTGGAGGGCTGTGGTAAAGGTGCAGGTCGAAAAGACTAGGGTGAATAAAATGTCAGCACAGACTAGATGTGCCAAAAGGCCTGTTTCTATGCTCTATGACCGATGGCCGAATCCCTCAGCTTGGGAGTCTGCGAGTCCGCTGGGGAAGTCAGAGGCCTGATATCCGTCAGTCAGTGAGAAGTAAGTGAGCGGGTGTCTGGGTGGATTGAAGGGAGGAAAGGGGTGTGTTGTACTGTTGTTGTTTCATTGCTGTTGTTCTGCTGAACATTGTGGGCATTCTATGTTGGCAACAGAATGTCTGGAGACACTTGTGGGCTGCCCCCAGCACATCCTTGTCTTGTTCATGGAAACAATGCATTGCACTGGATGTTTACTTGTTTGTTTGCTTGTTTGTTATGTGTTGTGTTGTATGATGTCGGTGATCATGGTCTTTTATGACCATGATTGTTCTCGCCAAATATTTCTGCAGAAGTGGTTTACCATGCGGTAGGGTTTCGGCTCGAAACATTGACTGTACTTTTTCTATTGATGCTGTCTGGCCTGCTGAGTTCCTCCAGCATTTTGTGTGTTGCCATTGCCACCTTCTGGGGCAGTGACTTTACAAGACAGATGAGCCCAGCCATTATCAATTCTCTTCAGAGATTGTCTGCCTCCTGTCAGTAGTCACATGCCAAGAAATTGTGATATGCACATTATGATCATATCACCATCTACTACTTGCTCCCGTGGTTTCATGTGACCCTGATTGGGGGGTGGGGGGGCTAAGCAGGTGCTACACCTTGCCCAGGGGTGACCTGCAGGCTAGCAGAGGGAATGAGTGCCTTACACCTCCTTTGGGAGAGATGAACCTCCACTCCAACAAAACACATACACATATTTTGATGCACCTGTGATAAGTTAACAAATCTGAAACCTGACATCTGAGAGGTACAGTCTAACAAAAATAAAGCAGAAAGCAAATATCTTGGTTTGAAATACCTTTTTTAAAAAACATTCTCAGAAGAGCAAACAAAAAGCAATAAGGTTAACAATAGTGGAGTGGAACTGCAGACAATCCAACTCTATAATTATCTGATGCAACAATGAAAAGACTCATAGTGCAACATGTATGAACAGGGGCCCATTTATCTTTATGATCACTACTGGACTGATAATTGTGCTCCTGGGATTCAAAGCATATGACGGAACCCCATTAAAAATACCTCATCTTTAAAAGGTATAGTTTGGTCTCACAATGGTGGATCAATAACGATCATCTTACAAGGCAATAATTTCCTTCCACGACAGAACAATGTTTCAAAGGTCAAAAAAGCCTCTGGCTTAATGGAATGCTTGGATTAGACGTTTGGCAATTGTATCAAGTCTGGCAAGAAGAATGACGAGTGGAGGGTTATGGAACACAAAAGGAGAAATGTTATAAGATTGCTACAGAGTAAATCTAGTTAAAAATACTGTCATGTAGAAGAGATTAAGCCAGTAATATTGCTTAGTTGCCAGCAAAAGAAAAGGCCACAGAAAAATGAAGAAAAGGCAAAGGCAAATCACTCCCCGACATTGAGTACTTTTTTGTGGAGCACTGCCACAAGAAACGGCATTCATCAGCAAAGACCCCCACCATCCAGTCCATACCATCAGGGGGAAGGTCAGAAACCACTAGGTTCAGGAACAGGTATCACCCTACAGCCATCAGGTTCCTGAACTGGCATGGATAAGTTCATTCACACTACTCTGAACTGATTTTATGCTCTTACTTTTAAGGACTTTAAAAAACTCATTCTCAGTATGCTTTAATTTGCATAGTTCACATGTTGGTTGTTTGTCAGTCTTTGTTTATGTATAGTTTTTCATAAAAGTGTTCTGGTTTTTTTCTTTCTCTCTGCAAATGCCTTCAAGAAAAGGAATTTCAAGGCAGTATATGGTAACAAACGTACTTTGATAATAATTTTACTTTGAACTTTGAATCTATACATAGATTCAGAGTCTGATTCAGATTCATTTATCCATCTATAAAGACATTTCTCTGCCTTTTTCCAGGGGAAAGAGGAGCCAAAAGCATCCTATATAAACACACAGTCCCACAGCTATCAGTGAGGTAAAAAAAATAGGTCAATGGACAAAGTACAGTTAAGATGGTGTATATGGACTTTGAAAAGAAACATGATAAACTTTTAATGATCTCGTCACCACTCTTGAAACCAATGAAACACAAAAGGCAAGAATGGAGAATAAAAGCTAAGTAACAGGAAACATCACTTGGAGTATTGTGATCAGTTTTAGACCCCTTATCTTCGAAAGGTGTGCTAACATTGGAGAAGGTTCAAAGGAGGTTCACGAAAATGACTCTGGGATTGAAAGCCTTATCATATGAGGAGCGTTTGATGGACCTGTGCCTGTACTCTTTTGAATTCAGAAGAATGAGGGGAGATCTCATTGAACCCTATCAAATATTGAAAGGCCTTGATGTGGAGAGGGTGTTTCCTGTGGGGGAGGGGGGGATGTCTAAGACCAGAGGACACAGCCTCAGAATAGGGGAATGACCTTTTAGAATGAAGGAGGAGGAACTTCTTTAGCCAGAGTAGTGAATCTCTGGAATTCATTGCCACAGGAACCTGAGGAGGCCAAATCACTGGGTATATTTAAAGCAGATCAGTCAGGGCATGAAGGGTTACAGGGAGAAAGCAGGACACTGGGGCTGAGAGGGAGAATGGATCTGCCATAATGAAATGGTGGAGGAGACTTGATGGGCCAAATAGCCTAATTCAATTCCTGTGTCTTAGAATCCTATGGAAACTGCATAAAACAAAGAAGAGGTGTTTGTCAGGGTGGAGAGATGAATACAGGAACTTGTATAAGCTGTGCTGTTTATCTTAGTACGTATATACAGCAGCATTGATTTGGATTTCTTATCTGTCATTATTGGAGTTGATCCAGCGCTTCTAACCTGCAAAGGGTTTCAAGTATTTTCCATGTTTATTAAGAGCAGAACTTTAGCCACTAATTCAAATAACAACAATTATGAAACCGCACAGCTGAGCTGGTGAACAGGTGTCAGAAATAGAGCAGTATGGTAGTGTAGCGGTTACTTTCTGCCATTATGCCACTGGCATTTCGGGCAGCAATGAAGTTCCTTCATTGCCAGCAGTGCTCAGGGCTTCTTTCATCATGTCGGTAGCTTCCTCTCAATTTTTGCTACTATCAACCATGCAAGTCCCGGGTGGAGATGTAGGAGTACCATTGCATTCAGATGTGAAAGGATTCTTCATTCCCTTTATTGAACAAATTTTGCTTTACTTGTCAGGATTGTTAGCCCTGAACGTAGACTGCTGGTGAACCGCTCTTAGTCTGGCTTCTACTCTTTCAGCTGTTTGGCTTGAGCCAAAGCATAAAGCCCTAACTTCAGCCAACATAGATCTCCAGGTCATTGAGGTACGCAAGTCTGCATACCACAACAAGGTTTCCTCCAGGTGTTCCAGTTTCCTCCCACGTTTGTGGCTTAGAAGGTTAGTTGGACAAGTTGGTGTAATTGGGAAAGGGCTCATTGCACTGGAAGGACCTGTTACCATGCTGTACATCTAAATAAATAAGTATTAAATAGATACTTGATGAAGCCATACTGTAATGTAGAAACAGGTTCACAGGTTTAGCGAGTGAGACAGAAGACGCTATGAATAAGAATGTTTATCATTTATTTACTAACAGTAAAAGATTTGCCCAAACATCAAAGCCCCCCAAGTTACATAAGCTACAAATCTAAATATTCAACAGACAGATATTTAGCTAAGCTTGAGCATACTTACTCAATGGTTCTTCAGCACTGGTTGTGACCTCAGTGTGAAATGGGTGCTGGGGACAAAGGAGAGACAGCGAGCCTCCCACAGATGTTAATCTTATACCCCTGAGATGCCTGAAACCAGACACTGGTGCCATGACACACCAGTTAACCAATGGGAAAGAGCTGCTGCATCCTCCAAATGGGCCAATCGATGACTGGCAAGATGGAAGCAGCTTTCACCCAACAAGTAGACTAGCCCCGCACATAATACATACTTAACATGAAAGATGAAGGAAGTAATCTGGATCTGTATAACAATAACACAGGATTTTTAACAGTAAGTGGGGTGATGGGGAGAGGGGAGGGTTGATGCTTTGCTATGGATTGTGCATGGAAGGAGGGAGGAAGCCGATGGGTTTTAATGTTTTTCTCTCTTTCTCGTGGATGTCTGCGAAGAGTAAGTATTTCATTCTCAAACATTAAACTGAAACCATTGAACCACTGAACAGAATTTCTCCAGCATTTTGCATGTGTTACTGTGTATAACAGTGTCCAGGTCACCAGAATGCACCTTACCACTGGCAGGAGCCGCAAGAAATTCATAGGCTGTGATTCTTCTGCCTGTCCGCCAGCCACGGAGACACTACTTATCCTTCTCTCCATTAACTCAAATTCAAGTGTCTATACTGTACACCCTCAAAATCATCCATTGGCTCCAGCTGAATAATTCTGTAAACGACTTGTGCAATTTAATTAATCTTCAACAAAACATAAAACAAGTTATATAATTACTGATGCTTGGATTGCTTCTAAAACTGTGTTATTATCTCAACTAATGAAACAATTTAGATAGATATTTGCATTCTTGTGAAAAAGCTACAAGTCCTTGGATTTGTAAACCGAATGATCTATTATTTATACACTATAGCCAATTATCATTGATGAATCCTTTATTTATCCATTTTCAGCCATTACATATAATCTAAATAACATTTCAACCTGCTAGACATTTTTAAACAACTTCACAAACACGAGGAAATCTGCAGATGCTGGAAATCCAAAGCACCACACACAAAATGCTGAAGGAACTCTGCAGGTTAGGCAGCGTCAACGGAAAAGAGTAAACAGTCAATGTTTCAGGTTGAGGCCCTTCATCAGAACCTGAAAGGAAGCAGAGATCAGAGTAAGAAGCTGGGGGAAGGGGAGGAAGAAGTTCAAGGTGGCAGATGATAGGTGAATCCAGGAGACGAGAGGGGGTGAAGTAAAGAGCTGGGAAGTTAACTGGTGTAAGAGATAAAGGGCTGGAGAAGGGAGAGTCTGGAAGGTGGGGCCTGGATAGGCCATAGCACAAAGGGAAGGGAGAGGAGCACCAGAGGAAGGTGATGGGCAGGTATGGAGTTAAGGTGAGAGAGGGAAACAGGAATGGACAATGGCCAAGCAGAAGGGAGCAATGACTGGAAGCTCAAGATTAACAACATGTTTAACAACATCGATATGTATTAGGAGGCAGTAGATCATTTAGTTATTTATTAATCATTGATTTAGATCAACTAGCAAACCTTCAACTTTTGCTAGCTAAAGGGATAGATTCTGAAAATAAAATCCAGCATGTTTCCCAGCTACTCACACAATAACTTGACTTAGCAATGAACTGTTCTTCCTTTGTATTGTCAAATCGCCAGCTACTGGTGACGTGCACATGTAATGAAGGACATTCACATATGTCGAGCTGGCAAGCACTGTGAAGGAGGGCTAACAAGGACGAGGGTTCATGGCCCACTGGGTCAGCTAGTTACCTCAGGTTAGTGATTCCAGAATCTTATATCATTGCAAGCAGAGGGTGCAAGAGATGGTGACCACACCCTCCAATTGGTATGCAAGTTGGCAAGGCCTGGGTTCTGTCATCAGCTGGACATGGGGTCAATACCAAAGCATGAACCCCGATGCTCAATCATAAGTCCAGGAACTGAAGCTTTGTGGCCAGAGTTTTGGGTCCTTGAGTCTGAAGTCCACTGAGGAAGTTGAAGGCCCATTACCCATGACTCTGCTGGAAGCCTGGCAACCTGTGCAGATGCTGGAGGCCTGTCTGTGCAGGTATGTACGGGTGGGTGGGTAAGAGGAAAGGGGCTTGGTGTGGCTGTTTTATTGCTTGTTGTGTTCTGTACTGTTTTGTTGAACATTGTGTGCATTCTACAGTCCACTGTAAAAGTCCTAGGCGCATGTGAAAACATGCTGTAAAGCAAAGATGCTGTCGACAAGACTGAAGTAAAATGTTCCTAAATTACAAACAGCTGACTATAATGAGCAGTAAACAGTACCAAAAAAAGCAAATCAATACAGTATCTGGAGTGGCCACCTTTTGCTTTTAAAACTCATCACTTCTCTTAGGTATATTGTTGTACAGTTTTATAAGAAAATTGTCTGATCTTGGAGAAACTGCTACAGTTCCTCTGCAGACTCTGGTCGTCTCACTTGCTTCTGTTTCTCCAGGCAATCCTAGACAGCCTCGATGATGTTAAAATCCGGGCTCTGTGGAGGCTGTACCACCTGAATGCATATTAAAAAATCTAGGGTGCCTAAGACTTTTGCAGAGTATTGTATGTTGGTGCTCTAATGTGTGGCAACACTTCTGGGCTGACCCTGCACATCATTACAATGTGTTGGTTAACACAAACAGCTCATTTCATTGTGTGCTTCAATGCACATACAGTAAATAAATGAATCTCAATCTTCACATGTAGAGGGTGTTTTCATCAGAAAGGATGCAGATCAAGAATGTAGCTTATCTTCTCAAGGGCAATTGTGTTTTAGCAATAAACCCAAATCTTTCCATTGACATGGTGCATACAGCAGTGTGCAAAAGTCTTGGGCACGTATATGTAGCTGGAATGCCTAAGATCTAGTCCTGACGAAGGGTCTCGGCCCGAAAAGTCGACAGTGCTTCTCCCTATAGATGCTGCCTGACCTGCTGTGTTCCACCAGCATTTTGTGTGTGTTGTTTGAATTTCCAGCATCTGCAGATTTCCTTGTGTTTGCTTTTTGTACAGTACCATATTTGTCAACATGGAGTGGACAGTGAGTTTGTCCATCTGGCAGGAGCAAAGGATGTTGGGAATGGTGAAGGTGGAGCACAATGAGAGGGACAGAAGGCACTGAAGGAGTGCCGGGGTGGAGGGAGGGCGCAGGTGTAGACACACCCTTCCCTGATTCACCAGGGAAGATTATTTGATTCCAAACACTTGATTTATTGTTCATTACAGCAATGACTCTCTGGTGCTTCCAGCTCCCTCCCCTTTTCCTCCCCCTTTTCCCAACCATGATTCCCCTCTCCCTGCCCTCTTCCCACTCTCAGTCAGCAATAGAAACTCTTATCAGAATCAGGTTTATCATCACTCATATATTTTATTTTTTATGGCAGTGATACAGTGCAATGCGTAAAATTACTACAGTACTGTGCAAAAGTACTTAGCGTTATATATGTGTCTAAGACTTTTGCACAGTACTGTAAATGAATAAGAAAAATACTTAATTTTCTGCTTATTGTTATTTAATTCTAACACTTCTTTCTTTAAGTCCTGTATTGTGCTACTAATTGTTAGATAATTTCTTGCACCTCAAAGATCTTTATTGAAAAATGCTCTACAGATGTTTCCAATGTTATTCTGAAGCAATCCTGAAGAATTCTGTACACTGAAAAACCTGTGATTTACTGTCATTATATGCATCCAATCTAACAAAACTGAAGCACAGAGTTCTGAGTAACATAAGCAATTCAGCTTTCCTGAGGAAGTTACCATGTTTTCTTTATGAAAAACGAATAGAAGAATCTATCTCCATGGTAAATTTCCTAATAATTATTCAAAGTGCTTTGTTGCTTTTCCTATTTTTCACAGTTTGTGATAGTTTATTCTCTCTCTACAACCATGATATAAAATTAATCCTCAAGGGCTCCTTCAGTGATTTTTGTGATTAAGGCATTAAGTAAGATCCCAATTGTGCTGTAGTTCTTCAGCAATGGGAGCAATTGGCAATCATTGCAAAACATAACGGTAAGAAAGATCTTAGTTAATAATGGAAGAGAGAGTGCTTTCATAATACAAGCACAACTTCCACCTAAAATGTTTTAATTGTAAATTGATCACCATCTCAATCAGCCTTAATTTTGTCACATAACCATAAGATCATAAGATATAAGAGAAGAGTTAGGCCATTAGGCCCATCGAGTATGCTCTACCATTTCATCACGGTAGATCCTTTTCCCTCTCAGCCCCAATCCCCTGCCTTCTCTCCATATCCCTTCATGCACTGACTAATCAAGAATCTATCAACCTCTGCCTTAAATATTCCCTAAGACCTGGCTTACACAGCTGCCTAAGGCAACAAACACCACACATTCACCATTCTCTGGATAAAGAAATTCCTCCTCTTCTCCACTCCAAAAAGACGTCCCTCTATTCTGAGGCTGGGTCCTCTGGTCTTAGATTTTCCTACGATGGGAAATATCCTCCACACCCACTCTATCAAGGCTTTTCAAAATTTGATAGGTTTCAATGAAATTCCCCCCTCATTCTTCTGAATTCCAGTGAGTACGGGCCCAGAGTCATCAAATGCTCCTTATATGAAAGGCCTTTCAATCCCAGAGTTTCATGAAATTCCTTTGAACCCTCTCCAAGGTCAGCACATCATTTCTAAGATAAGGGGCCCAAACCTGCTCATGCTATTCCAAGTGACTTTTCCTGTTACTTAGCCTTTATTTTCTGTCCTTACCTTTTGAATGTTAGTGGACATCACCAACTGCAACGACAATTACAAGACAGCAGAATTCAGAGAGACAGCGTGAGGAAAGAGTGAACCAGTACAGAGGAGACAGTTATGGATGCTGGAAAAGGGTGCCTAATACAGTGATAGAGGGTTGAACTGTGTTGTAATGCTAACAACAAGGATGAGGTAAAGTAAGTCTCCACACTTCTTAGCATAACGGGTGCTAGAATGTATAGTCTCTTATGCAATTCAGTAATTCTTGAAAAGACATTCTACGAAATTGTTGCAATTTTGTAAAATCACTGGAGCACAAAACCACGAGTAACAACTGAGAAATTTGGATTTTATGAAAGGAACCAGTCAAAGGATGAAAGCATTTCTGAATACATTGCAGAACTGTGCAAACTTTCCTAATACTGTGGCTTTAGAGATGGACTTTCTGATGCATTAAGGAACAGGCTTGTATGTGGCATGCATAGTCAAAGCTATCAGTAGAGGTTACGGTCAGAAAGAGACCTAACCTTAGAACAGGCATCGACCACTGCAATATCACTGAAGACTGCAGCAAAGGATGCAGCAGAACTACAGAAAAAGGGTTTAGAATGTGAAACACACAAAATGCTCCTAAATGGTGCAAAAAGCCAAAAATGTTATCAATGTGGCAAAAGCTCCCATAATACATAGTCAAAGAAAAAGTGTGCAGAAAGTGTCCTGGACAAGGTCACATCAAAAGAGTGTGAAAGTCAGACAAACGAAAAGCACAATCAAAGCAAAAAAACACATAGAGGGAAAAGTTTCAGCACAAAACCAAGCAAACACATAAAATGACGGAATGTGAAACTGAATCTGAATCAGCCAACACATAGCCTGACAAATATGAGCTGTCACGGCTAGAACTGTATAGCATTACTGAAGTAGATCGCAAAATCATATGGTTTACAACTGAAGTGTCTAGCGTAAAGATGAAAATGGAGCTGAAACTGTTTTCTAAGCACTGTTGAGATAAGACATTGGTGATGATAAAGAACTACACTGGTGAAAAAGTGTGTCCCAGAGGCAAACTGAAAGCGAATGTGACGTACAGAAGCAAAGCACAGCAGTTAGAGCTTTGTGTATTGAAAAGTGGAGGGCCATCACTTTTCAGAAGAGAATTGTTAAGCAAAAGACAACTAGACTGGTACACAAACAAAGCTTTCAGTGTGTCATCAACAGGCAATTGCAGTGCAAATGGTAGTACTAACCAGAGACTGTCATAGCTGCTTAATACTAATGAAAGGGTGTTTGAGAAGGGTATTGGTAAACTTATGAAATGAAGGCCAGAATTGAACTGGATGGAGCAGCACACAAGGATTCCATAAAGTGTGGCCAGTGCCTTACACACTATGCTCTAAGGTGAATGCTGAAATGTAGAGCTTTGAGGTGTCTGACATTCTCAACAAGGCTGAATGGAGCGATTGGACCATGCCCATAGCCCCGATGATCAAGAAAGGGAAGGCCAAAACTGTTCACTTATGTGGGGACTTCACAGCAGTCATCCGTCTTGTGCTGTGTACTGTGCAGTAT
Organism: Hypanus sabinus; assembly: GCF_030144855.1. NCBI lineage: Eukaryota > Metazoa > Chordata > Chondrichthyes > Myliobatiformes > Dasyatidae > Hypanus > Hypanus sabinus. Next base: position 198,151,558 of record NC_082706.1, read on the forward strand.
CCCCCGCAATGAATAGAAGACATTTTTGCATCTTTGGCAGGTGAGGACAGGTTTTCAAAGATTGACTTTTCACAAGCCTATCTGCAAATGAATATTGAGGATTCAAGCAAGATGTTCCTCACAGTCGATACTCACACAGAGCTGTCACATCTGCTCCAGTAATTTGGCAAAGAGCAATGCTCCAAGTGCTCCAAGGTATCCCAGAGACACAATGCCACCTTGATGACATCATCGTGACTGGCAAGAATGCTGAAGAAAACCTTCAGTGCCTTGGTAAAGTGCTTGCCTGGCTGAGAGAGTATGGTCTGCATGCGAAGAGAGAAATGTTTTTCAAGAATCATATCTCATATTGTGAACATGTCATTAACAGGCATGGCTTACAGAAGCCACAAGAGAAGATTGAAGCAGGCACCCAAAGTAGAAAATGTGTCGCAACTCAGGTCATATTTGGTCCTTGTGAACAATTATCACAGGTTTCTCCCAGATCCTGCTACAGTGCTGTAGCAGGACCTGCAGCACTGAACACACTGAACACACTGTTGCGGACTGGAGCAAAGTGGGAATGGTCACAAGGTTGTGAAAAAGCGTTCAAGGAAGCAAAGAGACGAATAATATCAGTTGAACTACTCACCCATTATGACCCATTTATGCCCATCAAATAAAAGGTTTAACATATGAGGGTTCTTTGGCAGCTTTGGGCCCGTACTCACTGGAATTTAGAAGAATGCGAGGGAATCTCATTGAAAGCTACCGAATGTTGAAAGGACGAGATAGGGTGGATGTGGAGAGGATGTTTTCTATGGTGGGGGTATCCAGAATTAGAGAGCATAACCTCAAAATTGAGGGGTGACCTTTTATAACAGAGGTAAGGAGGATTTTCTTTTTTTAGCCAGAGAGTAGTGAATCTGTGGAATGCTGTGTCACAGACTACAGTGGAGGCCAAGTTCATCAGTATATTAAGGCAGAAGTTGATAGTTTCCTGATCAGTCACCCTATCAAAGGATATGGTGAGAAGAGAGGTGTATGGGGTTGAGTGGGATCTGGGATCAGCCACGAAGGAATGGTGGAGCATACTCGATGGGCTGAATGGCTTAATTCTGCTCCTATGTCTTATGGCATGCAATGCATCCCTTATGGTATTGGTGCCATTTTGTCACACGCTATAAAAGATGGATCTGAGTGCCCAATTGCACTTGCTTCAAGATTACTGATGAGTGTAGAATGCAACTATACACAAATTGACCGAGAGGCCCTTAGTCTAGTATGGTGAGTAAAGAAGTTCCATGAATACCTCTAGGGGTAAAAGTTTACCTTAGCTGTAATGCGCTGTAAGGTTTCACTGCTAATGTAATGGTTTCTCTGCAGCAGCAATGTTTGGCTTATGACTAGAGATAACGGTGCTTTGGAATGTGAGGCTGACCAATGAGAGGGACGTTGTTCTTTCCTGTGGGTCTGGGAGCAGGTCTTTTTCCGGGGAGAGATGAGGAGAGAAGGCGTGGCTGGAGAGAGTTAGTAGGCCACCAGAGAGCGTGGACTTGGAACGAGGGTCTGAAGGGCAGTGACAATCAGAGAAGGTTGATGGTAGACAAGTGGCCTTATCAGTGAGCTCCAACGTTGCGCATTAGACTGTTTCATGGGAATGGGCTCTTTTCCATTTTGTTGTTTCTTTACTAACCATATAGTCAAATTAAGAATTATAAAGCTCAATTGCTTAATCACATATTGTGTTCTGCTTGCTATTTTAGGGTGCTGATTTATAACGGGACACATCTTACGGCATCCACACAAACAATATTTCTTCAGTTTGACGAGGCCAAAAGGTTGTTTTCCCCTAGATTAAGCCGCTAGCCAAACCGAGAGTTACATAGTGATAGACCACTAGCCCTTGTGTCCATTTTCAATCCCAGAAAGGGAATTCCAGTGATGTCTGCAACCTGTTTGCAACGTTGGGCACTTTTCCTAGGAGCCCATTCTTATGACATAGAGTTCAAGGGTACCAAACAACACAGCAACACTGATAGCTTGTCATGTCCTCCACTACTGACAACTGAAAAAGAAAACTCTTCATTCTGCGACCGAGCTGAAGTATTTCACACAGCGTTGGTGAAACAGTTGCTGGTAACAAATTCTGAAATACAAAGAAAAATAAGAAATGACCCAACATTGTTGAAAGTCAATGACATCACCATGCAAAGATGGCCAGCTCATGGCAGTCCTCTGATTCCAGATTTCTTGGTGAGACAGGACCAACTGTCAGTATGTTTAAGAACGTTGATGTGTGGATCTCCTGTTGTGGTTCCTTCTAAACTGCACACATGGGTGTTAGAACATCTACATGAAGGACTTCTGGGTATAGTCAAGATGAAGTGCCTCGCCCAAAGCCAGGAATGGATAGATTGAAGACTTGATGAAAAGCTATTTGGCATGCCGCGAAGTTTAAAAGTACCCCACTGATGGACGCTCAGCCCGAAAACACAGCTGAGCCCACTGCATCCAACAAGGCAGCCGCATTGCATCTCCTGGAGTTACCTCTCAGTGGTGCTCATGTCACTAACAGCAACATGGCACCCGCAACAGAGAAAGTCGTCTTTGACAAGACCCCTGACAAATCTAGTGCAACTCCACAGGTCCACAGGCGCTATCCTGAAAGAAGCAGAGCGCCATCCAAAAGACTGAATCTTTAGTATAGTGAAGTTACTTATGGACTGTCATTTAAAAAAGAGAAAAATTTAGAAAACACTGTTATTGTGAACGTATGTTTATTTGGATTTGGTGTGTTAAAGGGAAATTGAATATTTTGTTACATATACAGTTTTATGTTACATTAATCTAAAAGGGGAAGTGCTGTACTGTATGGATCTATTTCTTGTAAAGGAATGATTCCCCTTAGCACTAATTATTAACTTAAATTACGCATGTGCATTGATTTATTGCTCTCTCTGCAAAGTGAATATAGATGTTAACTTCTATTTCGAGTGGGTTCATTTGATATGTAGTTGCACAGTCACAACAGATAGAGTAAATGCAAGCAGGCTTTTTCCACTGGCATTGATTGACACTGCAACTGGGGGTCATAGATTATGGGTGAAAGGTGAAATGTCTTCTTCCCTCAGAGAGTGGTGAGAGAGTGGTGAGAGTGTGGAACAAGAAGCCAGTGCAAATGGGGGATGCGGGGTTGATTTCAACGTTCAAGGGAAGTGTGGATAGGGTCATTATGGGAGGGGTAAGGAGGGCTATGTACCAGGTGCAGGTAGCTGTTTAAATGGTTTGGCACAGATGGATGGGCTAAAAGGCCTCTTTCCGTGTTGTAGTTTTCTATTCCTCCATGAGTCCATGATACATAAAATGCTGGAGAAACTCAACAGGTCAGGGATTCTCTTGAGTCATGCTGTAAAGAGTTTTAATGGGACTCCGAGTAAAATAAAACGCTGTTATATATTATAGCATGTTTGATTCCACACAACTGGCCCTTTTGCAGATAATCTCAAACTCAGGTGGACATAAAATTTTGTGGGTAAAATTCAAGAATGTGTATGAGAGTTCTGGCCAATAGTTATTGCACAAACAACATCTGAAACAGGTAACCTGGTCAGTCACCTACTGTGTTATAAATAGGATTATTTACACTACTTGCTTTAGAATAAGATATTACCCATCACGAAGCCTATATTAAGTGAATATACTTTAAAAGTACCTCATCGAAACATCTGGTAGATCCAATATTTTCTGTGAAACTGCAATTTATTTCTTTAATACCCTAATAAAACAATAAGATTCTGAAGAAAAAAGGCAGCTTTTTCTTTAGTTGACAGAGAGAACTGAAAATGTGTGAAACAAACTGCCTTAGAGGATAGTGAAGGAAGATAATGGGTTTGAAGTCAAAAGGGGACTGGTAGTTGGTGATGCAAGTACAAATTGAGCACTAGAAATACTGCAGATGCTTTAGACTTTGGAGCTAAGAATGGACCGATTTTTAGATTTTACATAACCCTTCGCCACTCGGCTTACCAGTTTGCTGAAGCTCATTAAGGAGGTGTGAACTGTGCGGCTTTGCAGAAAATACAGAGGAGATTAATTAAGCCAACACAGGTAGCCGAAGATTGCAGAGTTGCAAGGAATATTCATAAGGGAGAAAAGTACTGGTCAATAGCATTCCCAGATTGGTCAAAATAACAGGAGAGCAAATAACCATCTATCTTCGACTTTTAAAGCTCTGTCCACAGGTCCATCAGAATCACTGACCCCTCAGTATGAAAACGACTCGCTGAGCCTGACTTTGATGATATTCTTTCACCTCCAAATGTCTACATGCTCTACGTACTGAAACCAGCTCAGATTCTGAATTATTGGTTCTGCATGTATCCAGTACTTTGAAAAGAATTGTTTGCATTAACAACCTAAGAATGAGTGGGGCCAGCAGTTCACGAGAGTTGTCACACAATCTGGTGCCAACATAGCATGCCCGCAATGCTCAGCAGAGAACAACCAACAGCAACAAAACAAAACAATGACAGAAAAGCTCTCTCACTCTTCCTCTCACCCACTATTGCACACACACACACTCAGGCCTCCAAACCTAGGACAGGCCATCTCTGGGCTTCCAGCCACCTGTCCCTGTCTCCAAATTGTCGACCAGCAGTTATCAAGGCTCCGACTCATTGACTTGCAGACAACAAGCCCCCAACTTCCAGATATACCATCACAGAGTCCAGTGTCCCTTTGTCTGATTTTGAACTCGTAATTAAATAAAATATATTTTTATTTGTTTGAGAAGGGTGCAACTGACAGTGAAAATTGACATTGCAAAGCAAAACAGCATATGCTGTCTTTGGCTTGGTTAAATTTCTTATGGCGCTTCACAAGTGTGTTATTTAACTATAAGTCACAAATGGGGGAACACTGCAGTTTGTAAAGCTCTGTCCACAGGTCCATCAGAATCACCAACCACTGACCCCAACAGGGGAGTACCAATGAAATGTCTTAAGGAATATCTTGAAGAAAAGATTAAGAGAATTTCCAGGAGGGAATGCTAAAGCTTAGGACTAACACTGATAAGAACATGACTGCTAAAATTGGTACAGTGCAAAGCAGAGAAAGACAGAAAGCTCCGTATGTATGTAGCCAAGATGATTGTAGGGCTTGAAGAGTTTTGGCCAGAGTGGGCAAAACCATGTGTCAAACTCAATATTGTCTTACTGGCTGTAGGCCGCATACAGGTATAGAGAATGCTACTCCAGCTGCAGTCAAAACTTACTTCCAGTTGAAAACGTGGAAGATCTTAGTGAATGTTTAACAATGATGGAACTATCAGAATCAACTTATTAGTCTAATAATTTAAAGTCAGAGGGGAGACCAGTTCTTTTTTAACAAAACTAATTGCTTTAACTTAGGAAATGTCTGAAATAGATAGCAGAAGCACGTATATTAGGAATTTTCAAAAGGGAATTGTACCAAAGTTTGCACTTAGAAAATATTATGTTGGATCTGAATGTTTAATTCATAGATTAAATTGTTTAATTGTTTACTTCTTAGATTCAATTTTCTTTGCAGTTTAAATATTAATTTTGGGCTTGTAGTTTATATAATTACTTATATAGAAGTAAATGCTTACTGTGCTTCCTAGTGGCATTAGCATAACTGTACAAGTTCAGTGCATTCTCCTAATGGTTGTACAAAGTATAATTAGACCATAAGACAAAGGAGCAGAAGTTGGCCATTTGGCCCATTGAGTCTGCTCTGCCATTTTATCATGAGCTGATCCATTCTCCCATTTATTCCCACTCCTCTGCCTTCTCACCATAACCTTTGATGCCCTGGCTACTCAGATACCTATCAGTCTCTGCCTTAAATACACCCAATGACTTGACCTCTTCTGCCGCCCTTGGCAACAAATACCACAGATTCACCATCCCCTGGCTAAAAAAAATCTTCGCATCTCTGTTCTGAATGGACGCCCTTCAATCCTTAAGTCATCCCCTCTCGTATTAGACTCACCCACCATGGGAAACAACTTTGCCACATCCACTCTGTCCAAGCATTTCAACATCCGAAATGTTTCTATGAGGTCCCACATAATTCTTCTAAACGCCAAGGAGTACAGTCCAAGAGCGGTCAAACGTTCCTCATATGTTAACCCTCTCATTCCCAGAATTATTCTAGCAAATCTTCTCGGAACCCTCTACAACGTCAGCACATCCTTTCTTAAATAAGGAGCCCAAAACTGCACACAGTGGAATTCCGGAAGTATTTCTTGGTAATGCATTACTTGAAAAGGAACTATCTCATTGTCTCTTATCTACTAATTTTCATTGCATAAACCAGCTGATCAATGAGGTTGGTACCATCTTAATCTTAGTCTCTTAGCATTTTGTCTCTCCCTTCATTTAGTAGACCTCTATCACTCTTGTTTCAATTTTCTTTGTTCTATTAATGTTTAATAAAACAATTGTGAAGCAATTCTTTCCTGACTTCTGAAAGAATCTTGGGTTAAAACATTAGAACCCAACAATTGCCAGCGAAGAGGTATAGGCAGTAGACTGGGGTGGGGTGGGGATACATGAATAGTTCTTTGAGTAAGTTGGAATAGATTCAATTTAATGGAATAGTCCCCTTAAACACAAATATTCTGCAGATGCTGGGAATCCAGAGTAGCACACTCAAAATGCCGGAGGAGCTCAGCAGGCCAGGAAGCATCTATGGACGGGGATAAAGAGTCAACTTTTCAGACTGATCCTGATGTTTCTTTGCTCATTACATCGACTCTTTATTCATTTCCACAGACACAGCTTGACCTGCTGAGTTCCACCAACAAGCAGTCTTCTTCCGTGATGTATTATTTGATATTATACCCTTGGGAGATGGTAGCTTCAAACAATTCCCAGACTCTCAGTCCTCAGACTGAAATTGTATATACCTGACAGGAGCTCCACTTGCGTACTCAAAAGATTTAATGGCACTTTAATGTTAACGTGCCTAAGAAAGATAAAAATTGGTTGCAACTTGTTCAAATGAAGCAGCAAGAAACAAAAAAGAGAATCTGAGCACTCTCACTGGTTTTGGCATCATTAGCCTGGCTGCCTTTATGATCAATTGTATATAAGGCTCTGAATAATTTCGCTCCTCCATGTATTTTGGAGCATTTATTCCCTTACATCCCAAATCATATTCTTAGATTTGTGAATAATGGTTTGCTTAGTTTTCCCACAGCCAAGCATATAAGAACTGCTGATACAGTCTTTTGCTCTTATGTACCAAAAATCTGGAATACTCTACTGACTGAGAGATGCCAGGCTAATAATGTGGAACATTTCAAATCTCTCATAAAGACCTGATTTTTTAATATGGCCTTTTTGTAAGATTACTTAATTACTTAGTACCTGTTGATATTGATTATAGTTATATAATTTGGTGTCTCTGATGCCATTTTATTCTATATAATGTTTACCTCGACATAAAATCTTTAATTTTGTCTCATTTTTATGACAGTGGCAGGAATTGAACCTGGGTCGTTGATACTGTAAAGTGTTGTGTTAACCACTACACCATCATGTTCCCCCCAGAGGGAATTTCAAGGAACAGATTAATATTTGAATACAATTTCATTCTTTTCTCCTATCTATATACTCCAAAGCAATCTACTATCTGAAACTCTGAGGCAGCTCAATCTAGTAATACTAGTGGTACTAGTAGTACTTTCTGTGGTATAATTTATTTGTCTGAAACAACTGTCACCACTTCAGAGGGTGAAACTTCAGAGAAGCATGTTAACAAGCAGTGTTATCTATGATCCCATAGTGTAATTTCAAGGCTGATGTAGAAACTCATTTGTCATGGTACAGGAAATCTATTTTACTTGGTAGTATAACTTGAAAGTTAGCTCTGAATGAAAATGCAAAATTAGAATATAAATTTGCTTAGAATACACCTTTGCATTAAGCAATTAGAATTCTTGTCTCCATAATTTTTGCTTGATTGAATGGTTTCATCAAAGGTTACTGTGCAGCCAGGTTCTAATTTTTTCATAAAACCTGTTAACTGCTGGCAGTGTGCCCAAATCCTATCCAAAGCTTTGTCCCCTGCTGAAGTAGGTCATTTTAAACCACGGACAGGAGCCGAACATTTAGCAAAGGGAAGGGAGATGTCTTGGCATTTTGTTGCAAGTCAGAACTAATGGCTCCGACTTTGCGGAGAAATGCCGGCAGTTCCACAAAGAACTGTCAAAATTTCCCTTCGCAAGAGCCAGAAGGTTCACCAAGGTATCGCCAATTACTTTCTGCAATTGAGGTCCAGCAGCAGAATGCAAAGTTGTTGCAATTTCCCAGAACTTGTAAAGCTTAAACCACCCCCCCCCCCCATTCCAGATTAGTCACTGCAGGGATATTTATTAAAATGGAGGGGAACAGTTAAAAGGAACTCGGGGGATTTTAGTCTATACTTACATACATTTAAGTTGTTTCAGTATGTGTAGGTAGGCATCTGTTATTCTCAATAGACCATGGATTGCGCCTTGGAAAGTTTCCAGGGCGCAAGCCTGGGCAAGGTTTTTTTTATGGGAGACTGGCAGTTGCCCAAGCTGCAAGTCTCCCCTCTCCATGCCACTGATATTGTCCAAGGGAAAGGCATTAGAGCTTCAGTATATTGATTCAGAGAAGGAAAACTCTGATTTCAAATTTCCACTGCCTTACAACTATACCCACTCATGAAGAAGGCTTCGGGAGTGAACCACAGAGGAAATATCCAGAGCTGTGGTCCCTGAGGCAGTCCTACGTTGACCTCAGTGCTGATTGGTGACTCCTGTGATGTTGCTTGTGTCAAACTATATTGGTCTCTGTTGTTTCTTTGGAGTTAACAGCTACATAGAGAAGGGGAGCCTGCTGCATGCTCAACAGCTTCCTCTCCATATCGTACTGTCCTGGTTTGCATAACAGCTTGTATAAGACCATAAGATATAGGAGCAGAATTAGGCCATTTGGTCCATCAAGTCTGCCCCACCATTATCCCTCTCAAACCCAATATCATGTAGACAGCCATTACACAACATCCATGGTTGACCCTAATCAATGTAGGGACACCACCAATTTATCTGGATAGATAGGATGATTTTAAACGAACAATTACCTGTGTATTCTGCCAGTGATGCCTGCACTGAAGAAGTTTAAATCTTCTCTTCGACGGGAGTTTAGTGAAACCAGACAGTGCTCTCCTTGTAGATGCTGCCTGGCCTGCTGTGTTCCACCAGCATTTTGTGTGTGTTGCTTGAATTTCCAGCATCTGCAGATTTCCTTGTGTTTTATTCTTATTGCTTTTGCTTTCTTATTCATTTTATTTTTAATACATACTTCTGAACATTTTTAAAAAGTGTAATTGTTTCTAAATGTTTTGAATAGCAGAAGTATTTAGAAACAGTGCTTTTAGTGCAAGGCCAGTTGGCAATTCTTTCAGCAATTTGGTGTGTGCGTGTGTGGTGGGGCGGGGTGTCAGATTGTACATTGCCATCACTCATAAAACCTAGAATTTACATCCCTCCCTGGTAATGATGAAATTGCCTTCATACAACAAGCTGCTCTTAGGGGAACTGCATCGGATAAATCTTGGCATTTCAAGTGCAGAGCAACACGCACAAATTCCTGGAGGAAATCAGTAGGTCAGGCAGCATACATAGGGAGGAGTAAACAGTTAACTTTTCAGGCCAAAACCCTTCGTCAGGACTTAACAGGACATCAAGTCTTATGGCAAGTGCAGACTGCTTGGTGTTTTCAATGATATGACTAGGAAAAGTGTCAAGATTCTACAGACAAACGTTCAATTGCTGGGAAAGAAAATAAAGGCCGTGCCTCAAAATATTGATTACCCCAGGCAGTGAATTGATAAGGAGAGGCAGCGAGAGTACTCAGACTTAGGACATGAGGCTGGGCAGACGGTGGGTACAGTGACCATAATTCTACATGTTGCAACATTGGGTTGATCCTCATGTCAAGGACCTAAGCTGGAGGAGTACAGGTTGTGAGGGTTGAATTTACTGGGGGAAAAGGCTGATTTTGATCATGTAAGAGAGTTCCTGGTGCAAGTAGTTTGGGGGAATAAAAAGCAGCTGAGAAATGGGAATCCTGTAAAGCATCTTTTACAATTAAACATCCTATAACTGGGGAACCTTGAAAGACAGAGGTATTGAGGCACGTGAGGTTCCCTGCTCCCGTTCTAAGAACTTTCAACAGGAGCACCATTGAGAGGGTTGTGTCTGGCAGCATCACTGTGTGGTACAGAAGCTGCACGGCATCAGATCGCAAGACCCTGCAGAGGAGAACAAACACCACTGAGCGGATTATCGTGGTCTCCTCACTTTTATTTGTGACATTTGCAATTTTCCAGTCCTCTGGAACCATGCCAGAGTCCAATAATTTTTGTAAGATCGTTAATAATGCCTCCACAATTTCTACGGCCACCTCTTTTAGAACTCTATGGTGCAGTTCATCTGGTCCGGGTGACCTATGTACCTTCAGGTCTTTCAACTTTTTGAGCACCTTTTCCCTTGTAATAGTAACTGTACTCACTTCTCTTCCCTCAAACCCTTCAACACCTGGCATACTGCTAGTGTCTTTCAGTGTAGACTGATGCAAAATACTCATTTAGATCATCTGTCATCTCCTTGTCCCCCATTATTATTTCTCTGGCCTCATTTTCTAGTGGACCTATATCCACTCTCATCTCTCTTTTATTTTTTAATATACTTGAAAAAGCTTTTTTAATTCTTTGCTAGCTTGCTTTCATATTTCATCTTTTCCCTCTTAATGATTCTTTTAGTTGCTTTCTGTACTCTTTTAAAAGCTTCCCAATCCTCTATCTTCCCACAAATGTTTGTTTTGTTGTATGCCATCTCATTTGCTTTTATATTAGCTTTGATTTCCCTTGTCAGCCACAGTTGCACTATTTTGCCATTTGAGTATCTCTTTGTTTTTGCAATACACTTATTCTACAACTTCCTCATTTTTTCCCCAGAAACTCAAGCCATTTCTCCTCTGCTGTCATCCCTGCCAGCATCTCCTTCCAATTTACTTTGACCAACTCCTCTTTCTTACCGTTGTAATTTCCCTTACTCTACTGAAATACAAGTATATATGATGATGAGAGGCATTGATCATGTGGATAGTCAGAGGCTTTTTCCCAGGGCTGAAATGGCTAACACAAGAGAGCACAGTTTTAAGGTGCTTGGAGGCAGGTACAGAGGAGATGTCAGGGGTAAGTTTTTACGCAGAGAGTGGTGAGTGCGTGGAATGGGCTACCGACAATGGTGGTGGTGGTGGGGGCAGATACAACAGGGTCTTTTAAGAGACTCTTGGATAGGTACACGGAGCTTAGAAAAATAGAGGGCTGTGGGTAACCCTAGACAACTTCTAAAGTAAGTACATGTTCGGCGCAGCATTGTGGGCCGAAGGGCCTGTATCATGCTTTAGGTTTCCTATGTTTCTATGAAATGCTGCTATGCCAGACTTTACTTTCTCCCTATCAGATTCCAAGTTAAACTCAATCATTTTGGGATCACTAGCTCCAAAGGGTTCCTTTACTTTTTCACTAGTTGCTTCTAGTTCATTAAATAACACCCAAACCAGTATAGCTGATCCCCTAGTGGGCTCAATGACAAGCTGCTCTAAAATACCATCTTGTGGGCATTCAACAAACTCACTCTCTTGAGATCCATTATCAACCTGATTTTCCCAATCTACCTGCATGTTAAAATCTCCCATGACTATCATAACATGCCCTTTTGACTCATCTTTTTGATTTGCCCTTGTAATTTGTAGTAGACATCCCACCTACTGTTTGGAGGTGTGTATATAAATGCCATCAGGGCCATAAAACAAAGAACATAGAAATCTACAGCACCTTACAGGCCCTTCAGCCCACAATGTTGTGTCGACCATGTAACCTACTCTAGAGGATGCCTAAAATTTTCCTAGCATATAGCTCTCTATTTTTCTAAGCTCCATGTACCTATTTAAAACTCTCTTAAAAGACCCTATTGTATCTGCCCCTACCATTTTTGCTGTCATTGTATTCCACATACTCAATCACTCTGTGTGAAAAACATATCTCTGACATCCCTCTTCTACCTGCCTCCAAGCACCTTAAAACTATGCCCCCTCGTATTAGCCATTTCAGCCCTGGGAAAAAAGCATCTGACTATCCACACGATCAATGCCTCTCATCATCTTATACACCTCTATCAGGTCACCTCTATCAGGTCACCTCTCATCCTCCATCATTCCAAGGAGAAAATGGCCAAGTTCACTCAACCTATTCCCATAAGGCGTGCCCTCCAATCCAGGGAACATCCTTGTAAATCTCCTCTGCACTCTCTCTATACTATCCACATCCTTCCTGTAGTGAGGCGACCAGAACTGAACACAGTACGCTAAGAGAGGTCCAGCTACGTTCTTATATAGCTGTATCATTATCTCACGGCTCTTGAACTCAATCCTACGGTTGATGAAGGCCAACACACCATACACCTTCTTAACAACACTGTCAGCCTGCTCAGCAGCTTTGAGTGCCCTATGGATATGGACCCCAAGATGTCACTGATCCTCCACATTGTCAAGAGTCTTACCATTAATATTATATTCTGTCTTCAAATTTGACCTACCAAAGTGAACCACTTCACATTTATCTTGGTTGAACTCCAACTGCCACTTCTCAGCCCAGTTCTGCATCCCATCAGTTGCGCTGTAAACTCTGACAACCCTCCAGACTATCCATAACTACCCCCAACTTTTGTATCATCAGTAGACTTACTAACCCATCCATCACTTCCACTTCAAGGTCATTTTTAAAAATCACAAAGAGGAGGGGTCCCAGAACAGATCCCTGCAAAACACCTCTTGTCACCGACCTCCATGCAGAATACGAACCACGCACAACCACCCTTTGCCTTCTGTGGTCAAGCCAATTCTGGATCCACAAAACAAGGTCTCCTTGGATCCCATGCCTCATTACTTTCTGAATGAGCCTCATGTGGGGAACCTTATCAAATGCCTTACTAAAATCCATATACACTACATCCACCGCTCTACCTTCATCAATGTGTTACCTCCTCAAAGAATTCAATTAGGTTTGTAAGGCATGACCTGCCCTTGACAAAGCCATGCTGACTATCCCTAATCAGATTATTTCTCTCCAAATGCTCATAAACCCTGCCTCTCAGGATCTTCTCTAACTACTTGTCCACTACTGAAGTAAGACTCACTGGCCTATAATTTCCTGGGTTATCTCTACTCCCTTTCTTGAACAAAGAAACAACATTTGCAGCCTTCCAATTCTCTGGTACTTCTTCTGTCCCTATTGATAATGCAAAGAACATTGCCAGAGGCTCAGCAATCTCCTCCCTCACTTCCCACAGTGGCCTGGGGTACATTGTATCCGGTCCCAGTGACTTGTCTAACTTAATACTTTTCAAAAGCTCCAGCATATACTCTTTCTTAATGTCTATACACTCAAGCATTTCAATCCACTTTAAGTCCACAATTGCCAAGGTCCTTTTCACTGGTGAATACTGAAGCAAAGTATTTATTATGTACCTCTGCTACCTCCTCCGACTGCATGTAAATGTGACCACTCTTACTCCTGACTGGTCCTATTCTCATTTGGTTCATCCTCTTGCTCCTCACATACTTGTAGGCTGCCTTGGGGTTTTGGTCCTTTTACCCTTACAGTTTCTTAACTCAACCCTCAAGGATTCAGCACCCTCTGATCTTATGGCAAATCTCTCTAATGATTTGATGGCATTCTTTACCAGCGGAGCTACACCACCCTCTCTGCCTGCCTTCGTATTCCTCCAATACAATGTGTAACTTTGGACATCCAGCTCCCAACTGCAACCATCCTTGAGCTACAATTCAGTGACGGCCAAAACATCATACCCGACCATCTGTAAACGGGCATCTGCCTTATTTCTTATACTCCACGCATTGAGATACAACACTTTGAGTACTGTATTTGTTACCTCTTTGGATTCTGCATCCCCAATGCACTGATACTCACCCTCCTAGCTGCAATTACATCCTATCATCTGCCTGCCCTTCCTGACAGTCTGACAGCATCTTATTTTTGCTTTCTTACCATCCATCCTATCTGGAGTCCCCTCACACTGGTTCCCTTCCTTCTGGCAAATTTTGGCCACCTGCTCCAAAAATTATAGCAAATTTTCTTCTTATTAAAATAGTACACAATGTGGCTTCATTTAATTTTCAAAGTGACTTTTTTGTATAAGGTTTTATAACTTGCTAATCTCTCAGACAAGGGAATTGTCTAGACGTAGTTGCATTCTGTTACCAGAGCTGCAAATTCTACTGTGATATAAAGTGAGTCATACATTTAAAGCCTCTCAGGACTCACCTGTGGCGAGATTGGCTGATATACTGCTTTTTTTTTGCCTTCTCACCCCATGTCTCAATAACAATCCAAAGTAAACATACTTGATTTGATTTTGCAATTCCTCTTTGCAGGAAAATTCATGTTAAGTACAGCTGGAGATGATGAAGCTATGTCTGACATCCAGCTGGGTAACCAGGCATTGTTTGATCTGTCTGGGCATTTGAAGCAGAGAATGTTTTGAAGGAAAGAAAATTATCATAAAATCTCAAGTGTCTGATTCAGGCAACGTTGGTGGCTGAGGAACACTTGGCCTTTTCACTGAAACTGTTAAGATCGTTTGCAAATCAAGTAGGGGAAAGGGAGTCACTGAGTGTGCTGTAAAGAACAGTTGGCCAACACCAAGCTTTTCACAAAAGTGTCCTGGTATTTGAATACAAAAGACAGGGAGTGTGCTGACAGTCCATCATCCACATGATTGTGAAGAGGCCACACTCAGGGTGGAAAAACAATACCTCATATTCCATCTGGATAGCTTCCACCGACGGCATGAATGTCGGTTTTTCTAACTTCTGGTAATTTATTTCCCCTCTCCTTTTCTCTTTTTTCATTCCCCATTCTGGGTCCCTTCTTACCTGTTCTCTTTGCCTCATTTGCCCATCATCTCCCTCTGATGCCCCTCCACTATCCTTGTCTGCCATGGCCTACTCCTTTAAAATCCCTTCAACCCTTTATCTCTTCCAGCTATCCCCACCCCAGCTTCTTATTTCATCTCCCTTCCTCCACCCACCCACCTTCCCTGTCAACTATCACCTGCCAGCTTGCACTCCTTCCTCTCCCCACTTTCTTTTTCCGGTTTCTTGCGCTTTCCTCCCCAGTCCAATGAAAGGTTTATTCCACTCCTTCGATGCTTCTTGATCTGCTGAGTTCCTCCAACATCTTACGTTTATTACTCTGGATTTCCAGCATCTTCAGAATCTTCTGTGTTTATGATCTGCATGACTGTTACCTTCCTGCCGAGGCACAAACCCCATAGAGCGACACTCTCAAGAGAATTTTTGGTAATCAGGTGAAGTTTGAAAGTATATTCAGGTAGACACTCAGTTTGATTAATCTATCAGAATGCTCCAACTCAGCAATCTAGAATGGATGCTTTTTCTTCTACTAGACAACTTCAGGACATCTTTAGAGCAACTCAAAATGACCAGGATCAGAATCAGGTTTATTGTCACTGATATTGACCATGAAATTTGTTGGTTTATCACAGCAGTGTAGAGCGAGAGGGTGAGGGAGAGAGGGAGGATGAGAGGCAGAGAGTGATTGACTCACTATGTGTCATGTTGAATGATGTGGGCGATTATGGTCTAACCATGACCATGATTGTTCTTGACAATTTTTTGACCTAGTGTTAATAAAGGCACCAGAGAATCAAAGTCAAAATCACATTTAGTTTGGGTAAGCTTCAAAAGAAAAAAATTAAAACCAAACCAATCTGGAAACACAGTTGGCTGGATTGAAGTTTCAGACTTCTTATAATTCATTCAACAAAAATTACATTCTATATTTGCCTTCAAACTGATGGCATGAATATTGATTTATGTAACTTACAGTAATTTCACCCACCTCGTTCTTCTCTCTTTTGTCCATTTCCCTTTCTGGCACCCGTCTTACTTCTTCTCTTCTCCCCACCTCCCCAGAACCACCTTCTGGTGTCCCTTTTCCTTCCCTTCCTTTCATGGTCCACTTCCCCCTCCTATCAGATTCCTTCTTTCTTCAGCTCTTTACCTTTTCCACCTACCACCTTCCCCCCCCCCACCCATTCACCTCCTTCCCCCTCACCTGGCCTCATCTGTCATCTTCCAGTTTATACTTCTTCCCCTCCCTCCACTTTTTCTTGGCTTCTGCCTCCTTTCTTTTCTGTACTTCTTTTACAAATTTGTTATTTGTCAGTCTTTGTTTGTTTATGTATAGTTTGCTATAAATTCTATTGTGTTTCTTTATTTCCCTGTAATTGCCTGCAAGTAAATCTCAATACATATATGTACTTTGATAAAAAATTTACTTTGACTTTGTCGAAGGGTCTGAGCCCAAAACATCAACTGTTTATTCCTCTCGATAGATGCTGCATAACCTGTTGAGTCCTTCCAGCGTTTTGTGTGTGTTCCTCAAGAATTCCAGCATCTGCAGAATCTCCTGTCTTTATGACATGCTACAGTGATGTCACTATGAAATATCATACCCAGCTTCTTAAAGTATAAATGAACAAATAATACTTAAAATAAAGCATGATGAATGGATAAATTACAGATTTAAATGATCCTTTAATTTATAACGAATGGATAATGCTTTGTGCTTGCATATATTGTGGGGGTAAACAATCCCAGGCAGTGGTTTTGAAAGACATGCACACTCAGTGACTACTCTAGTAGGTACCCTGTACACCTAACTCATCACTGGACTGCCTCGAAGACTCCAATTCCAGGTTTTCCCTTGCAGTTTACTCCCAAAGCCTTCCCCATGAGTGGCTATAACCGCAATGCAGTGGCAGTGTGAGATCAGAGTTTTCTCTTCTCCTAGATGAGCTGCCAACCATGGCTGATGAGCCCCATCTGCCCAGAACGATGGGTTTTAAAGCACCAGTGACCCACCCTTGCTCCTTCTCCTGTGAGTAGAAACGGTTCTGCTGGGCTTAGCTGCTAAACCACATTTGACAACCAGCAGCTGAACTCAGTTGTCAGAAGCTATTTGAGACCATTGGGAGCATTTAATAGGTAGTGGGAGCTTGTCCCCATCATCACACCAGTAAACGAAGAGAAGCTGTATTTCCCTTGCTATGCATCTTTCTTCTTTAATAAGCTGAATTTTTCTTCTTTAATTTCCGAAGCACATCACATCAGACTGCACTACCTTTCTCTCAAAGGGTGCCCCAGCGGGTTACCCAGTTGTCTAGTATTGAATAAAATGCACAAAAGTTGATGTTTCACTCAATTTACTCATGTATTCACGCAACACAGCGTAACATATAACTTGTTATGCAACCATTACACACTATTTGAACAAGGGTGAAAACTTATACACTGGAACACTCATAGTGTACTGGAGGAACTCAGTAGGTCAGGCAGCATCTATGGAGAGGAATAAACTGCTGATATTTCAGGCCACGATATTCCATCAGCCTGAAACATCAACTGTTTATTCCTCTTCATTGATGCTGCATGACCTACTGAGTTCCTTCAGTACTTTATGTAGTTCCTCAAGATTTCCAGCATCTGCAGATATGTTTAAAACTTCATCGTCATCATTATGTGCCACATCGTATGATGAGGGCAATCATGGTCTTTGACCATGATTGATCTTGTAAAATTTTCTACTTAAGTGGTTTGCCATTGCTTTCTTCTGAACAGTGTCTTTACAAGATGGCTGACCCCAGCCATTATCTATACACTTGACACACTGGAGGTTATTATTGAGTAAAGGACTCTACGGAAAATCCTGGCAACTTTGGACAATATTTCTCACCCTCTGCATGCCACCTTGGCTAAACGGAGGAACACTTTTAGTAATAGACTAAGACAATTGTGCTGTTCCGAAGAGTGCTATATGAGGTCATTCTTACCCTCAGCCACTAGGCTCTATAATGAGTCAACCTAGAGCTGGGGAAGTGATGGGTCCCTCCTGTTAGACTGTTTGTGGTAACTTACTTTTTAATCTTTCTACTTCTCTTCTAATATTTATACCTGTGCATTTGAAATGCTACTGTGACACTGTCATTTCCTTTGGGATCAATAAAGTATCTGTCTATCTTCAGAGATTGACTGCCTGGCTTGAGAGGTCACCTAACCAGGACTTACGACGTGCAACAGCTGCTCTGATTATCTTCCACCACCTGCCCCCATGGCTTCACGTGACCCTGATTGGCGGGTTGGAGCTAAGCAGGTGCCCCACCTTGCCTAAACGCAACCTGCAGGCTAACAGAGGGAAGGAATACCTCACAACTCCTTTGGTAGAGACATATCTCCACCCCACCATCCTCTTTAAAACTTACTCAATGCACTTTTCATTATTCTGTACCATAACATAAAATCAGCCACTTTAGAATATTTTGTTGTGTACATTTTGGGTTTTTTTATTTGTTATAATGAGTGATGTCAAAATTATTGAGGTTTAAATGTAAATCACTTAGAACTAATTCTGTGAATACAAGTACAGACTGTTGTGGAGCACAGGTCATTAGGTATATTTAAAGAGAAGGATGATAATAAATCAGCCATGATGGAATAAACATTGATTGTATATTCAAAATGAGAATCAGAGTTCCAATCAGAATCTGGTAAAAATACCACTGGTGTATATCTTGATATTTGTTGACTTTGTGGTAGTAATAATAGAGAAAAAAACCTGTGAATTACAGAAAATGTGTATATATATATATATATATATACACATCCATTCAGAAATCAGATGGCAGAGGAGAAGAAGCTGAATGTGTGCCTTTAGGCTTCTGTACCTCTTTCCTGATGGTAGCAATGATTACAAGGCATGATCAGCATGATGGGGGTCCTTAACGATGGACACCGTCTTTTTGAGGCATTACTCCTTGAAGATATCCTAGATACTACAGGGGTTAGTGCACATGATGGAGTTGACTAAGTTTTCAGCTCTCTTCAGTTTGCTTCGAGCCTGTACAGTACCACACCCCTCCGCCCATACCAGACAATGATGCAGGTAGTCCCCTGAACCCATGCTGAAGTCCAATGATACTTGAAAGATTATTACAAATATCTCTGCAATCTCTACCACTACTACTTTCAGAACCCTGGGGTTCAGTTCATCTGGACCAGGTGACTTATGTACCTTTGGGTCTTTCAGCTTTTTGAGCACCTTCTCCCTTGTAATAGTAACTACACTCACTTACCTTCCCTCACACCCTTCAACACCTGGCACTGCTAATGCCTTCCACAGTGAACACTGACGTAAAATACTCATTTAGTCCAGGTGACATCTCCTTGTCCTCATTATTATTCCTCCAGCCTCATTTTCTAGTGGTCCTATATCCACACTCATCTCCCTTACTTTTATATACTTTAAAAAGCTTTTTCTATACACCTTGATGCTGTTTTCTAGCTTGCTTTCTTATTTCATCTTTTCCCTCTGAATGACTCTTTTAGTTGCTGTCTGCAGGTTTTTAAAAGCTTCTCAATCCTCTATCTTCTCACAAATGTTTGTTTTGTTGTATGCCGTCCCTTTTGCTTTTACATTAGCTTTGACATTTCTTGTTAACCACGGTTGTACCATTTTTGCATTTGTGTATTCTCTTGGTTTAGGAATACATCTATGCTGTACCTTCCTCATTTTTCCCAGAAACTCAAGCTATTTCTGCACTGGTCTCATCCTTGCTAGCATCTCCTTCCAATTTACGCTGGCCAGCTCCACTCTTCTACCACTATAATTTCCTTTACTCCACTGAAATACTGCTACACCAGACTTTACTTTCTCCGTAAAAAATTTCAAGTTGAACTCAGTCATAATGTGATGACTAACTCCTAAGTGTTCCTTTACCTTAAGCTCTTTAATACCATCCAGTTCATTACATAACACCCAATGATTCCCTGGTAGGCTCAATGACAAACATCACTGAAAAGCCAACTCATTTCATTTACCAAATTCACTCTCTTGGGATCTATTAGCAACCTGATTTTCCCCATCGACCTGCATGTTAAAATCTCCCATGACTATCATAACATTGTCCTTTTGACAAACCTTTTCTCTTGTAATTTGTAGTGCACATCCCAGCTGCTGTTTGAAGGATTGAATATAACTGCCATCAAGGTCTTTTTACCCTTGCAGATTTGATGCCATTCTTTACCAGCAAAGCCACGCTGTCTCTGCCTACCTTGGTATCCCTCCAATACAATGTGTAACCTTGGACAATCAGCTCCCAACTACAACCATCCTTGAGCTACAATTCAGTGATGGCCAAAACATCAAACCTGACAATCTTTAAACCTTGTTTCTTATACTCCATGCATAGAGATATAACACTTTGAGTACTGTATCTGTTACCTCTTTTGATTCTACATCCCTAATGCACTGATACTCACCCTACTGGATGCAATTGCATCCTATCATCTGCCTGCCCTTTCCTGACAGTTCCTGACACATGCTTTCTTTGTTTTTTTTCATTCATCCTATGCTGAGTTCCTTCACTCCAGTACCTATCCCCTACCAAATTAAATTACTCCCTCCCCCCACCCCCAACAACAGCTCTAATAAACCCTCTGCAAGGATATTGGTACCCCACACATTCAGATGCAACCCATCACTTTTGTACAGGTCATACCACACCCAGAAGAGATCTCAATGATCCTAGAACCTGAAGCCCTGCCCTCTACATCAGCTTCTCAGCCACACTTTCATCTACCAAATTATCCTGTTTCTACCTTCACTGGTGCGTGGCACAAGTCGCAATCTAGAAATTACCATCTTGGAAGTCTTGCTTCTCAGCTTTATGCCTACCTCTCTAAATTCTGTCTTCAGCGCATCTTTGATCTTCCTTCGTATGTTATTTGTACCAATATATACCAACACATTTGACTGCTCTCCCTCCCTCTGCAAAAAGTTGTGGATGCAATCCAAGACATCCCTGACCCTGGCACCTCAGAAGCAACATACCAGCTGGGTGCCCCGTTCATGGCCACAGAATCACCTGTCTGTTCTTCTGAATATTGAGTCCCTCATCACTACTAGTCCCCCCTTCTCCCTCTTTCCCTTCTGCACGACAGATGCATGCTCAGTGCCTGTAACCCGGTCTCCATGGTTTTCCCCTGGGAGGACACCTACCACAACAGTATCCAAAACAGTAAACTGATTACTTAAGGGAATGACCACAGAGGTGATCTGCACTGACTTGCCTATTTACCTTCCCATTCCTTCTCCTGACAGTCACCCAGCTACCTGCCTCCTGCAACTTAGGGGTGACCACTTCCCTCTAAATCTGATTGATGATTTCCTCACTCTCCCATACAACCCAAAGGTCATCCAGTTACTGCTCCAGATCCCTAATGCGGCCTTCAAGGAGATGTAGTTCCCCGGGAGACAATGGGACTCCCAGCACTCCAGCATGAAGAACACACAATGGCCATTTAAACTATCCAAAGTACCCTTGACATAGTAAGAAAAAAGGGAAACTTAACAGACACTTATCCAGACAATTTACCCAGAGTCAATACCTCTTCTGAGCAGAAGCCTTCTTTGAACCAAAACCTGACACTCCCACTCTCACCGCTGGTCCACTCCCAACAATAGTCACTCTGCTTGTCCCATACTTTTATTTACTCCTCTCTACACTGCTCCTGCCAGTGACTGAATGACACTGATCACCGTAACTCTTCTTTTAAACAGGCACCGCCTCTGCTGTGGACCAATTTTGCGATAGGCACATCATCCTGACATAGATATTTGCACGGACAGATGATCCAAGGCTGCTTGGAGAACTATTGACATCACATCTGCTGTAGATCTACTGTGATGATAGGCAAATTGCACTGGGTCCAGGTCTTTGCTGAGGCAGCATAACCAACCCCTCAAACACTTTAGCACTGTGGATGTAAGTGATACTGGATGATAGACATTAAGGCAGCTCACCCTGATCTTCTTGGGTAATGGTATTGTTGATGTCCTTTTGAAACTGTTAGGAACTTCTGGACTGTAGCAAGGAAAGGTTGAAAATGTCTTTCAACACTTATGCCAGTTGGCTACCACAGGATTTCAGAGCCTTACCAGGTACTCCATCAGGGCCTGTCACCTTCAGAGGGTTTACACTCTTGAAGGGCAGCCTGACATCCAAGACCGGAGATCACAGGGTCACTGGGTGCTGCAGGGATTCGCAAAGCTGTAGTTTTATTTTTGTTTTACCTGATGATCACACCTGATCCTTTCATACAGAGAGTGGTGGGTGTGTGGAACGCACTGCTGGCGGTGGTGGTGGAAGCGGAAACAACAGGGTCTTTTAAGAACCTCTTAGGTAGTTACGTGGAGCTTGGAAAAATAGAGGGCTATGCACTAGGGAAATTCTAGACAGCCTCTAGAGTAGGTTAGATGGTCAGTACAACATTGTGTGTTGAAGGGCCTATAATGTGCTTTAACTTTCTATGTTCTCTGTTCTTTTATTCTTCCTACAAAGTGAGTATAAAGGATTGAGGTTGTCTGGGCAGGAAGCATCCTGGTGTTAGATTTTGCTTTGTAGGAAGTACAAACACTGCCAGAGTTGATATACACTCGACTTAGCCTCCAACCTCATTTGGAGTTGTTCCTTACCTCTGTAAATAGCCTTACACAAGTTATACCTTTACAGACCTGGTTCATAAGACTTGAATGCCACAGACCTAGCCCTCAGCTGACTACAAACCTCCTGGATGTGTACAATAAGTCCTCACAGGCACTCAATCATCCACAAAGGATTCAGACCTGAAGTTGAATCACTGAATACACTCCAGTATACCGATTCAAAGCAATCCTGTTAGTGCACCAGTGCCTCCCTTGTCCACACCTTTTTGCTTCTCACTACTGGTATCGCAGTCTTCAGTTTCTGCCTATACTCAGGGAGTAGAAGTACAGTCAGGTGATCAGACTTTCCAAAATGTGGGTACAGGATTTCACAGTAAGCACTCTTGATGGTGGTGTAACAGTGGTCCAGTGTTTTGGCTCCCCGGTATTAAAAGTGATATGTTGGTAATAATTATTTAGAGACTGTTTCAATCTCTCTGTCGACGGGCCAAATGGCCTAATTCTGCTTTTATGTCTTATGGTCTTAGACCATAAATGTAATCTTATGGTTTTATAGCCTAATTCTAATCTTACAATCTTATTACTTGCACATTCGAATATCCCCACACAACGACTTCCACCTGATAATAATTATTACAACCAGCCGCTGGGACAGACAAATATGTCAAGGCTATGGCCTATTCATTTCATTCCCTTTCTGTAAAGTGCTCTTAGGAATAAATTTATCCTTTCTATCTGTAAGATATGGAACTTTCTCTGCAAGGGTCAAATACAGTGTATGTGAGGGTGAAGGCTGTTAATATAGAGAGCACTGATAAATAGGAATGCAGAGTGTGTTACTCAATTAGTCTGAGGCTCTTCACCTTGGTGTGGGTACACGTGAAATCCCGCTGATGGACTTGATATCAATGTGCGTGTAAAACATGTCTAGCAAGCGTGGGTGAGGAGTCGTTGATAACGCTTGAACAAGTCACACCACAGTTTGAATGATGTACAGAGCTAAGGTTACCACACCACAGTTCATAGTTCACATTTATTATCAATGTATACATTATACAACCGAACAGGCAGCCACTGAGAAAAACAAACCCAAAAGAACCAATTAAAAAAAAGTACATCAAACTCGCAATGTGCAGAGAGAAAAAAAATGTAAATAATAAACACAAGCAAATAGCATTCTGGGCTGAAGTCCTCGAAGACAGTCCTAAACACAGACCCATAGTTCATCGCAGAGTGGAGCAATGAGCTGAACCGGTGACATTTGCCCCCGGCTCTGAAACCTTGACCATTTCAAACTGGCCCACCAATTGCTTTGGAGAGGAGGTTCATGAGGAAATTGGAAAAAGAGGTAAATTATAATTACCAAGTGAGTTTGGATAGGCTGGGACTGTTTACTTTGGGACAGATATCCATCGGCACAGGCATACCACAAGGCTGTCCGCTTAGTTCCCTACTCTATTCGCTTGATAGTAATGACTGTGAAGCTAAGTACAGCTCCAATGCCATATTTAAGTTTGCTGATGACACTCCAGTCAGCCAAATCAGTATATCTGAGGGGTACTGAAAATTTGGCTGATTGGTGCCACACCAAGAACCTCTCACTCAGTGTCAGGAACTGATTATTGACTTCAGGAGAAGGAAATTGGAGGTCCACGAGCCAGTCCTCATCGGGGTTTCAGAGCTGGAGACAGTCAGTAACTTTAAATTCCTCAGTGTTATCATTTCAGAGGTTCTGTCCTAATCCAGCACATAAGTTTATTATGAAAAAATCAAGGCAGCTCCTCTATTTTCTTAGCATTTTGAGAGGACTCAGCATGACATCTAAAACTTGGACAAACTTATGTAGATGTGCGTTGGAGAGTATATTAACTGCTTGCATCATGGCTTGGTATGGCAACACCAATGCTCTTGAATGGAAAAGCCTACAAAAAGTAGTGAATACAGCCCAGTCCATCTGCTCAGTAGTGGGGAGTGGTAAAGCCCTCTTCACCCGTGAGCATATCCACACTGAGCGCTGTCACTGGAAGCAGCAAACATTGTGAAGGACCCTCACCATCCAGGCAAAGTTATCTTCTTGCTGCTGCCATCAGGAAGAAGGTGCAGGAGCTTCAGGACCCACACCGGCAGGTTCAGGGACAATTAATACCGCATAACCATCAGGCTTTTAAAACTTATAAGTATAAGGGATAACTTCATTCAACTTCATTTGCCCCATCACTGAACTGTTTCCAGAATCTATGGACTCACTTTCATGGTCTTTTCATCTCATGTTCATGATATTTATTGCCTACTTATTTATAATTATTTCTTTTTCATTTTTCACAACTTGTGGTCTTTTGCATTATGACAGCTTGTCTGCCCTATTGGGTGCAGTCCTTCATTGATTCTATTGTGCTTCTTATATTAACTGTGAGTGCCCACAAGAAAATGAATTTCAGGGTTGTATATGGTGACATAAATGTACTTGGATAATAAATTTAAGGTACTTTGAACTTTATTTTTTGATGTGTTGTGTGTCCAGAGAACTCTTCTGCAGAGAAGGCTGAGGATATAGACAATAGACAATAGACAGTAGGTGCAGGAGTAGGCCATTCAGCCCTTCTAGCTAGCACCACCATTCACTGTGATCATGGCTGATCATACACAATCAGTACCCCATTCCTGCCCTCTCCCCATATCCCTTGACCCCACTATCTATAAGAGCTCTATCTAACTCTCTCTTGAATGAATCCAGAGAATTGGCTTCCACTGCCTTCTGGGGCAGAGCATTCCACATATCCACCACTCTCTGGGTGAAAAAGTTTTTCCACATCTCTGTACTAAATGGCCTACCCCTTATTCTTAAACTGTGGCCTCTAGTTCTGGACTCACCCATCAGCAGGAACATGCTTCCTGCCTCCAGCATATCCAATCCCTTAATAAACTTATATGTCTCAATCAGATCCCCTCTCATCCTTCTAAATTCCAGTGTATACAAGCCCAGTCACTCCAATCTTTCAACATATGATGGTCCCGCCATTCCGGGAACTAACCTTGTGAACCTAAGCTGTACTCTCTCAATAGCAAGAATATCCTTCCTCAAATTTGGAGACCAAAACTGCACACAATACTCCAGGTGGGGTCTCACCAGGGCCCTGTACAGCTGCAGTAGGACCTCTTTACTCCTATACTCAATTCCTCTTGTTATAAAGGCCAGCATGCCATTAGCTTTCTTCACTGCTTGCTGTACCTGCATGCTTGCTTTCATTGACTGATGTACAAGAACACCTAGATCTCATTGTACTTCCCCTTTTCCTAACGACTCCATTTAGATAGTAATCTGCCTTCCTGTTCTTGCCACCAAAGTGGATAACCTCATGTTTATCCACATTAAACTGCATCTGCCATACATTTGCCCACTCACCCAACCTGTCCAAGTCACCCTGCATTCTCATAACATCCTCCTAACATTTCACACTGCCACCCAGCTTTGTGTCATCAGCAAATTTGCTAATGTTACTTTTAATCCCTTCATCTAAATCATTAACGTATATTGTAAACAGCTGCAGTCCCAGCACCGAACCTTGCGGTACCCCACTGGTCACAGCCTGCCATTCCGAAAGGGACCCGTTAATCGCTACTCTTTGTTTCCTGTCAGCCAGCCAATTTTCAATCCATGTCAGTACTCTGCCCCCAATACCATGTGCCCTAATTTTGCCCACTATTCTCCTATGTGGGACTTTATCAAAAGCTTTCTGGAAGTCCAGGTACACTACATCACTGGCTCTCCCTTGTCCATTTTCACAGTTACATCCTCAAAAAACTCCAGAAGATTAGTCAAGCATGATTTTCCCTTCATAAATCCATGCTGACTCGGACTGTTCCTTCTACTGCTATCGAAATATGTCGTAATTTCCTCTTTTATAATTGACTCCAGCATCTTTCCCACCACTGACGTCAGGCTAACCGGTCTATAATTCCATGTTTTCTCTCTCCCTCCTTTCTTGAAAAGTGGGACAACATTAGCCACCCTCCAATCAGCAGGAACTGTTGCTGAATCTATAGAACATTAGAAAATGATTACCAATGCATCCAGGACTTCTAGAGCCACCTCTTTAAGTACCCTGGGATGCAGACCATCAGGTCCCAGGGACTTATCAGCCTTCAGACTCAACAGTCTATCCAACACCGGTTCTTGCCTAATATAAATTTCCTTCAGTTCATCCTTTACCCTAGTTCCTTTGGCCACTATAAAATCTGGGAGATTGTTTGTATCTTCCCTAGTGAAGACAGATCCAAAGAACCTGTTCAACTCGTCTGCCATTTCCTTGTTCCCCATAATAAATTCACCCGTTTCTGTTTTCAATGGCCCAATTTTGGTCTTAACTAATTTTTTGCTATTCACATACCTAAAGAAGCTTTTACTATCCTCCTTTATATTCTTGGCTAGTTTACCTTTGTACCTCATTTTTTCTTGGCATATTGCCGTTTTTGTTATCTTTTGTTGCTCTTTAAAATCTTCCCAGTCCTCCGGTTTCCCGCTCATCTTTGCTATGTTATACTTCTTCTCTTTTATTTTCATACTGCCCTTTACTTCCCTCATCAGCCATGGCCATCCCTTACTCCCCTTAGGATCATTCTTCCTCGTTGGAATGAACTGATCCTGCACCTTCTGCATTATTCCCAGAAATACCTGCCATTGTTGTTCCACTGTCTTCCCTGCTAGGGTATTGTTCCACTGAACTTTGGCCAGCTCCTCCCTCATAGCTCCATAGTTCCCTTTGTTCAACTGCAATACTGACACATCCGATTTTCCCTTCTACTTCTCAAATTGTAGGTTAAAACATATCATATTATGGTCACTACCTCCTAATGGCTCCTTTACCTCGAGGTCCCTGATCAAATCTGGTTCATTGCACAACACTAAATCTAGAATTGCCTTTTCCCTGGTAGGCTCCAATACAAGCTGTTCTAAGAATCCATCTCGGAGGCACTTCACAAACTCCCTTTCTTGGGGTCCAGTACCATTCTGATTCTCCCAGTCTACCTGCATGTTGAAATCCCCCATGACAACTGTATCATTACCTTTGCGACATGCCAATTTTAACTCTTCATTCAACTTACACCCTACATCCAGACTGCTGATTGGGGGCCTGTAGATAACTCCCATTAGGGTCTTTCTACCCTTAGAATTTCTCAGTTCTATCCATACTGACTCTACATCCCCTGATTCTATGTTCCCCCTCGCAGGGGACTGAATATTATTCCTCACCAACAGAGCCACCCCACCCCCTCTGCCAGTCAGTCTGTCCTTTCGATAAGATATATGTCCTTGAATATTCATTTCCCAGGCCCTGTCTGCTTGAAGCCATGTCTCTGTTATTCCCACAACATTGTACTTGTTTGTTGCCCCAACTGAGCCTCAAGCTCATCTACTTTATTCCTTATACTTCGTGTTTATAACAGTATAACTTATAACGGTATTATAACACTTACAACACTTCAGTTATAAATGTATAAAATTGTGAGGGGGCTAGACAGATTTGAGAAGAACTCATTTCCTTTTGCAGAGTACTGGAAATCAAAAATGACTTATAGAGTTGCAGAAATGGCAGTAGAACTGAGCTTGCAAACATCTCAGCACTTATGAGGAGGACAAAGAAATATGTTTTTAAAAAGACCAAGAAAAAATGTGTAGATTAGGGAGGTATATAAAAGCATTCTTATTGCAAGCACCAGCAATTCTGGGATTCCATTGCTGCAGTATTGCATAAGATAAACACAGGAGATTCTGCAGTTGTTGGAAATGCAGAGCAACACACATAAAAAGCTGGACAAACTCATCAGGTCAGGTTGCAACTGTGATAAAGTATCTTGGCACAAAATGTTAACTGGTTGTTGCTCTCCATAGGTACTACCTGACTTACTGAATTCACTCAACATTTTATGTGAGTTGTATTGTATATGATTTTGACCTTCTTACCCCAGGAAGTATGCTTTTACTATAGGAGTGATCTGTTTCCAAGAATGGTAGTTTTTCTATAAGAAAAATGTTGACATAAAGTCCAACATTTTATAAATGAGGTGGCTCACATTTTTCTAAAGCTACCCAACAGCAAAACATATGTACATCAGGCTGCAGTTCATTGATTACAGCTTGGCTTTCAACACCACCATCCCCTCAGTACTAATCAACAAGCTTCAAAACTTGGGCCTCCGTACCTCCTTCTGCAACTGAATCCTCAACCATGAACACTACCTCATTATTCTTCTTTTGCACTAGTTATTATTTATTTGCAACTTGGGGTTTTAATGTCTTTCAACTGGACTGCTGCAAAAAAAAACAAATGTCAAGATGTCCATCAGTCATAATATAGCGATTCAGGTTTTAGCTGGTAGAGCTGTTACCTGACAGTTCCTGTGACCTGTTCCACCCTGACCCTTGGTTGCTGTCTGTGTGAAGTTTGCACGTTCCCTGCGAGCACACGGGCTCCTCCCAGGTGATCAGGCTTCCGTTCACATTCCAAAGCTGTGCAAGTTGCTAGGTAGATTGCCAGCTATGATTGGCCCTTCTGCACAGGTAAGTGGCAAAATCCAAGGGAAGTTCCCGGGAATATGGCGAGAATAAAATGGGATTAATATAATCGTGTGGTTGGATGGCTAATGTGACTGTGCGGTTGATTGGTTAAAAGTCTGTTTCTATTTTGTTTGACTCATGAGTCCGCTCCATTCCTTCAAGGCTGATCTACTATCCCTTTCAACGCCATTCTGTGGCTGCCCCACCATAACCTCTGACACCCTTAGCAATAAAGAACCCATCAGCCTTCACTTCTAATATTCCCTCTAATATGATGAACTGAATACCATGGCTTTGGGCTAGTCCAGGCTGCTCCAAGATTTGGATCTAAGGACTTAGTTTGGTTTGGAATGCTATAGTTGTTGCTCCAGTTTCTTCCCACGTTCCAAAGATGTACAGGTTAGAGGGGTTAATTGGTCACATGGATATAATTGGGGAACAGAAGGGCCTGCTACTGTGGTGGTTCAGTCCGAAGTTCGTGGTCCGGTCCGTGGACCCCGGGATTTCCAGCGGTCCCTTGCTGTGGTTGGACTTAACTAGAAACACCTGTGGCTCATATTGGAACTGGGAATATAAGTGGCCCTGGTATTGAGTGTGGTTGGGGGTGTTGTGGTCTTGGTCTCTCAGATGGCTAGAATGGGTTCTTGCCATCCTTGGGGCTTCTAGGAGTCTTGCTGCTAGTAGTTGGAGTGGTCACTGGGGTATGGATTCAGCTGTTTCCTGGGCCAGCTGGGGGGCTGTCAGCCACTCTGAGCTAGGTAGGGATCTGGTTGCCTCTGTAGCCAGCCAAGGCTGCTAGCTATAATGGCTACTCAGAGCTACCCTGATGCAGAGGTGGAACTGTCTGTTGTTCTTTGGTGTTTGTCTCTTCCTGTCCTTGCCCCTGTGGGGGGGATCTGTCTTGTCCTTGCCTCTGTTAGGTAGGTCAGGCTGTTCTGTTACCTGATGGATGGTCCTGCCCCACCTTGGTGTGGAGTTATAAGTGAATCCTAGCTTGGTGGTGGCTAGGTCCTGGCTCCATGTTGATGTACAGTTCCTAGTCTGCCCCTAATTCCACCCTCTGAGTTCCCCAACCTCCAAGCCTACAGCCTCAAGACCCCAAGTCCCTAGTCTAGCCTCATCAAGTCCTCAGCTGGGTTGGGGGTCTGAGCCTGAGGCAAGACCCAGGTTCTGGGTCCTAGTCCATTCCTGGGCTCAGAGTCCACCCCAGGCTCCTTGTTCCCAGTCCCTTGTCCTGGTCCTGCTTCACCTGCCTACACTGTGTCCTGTCCTTGGGTTCTGTCTTGTCTTGTTTCTGGGACTCCAGTGTCTGTGTTCTGTGGTTAGGTCCTGATTCAATACCTGACTTCTGACAGTTACTGTGCTACATCTGTTAAACAAAAATTCACCACTATGCAATGTGCAGCTTTTACATTATGCCAACACTCCAATGGTGCCACTGCTAACCAATATATTTGAGTAAAATAACTTATTTGAATTTGAATTATTCAAACTATGAGAACTTGTGTTTGTAGTCAATTGTGAATTCAACTTTGGGAGTGTTGTATTAAAAAAAGTAAGTTACTAAATGCAATGAGATTGAAATCTCCCCACAATATTACAGAAAGTGATTCCCTTCACATGACAGATTTTTGACTCAAAGATTTATTACCATTGATAGTATTTACTTACTGAGATTCAGTGTGGAACTTACTCTTCCAGAACTTTGAGCCATGCTGCTCAATAAATGCTGATTTAACCTTAGCCTAATCATGGGCAATTTACAAAGACCAATTAACATACCAACTGGTAGATCTTTGGAATGTGGGAAGAAACACATGTGGTCATGGTGAGAACCTACAAATCTCTTGTAGACAGTGGTGGGAATTGAACTTGAGTCACTGGTACAGTAAAGTGTTGTGCTAACCACAGCACAACCATACTGTGATTCTATTAATAGATTCAAAATGATTAGCTTATCTATAGAGGAGGATGCTAGGGTTAAAGGTACTGGACAAGCCTGTTTTATCCTATCTGTGTTTAATGACCAGTATGAGCCCTTGCGAGCTATCCACTTTTCATAATTTCTATGCAATTAAGTTGCCACATCTGTGGCCATATCCTCCAACACTGGGCTGGATGATCCAGCTATCAGCTCAGAAACAATTACAGAGATGTCCACCTTGCAGGGTAGAGCACTGCTCAGCCACTGTGAGAAAGACTCAGGAGAGAATGCTATCAAAATGAGGTAATTGCCTCCAGCTGTCCCTGTAAAATGACAATAAATTGAACTAATCACTGAACATTTAAACGCAAGTGTTTTGCAGCTGTACTCCAGAAGGTAACAGTTTGTTTTCAACAGTGGAGTAAAGCATGCAATCTGGAGACTTGCAGTGACAAGTCCTAATCAATACAGTTGATGGTCAGAAAGGTTAAACATTGGCTCCAAAACAAAATATTGAAATACACAATTCTCAGAATGTTCCAATTAATTTTTAATCATTGCACCAGGGTTTTCAGTGTTACCAAGAACTCAGAAAATGTATCCAAGTCAAATGAAGTCCAGATAAGAATAAGTTTTAAAAACTCATTCCTGGAGTCAATTTTGATAGTGTTCTGGTCAGTATGGTTTCCTTAAGGGAAAGTCTTGCCTGGATGAACCTGTTGGAATTCTTTGAGGAGATTACAAGTAGGATAGATAAAGGTGATTGTATATTTGGACTTTCAGGAGGCCTTTAAACAAGGTGTCATAAATGAGGCTGCTTACCAAATTAAGAGCCCATGGCATTACAGGAAAGTTACTAACATGGTTAGATTATTGGTTTACTGGTAGGAAGCAGCGAGTGGGAATAAAAGGATCCTTGTCTGGTTGGCTGCCAGTGACTAATTATGCTCTGCAGGGTCAGTGTTGGGACCACTTCTTGTATGCTGTTTATCAATGACTTAGATGTTGGAATAGATGGCTTTGTTACCAAGTTTGCAGTTAATAAAAAGATTGGTGGAGGGGCAGGTAGTGTTGAGGAAACAGGAAGACTGCAGAAGGACTTGGACAGATTAGGAGAATAGCAAATGAAATACAATGTTGGAAAATGAATAGTCATGCACTTTGATAGTAGAAATGTGCAGACTATTTTCTAAATGGGGAGAAGATCCAAAAATCTAAGATCCACAGGGACTTGCAGGTTGAGTTGGTGTTGAGGAAGGAAAATGCAATGTTAGCATTCATTTCAAGAGGTCTTGAATGCAAGAGCAGGGATGTGCTTCTGAGGCTTTATAAAGCATTGCTGAGGCCTTATTTTGAGTATTGCGAACAGATTTGGGCCCCTCATCTGAGAAAGGATGTGCTGGTATTGTAGAGGGTTCAGAGGTGGTTCACAAGGATGATTCCGAGTGACGTTTCATGGGTCTGTACTTACTGGAATTTAGAAGGTTGAAGGGGGGATCTCAATGAAACCTTTCAAATGTTGAAAGGCGGAGTCAGAATAGATGTGTAAAGGATGTTTCCCATGGTGGGTGAGTATAGGACAAGAGGGCACAGTGTCAGGATAGGGGGGTGCCCTTTCAAAACAGATGCAGAAACATTTCTTCAACCTAAGGGTGGTGAATTTGTTCCCAGAGGCAGCCGTGGAGGCCAGGTTGTTGGGTGTATTTAAGGCAGAGCTTGATAGGTTCTTGATTGGACACAGGATTAAAGGTTACGGGGTGAAGTCCGGGGAAAGGGGTTGAGGAGGCGAGAAAAGGATCAGTCATGATTGAATGGCGGAGCAGACTTGATGGGCAAAAGGCCTAATTCTGCTCCTGTGTTTCATCTTACTTGCATTTCTGCCATTTTTAAACATTCACCTTTGGTTGTGGTTTCTTAGTCAGTACATAGAGATCCCAACTAGAAAGAGTGCGATAAAGTTACAGGAGCATGCAGCACAGAAAAAGGCCTTTCAGTCCATCTAGTCCATGCTGAAACCATTTAATCTGCCTACTCAAATCAAGTTGCTCTGGTACCATAGCCCTCCATACTCCTACCTTCCAGGTACCTATCCAAACTTCTCTTAAATGTTTCAATCAAGTTCACAGTCACCACACGCACTAGCAGCTCATTTCACACTCAGATAACCCTCTGTTTGAAGAAGTTTCCCTTCATGTTCCACTTAATCTTTTTACATTTCACCTTTAACCCATGAACTCTAGTTGCAGTTCCACTAATCCTCCTTTGAGGGAATGAGACAGGGCAAGTGACAGAAGTTTGTGTAGGGAAACACTTTGCATCTAATGATCATAATACCATTATTTTCAAGATAATTTCAAGATAACTATTGAAAAGTTTACACCCGAGTCCGTGGGTTGAGATTCTAAATTGGAGAAAGGCTAATTTTGATGGTACTAGAAAGGATCTGGCAAGGGTGGACTAGGACAGGTTGCTTTCTGGCAAAAGTGTACTTGGGAAATGGGAGGCTTCCAAAAATGAAATTTTGAGAGTATGGGGTTTGTATGTTCCTGTCAGAATAAAAGGAAATCTGAGAAATAGTGAGATAGTGATAATGAGAGATAGTTAAGAGCAAAGAGTTGCAGGAAGGTTTCAAATGAGTTACTATTGGAGTGTAAGAAATGCAAGAGAACACTTAAGAAGAAAAACAGGAGGGCTGAAGGAAGACATGAGGTTGCTCTAGTACAGGGGTTCCCAAACTTTTTATGCCGTGGACCAACACCATTAAACAGGGGGTCCATAATTCCTTGAAGGTAGCATCACAGATTGAGGTTGTAAAAAATGCTGTTGGTACATTGGTCTTCACAGATCAAAGTACTGATTTCAGGAGTTGGGATGTTATGTTGAAGTTCTATAAGATAAAGGTGAGGCCTTAGACTATAAAACCATAAGAGATAGGAGCAGAATTAGGCCATTCAGCCCATTCCATCATGGATGATCCCAGATTGCACTCAACCCCATACATCTGCCTTCTCACCATATCCTTTGATGCCCTGACTGATCAGGAAACTATAAAATTCTGCTTTTAATATACCCATGTAATTGTCCTCCACCGCAGTATGTGGCAGCACCTTAAACCTGTGTCCTTTGAGTGCCCTATGGACTCGGACCTCAAGATTTCTCTGATCTTCCACACTGCCAAAAGTCTTACCATTAATACTATATTCTGCCATCATATTTGACCTACCAAAATGAACCACTTCACCCTTATCTGGGTTGATCTCCATCTGTCACTTCTCAGCCCAGTTTTGTATCCTATCAATGTCCCACTGTAACCTCTGACAGCTCTCCATGCAATAGTGTTCTATATTCTATGAATTAATTGATACCAAGTTCCCAGTAATCACTCAAAGATGATGTTTCTGGAGATGAGCTTACAACATCTTGAAAAAGCTTCTGCAGTTCATTATTTCTCAGAGTAGCATGAAGTGTAGAAAATGGCATCATAGGACTGATCCTTTAATGTCTGTTCTATTTATGACCTATATATAGTGTTGTATATGAATGACAACCCTAGAAGGAAATACTCTAACTATGAGCAGATTACAGTCAATGGTCACTTTATGACTTGCACCTGCTCATTATTTAATTATTTATTGAGGTATAGCATGGGATAGGCCCTTCTGACCCTTTGTGCCACGCCACCCAGCAACCCCCAATTTAACCCTAGCCTAATCACAGCACAATTTACAATGGCCAATTAACCTGCCAACTGGTATGTCTTTGGGCTGTGAGTAGAAACCCACGCAGTCACAGGGAGAATATACAACCAGCAGTGGGAAATGAACCCAGGTCACTGGTACTGTAAAGTGTCGTGATAGCCATTATACTATCGTGTCGCTGATTAATGCAACTACTTAATTAGAAAATCAACTGGCAACAACTCAATCCATAAAAGCATGTGGACGTGGTCAAGAGGTTCAGTTGTTGTTCAGACCAAACATCAGAATGGGGAAGAAATGTTGTCTAAATGGCTTTGACTGTGGAATGTGCTGTCAGTCTAGGTGGTTTGATTATCTCAGAAACTGCTGATCTCCTGGGGATTTTTACACATAACAGTCTCTAGAGTTAACAGAGAGTGCTGTGAAAAACTAAAAAAAGCATTCAGTAAGCTGCGTCTCTATGGGTGAAGATGCCTTGCTATTGATAGAAATCAGAGGAGAACAGCCAGACTGGAAGGCGACAGAACCTCAAGTAATCATTTGTTACAGCGGTGGTGTGAAGAGAAGCATCTCTGAATGCACAAGAAGTTAAAATTTGATGTGGATGTGATACAGCAGCAGAAGACTATGAACATGCGTTCAGTGGACACTTTATAAGGTACAGGAGTTATCTAACAAAGTGGCCACTAATTGTATATGGAAACTCAAAGTTGAGGGTGGGAAGTGTGTGTGGGTAAGCACACTGGGAAAATCAGCATTTCTTATCCAGGGCTCTGCAGTGGAAAGGGTGAGCAACCTCAAGTTCTGGAGTGTCAAAGTCTTTGAAGGTCTATCCTGAACCCCCAATATTGATCCAGTTATGAAGAAGGCACACCAGAGAATGTTTTATTTGGAGATTGAGGAGATTTGGTGTGTCAACAAAGACTCTATCAAATTTCTACAAATTACGATAAGCTTTATTTGTCACATGTACATCATAACATACAGTGAAATGTGACGTTTTACATTAAATTCTGCCGGATTCTGCTGGGCTGCCTGCAAGTGTCACAGGATCCTAAAGACGCACATTGCACATTTTAGGAAGTTTCTTCCCCTCTGCTATCAAGTTTCCGAATATTCTATCAACTCTACCTCTCTTGCACAATTTATTTTTGTAACTCAATTGATTTGTGTTACCTGCCACACATCAGTAAATCTCACCTGCTAGGTCAATAATAAACCTGATTCTGATTCTGAAATGAAATAGGCTAACAGCTGATGAAGTTGATAGGGAAACGGTTAAGGGTCAGTTCATGTGATGCCTGTAATAGTAGGTCTATGATGATGAAGATGATTGTTATCACCTTCATTTGTCTTCTCCATGATTAGTGGGAATATAAAAACAGAAATGTCATTGTGGTTATCAATCATATCTACACAATAACATTTCTAAAATATTCTGGCAAGATTTCACTTATTGTCTTATCTATGGAGAGAAATAATTATTATTTCAAGAGAGCACTGTCTAATCTGATTTGAGTGCCCTGTGTATTCTTTACAACTATAATGCAAAGGGTCATTTATTGAATCTCACATACCAGAAATAGCAATAAATCAAAGGGGGATAAATAATAATGATAGTTTTAAATGGAACTACAATAGTTCACATTGAACTTCGTAACAATTTAATTTGTGACATAATTCAATGCTGTTGGAGTAAAAATGTGCTGATGTAACATAAGGTCAATTCAAGTCAGTGCAATTTATTACAAAGCATCAAAACAGTCTTCTAGTGCCTTAACATGTACTGAACATATTGTTTGGATGTAAACCAAAAGAAAGCCTGTCACTTCCTGCTTTAATTGTAACTTTTCTCTCTATCAATATTATTTGCCTATCTATCTATCAGTCTATCTCTCTGTATTATTATATATACTGTACTGTTCACATGCAGTATATATAACTGGGCACATAAGCACAGTACTGTAGTAAGTTTATGTACTGCCCTATCTCATCAAAAAGTAACAAATTTCATGACATATGTGAGTGATGAAAGCCTTTTTCTGATATGGATTTCTATTGTGGACCGAGAGTGGGAAGGAGACAGGGAGAAGGGAATCATTGTTGGGGAAAAAGGGAAGGGAGAGGGGAGGAAGTGGGAAGCACCAGAGGGACATTCTGTAATGATCAATAAGATAGATAGATAGATAGATAGATACGTTATTGATCCCAAAGGTAATTGCACTGTCACAGAAGCATTACAAGTGCACAGATATAGATATTAGAAGAGAAGTAGAAAGGATAAAAATAAATTTACCACAAACAATCTAATGGGGGGAGGGGGGTCAACACTTTCCTGGCCACAGGTTGACTCATTATAGAGTTTAATGGCCGAGGGTAAGAATGACCTCTTATAGTGCTCTTTGGAGCAGTGCAGTTGTCTTATGCTGTTACTAAAAGTGCTCCTCTGTTCAGCCAAGGTGGCATGCAGAGGCTATCCAGAATTGCCAGGATTTTCTGGAGGGTCCTTTGTTCTACCACAACCTCCAGTGTGTCCAGTTTGATCCTATAATAGACTCAGCCATTCCATTTAGTTTATTGAGTCTGTTGGCATCACCCGTGTTGATGCCATTGCCCCAGCAGACCACTTCATAGAAGATTGTACTAGCAACAACATACGGGCAGAACATGTGAAGGAGAGGTCTGCATACTCCAAAGGACCTCAATCACCTTAGAAAGTAGGGAAGACTCTGGCCCTTGTACACAGCTACTGTGTTGGTGTTCCACTCAAGCCTGTCATCCAGGTGCACCCGTAGATACTTGTAGGTCCTCACCACATCTATGTCCTCATCATCAATAACAACAGGGAGCAGTGCAGGCTTAGACTTCCTAAGGTCCATCACCATCTCCTTTGTCTTACTGATGTTGAGCTGCAGAGCTTGCATAATTTGAAAAAGTCATCCACCAGGGCCCTGTATTCATCCTCCCAGCCTCCCTTTATACACCCAACTATTGCTGAGCCATCAGAGAATTTCTGCAGATGACATGCCTCAGTGTTGTATCTAAAGTTTGAGGTATACAGGGTAAACAGGAAGGGAGCCAATATGGTCCCCTGTGGGGCCCCAGGGCTGCTTATATCCATGACTGACACACAGCTCTGAAGCCACACAAACTGTGGTCTGCCAGTCAGGTAGTCCATTGTCCAGGATACAATGGAAATGCCAGTCTGCATTGAACAGAGCTTTACCCCTAGCAGTGAAGGCTGTATAGTATTTAAGACACATGAGTAATTAAAAACCATGATCCTCACTGTGCTGCCCTGCTTATCCATATGGGAGCAGGCTCTGGTCAGCCTGCAGATGACAGCATCACCGACTCCAATGTGCTCCCGGTTGGCAAACTGCAGGGGATCGAGAGCTGATCTGACCAGGGGTTGGGGCTAACAAGGACCAGCCTCTCCAGGGTTTTCAATAAACCAGTTGTTTGGAATCAAGTGACCTTGCCTGATTTCAGAGGGCTAAGTGTGTCTGCACTTGCACCACCCCCTCCACTACTGGCACCCCTTCTTTGCCAGCCATCCCACACCCCTCCTGTGGCCCCCACCCTCACCATTCCCAACATCCTTTGCTCCTGCCAGATTTACAAACCAGCTCTCCCCTCCACCTTGACAACTACAGTACTGTGCGAAAGTCTTAGGCACATATACTGTGTAGGGATATTATTATATTTACATATAATTTATTAAAGCTATTGGATAATTGGAAAAAAATCACATTTTTGGACATAATGAAATTCCAATATTTTAAGAAGTACATGGGAAATGATCCATATTTTAATCTCTAATTATATAAGGAAATTCTCGCATAATCTAAACCATTCTGGGGCTTCTCAACATTGCTGTATTGATCTCCAGTTAATATATTCATTGCTCAACTGAATAATTTTGCTTGAACAAAATTCTATGACGGACAAGGAGCAAAAATATCCCTGTCTCATCTAGGATTGTCTGCTCTAAGTTCTCCAGTTGCTCCCAGCATTGTGAATCAAACCAGGCTGAGATGAATTGGAAGCTGACAGGACAGATTGGCACAGAGAGGAAGGAGTATGAATCAGGGCAAGGAGAGAGAAGACAGAAAGATGAAGTGGAAGAAGAAAGAGATATGGGGAGTAGGAGGTGCAGAAGAGATGAAGCCAAAGAAAGGGGAGCGATACTGAGAGAGGGAAGGGTGGGAGAGCCGGGAAGGAAATAAAGGACAGTCAACGGCCACAGGGTGGGAGGCAAATTGGCTGAGACCCAGCTTGCAATCCTAGAATCTGAGAATGAATGCCTAACCTATATTTTGTGTCCAGAAGGGTTGGACCTCTAGTATACAGTATTTCTGCTTCCTTCGCTATGTTTTTCCCTTTCTCCTCCTCCTTCCCTCTCCCCCTCTCTCTCGCTCCTCCCTCCTCCTCTCTCCTCTCCTTCCCTCTCTCCGTCTCCCTCTCTCCCTCTCCATATAACCATATAACAATTACAGCATGGAAACAGGCCATCTCAGCCCTTCTAGTCCATGCTGACGCTTACACTCACCTAGTCCCACTGGCCTGCAGTCAGCCCATAACCCTCCATTCCGTTCCTGTCCATATACCTATCCAATTTTGCTTTAAATGACAATATCGAACCTGCCTCTACCACTTCTACTGGAAGCTCGTTCCACACAGCTACCACTCTTTGAGTGAAGAAATTCCCCCTCGTGTTACCCTTAAACTTTTGCCCCCTAACTCTCAAATCATGTCCTCTTGTTTGAATCTCCCCTACTCTCAATGGAAAAAGCCTATCCACATCAACTCAATCTATCCCCCTCATTATTTTAAATACCTCTATCAAGTCCCCCCTTAAACTTCTACACTCCAAAGAATAAAGACTTAACTTGTTCAACCTTTCCCTGTAACTTAGGTACTGAAACCCAGGTAACATTCTAGCAAATCTTCTCTGTACTCTGTCTATTTTGTTGATAACTTTCCTATAATTCGGTGACCAGAACTGTACACAATAAATCTCCCTCCCTCCATCTTCCTTCCACCCTCTCCCTCTCTCTGTCTCCTCCCTCCCTGTCTCTCACTCCCCCTCCCTCCCTCCTCACTCCTCCTCCCTTTCTCTTTCTCTTCCCTCTGTCCCCTTCCCCCTCAATCTCTCTCTCTCTTTCTCCCTCTTTCTCTCTTTCTCCCTCTTTCTCTCTCTCTCCCCCTTCCACCCTTTCTCTCCCTCTCTCTCTTCCCCTCCTTTTCTCTTTCCCTCCCTCTCTCCTTTTCTTCTCATTCCCTCTACATCCACTTCTCTCCCCCTCTTACACCCTGTCCTCCTCCATCTTCCCAGGTTACCCTTCATCAATGTTCCTATCACTTCCACTGTTTGCTCTGCCTGCTTCCTCTTTACTCCACTCCTTCTCCCCGCTGCATCTCATTTCCTACCCTTGCCCACCTTTACCCTTCTCATGAATCCCTAATTGCACTCCCCTTGATCCCCCTTCCTCTCCCCAACCTTCGTCCCATCATCTTTCCACATCCCACACCTCCTATCATTTCTCTTCCTCTCCTTCCCCATCCCTTTTCATCCGTTCCTCTTTCAGGGGCACCTAGTACTCAGTGGATCAGGCAGCAGTAGCCCAGACAGAGGAGCAGAGCAGACTGACTTTGATGCAGCCATTTGAGCGGTGGATGCTGTGAAGGTGGAGGGTTTTTGACACGGGAAGAGCTAAGGTGGAAAGGGGGTGAAACTGCCTGATATGAGGATAAGGGGCTGAGTGGGGCAGGGGAGGGGGTTGGGGGGAAAGTGCTCCTAATAGCTGGGAGTGGTGCTTTGAACACACAAGGGTCCCTTTGGTGACCGCAGTAGAATGGTAAGTGTTGTGTGAGGCATTTTCTCCCCCAGACCTCTGAGGTAACTGATTCTTGTTAAAGTGTGATTAGCAATTGTTTAATTTTCTAATGCATTAATTGTGTGTTACTGCTGATGACAGCCATGGTATTTGTGTTGAAATTGAATGATGAGCTGTCTATACACTGCTGAAAACTAAAAGAAAATGTGATACACATGGGATCATTCAACAGAAGAAAACAACTGAGCCAGTCAGTATTGCATCCAGAATTATCGAGACACACTTGGAGACATTGTGCCAGTTGTCTCTCATCTGAACAAAAAGGCATCATAATTAAAACAAGTTTTGTGTCCAAGGTTATTTGACACTTCCCACAACCACAGTGCAACAGTACTTCATTGTGGATCAAATTATTGCTGTTTGATAAAGACCATCCTCCCAATGGTGCTGGTCAAAGGGCCTGAAGATCATCTGGAGCTGCTAGGCTTGACTTTGAATGTTCATCTCCAGTGGGGTAGTTTTCTGGTATCTCCAGATGGCCAGGAGGAGTCAACTTCTCTTTGGCCTCTTGGTATAGCCTCACAATAATGAGAAGCGGCCCGAAGGTCAATCCTGTGATAGGTGAGTCCAAGTTGAAGGTCCAGTGCCTGTGATTCTGACAATCAGGGAACAAGGACTGAAGGCCCAAGAAACAGCCTGTCCTGGGATTGGAGGGCT
The DNA here is from genome assembly GCF_030144855.1 of Hypanus sabinus. NCBI lineage: Eukaryota > Metazoa > Chordata > Chondrichthyes > Myliobatiformes > Dasyatidae > Hypanus > Hypanus sabinus. Next base: position 198,192,943 of record NC_082706.1, read on the forward strand.
ATTTCTGTGTTTGAGTGTGTGGGGTTGTGGGGTTCGAAGGATGTGGATAGGACTTGTTTTGCTGTTTTGTTCTTGGTGTTATAGCTGTAGTTGTGTTTGTGCTTGTTGTAGTTTTTATAGAGTCATACAGCACAGAAACAGGCTGTTTGGCCCATCTAATCTGTGCCAAGCCATTTAATCTGCCTATTCCCATCAATTTGCTGTAGATGTAGTTGCTGTACTTATAGTTTAGTTGTTGTAGTTGTAGGTGTTGTAGTTGTAGCAGTTGCCCTAATTGTGGTTGTAGTTGTAGGTGTTCCAGCTGTTATAGTTGTAGCAGTTGTAATTGTGGTTGTAGTTATAACTGTTGCAGATGTTTGAGTTGTTGCAGTTGCAGTTGTTCTAGTTGTAGATATTGTCGCAGGTGTTGTAGATGGTTTAGTTGTTGCAGTTGTAGATGCAGTTGTTGCTGAAGTTGTGGTTGTATTGTAGTTGCAGTTGCTTCTGTGTTCTATGCAATATTGTGAGCTTGGCACCAGAATGTGTGTGGCAACACTAGCAGGCTCCATGTAGCACCTCCCTGGGTGCACGAGTCGTTAATGCACAGAACAATTTTCACTCTGTGTTTGGATGGATGTATGTCAAATAAGTCTGAATCTGAATCTGTGCTTCAAGACAGATGTGAAATTGCTTTGTAAAATTTGGCAAAATTAATTTTGCTGTTCCAGAGAGCACATCATATTTCCTGGAAGGTCGTTTTTATCAAACTCCTTCCAGAAACTTGAAGAAGAATCCAATGAGCATCTATTACTGCTTAAGAATGTATTATTTAGCTTGAATCTGTATAACTATATAACCATATATAATCACATAACAATTACAGCACGGAAACAGGCCATCTCGGCCCTTCTAGTCCATGCTGAATGCTTACTCTCACCTTGTCCCACTGGCCCGCACTCAGCCCATAACTCTCCACTCCTTTCCTGTCCATATACCTATCCAATTTTATCTTAAATGACAATACCGAACCTGCCTCTACCACTTCTACTGGAAGCTCGTTCCACACAGCTAACACTCTCTGGTAAAGAAATTCCCCCTCGTGTTACCCTTAAATGTTTGCCCCCTAACTCTCAAATTATGTCCTCTTGTTTGAACCTCCACTACTCTCAATGGGAAAAGCCTATCCACGTCAACTCGATCTATCCCCCTCATTATTTTAAATACCTCTATCAAGTCCCCCCTCAACCTTCTACGCTCCAAAGAATAAAGACCTAACTTGTTCAACCTTTTCCTGTAACTTAGGTGCTGAAACCCAGGTAACATTCTAGTAAATCTTCTTTGTACTCTTTCTATTTTGTTGATATCTTTCCTATAATTCGGTGACCAGAACTGTACACAATACTCCAAATTCGGCCTTACCAATGCCTTGTACAATTTTAACATTGCATCCCAGCTTCTATACTCAATGCTCTGATTTATAAAGGCCAGCATACCAAAAGCTTTCTTCACCACCCTATCCACATGAGATTCCACCTTCAGGGAACTATGCACCATTATTCATAGATCACTCTGTTCTACTGCATTCTTCAATGCCCTACCATTTACCATGTATGTTCTATTTGGATTATTCCTACCAAAATGTAGCACCTCACACTTATCAGCATTAAACTCCATCTGCCATCATTCAGCCCATTTTCTGACTGGCCTAAATCTCCCTGCAAGCTTTGAAAACCTACTTCATTATCCACAATGCCACCTACCTTAGTATTATCTGCATACTTACTAATCCAATTTACCACCCCATCATCCAGATCATTAATGTATATGACAAACAACATTGAACCCAATACAGATCCCTGAGGCACACCACTAGTCACCGGCCTCCAACCTGACGAACAGTTATCCACCACTACTCTCTGGCATCTCCCATCTAGCCACTGTTGAATTTATTTTACTACTTCAATATTAATACCTAATGACTGAACCTTCCTAACTAGCCTTCCATGTGGAACCTTGTCAAAGGCCTTACTGAAGTCCATATTGACAACATCCACTGCTTTACCCTCATCAACTTTCCTCGTAACCTCTTCAAAAAATTCAATAAGATTTGTCAAACATGACCTTCCACACACAAATCCATGCTGACTATTCCTAATTCGATCCTGTCTATCCAGATAATTATATATACCATCTCTAAGAATACTTTCCATTAATTTACCCACCACTGATGTCAAACTGACAGGCCTATAATTGCTAGGTTTACTCTTAGAACCCTTTTAAAACAATGGAACCACATAAGCAATATGCCAGTCCTCCGGCACCATCCTCATTTCTAATGACATTTGAAATATTTCTGTCAGAACCCCCGCTATTTCTATACCAGCTTCCCTCAGGGTCCTAGGGAATATCCTGTCAGGACTGGAGATTTATCCACTTTTATCTTCCTTAAAAGCACCAGCACTTCCTCCTCTTTAATTGTCATAGTTTCCATAACTTCCCTACTTGTTTCCCTTACCTTACACAATTCTCCTTCTCGTTAGTGAATACTGAAGAAACAAAATTGTTCAAAATCTCCCCCATCTCTTTCGGTTCCGCACATAGCTGTCCACTCTGATTCTTTAAGGGACCAATTTTATCCCTCACTATCCTTTTGCTATTAATATAACTGTAGAAACCTTTCAGTTACATTAAAACATTAAAACTGTGTGAGATTTTGTCAGTTCCTACTTCTTTCCCAGCTGTGTTTGTGTTTTAAGGAATAAGTATTGAATTTGTTCAATTTTGATTGTTTTTTGAGCTCCTCAAGGCCATGATATATAGGAACAGGTATCGGCAAATGTGTCCATCACGTCTTCTCTGCCTTTCAATCATGGCTGGTTTATTATCCCTCTCAATCCTTTTCTTTCTTCCTGTAACCTTTGATACTTGTATTAATCAAGAACCTATCAAACTCAGCTTTAAATATACCCAATGACTTGGCCTCCACAGTAGTCTGTGACAATGAATTCTGCAGATTCACCACCCTCTGGCTAAAGAAATTTTTCCACATCACTGTTCTAAAGAGATGTCCTTCTATTCTGAGGCTATGCCCTCTGGTCCTAGATTCCTCCCTATTTTTTCCGTGTGTGTAACTATGTGTTTAGTTGTTATCTTATATGAGCTCTATGTGCCCTGTGCTAAGCACAACTGTTGATACTACGTTTTGCACTTTGGTCCCAGAGTAACACTGTTACATTTGGCTGTATTCATTTATGATTGAACGATAACTAAAACTGAACTTGAACTCAAAACATCCTCTCCACGTTTGATAGGTTTCAATGTGCCACCCCCTCATCCTTCTAAACTTCAGCAAGTGCACTTCCAGAGCCAAACACTCCTCATATTTTAATCTTCTCATTCCTTGAATCATTCTCGTGAACCTCTGCTGGACCGACTTGGCTGCGGCCTGTAATCAACGAATGACGATCACTGAATTGAACTGAGCTGAACTACACTGAATATTCCGAGACTGTTCCAAGGACTCTGTAGTTTCAAATTTAATATTCTGTGTGTTATTCACCCATTTTTGCTGTTTGCGTGACTTGTTCTCCTTTATTGCACATTATGTGTTTGATGTTTTCTTTGAATGGGTTCCATGGTGTTTCCTCGTTTCATGGCTGCCCGCAGGAAGGTGAATCTCAGGGCTACATACATACTTTGATAATAAATGTTCTTTGAATCCTTTCTTAGATAAGTTATCTAACATTGATTACACCAAAGAATAGCTTACACCAAATTCACTTTGAACAACACCTTGTAAGCCTTACCATAGCATCCTTGGCTTTTATATTCCAGACCTCTGAAAATAACTGCTAAATTGCTTTTCCCCTCCTTACAACTGGCTTAACCTGCAAGTTAATCTTTAAGCAATATAATTGAGAAGACTCCTATTTCATCGGTAATGATCTTCCTTCCTGCTGCAAGGCTGTTGCCTCTGGAAACCTCAGTAAATCATGTTTGAATCAGAATCTGATTTATTATCACTGACAGAGGCCTCGAACCCCATTCTTGCCAATTCACATACTTAGGGGATCACGATCATTGGTACCTCCTGCCCACATGGAATTCCGATCCCGGCACATGGCAACGACTTGCTGATCTCATGGCTACCAGCTCTGGTCTTTCCTCGTCCGCTGGCCGTTCACCTCAAATCCACATCACTGGCCTTTGAACACAGAGTAGAGGCTGAGATTCCAGCCTGACCTCCAATTCCACCTCATCACTGTCTATAAACAATAAACTGACACCTTACTTTCCACTCTGTCCTCAAAATCACCCCCTTGAATTAAAAAACAACTAGTTTGATCCACAACCTTGATGTAAACAGCAGCTTGGTGCCATCTTGATGGTAAAGAAAGCTGAAAAAAGAACAGAATAGTGTTGTTGGATTATGATGGTTTTGATCCAAGTTTCTTCAGAAGTCATGACTGAGGCATAAAGCATAAAACCTGTTGCTCATGGCGGTTTATTAAGCACTAAGAGCACAAAGGAACCAGGAAAGGAGATTAGCAAGAGCAGAGCCTAGTAGCGATGGCAAGAAAGAACAGAGAAAAGAAATAGGACAAAGGTGATCTGCTCTTCTTATACCATAGATAATAGATACTCTATTCAAAGTTTGTAGATAAGAATTAACCAATCAGATAGCCCCTATTCAAATGATGGGATACACAAGAACCTTCCAGAATATAGAAAAACTGCAACCACTAGAAACACACTGAACAATTGCACAAACATTAGTAATTATATAAAATACAAGCATAAGAAAGTTAAACTGTAAGGAAATAATAACTATACAATCTAATCCAACATTCCCCACTTTGATTCTAAATCACACATTCAGAATCATTAGATTTGAAAGTTCAGGGCAGAAAAACATGTGGTTCAGTATAAAATAATCAAAAACTACCTAAGTTATTGAATGATCAAAGAGTATTCAGAGGGTTCTGTTGTTGTTGGGTAGATTGTCTTTGTAAATAGGCACACTTCTGTGAGTTTGAACTATTCTATTAATGATAACGCTTACGCAAGTAAAAATGTTATAAATTATGATAAATCATACCAGGATAAATATCATAACTTGTGACATTGAGTATTCCCAGTTAGAATCATTAACATATTAATATATTTTGGTTGTTTCTTTATGAATATGGCCAGCCAAATGAGTTATGTCCTCTGACTCGTTAGGCATGTAAGTACAACAGTCCTAGCTTATCATTGCATATATTCACCTTAATTGCTAAGAGAACTAATGCCATAAGATTTTGAAGAATCATCTTTTGCATGACAACTATTTCAAAGTGTGTCATATATATTGACATACCCAACAACTAGAGTCATTAATAGCATCAACAAATGCATGTGATACCCACAAATATACATCGTGAGTCGTATCGGTTGACACATTGTGAGTACAAAAAATTAGCAAAAATATAGCAACAATAAATAATATTATAAATATTAAATAATAATAATAATCTTCATAATACCCAGTAGCTATCAACTCTGCTTGAAGACTTCAAAGGTTTCAAATGCACATTTAATGTCAGAGAAATATATATGATATACCTCCTGAAATGCTTTTCCTTTGCAACCATCCACAAAAACAGAGGAGTTCCCCAAAGAATGAACGGCAGTTAAATGTTAGAACCCCAAAGAGTCCCCCAGCTCTCCTCCCTCCTGTGCGTAAGCAGCAGTGAGCAACAATTGTCCCTCCCCCCATGAGCAAAAAATGTAACGGCACCCACTACTGAGCACTCAAGCATGAGCAAAGAAACAGCAAAGACACAGCAAAGACACAGACTTGCAGTTACCCCCAAAAAATTTGTTTCACCCATATTCAACATAGCACAGGCTTTCTCTCTCTCCCTAATAAGGGAGGTAAAGGTCTCCATTTTCCCAGCGAGTGGGGAGGCATAATAAACAACTCACTGGTTTACAATGTTAAAAGTCTGTTACGTTGCTTCCTTTGAGCTCTGTGCCTGGGCACACAGCCGTACATATTCAGACTCCCCTGAAGACGCATGGGTCTCCTGTCGTGACACTGACCTTCCATCCACCCATTCCCAGAGCTCCAACATCCTACGCCTCCAAAGCCGAGCTGGACTATTAGGCCAAGCCCTTGGCATGCTGAACAACCACGGTCCCATTCCCGCAAAGAACCAGGTCAGGGTCTTCAAAAGAACTCTAAAAGGGAAAAAAATAAAGATATTAAAGAGCTGCTTCTGAAGATGCAAGCAAAGGAGTCGCCATTTAACACCATTGTCACTCTGCTCCACCTCCTGGCCTGTTAGTGATTTGCCACTGTATCCCAGCAGTGTAGGCACTGTGGGCAGGAGGTTACTGGCACATTAACCGTAGTGCACAAGCCCTCATCAGGTCCCACTGTAGCTCGCTTGACGTGGCTGGCGAGCATCCACTTACTTCTACCTTTTACTGAGTTGGTAACTGACAATAAAGACCATCCTACTGAGCTCTCAGTGGTTCCACATGTGGTCTCTTATTCGGAACACACTCACCAGGAATCAGGGTGTGTCCTTCTTCTGTCAGATCACTTCAAGGCTGAAACCTGTTGAGAAGTAGACTGTACAGCATGGGTTAATTTCACACAATAGTTAACTAAAATATCTGCCATACAGTACTGTGTATATCAGCCTCTCTGAATCTGAGGGCTGCAGGTAGTGACGTAGGATGTCCTAGTACCACCTTGAATGGATTTAGTTTAGTTTACATGTTTGGTGTTGCCCTGATGCTACATAAGTCTGCAGGAAGAGCTGTAGGCCATGGTACACCTTCCTCATGATACTTAGTCAGTCGTCGTTTGATAGCTTCATTCATTCGTTCAACTTGTCTTGATGACTCTGGGTGACATAGACAATGAAACAACAATTCAACGTTCATCAGTTGACATCATTCCTGACAAATAACCCAGAGAAATGTGTTCCTTGATCAGAGTCAATGTGACATGGAAATCCCCATCTAGAAAGTTAGTCCTCAATCAGGATTTTTTGCTCTGTGTGTGTGACAATGGCTTCCACTCATCTTGAAAACTTATCCACTGTTACCAGTATGTCTGAGTATCCTTGACACTTTGTCAGAGCAATATAGTCTAATTGTAAGTGTAAAAAAGGACCAAGTGGGACAGGAATACTTAACTAAGCTAGCTTTTCTGCTGCTCCAAGATTTATCTTCTGGCATGTCATACAGCTTTCAAATGTTCAGTGAGGTTGTGCCCTGAACTTTGGATTCCACCACCATTGAGAGAATCTGTTGATCATCTTTTCCACTCCAATGTGTCCCAGTGAGTGTATCGGTTATGCCAAATAATGAAGCAATGTAGTTGGAGCTACTAGTCTATGATGTGCCATATCTCCATGCTCTAACACTATTTAATCTCCCACCATTCTCCATCCAGAACCACTTTTCCCAGTCAGAGCATTGAGCTTGCATTTCACAAGTATCTTGTATGTTTGTCTGTGATATAGAGTTCAACTTTGTTTCCATACTTTCAGTTGTTAGGTTCACTGCAAATGTTCTTGGTACTCTCTTTAATTCTTCACCTTTTTAAAAAATTATTTTATTTCTATTACCCCTCACTATGTTGCCTTTTTTTTTCCAATTTCATCCACAAATACATTTCCGCAGCTTTCCATTGTAGGAATTGTGGTGTTTCTTTTACATTTTAATACAGTCACTTCTGATGGCCATTGTATGGCATTCAGGAGTTCTTGTACCATTCTTGACTGAGTTGATCATGAGTTGACCATTCTTGCCTAGAACAGTACAACATCCACTTTGGTTCTGTAAGCTTCCAAAATCATGAACAACCCCAAGGGCATATGGAGAATCTGGGTAGATATCTGTTGATCTTCCTTCTGCCAACTTGCAGGCTTCAATCAGCGCTTTCAGGTTTGCCTGTTGCTCAGAGGAATCAGGAACCATGTTTCTTGATGCCAACACTTCACTTTCAGAAACAACAACCCATCAAGCCAGTCAGATTCCTTTCTCAATCATTGAGGAGCCATCAGTGTACAGAATCAGACCTGGATTCATTAGAGGTGCCTCTTAGTAATAATATTCATCATCATGGCATGTTATTATTCTTATTATTCTTGTTCAGTCGTAGTCATCATAATCTTCCATGGCCAATGGTAACCATGGAGCTCGATTCACTGAACTCACTCATTCAGTGATGATATTAGGTGCCTCTGTGAGGATACTGACATATCCTCACTTGAGTCACTAGAGGCTGCTCTAGAGTCCATGTCATGTCAATGCTGTAATTCCTCAGAGTTCGGATGGTGGCGCTGTCTAAGAGGACTGTGCAATGTCGGGGGTGTTTCCCAGGAAGAAGCACCACTGGCAGGAGTACCCACTTGAGGTCCATGCTGAGCTTTCTGATCCTGTTTTAGTTTGCTTTCTAGCTCCATACAATACACTTTAATCCAATTATCATGATGATTTTTCATTCATTCAGTTGATGTAAGAATTAAGACATTTTACTATCTCTACTGTATTGTTTTTTGTAGTTCAACACAGCTTCTGCTCTTCTGTCCCAATTGATTAGTTAACTTCCTTACTTGCTCACATATTCAATCAAGCCGATCGCATCTTTAACTCACAAATTCCAGTTTTATTCTTTCCTCTCAGCTATTCTCTGGACCTTATCACATGCCTTCTTGATAGACTTGGCTTTGATGGTATTTTTCATCCAGACGTTTTTCATTAATCTTAGAAAACTAAAGTGCTGTATTCCAGGTAAGAGCTCAAACCTTCAGGCATCTGTTCACACGTAACCGGAGATTCTGTAGTAGGTATCGAGACCTAAATCAATCTCATGAAACAGTTAAATTTGTACATATTTTTTATCACTTGGACTAAGACTGAAATATTATTGGCTTACGACTGTGATCTTGCTTTAGGATTGCAATTGAGAGTTTATAGGATTGCATCACAATCTGTACAGGACTATGGTCAGAATAATATTGGATTGCAATCAAAATGTTATAGAATTGCAGCTATGGTCCTTCATAATGGATGGAGCCTTCTTGAGGCACAGCCTTTTGAAAAAGTCCTCGATGGTGGTGATGTGGAACTAGCAGAGTCTATGTGGTGAACTATGTGCCTGTCTGGACACGCCCCCTGCTGACTGCTCCTGTGGCTCCTCCCACAGGCCCCTGTATAAAGGCGATCTGAGGCCTGACGCTCGGCCTCAGTCTCCAGGTCATAGAATGATGGACACTCACTCCTGGTTCCTTCTTCCAGTCAATAAAAGCCGATATCTCGCCTTACGTCTCAGTGTGAGTTATTGATGGTGCATCAGTCTACAACTCTGCATCATTTTTCGATCCTATGCATTGGAGCTGCTATTGCTTCTCTGACCCCCTTCAAATGCTCATCCGCATGCTGCCCCTTAGCACCGTACGAAGCAGGATTCCACATGTATTCTGCTGTCAACACACAGCTCCAGGAACACTCCACACTCCTTGATTCCCCAAGCAAATTGTTCAATATCTCAAACCTATGCAAATTAAACGGGAAGGAAACCTAAGGAATTCACTTTTTACTACAATACATCTGCAGCGGATGCAATCTCACTGGCTTTCCACACTACTCTGCAATACTTAAATAACCAGTGTCACATGATCAGTACATTATCGGGGTCAAAGGCTTTGTACTGTTCTGCACTGTTTTGAGTTTTAATCATCTTTCCTCCCTGCCAAAACTCCATTACAGCCAACTCTATTCTCCCTGGCTACTGAGGCAGGCGAACCTAAAGTATTCACAAAGTTGGATATAATTTGAAGTTGAGATAAACTTCCAACTTGGAATTTTATTTCATTCAAATATTCCCTTTGGTTAAACAAGCAGAATATTGCATAAAGTATTCAGTTCCCATGCTCTAATCTACTGTTATAGGAAGCAATATCATTGTAACAACACCCAGTGGAAAGAACTGTGAAGATATGATCAAGAAAGGCAGAAGAGCAGGATTTAAATTGGTGAACTGGACCATATTCCAGGATTCATCTACAGATATGAATGAATGTGCCACAGTCATCACAGACTTTATCAAGTTCCACATGGATAATTGTGTCATCAAAAACATATCATAATTGAAATACATCAGGTTTTTCAGAGATAGAGTCCTAGATGTATCAGAGTCTGCTGAGGGCGAGATATGTGGTGCACATAAATGGACATATACAAGGCCCAAATATGTTCTCTGGAAAGCTGTACAGAGCTATCTAGAAAAAAACTGATGGGACATTTCCAACGAAACTGGACACTGGAATGGATGCTCAACCAATGCTCAAGTGCTTGCATACCATCAAAGTTCAAAGTAACTTTATTATCAAAGTCCACTCACACACATACACGCACACACACATATATCACCATGAGACTGAGTTTCTTGTGGGCATACTCAGGAAATCCAGAACCATAATAGAATCAATAAAAGACTGCACCCAACAGGATGGACAATCAGTGTGCAAAAGACAACAAACTGTGCAAATACAAAAGAGAAAATAAATAAGAAATATCAAGAACATGAGGTGAAGAGTCCTTGAAAGTGAGTCCATTGGTTGAGAAGAATATTTCAAAGATGGAGCAAGTGAAGTTAAGTGAAATTTGTCCTCTTTTGTTCAAGAGCCTGATAGTTGAAGGGTAGTAGCTGTTCCTGAACCTGGCAGTGTGAATCTTAAGGCTCCTGAAATTTCTTCCTGATGGCAGCAGCAAGAAGAGAGCATGGTCTGGGTGGTGGAGGTCCTTGATGATGGATACTGCTTTCTTGCAACAGCACACTGTGTAGAAATACTCAGTGGTGGGGAACCATCTAGAAAGTGAGAATGAGTAGCATAAATGGCTGTAACACATCAAAATTCAAAAAAGAATTAGCAAAGTACATATACACACAGTAGCCACTTTATTTAGGTAGCTCCTGTCTTATTTGAACAACAACTAAACTGCTTGACCATATCTACATGCCTTTATGCATTGAATTGCTGCCACATGATTGGCAGATTAGCTATTTGGATTTACAAGTCAGTCTGCAGGTATACCTAATAAAGTGGCTATTGAGTGTATCACAAAGGGTCTCGGCCCAAAATGTCAGCTGTTTATTCATTTCCATAGATGCTGCCTGACCTGCTGAGATCCTCTAGCATTTTGTGTGTGTTGCAGTAAGTGTATGCCACCATATACTATCCTGAGCTTAATTCTCTTGCAGTAATTCACAGTAGAACACCAGTCCCTGAAGAGCTTTGTACCTTTTATGCATGCTTTGAGAAGGAGAATAATGTTAGTCTTCATAACACCCAATGACCATGATCGCAATATTTGAAACCAACATAAGAATATCCTTCGTGGCTGGAGATGAACCCTCACAAGGTATCGGAATCTGATGGTATAGCCAATCATCTGCTAAAAGCCCACTCTGACCAAGTGGCTGGAGTGCACAGAGACGTCTCCATCCTTTTGTTTCTGTAGTCTCAGAATTCCCACCTGCTTCAAGGTTGCATCAATCGTACCAAAGCCCAGGAAGAGCAAGATGACCTGTGTCAACAGCTATCATTTGATAGTACTTTCATTGATCATAATGAAGTGCTTCGCGAGGCTGGAATCAACTTAACCAACTTTTGCCTCAGTGAGGACTTGGATCTGCCTGAATTCACCTACTCCCAAAATGGGTCTGCAGCAGATGCAATCTTATTGGCTCTCCACACTGCGCTGGACTGTCTAGACGACCAGCACATGTGTCAGGCTGTTCATTGTCAGCAGCTCAGCATTCAAGACCATTATCCCCTCAAAATATATCAACACAGTTTAAAGTAAACTTATTATCTAAGTACATTTATGTCACCGTATATAAACCTGAGATACATTTTCTTGCAGGCATACTCAATAAATCCAATAATCATAATAGAATCAATGAGAGACCACACCAATAAGGTGGACAACCAGAGTGAAAAAGACAACAAATTTTGCAAATACAATAAGAACAAAAATGAAATAATGATAATAATAAATAAATAAGCAATGAATATCAATAAAATAAAATGGAGTCCTTATAAGTGAATCTACAGTTAATGGGGCAAGGGAAGTTGAGTGGTCATTCCCCTTTGGTCAAGAGCCTGCTGGTTGAGAGGTAATAACTGTTCCTGCACCTAGTGGTGTGAATGCTGAGGTTTCTGTACCTTCTTCCTAATGGCATCAGTAAGTAAAGAGCATGACCGGGGCGGTGGGGGTCCCTGATGATGCATACTGCTTTCCTGCGACAACATTCTGTGTAGATGGGCTCAATGGTGGGGAGGGCTTTACTCATGATGGACTGAGCCGTCCAACAACAAGCTCCAAGACTTGTGCCTCCGTACATCACTTTGCAAGTGGATACTTGACTTCCTGACTGGAGACTATGTTTAGTACACCTCATCTCCTCACAGGGCTGTGTGCTTCTCTGCTCTTCCTGTACCTATGTCTGTATGGCCAAGTATAACTTGAATATCATCTGAAAATTAGCTAATGACACCATTTTTGTTGGCAAAATCATAGACGGTGACAAGGAATAGTACAGGAGTGAGATAAATCAGCTGGTTGAGTGCTGTCACAACAGCCACCTTGTCAGCAAATGTCAGCAAAACCAAGCAATTGATTGTGGACTTTCAGAAAAGTAAGTCACGGGATCAAATATCAGTCCTTATTGAAAGGTCTGCAGTGGAAAGTGAGGACAGCTTCAAGTTCTGTGGTGTCAACATCTTAGAGGATCTATCCTGGGCTCAGCACAGAGATGAAGAAGGCACATTAGAAACTGTTCTTAATAACTTAAGGAGATTTCACATGTTACCAAAACTCTGACAAACTTTGACATCCCCCCCTACACTTTCTGCCAATCATCTTAAAATCATGCCTCCTGTTATTAGCTATTTCACCCCTGGGGAAAAGTCTATGGCTATCCACTCTAGCCATGCCTCTTGTCACCTTGTGCAAGTCTATCAACGCTCATGCTATTGTTCTCTCCAAGGAGAAAAGACCTAACTTTCCACCTGATCTACGCCTCTTGTTATGTATCTTATATCAACATAGTGACCATAAAAGCATTTTGGGATGCAAGTCCCTTAAAAGAATATAGTCTTGATGTTGAAATCTGAAGTGAAAATGAGACATTGCAGAAACTCTCCAGAGGTGAGAAAGCATCTGTAGAAAAGGAAACTGAGTCAAAGATTCAGGTCAACGTTTCATTAGGACGAAAGACCATTGGCTTAAAGTTCATTTCCACTCAGTTATGCTGAATGTGTAGGTGGTTGAAACACTACGTTATATAATGCATTCAATATTCATGAATCATGGGAATGAGTTCCAGAGGCAGTATATGATGTGCTGACACAAGTGTAGCACATTGAACTCCAGTGACTGAAGATGAACTTCCAAGCAGAGAGATCACCACCTTTGAAACCCAAAGTTTCTTTCTCTCTCCGCGGATGTTAGGTTCTCCTTGTAGTTTTAATTTAAAGAAAGCTTCTTTTCTCTCTGTCATTGGCACCAGTGTGGGTTTTACAGGAGCCTGAATGCCCATACTCTGCCTTAAGAATGCTGAGACTTTATGAGGCATTGGTCAGACTGCACTTGGAGTATTCTGAGCAGTCTTGGGCTCTTATCTAAGAAAGGATTACTGACACTGTAGGAAGTCCAGAGGAGGTTCATGAGAATGATTCTGGGATTGAAAAGGTTAACAATTGAGGAACAGTTGATGGCACTGGGGCTGTACTCACTTGAGGATAGAAAAATGAGGAGGAGATCTCATTGAAATCTATCGAATATTGAAAGCCCAAGATAGAGTGGACATGGAGAGGATATTTCCAATACAGGGGGAGTCTAGGACCAGAGAGCATGGAGTCAGAATAGAAGAACATCCCTTAAGAGCAGATATGAGAAGAAATTTCTTTAGCCAGAGGTTGATGAATCTGTGGAAGGCAAGTTATTGGGTACATTTAAAGTGAAGGTTGATAGATTCTTAGTATGGGAGTGAAAGGTTACAGGGAGACGGCTGGAGAATGGGGTCAAGAGTGAAAATAAATCAGCCATGATGGAATTACAGAGCAGATTTGATGGGCCAAATGGTATAATTCTGCTCCTGTATCTTATGGTGTTATGGTCACTCTCAATGCTCTAGGAACAGCTCCTTCACCTTTGCCATCAGATTTCTGAACTTACCATGAAACTATGAACAGTACCTCATAACCATGAACGATACCTCATTATTTACCTTTTGCACTATTTATTGATATTTGTAACCTATACTAATTTTTAAGTCTTGCTCTGTACTGATTTCAAGACATATGTCACCGATAATAAACCTGATTCATATTCTGATTTTTTTTCTTGCCAATAAAATCAGAACCAAAATCTGTCAATAACAATTAATTGTCAATAATAAGACCATAATATATAGGAGCAAAATTAGTCCATTCGAACCACAGAGTCTGGTCTACTATTTCATCATGGCTGATCCAGCCATGGGCAATGTCCAAAGCCAGTGGTAAGATAGAGGATGGGGAAGCTTTTAAAAACTTGCAGAAGGAAACTAAGAAGATCATTAGGAAGGAAACGAAGAATTATGAGAGGAAGCTGGTGACTAATATCAAAGACGATACTGAAAGCTATTTTAAGTACAGAAAGGGTAAAAGACAGTTGAGGGTAGATATAGGACCAATAGAAAATGATACTGGACGTATTGTAATGAGATGGAAGAGGAACTGAATGCGTATTTTGCATCAGTCTTCACAGTGGAAGATGTTTGCAGAATAATGGACATTCAAGAGTGTCAGGGAAGTGAAGTACGTGCAATGAAAATTATGATTGAGAAGCTGCTCAGGAAGCTTACTGGTCTGAGGGTGGATAAATCTCTTGGATCTGATGGAACACACGCTCGAGTTCTGAAGGAAGTAGCTGGAGAGATTGTAGAGGCATTAACAAAGATCTTTCAAAAATCAATAGATTCTGACATTGTACCAGATGACTGGAAAGTTGCAAATATTAATCTGCTATTTAAGAAGGGTGGGAGGCAGCAGGAAGGGAACTGTCAACCTGACATCAGTGGTTGGGAGGTTACTGGAATCGATTGTTAGGGATGAGATTACGGAATATCTGGAGGCACATGACAAGATAGGCCAAAGCCAGCATGGCTTCCTGAAAGGAAAATCCTGCCTGACAAACCTACTACAATTTTTTGAGGAAATTACAAGCAGGGTAGACAAAAGAGATGCAGTAGACATGGTGTACTTGAATTTTCAGAAGGCCTTTCTCAAGGTGCCGCATATGAGGCTGCTTGGCAAGATAAGAACCCATGGAATTACAGGGGAGTTACTTGCATGGGTGGGGCATTGGCTCATCAGCAGAAAACAGAGAGTGGGAATAAAGGGCTCCTATTCTGGCTGGTTTCCAGTTACCAGTGGAGTTCCACAGGGGTTGGTGTTGGGACTGTTGTTTTTTATGATGTATGTCAGTGATTTGGACTGCAGTAGTAATGGATTTGTGGCTAAATTTGCTGATAATACAAAAATATAGGTGGAGGAGCCTGTAGTGTTGAGGGAACAGAGAGTCTTCAGAGAGACTTAGATAGTTTAGGGGAATGGACAAAGAAGTGGCAAATGAAATACAATGTTGGAAAGTGTATGGTCATGCACTTTGGTGGAAGAAATAAATGGGCAGACTATTATTTTTGGTATCATGTTTGCTGTTGTGTGCTGAGGCAGCTGGCTGAGGGTAGCAGACACCAACAGAATCAACAAACTCATTTGTAAGGCCAGTGATGTTGTGGGGGTGCAACTGGACTCTCTGACGGTGGTGTCTGAAAACAGGATGCTGTCCAAGTTGCATGCCATCTTGGACAATGACTCCCATCCACTCCATAATGTACTGGTTAGGCACAGGAGTACATTCAGCCAGAGACTCATTCCACCGAGATGTAACACTGAGTGTCATAGGAAGTCATTCCTACCTGTGGCCATCAAACTTTACAACTCCTCCCTCGGAATGTCAGACACCCTGAGCCAATAGGCTGGCCCTGGACTTATTTCCACTTGGCATGATTAACTTATTATTTAATTATTTATGGTTTTATATTGCTATATTTCTTCACTATTCTTGGTTGGTGCGGCTGTAATGAAACCCAATTTCCCTTGGGATCAATAAAGTATGTCTGTCTGTCTGTATTTAGATGGGGAGAGAATTCAAAATGCAGAGATACAAAGGGACTTGGGAGTCCTTGTGCAGGATACCCTAAAGGTTAGTCTTGAGTTGGTTGTGAAGAAGGCAAATGCAATGTTGGCATTCATTTCTAGAGGTATAGAATATAAGAGCAGGGATGTGATGTTGAGGCTCTATAAGGCACTCGTGAGACCACACTTGGAATATTGTGTGCAGTTTTGGACTCCTTATTTTAGAAAGGATATGCTGACATTGGAGAGAGTTCAGAGAAGATTCACGAGAATGATTCCAGGAATGAAAGGGTTACTGTATGAAGAACGTCTGGCAGCTATTGGGCAGTATTCCCTGGAGTTCAGGAGAATGAGAGGGGATCTCATAGAAACATTCCTAATGTTAAAAGGCCTGAACAGATTAGATATGGCAAAGTTATTTCCCATGGTAAAGCAGTCTAGGACAAGAGGGCACAAATTCAGGATTGAAGTGTGTCCATTTAGAACAGAGTTGCGGAGAAATTACTTTAGTCAGAGGGTGGTAAATTTGTGGAATTTCTTGCCATGAGCAGCTGTGGAGGCCTAGTCATTGGCTGCATTTAAGGCAGAGATAGATAGGTTCTTGATTAGCCAGGGCATCAAAGGATATGGGGAGAAGGCAGGGGAGTGGGGTTGACTGAAAGAATTGGATCCGCCCACGATTGAATGGTGGAGCAGACTCAATGGGCCAAATGGCCTACTTCTGCTCCTATATCTTATGGTCTTATGGTCTTATCCATTTTACCCTCTCATCGCAAATCTCCTGCCTTCTTCCCATCTCTTTATGCCCTGACTAATCAAGAATCTGTCAACTTCTGCCTGAATATATACCCAATGACTTGGCCTCCACTTGGCAACAAATTCCACAGAAACACCACTCTGCTCATCTCTGTTCTAAAAGGACATCTGTGTATCGCGTGGCTGTGGCTTCCGGTCTTAGATATCCCACCAAAGGAAATATCCTCTCCAGATTCACTCAATATCTTCCATAAACCTAAATACAATGGAAAATGGATAAAATAGGAAGTAGAAAAGTGGGGGTACTCAAGGCATGATACTGTTTAGAAAGTTGTATTTATGGAATCCATGAGTAATATTGATTTATACTCTGGGTTGGTTATTGTGTATTAACTACAGTTGCTTGATATGAAATGAACATTTTTTTACTGGTGCTTTTCCCCCCTTCTTATTGAATATACTTTCATGAGAGATCTGTGGTGAATTCTGCCAACATTGCCACTGAAATCCTCATTTTTCTTTGTGGGCTGACACTTGATCATTTTACAGACCATAAAGATGCTGGTGGCCCTCTGTGGGGATTATCAAATACTGTCAAAAGGATACATGGTTTCTCACCTATGATCACTTGCCTCATTTTAGAGTAATTTGTAAGTGTAGTTGTAAAGACAGCCTCATTTTTCTTCCCAGCATAGAAATCTTCCATTTCATAGTTCAAGAATTTCTTTATCCTTGCATCGCAGTAGCCTGCATTAATATCATGCAGTTGAGTTAACAGCATTAGAATCTAAATAGTGCAAATATTCTTGACAGTATTTAATCCTGTGATAGATTCTGTAGCCATTTAAAGTTCTATTCTGTAACTTTATAAATAACATATCCTGTATGCATAGCAAGTATTTTCATAGAGTCATAGTCACAGAAACAGGATCTTTGTCCTTTCTATTCCATGCTGAAAAATGGAAAGTGATTCAAATGATTTATGTGGCATGATAGCCTAGTGCTTACCACAACCTACAGAAGACCCGGGTTCAATTCCTGCCGCTGCCTGTAAGGAGTTTGTACGTTCTCCCTATGACTGCGTGGGTTTCATCTGAAGATATCCAAAGACATACCAGTTGGTAGGATAATTGGTCATTGCAAATCGTCCTGTGATTAAGCAAGGATTAAATCTGGGGTTACTGGGCAGGGTGGCTCGAAGGGCTGGAAAGGCCTATTAAGGGCCTATTCCACGCTGTATCTCAATAAATACATTTCATATTTTGGCATTCCCATCTGCAAAATAGAACCTACAAAAGCATTCTATAAATATTAGAATCTAATTTTAAAGCAAAATCACTTTCCACAATTATAAAGGAAGGCACAGTGTAATGCTATTACAATACCAGATGTAAGATCAGGTTTCAATTCAAGTCAAGTTTATTGTCATTTAAATACATACATGTACTTAATGTACAGTATATAAAAATGAGACATTTCTTTGAACCAGGGTGTGAAGTATATAACACACATAACACATGACAACTTGTGAAAGTAAGGATAAAATCTACAGATAACTCACACACAAATAACAAACTAAACTGCATTAATGTTAAAAAGAACAGATTAACCAGTTGCACAATGACTACGATGAGGCCGGTAGTTCAGAAGCCTAACGGCCGGGGGGAGTCCCATCCTGACCGTTCTTGTCTTTATGCATTGGAGTCTCCTTCCTGATGGTAGAAAGTCGATGAGGTTGCTGGATGGATGGCTGGGAACCTTAATAATACCAAGGGCTCTTGTGTATGCACTGCTCCTGATAAATGTCTGTGATAGATGATAGGGAGACCCGTATGATCCTCTCAGCTGTTCTTACAGGAACGTCAGGCAGGTCCAATGCTCAACTGCTTCCATACCGGATGCAGGTGCAATTTGTCAGGATGCTCTTAGTGGTGCTCCTGTGCAATGCATTTAAGATGGGGGTGTGGGAGGCTTGCTTGCCATTGCTGTCTACAGAGATTATGACATCATGGGTCTTCTCCAGGATCTCCAGTTCCCTCGCACATTCCAAATACATACTGTTAGTGTTGATTGGTTGCAGGAATGCTACTTTGTTACCAGAAGCATGGCAACACTCAGCACAATCCTCGCTGATTTGATTTGGTGCAAATTACACATTTCACTATATGTTTCAATATACATTCAAAGGATTTGAAGTGCATGTATTATCAAAGCACATATGCAATGTACAACCTTGAGATCCATCTTCCCCACAGACAGCCATGAAACAAAGGACCCATTCCAGGGAAAACATCAAAACCAGCCCCCCCCCCCCAACGCGCTCAACAAACAAATCAGCACAAATGGTAACAAGAAAGAGTAAGCGAAGAAACACAGTGTATAAAACACAAAATCAAAATCAAAATCTTCAATTCGGCTCAGTGGACTTTATCCGCATGCCGCCCTGATTCAGAGTCGCACAGAACAGCAACAAGAAAAGGAGCGAGCAGCAACACATCATAATGTGAAATCCAGCCCAATCTACAAACCGCAGACCCAGAACTTCAATACCATCATCCAAGAGCACCAAGGGAGACAGAGACCATTGGGACACATGTGAACAAAGAAGCTAATCTTATCTTCTAGGTAATCAGATCATTTAGCAATAATTATACTTCTTCCCTTTTTACCTTGCACATCTTAACTCCGTTCCATTTTGTTCTAGTGACTCACATCTTGTAACAGCAATACAATAAATTTTATATAATTTAGTTTACATTTCTACACTACTTTAATTCCCCTGATGTTCGCATTGCCTGATTTTTGTTGCCAAGCAGACTCTTATATTGAAATGGAAATTTTCTGATCTCTCACCAGTCCCACGAGACGTAACCACTCTGAACTTGAAGGCTGGAGCAGGAGGAATCTGCAGTTACTTCCATTAATAAGTTGTTTGCTCAAAGTTTCTCTGGATTTTTAACCTTCTGTGGAGCTGCTGCATTTACAGCTGGAATAAATCTCGCAGGCATTTTGCTTCTGATGATGTGGAATTTTAGTTAATCTTTGATATCATGGGTGTAATTGGATAGTGTTGGGTGAGAAAGGACTGCTAGTCTGCTTGGACCATAGGGCCATGTTTTATAAAAGTAGGTTAACCAAGCAAGGTTTTTTCTCTCCGTTTTGAAGGAACATGTCAGCTGACTTGATACAAGTGTACCAGATGATAAGAGGCATCCATAAGAGGCATGATAAGAGCAGACAGCAGCATCTTTTTCCAGGGTAGAAATGATTAGTACAAGGGGGAATGATCTTCAGGTGATTGGGGAAATTTCCGAGGTATGTATTCTACATAGAACGGTGGACATGTGGAACATCCTGCCAGGGTGGCGATAGAGGCAGATACTAGAACACTAGAATACTACAGCACAGTACAGGCCCTTCAGCCCTTGATGCTGTGCTGACCCATATATCCTTAAAGAAAGTACTAAACCCGCACTACCCCATAACGCTCTATTTTTCCTTCATCCATGTACCTGTCCAAGAGGCTCTTAAATACTCCTAATGTTTTAACCTCTACTACCATCCCTGGCAAGTCATTCCTTCTGTGTACATTAGCGACATTTAAGAAACTTTCAGACAGGCACATAGATGATAGAAAACTTGAGGGTTATTTAAAAGAAAGGGCTGAAATTAATCTCAGAGTAGAATCAGAATCAGGTTTAATATCATTTGGCATATGTCGTGAAATTTGTTTAACGGCAGCAGGTTAAAATTCAAAGTAAATTTATTATCTCAATACATGTGCAAAAGTCTTAGGCACATTTAAAAAAATCTGTAAAGCAAATTTGTTTTCGATAATAATTAAATGAAAAGTTTCTAAATATCAAAAAACACCATAAAGAGTGGTAAGCAGTAAAATAAATCAAATCAATATTTGGTGTGACCACTGTTTGACTTTAAAACTGAATCAAATCTGTTAGGTGCACTGTGGGACAGTTTTATAAGAAAATCAGCTGCTAGGTTCCAAGCATTAAGGAAAACTTGCCAGAGTTCTTCTGCAAACTTTGGCTGTCTTACTCGATTCTATCTCTCCAGTTAATTCCACACTGCCTCTGTGATGTTGAGGTCAGGGCTCTGTGGAGGTTACACCATCTGCTACAGAACTTCTTGTTCTACTTTCTGCTGAAAGTAGTTCTTTATGACTTTGGCCCTGTGTCTGCAGAATGAAGTTGGAGTTGATCAGACCCTGAAGTTAATGCATGATGGATGTGAATCTGCTTGCACTTCTCAACATTGCAGACTCCATTAATTCTGACCAGATCACCAACTTAATTTGCAGAAATGCAGCCCCAAACCTGCAGAGAACCTCCACCATGCTTGACTGTTGTCTGCAGACATTCATCCATGTAACACTCTCCATCTCCTCTAAGGACAAACTGCCTTCTGTTTGAGCCAAATTTTCAATTTTTTTCTAGACAGTCCAGAGCACTTGCTGCCATTGTTCTACACCCCAGTCCCTGTATTTTTGTGCACAGGTTTGTCTCTTGGCTTTGTTTCCACTTCAGAGGGATTTTTTTTTGGCAGAAACTCTTCTATGAAGGCCACTTCTGATAAGACTTCTGTCTGTAGAGGGGTGTAAATGGGTTTTGGTGGCTTCTCTTGAGTTCGGAACTGATAGCAGTGCTGGCCCTCTTCCAATTTAGAAGGAAAGTCAGTCTGATGTACTGTATGTCACCTGAGATTCCTTTGTGGGCACAGTAAATAAAAAGAGATACAGGTGAATCAATGAAAGACAACACACATCAAGATGGACAAGCACCAAATGCGCAAAAGGTAACAATCATTGCAAATACAGAAACAGAAAGAATAATAATAAATAAACAAGCAATAAATATCAAGTACATGAGATGAAGAGACCTTGAAGTTGAGTCCATAGGTTGTGGGAACAGTTCAGTGTTAGGGTGAGTGAAGAAGTGAAATTATCATCTCTGGTTTAAGAGCCTGATGGATGAGGTGTAATAACTGTTCTTGTGCCTCGTGGTATGGGTCTTGAGGTTCCTGTTCCCTGCTCTTGATTGCAGCAGGGAGAAAGGAGCATGGCCTGGATGGTGGGGGTCCCTGGTGATGGATGCTCTGTTCCTGTTACAGCACTCCATGTAGACAAGCTCAGTTGTGGGGAGGGCTTTAGCCATGAAGGACTTTGTAGGTGTTTCCATCCAAGGGCATTGATCTTTTGATGCTCAGCAATAATGCACCAGTCAATACAGTATACTCTCCATTGCACATCTACAGAAGTTTGTCAGAGTTTTAGATAACATACTGAACTTTTACAATCCTCTAAGAAAGCAAAGGTGCTGTTGTGCTTTCTTTGCAATGACACATAGGGACTGGGCCCAGGGCAGATCCTCTGAAATGATAACAACAAAGAACTTAACGTTGCTGACCCTCTTCATCTCTGATCCCTGATGAATCCCTACTTTCCTCCTTCAGAAGTCAATAACCAGCTCCTCGGTCTTGCTGACATTGAGTGAGGGGCTGTTGCCGTGGTGTCACTCAGATTTTCAATCTCCCTCCTATGTGCTGATTCAACACCGCCTTTGGATTGGCCGGTGACAGTGGTATCGTTAGCAAACTTAAGCCACGTAATTCTTCCAGCAGAGATGAGGTATCCAGCTGAGTACTAAGCTCCTGCACTGATCAACTGGCAGCAGCATTCACTGACATCTTTAACTTCCTGCTTCAGCAGTCTGATGTACCCACCTGCTTCAAGCAGGCTTCAATTATACCAGTGCCAAGAGAAACGTTGTCAACCTGCCCCAGTGCCTATTGTTCAGTCACACTTACATCCACTGTGATGAATTGCTTTGAGAGATGGGTGAAGAAACATATCAACTTTTGCCAGAGGAGTGAATTGGATCTGATGTCATCTCATTGGCTCTTCACTCAACCCTGGAATGTCTGGACAGTGAAGATGAATATATCAAGATGTTCTGTATTGACTACAGGTCAGCATTCAATACTACAAAACTAACCAATAAGCTCCAAGACCTTGGCCCCAATACCTCCTTGTGATTTAATCTTGGAATAGTCCAGGATGCTGTCCAAGATGCATGCCATCTTGGACAATGACTCTCATCCACTCCATAATGTACTGGAGAATACGTACACAATGCTGGAAGAACTCAGCAGGTCAGGCAGCATCCGGGAGAAAAGAGTAGCCAATGTTTTGGGCCGAGACCCTACATCAGGAACCTGATGAAGGGTCTCGGCCTGAAACATTGGCTACTCTTTTCTCACAGATGCTGCCGGACCTGCTGAGTTCTTCCAGCGTTGTGTACGTATTCTTTGATCTACAGCATCTGCAGTTGTATTTTTGTGTCATATTGTACTGGTTAGGCACAGGAGTACATTCAGCCAGAGACTTATTCCACCGAGGTGTAACACTGAGCGTCATAGGAAGTCATTCCTACCTGTGGCCATCAAACTTTACAACTCCTTCCTCGGAGTGTCAGACACCCTGAGTCAATAGACTGGTCCTGGACTTATTTCCACTTGGCATGATTAACTTATTATTTAATTATTTATGGTTTTATATTGCGATATTTCTTCACTATTCTTGGTTGGTGCGGCTGTAACAAAACCCAATTTCCTTCGGGATCAATAAAGTATGTCTGTCTGTCTAATTACCATTACATTAGGAAAGACCATTGCGATCCACCTCCAAGCTGAAACTCAGCCAATCACACTCTTTTGTTTTAGTCTGGATTTTGTAAAAACATTGCAGCTTTTCCCTTTTATACTGTGGGCTACAATTTTGCTGAGAGTTAATTTTTATAATTTCTCTTAATTGGCTATTGACAGAACGCCTCAGTGGTACTGCCTATGTTTTTTGTTTTGTCCAGTTAATGGCTGAGCCATGAAGAGCCGTGAGATCTCAGGGGCTGATCCTTCTCTGCTGTGAAATTCATTCATCAGAGATTATGCTGAGATGGGGACATTGCAATCACCTCAGCAGGACGTTTTCCTGCTTTTAACTGCTGCCAAGTGAATGCTGACGGAGAGAATACACACACAGGCATGAGGTCAAGATCGGGATCAGTTCACTGCAGCTTATTGATATTCCCTGTTGCTCTCATAGCAAGATCTGGCCTCTAACATGAACTTGGATATTAATAAGCTAGCACTTCGCCGTATCAGTATCTTCACTGACTTTAGGAGACAGAGTAGAAAAGGCGCAAATTGGCCAAATACAGAAGTTAATGCGATTTCAAGCTTTGAGTGTTCAAGGATGAGGTGATAGTGTGTTGTTGCAGATGTGAACCACACAGATGTGTCAAACTGAACCAGAATAACAGTTCTGAAATTTGATAAGAAGCAATGTTGTATCACAATTGTCAATAAATGAAGTGTAGCTATTAAAAATCTTAAATACAAGTGGTTTTGCAGATGCTGAAAATGTAGAACAAAATACTGGAGTAACACAGAAAGTCACCATTGACTGTTCATTTCTCTCCATAGTTGCCACCTAACCTGCTGAGTTTCTATTAGAAAGATTACTCATTAAATCTCTGATTATGGAGACATCGGGGGTCTCTCTTCCTGCCATCACGGACATTTACATTAGACGTCTCATCTGCAAAGCAAACAGCATTATGAAGGACCCCACGCACCCCTCATACAAACTCTTTTCCCTCTTGCCATCTGGGAAAAGGCACCGAAGCATTTGGTCACTCACGACCAGACTATGTAAAAGTTTCTTCCCCCAAGCTATCAGACTCCTGAATACCCAGAGCCTAGACTGACACCTTACTGCCCTATTGTCCTGTTTATTATTTATTGTAATGCCTGCACAGTTTTGTGCACTTTATGCAGTCATGGGTAGGTCTGTAGTCTAGTGTAGTTGTTTTTTTTTTCTCTCTGTGTTGTTTTTTTTACGTAGTTCAGTCTAGTTTTTGTACTGTGTCGTGTAACACCGTGATCCTGAAAAACGTTGTCTCATTTTTACTATGTACTGTACCAGTAGTTATGGTCAAAATGGCAATGACAGTGACTTGACTTGACTTGACAATGTGGGACGGCACTGTAGCGGAAGAGTGGCATGGTTGCACCGTGCTCTACAGTGCCAGCAACCGAGGATCAATTCCCACCAGTGTCCATATGGAGTTTGTACATTTGCCCTGTGATGCACCATCAATAACTCTCGGAGACGTGAGGCGAGATATAGGCTTTTATTGGCTGGAAGAAAACACTGTCAGCAGCAAGAGATCATCACACAACTTCCTGGAGACTGAGGCCGGGGCTGTGTCTCCAATCGCCTTTATAGCGGGGTCCGTGGGAGGAGCCACAGGAGCAGTCAGCGGGGGGGGGGGGGGGGGGGCGTGTCCAGACAGGTATATGTAGTTCACCGCACCCTGTGACCGTGTGGGTTTCCCCTGGGTGCTCCAGCTTTCTCCCACATTCCAGAGACATACAGATTAGGTTAGTAAGCCGTGAGCATGCTATCTAGGCACTGGAAGCAAGGCAACACTTGGGGGCTGCCCCGTGCATTCCTTGGACTGTGTTGGTGTTTGAAGCAAATGTCACACTTCACTGTATGATTTGATGTTTCAATGTGCATGTGAAAAGCGAAGTTAACTTTCAAAGGCGACTATCATCCTCAGTTTGTAGGCTTATCTTTACTCACAATCACCTGGCCAAGCTGTCCCAGTATAGCTACAACACTGGCAACTACCTGGCAATGTGGAAAGTTGTCAAGTAAGTCTTGCCCTCAAGAACCAGGACAAATCTACCCTGGGCAATTACTGTCCCACAAGTTTGCTCTTGATAAGGTCAGAGTCATAGAATGCTACAGAACAAAGACAGGCATTTCAGCCCATCTAGTCCATACCAAATTATTAATGTGCCTTGTCTCAGTGGTGTGCACCTGGACCATAGCCCTCCATACTCCTCCCATCCAAGTACCTATTCAAATTAGTCTTAAATATTGAAATCAAACCCCCATCCACCACTTGTGCTGGCAGCTCGTTCCACACTCTCACCAGCCTGTGAAGGACAGTCCTGCTGGAGAGTTCTTGCCCAAAACGTCAACTGTTTACTGTTTTCCATATTTGCTGCCTGGCCTGCTGAGTTCCTTCAGCATTTGAGTGTGTTGCTCGGATTTCCAGCATCTGCAGATTTTCTCTTCTTTGAGAGGACGGTGGGGGTTCTTGATGATGGATGCTGCTTTCCCGTGACAATGCTCTGTGTAAATGTTGTACTCAGGGGTTGGGAGGACTTTACTCGTAATCGATTGGGCTGTGTCCTCTACTTTTTGTAGGATTTTCTGTTCGACGACATTGGTGTTTCCACAGCAGGCTGGGATGCAACCAGTCAATGTATTCTCCACTACACAGCTATAGAAGTCTGTTAAGGTTTCAGATGCCATAACGAATCTACATGAATTCTAAAGCACCTAAAGGCACTGCCCTGCTTTCTTTGTAATGTGCTGGGCCCAGAACAGGTCATCTGAAATAACAACACTGAAGAATGTAAACTTGCTGATCCTCTCCACCTCTGATACCTCTATCAGACATCCCCTCATTCTCCTGCACTCCAGTGAATAAAGCTCTAATCTAGTCAAACCTTTCCCTGAAACTCAGGTCCGCAGGTCCTAGCAATATCCTTGTAAATTTCCTCTGCGCTCTTTCAAACTTGCTGATATCTTCCCTGTAGATAAGTGACCAGAAATGTACATGATACTCCAAATTAGGCCTCACAGATGACTGAGACAACTTCAACATAACATCCCAACTCCTATACTCAATATGTTGATTTATGAAGACCATTGTGTCAAAAGCTCTGTTTCTGACTTTATCCTCTGCAGAGAGAGGGAAGGGATGATTGTTGGTACGAACAAGTGTCATTTGTTAAGGACAACTTATTCATTGAAGTTAATTTTGGGCTTTGTCAAAATAATGCAGATCTCATTACAGCCACCTATCGAATGTGGAAAGGCCTTGATAGAATGTATATGGAGATGTTGCTTCCTGTGGTGGGGGAGTCTAAGACCAGAGGTCACAGCCTCAGAATAGAAAGGTGTTCTTTTAGAATGGAGATAAGGAGGAATTTCTTTAGCCAGAGAGTGGAAAATCTGTGGAATTCTTTGCTTAGGCAGTTGTGGAGGCCGTCTTTATGTATATTTATGGCAGAGAGTTTTGACAGTCAGGGCATGAAAGGATACAGGGAGAAGGCAGGAAACATAGAAACATTGAAAACCTACTTCTCAATACAGGACCTTCAGCCCACAATGTTGAGCCAAACATGTCCCTTCCTTAGAAATTACTAGGCTTACCTATAGGCCTGTATTTTACTAAGCTCCATGTACCTATCTAAAAGCCTCTTAAAATACCCTATCATATCCGCCTCCACTACCATTGCTGGCAGCCCATTCGTCACACTCACCACTCTCTGAATAAAAAAACTAGCCCCTGACATCTCCTCTGTATCTACTCCCCAACAACTTAAACCTGTGTCCTCTCATGGCAGCCATTTCAGCCCTGGGAAAAAGCCTCTGACTATCCACACGATCAATGCCTTTCATTATCTTGTACACCTCTATCAGGTCACCTCTCATCCTCCGTCACTCCAGGGAGAAAAGGCCAAGTTCACTCAACCTATTCTCATAAGGCATGCTCCCCAGTCCAGGCAACATCCTTGTAAATCTCCTCAGCACCCTTTCTATGGTTTCCACATCCTTCCTATAGAGAGGCGACCGGAACTGAGCACAGTACTCCAAGTGGGGTCTGACCAGAGTCCTATATTGCTGCAACATCACCTCTTGGCTCCTAAATTCAAATCCACAATTGATGAAGGCCAATACATCATATGCCTTCTTAAACACAGAGTCAACCTGCACAGCTGCTTTGAGCGTCCTATGGACTCGGACCCCAAGATCCCTCTGATCCTCCACACTGCCAAGAGTCTTACCATTAATACTATATTCTGCCATCATATTTCACCTACCAAAATGAAACACCTTACACTCATCTGGGTTGAACTCTATCTGCCACTTCTCAGCCCAGTTTTGCATTCTATCAATGTCCCGTTGTAACCTCTGACAGCTCTCCACACTGAACACAACACCCCCAACCTTTGTGTCATCAGCAAACTTACTAACCCATTTCTCCACTTCCTCATCCAGGTCATTTATAAAAATCACGAAGAGTAAGAAGATTGGAACTGAGAAGAAAATTGGATCAGCCATGATGAAATAGCACAATGGACTTGATGGGCCAAATGGCCTAATTCTACTCCTATACC
Source organism: Hypanus sabinus (assembly GCF_030144855.1). Classification (NCBI taxonomy): domain Eukaryota; kingdom Metazoa; phylum Chordata; class Chondrichthyes; order Myliobatiformes; family Dasyatidae; genus Hypanus; species Hypanus sabinus. The sequence goes on from NC_082706.1 coordinate 198,221,208, forward strand.
TTATGGTTTCATGATCTAAACAGTGAGATAACCTTTATTTTAAAATTTTAAATAAGCTTTATTTGTCACATGTACATTGGAATATTGAATCATTCGGATAAATAATTCATTTGCCACGTGTTGCCAGGCTTCTGTCACCAAAAAAACTTGCTCACAATTCCCCGTACATCTTTGGATCATGAGAGAAAACTGGAGGAAGTCCAGGTAGTAACAGTGATAATAAACAAGCTCTTTACAGGCAATGGTGGGAATTGAACCATATCCCTGACAATGTAAAGCGTAATGCTAACCCCTACATTACCATGCTGCCCCATATGGACAAGCATGCTGAAGTCACAATGATTTGAGATTAAGGCAGCATTTGACTGAGTATGCCAACAAGAAGACTTGCCTAAACTGGTGTCATTGGGAAACAGAGAGGAAACCCTCCACTGGTGAGTAACGAAGGAAGATATTTGTAGAGATTGAAGGTCAATTATCTCAGCAACAGAACATCTCTGCAGAAGCTATTGTGTGTAATTTATTTATTTTTGTTGTTTGTGCAATTTTGTTTTCTTTTGCTTGTGCGTTGGATGTTTGTTTTTTTTTAATGGGTTCCCTGTGTTTCTTTGTTTCATGGTAGTCTGTGGGAAGATGAATCTCACACTTCGATAAGTAATGTACTTTGAACGTTCTTGAATCTTTGTGTTCCTCGGGGTACCATCCTAAGTACTACCTTCAGCTGTTTCATTGGTGACCTCCTTTCATCTGTAGGGTCAGAAGTAGTGATGCTCACTGATGATAGCACAATATCCAACTGTTTCTGACTCCTCAGATAATAAAGCAATCTACATCCAAATCCAGCAAGATCAGGAGAATTCCTAGGCCAGAAATGAGTGGTGACAAGTAACATTCTTTCCACACAGGTGCCAGACAATGTAGACAATGTCCAACAGGAGAAAACCCAGCAATGAGACCCAATACATTCAATGCTAAATGAAGATACTGTTGACTAGAACCTGAACTGGAGTAGCCATATACACGAGGGGACACCACAGTAGCATTGCAGTTAGCACGTTCATTTCTGATGCTGTCTGTCAGAAGTTTGCACATCCTTCCCATGAGCATGTAGGTTTCCTCCAGGTGCTCTGGTTTCCGCCCACAGTCCAAAGATGTTCCAGTTGATAGGTTAATTGCGCATTGTAAATTGTTTCATGATTAGGTAGGGTTAAGGTGTCTCAGCCTGACATATCGATTGCTGATTCCCCTGCATAGATGTTGCCTGAATGACCTGAGTTTCTCCAGCATTTTGTGTGTGTGTGTTACTCTGGATATCCAGCATCTGCAGGATACTCAATGTTGGCTCAAGACTGTAAAACTCGTGTTTATTGAATCAACAAAATACAATCCTGATTTAGTGGGCATATACCACAAATTATGTCACACAAACATCCAGCTTCATGCAGGCATTGCTCAATATCAGATACTTCCCCTGCCACAAATGCAAACATTAAATAATCACAAACTCTCTGATATTAAAGCAGCAAAAAATAATCTTTCTCAGCCAAATGTGTTTCATTGTGTGACAATACTGAACGCATCTACTAAAGAAATGTTGGGCCACTTTTTTGTTTGGAAAAGGAAAGCAGCATGTAAACAATATTTGCTTTGATAGGGTCCAAATCAGCTTGCAACTTGAAGCAGTGAAGAGATAACCAGTGAATTCTAATAGGCCTCAGGCTGCTGGCCAACTTGTGATGCTACTTTTGGCAAAAGTAACAGATCACTCTAAACCTCCCCATCACCTTCATGCAGTGAGTGAATTTACACATTGTTTGTGCATTAATGTTGCCACAGATAACTAGCTCTGGTATTCAATAGCGTAAATACTGTTAGAGCAATCTAAATGACAGCCAATCAACTTCCTGGCCCAGAATGTGTCTATAAAAGTGTAGAATCTCCTTCCTTAAGATAGAAAATTGTTAGGGGACATTTAAATGGGAAAAAGATGGGTAGCTCAGGTCGGCTGCTTGTTCTTAGGGTTGTCTGCTGAGCTTGATATTGGGTCGCAAACATTTTGTCACCAGTCGAGGTGACATCATCAGTGCACAATTGAGTGTTGTTTCTACCTGAGTGCTCGCGTTTATATTGTTTTAGCTTATTATTCTGACCATGAGTCACTGCTGGGTCTCAACCATCCAGATAGCTGAGTGTTTTTGCAGCTCAGTCATTGTGAGCATTAATTCCTCAGGTGTCCGCGTCTTATCCCTTGGCCCTGATCCCGCAGATGCATAGGTTTGTAAATTGCATCTAGTTCAATATGTTTGTTCATAGAAACCTCGATTGACAACTAAGCTTCTAAGAATTCTCGTGATTTCTCGCTTTGTGCTTCCACCAGGATGTTTGCAGTTTCCCAGACAAACTTGCCTCCTTCTTGGTCTTGATGTACTGACAGGAGTGACAGAGGATCAGGTCATAAGAACATAAAAGAAATAGGAGCAGCACCCTTTCTACGGCTTCCACATTCTTCCTGCAGTGAGGTGACCAGAACTGAGCACAGAACACCAAGTGGGGTGTGACCAGGGTCCTATATAGCTGCAACATTACCTCTCGGCTCCTAAATTCAGTTCCACGACTGATGTACGCCAATACACTGTACACTTTCTTAACCACAGAGTCAACCTGCGCAGCTGTTTTGAGCGTCCTATGGACTCGGACCCCAAGATTTCTCTGATCCTCCACACTGCCAAGAGACTTACCATTTACTTTCATACTCTTTCTTTCCTTTCCTTATTTCTGTTTAGTTATTCTCTGTTGCTTTTTAAAGTTTTCTCAATCTTCCAGTCTCCCACTAATCTTTGTGACTTTGTACACAAGCTTTTAATTTGATACTACCTTTTATTTCCTTAGTTATCCAAGGCTGGCTCTCCCCACACTTACAGTCCTTACTTCTGACCGGAATATAATTTTGTTGAGCACTGTGAAAAATCTTTTTGAAAATATTCCACTGTTCCTCAACTGTCCTACCAAATAGCCTGTGCTCCCAATCAACATTAGCCAACTCTTCCCTTATCCGGTTGTGCTCTCCCTTGTTGAAGCATAATACACTAGATTTAGATCTAACTATTTCATCCTCCATCTGTATGTGAAATTCAATCATACTGTGATCACTCTTTCCAAGAGGATCCCTGACTACAAGATCATTAATCTTACCAGTTTCATTGCACAGGACTAGATCTAAGATAGCATTTTCCCTTGTAGGTTCACAAACATGCTGCTCAGGAAAGCCATCACGGATGCATTCTATGAAGTCCTCCTCAAGGCTTCCTTGACCAACCTGATTCACCCAATCTATGTGGAAGTTAAAATCCCCCATGACAACTGCCGTTCCATTCTTACAGGCCTCAGTTATTTCTTGGTTAATCGCCTCTGCCACAGCAATATTTTTATTAGGTGGCCTATAGACAACACTCACCAGTGATTTTTTTTGCTTTACTATTATTAATCTCTACCTAGATGGACTCAACATTCTGCTCTATAGGTCTTATATCGTCTCTCACAATCTCCCTAATCTCATCCCTAATCAAGAGCACCACCCCACCTCCTCTGCCTTCCCGCCTATCTTTCCGTATTACCTGATACCCTTGGATATTTAATTCCCAGTCATCTCCACCTTGCAACTAGGTTTCTGTAATGGCCACTAAATCATATGCCTTGGTACTGATCTGTACCACAAGTTCACTAACCTTGCTTCTAATACTACGACTATTTAGATGAAGTGCCCTTATACTCATTGTCCTTTTAGAATCTAGTGACCTATGTGATTTTTGCTTTTAACTTTTATGCACTCTACTCTTACTTTTTGCTTCACTAACTCTAGATTTGGTCTCTGCATCACTTCCCTCTTCTTTTCTGTGTGGGTTCCCATCCCCCTTCCATATTAGTTTAAAACCTCCCCAACAGCACTAACAAACAATCTCCCTAGGACATTGATCCCAGCCCTGCCCAGATGTAGACCGTCCGGACAGTACCGGTCCCACCTCCCCCATCATCCTAATGGGTCTTCTTATTGCTAGTTGATGTTCACGTAGTCTCATGGACAATTTTTTTCCCCACCTGTCCTACATAGTGTTTGAGACAGTGTCCACATTGGATTAGGTATATTACACTTGCTATCTCCATGTGGGCTGTTGGATTTTGAGACAAACATACTGATGGTTGTGCAAGGGCACCCGAGGAATCAATACTCACAACGACTGATAACCAGGGGTACGGGCCAGCAGGGATCACTCAGCTATCTGGTTGGCTGGGACCCAGTGGAATCTATCAGCTAGCGTGACAGCCAACCGACCAGAACGGTCAGTCAGACCAATATAAATGCGAGCACTCAACAGAAACAATACCCATCTGCGCACTGATGATATCACCTCAACTGGTGATGAAATGTTTGCAAGCTCACCTCCATGCTTGGTGAACAATCTTATATATATAAAATAAGTGGTAATTAAATTGCAAAAGAGAGCAAACGTAGTGAGGTGGTGTTCATCGTTTCATGGACCTTTCAGAATTCTTACGTTGGAGGGAAGAAACTGTTCCTAAAAAAAAAAATGAGTATGTCTTCAGGCACCTGTATATCTGCTTTAATGGTAGTAATGTGAAGAGGGCAATTGCTGGATGATGGGGTTGCATAATGTTGGATGTTCAATGATCAACTTTTGAAGGTGTCCTCAGTCCTCAGGACAACTCCATGCAGCTTTTACTAATCCTGTGCAGTGGCTTCTCCATACCAGATTGTGATGAAATGAGCCAGACTGCTCTCCACAGCCCATCAGTGGAAACTTTGCAGTCTTTGGTGACATACTAAGTCTATTTAAACTCCTAATGAAGTGTAGCCTCTGGTGTGCCTTCTCTGTATATTGGACCCAGGATAAACTTCCAGAGATGTTGAAACTTCCACTCTTATTTTTTCCAATATTTATTTGCCTTTGGAGGTATGTGATTGAAATTGAATTCATCCACTCAAACTCACCTTCTTGGTCCTCCCTCTATTGTTTCTCAGCCTTACTTGTTAAGGTTGTTATGATGCTCAAAATGCCGAACATGCAGTGTTCTCACTACATCATTATCAATTTACCAGCTGTGAATTGCGTGGCAAAAAAACACATTCAATCAACATAAGCACTTCACTCATTATTTACTGATATTAATCTAAAATAAATACTAATTTAATTCGCTCCACATTGAGGAGTATTTCATAAAATGTTAAAGTTATTATTATCAAAATGAATAATCACTGACTGAAGCAACTACCAGCTTTAAGTCTTTATCACATCAACCAGCAGAAATGCTTACAAAATCACACCTTGACTTGCATTGGGGCAAACTGTGTAAAATTACCGAAGTTCCAAGGACACTTAATTGACTTAATTTTGTGCAGTACATTCATCTTGCCACAAGATGTCTTCTATATTGAACATTGTTAGGTCTTTACTCTTCGGAGCGTAGAAGGTTGAGGGGGGACTTGATAGAGGTATTTAAAATAATGAGGGGGATAAATAGAGTTGACGTGGATAGGATTTTTCCATTGAGAGTAGGGGAGATTCAAGCAAGAGGACATGGGTTGAGAGCTGGGGGCAAAAGTTTAGGGGTAACACGAGGGGGAATTTCTTTACTCAGAGAGTGGTAGCCGTGTGGAATGAGCTTCCAGTAGAAGTGGTAGAGGCAGGTTCGGTATTGTCATTTAAAGTATAATTGGATAGGTATATGGACAGGAAAAGAATGGAGGGTTATGGGCTGAGTGCAGGCCAGTGGGACTTGGTGAGTGGAAGCGTCAGCATGTGTTTCTGTGCTGTAATTGTTATATGGTTATTGTCTCTCACCACTGTCTATATCCAGTGACTAATAATTTTGCACTATAAGAATTTTGCTCGCCTTCAGAAGTAATATACATAAAATATCTATCACTGACCATAAAACTAAGGTCACAATTCAGAAGATTTAAGTCGTACAATCTTGAAAATTTTAGGGTGGTACAATAGTATTACGTTTAGTGTAACAATTGACAGCACCAGTAAGTGGAGGATCGGGGTTTCATTCTCTTCGCTCTCTGTAAGGAGTTTGTACGTTCTCTGCGTAACTGCATGAATTTTCTCTAGGTGCTCCTGTTTCTTTCCATATTCCAAAAGATGCACAGGTTAGGATTAGTGAGTTATGCATTTGCTGCGTTGGTGCCCGAAGCTCAACTTCACTTGTGGGCTGTTCCAGCACACCTCCTGGACTGTGTTGGTCGTTAACGCAAATGACATATTTCACTGTTTCTTTCTGTATCTTTATTTGCCACGGGTACATGTACTCTACTTCCTCAGGAGTTTGTGAAGATTCAGCATGATAGTGAAAGTTTTGACAAACTTCTACAGATGTGTGGTGGAGAGTATATTGACTGGCTGTATCATAGCCTGGTATGGAAACACCAATGCCCGTGAATGGAAAATCCTGCAAAAAGTAATGGCATACTGCCTACGCCCTCACAGGTAAAACCCTTCCCACCATTGAACAGATCAACATGGAGAATTATTGCAGGAAGGCAGCATCCATCATCAAGAATCATGACCACCTAGGTCATGCTCTCTTCTTGCTCCTGCCAACAGGAAGAAGAAGGTACAGGAGCCTTAGGACTCACACCACCAGGTTGAGGAACAGTTGTTACCTCTCAACCACCAGGCTCTTTATTCTATTATGATTATTCCACTATTATGGGATTTATTGAGTATGCCCACAAGAAAATTAAGCTCAGGGTTGTGTATGGTTATCAAATGAAGCAGTAGACAGAAACACAATTCCGTTTCAGTCAGAAATGAAAGTGAGTATAAGCAAAATTGCAGCATCTAAACAAAAACTGGTTTGGCAGAACAAATTGTGCTACTGTTGTGGCAGAGGCGCATGTACACCAGACAAATGTAGGTTTAAAGACAAAACTTTATGTTGGGTGGACAAAAATAAATGGACTACATAGAGAAGAGAAAAAGGTGAAAAGTCAAGTTGCAATTTCAAGAAGAGCACTAATCTGCATGCTGTAGATGAAAAATCTGATCATGATGATGGTGACACAGGACTGAATAGCCTTGAGATTTACAATGTGAAAACTAACATGAGACAAACAATATGGCTTACACCAGAAGTGAGTGAATGGCAAATTAGTTAAAATGGAAGTGGATGCTGGCTCAGCTGTTTCCATCATTCCAGAAAATGAGTTTGAATAGCATATCATATTGTAGAAAAGAGCATTCCTGTGCAACTGACATTCATAACAGTGAAATACAACAACCAACAAGCCCCATTGGGCTTGAATGTGGAAAAAAAAACAGAAGGCCAGCATTGTAGGGGTTGTGATTGGCTGCAACAATTACAACTTGATTGGAGATCCATCCACCATTTGCATGCATGTCCCCTGCATTAATCAATTGAGAGTGAATTACTAAAGATACTGGATGAGTCCATAACAGTATGGCACGAATGGCACTGGAAAATGAAAACATATCAAGGGTAAAATAGTGTTAAATGAAAATGCCACAACCAAGGTTTACAAAGCCCATCTAGTTCCTTAGACCATTTGTAACAAAGTAAGCAGTGAGCTCGTTCCAGTTGTCTCAGTAGCCAAGAAGACTGATTATGTGAGGATCTCTGGTGATTTTAAGGTCACTATCAAACCAATAGTGAAAGTAGATGAATACACTCTGCCCAGGATAGAGGATATCTTTACCAGCTTTTCTGGAGGAAAGTATTTCATCAAAGTGGACTTCGCTGAGGCCTACTTACAGATGGAGATGCAGGTCCAAGGTGTCTCTCGCAATATACTCACGGAGGGCTTTATTGTTACAACAGGGTTATTTTTGGAGTAGCCTCAGCAGCTACACTTTGGCAGAAAGCTATGGACCAGATGTTGCAAAGCTGTTCAGATACTCAGTGTTATCTGGATGACAATATTGTTACTGGTAAAGGGCAAGGGTGACAAAAAACATCTCCAAAATCTCGTCACCGTTAGAAAGTTTAGAAGATTACAGACTCAGAGAATGATGCAACAAGTGTGATTTTTTTTTAAACCAAGCATCACTTACTGTGGTTACATCATTGATGCATTAGCATTACACCAGTGTGCTGAGAGAATTCAGGCAGCGGTGAATGTTAGAAGGCTAAACGATGTGTCACAGTTGTGCTCTTTTTTAGGATTTGTCAATTACTGGAGCAGATTCCTGCCTAATCTGGCTACTGTGCTCCACCCCTTGAACTCACTTCTATAATCAGGAAGAAATGACAATGGACAAAGTAGCGTGAGACAGCTTTCCAAAAGGTAAAGGAAATGGTTATGTCAGACACTGCACTCACAGATTATGATCCATATTATCTAGCAAAGCTTGCAATGCACTGTTCGGGATGCAAACACGTCCAGAAGAAAGCTGTCCAGAACTGTCAGAACCATTTCCTGCAGTCCCAGAGTCAACTCCTACAACCACCATAGAGGAGCCCGCAGCATCTGAAATTGTTTCGCAGCCACGTCTCACCTGCCAAACAGAGTGATCTCCCACCCCAGTCAGGAAAGATGTAATCCCAGAAGATGTTTTTAGTATACTGTGTAGATAGTTGAGATGTTTTCTATATTGAGTTGGAGTTTATAGCTAAGCACAGAGGAGGTTTCAGTCATATATTGTAAATATATTGTTTGATTAAACATTCTTTGTTGTTTCCATAGTTTGTTGGAGGTTATATGTAAAAGTATGTTAATGGCATACCTGCACATCTTATTTTAAGTAAAAACAAAGTAAGAATCATTGTCACAGCTCCTTGTTTTCCTTTCAATTAGTTTTCATGTTTCAGAGTTAAAAAACATAATGGTAATGACTGGGTGAATCCACAAAGTGTACATCAGCCGATATCAAAGACATGGTGTAATTTATAGAATAAACTTACAGTTTTGAAGGGACTCATTCATTTCATTGTGTAAGAATTCACCGAAAAGGTAGCAATTTAGATTAATCTCCCATTCTCCCTACAGAGACTTCCTTCTTTCACGCTGAAGCCTTGACGCTTACGTCTTATGGTGCTCAACCGGGAAGGTCATAATTATGCTGAGAAAATTTGTTTATACCAGCCTTTCAAATAGTGTGTTCAAGACTCCCACTAATACTTTGGTGGAAAAAATATTATGCACTCTCCTCTAATTCTCTCACAAGTTAACTTAATTCTATGCCCACTAGATACTGAGACAGTTAACCTTTCAGCTAACCCTGCCTTGCCTCAAAATTTCAAACACATCCATTAAATAAACTTTATTCTTAATAAAAAATTATTTATGCAAATAAATCATGCAATGCCTTATCACTCTTTGCATTCATAGCCAATGTTTCCTGTAATATTCTCATACATTGCTACACTCCAATAACACTTATGTGTCCCTCCGGGGTGGCAGACTTATAATAGTTGATGGGCTTCCTCACCCAACTCAGTCCCTCCCTCTCCAGTAATTGAAGAGACCTGCACTGTGGTCCTTCCCTCCCGAACACTTGAGGCAGCTGTACCAAACTTCAGTGCCTCCCTCGGCATGTACTTTCACAGAAAAATGTATCCAGCCCTGCCAGCAGCCTCCCTACTTAATTATGTTTCCAGGGAGCTGAGAAGTTTGTTGTAAGTCTGCTCTATACCCTTGCAAGAGCTGCCGTGCCCTCTCAGTGGTGTGATGAACAGAACTGTATACGTTCTTCTGGCTGTGACCCAACTAGTTTTTACTACTATTGGAACTTGGTCTCCCTTGCATTCTTTGCATTGGCTACAAAGAACAAGTAATCCATTATGCACTTAAGTACTTTATCTTCTAGTCCTGCTAACATCAGCCATTTATGACTCTACAACATTCCAATATCCTTCTATTTTATTCTATATTCAAACTTCAAAGTTCAAAGTAAATTTATTATCAAGTACGTTTCTGTTACCATATACAGTACTGTGCAAAATTCTTAAACACATATATTTAGCTAGGGTGCCCGAGACTTTTGCACAGTACTATAGTAATTTTATGTATTGCTCTGTACTGCGGCAGAAAGATAAATTTCATGACAGTGAGTGATGATAAACCTGATTCTGATATGGGTCTCTGTTGTGGACTGAGAGTAGGAAGGGGACAGGGAGAGGGGAATCATGGTTGGGAAAAGGGGAAGGAAGAGAGGAAGGAGCAGGAAGCACCAGAGAGGCATTATGCAATGATCATAAACCAATTATTTGGAGTCAAATGGCATTACCTGGCATTTCAGGGTCTGCACTTGTGCTACACCCCCACTGCCCCTGGCACTTGTCTGCCACCTGTCCCACACCCCTCCTGTAGCACTCCATCCTCACCTTTCTCAATGTCCTTTGCTCCTGCTAGATTTTCAAACTTGTTCTCTGTTCTACATAGACAAAAGTCTTAGGCACCCTAGCTATAGATATGTGTCTGAGGCTTTTGCACAGTACAGTGTATGTCACCATTACTACCCTCAGATTAATTTTCTCACAGACACTCACAGTAGAACAAAGAAATACAATGAAATCAATAAAAAAAACTACTCACAAAGACGGACAAGTCACCAATGTGCAAAAGAAGACAAACTGCAAAAACAAAACAGATATACAAATATATATAAATAAATAAATAAATAAATATATAATACTAACAACATGAGCTGTAGGGTCTTTGGAATTGAGTCTGAAGGTTTGCAGAATCAGTTCAGTTCAGTGTTGAGGTGAAGGAATTTATCCACGCTGATCAAGGAGCCTGATAGTTGGAGGGTGATAATTGTTCCAGAACCTGCTGGTGTGGGATTAAAAGCACCTCTGTTTACTCCTCAATGGCACAGAGCATGGTTTAGGTGGTGAGAGTCCTTGATAATGAATGCTGCTTTCTTGTGGTAGTGCTCCTTGTAGATGTGTTCAATGGTGGAGGGGGCTTTCCCTGTGATGGACTGGGCTGTATCCACTACTTTAGTATTCAGTAAATCACTTTAGTATTTAGTCCTCTCCATGACCTACTGAGTAAGCAGCAGAGCACCCTTTTGAACAGACTCATTCAGCTCCGCCGTCACAAGGATCGTTACAGAAAATCTTTCCTTCCAAATGCAAAAAGCAGTTCATCTTTGTGTGACAAGAGACCACACATCATAGTACAATAGCCTCTGTTTTATTATTTCATACATTACTATTGCACATGATTGCAAATTATTACACATTGGCATATGTATTATTATTATTCTATACTTTATTATTGGTTAAGTCTGCACACTGCTAAGTGTGTTTTTAAACATTGCTGCTGTAATGAAAGAGTTTCCCACTTGGGATCAATAAAGTATTTATTATTATTATTATTTATTCTCCTTGTATCCCATTTGCCCTCCTCAAATGTTTTACACAGTTTTCATTGCCATTGGTATGCCCATTTAAATGGCAGCCTTGTAAATTTAATGATTAGGTTAGCTTTATTTGTCACATGTATATCAAAACATTAAATTGCCTAGTGAAATGAGGATGTGACACAAGTGTCTCCTTGCTTCTGTCACCAACGTTCTAGCCCTCAACTTACTAACCGTAAGCAGCATACGCAAAATGTTGGAGGAAATCGGCAGGCCAGGCAGCTTCCATGTAAAAGAGTAAGCAGATGACGTTTTGGGCTGAGACCCTTCACCATTACCAACCCTAACATTGGAACTGTGATTCCTCTCTCCCTGCCCCCATCCCACACTCAGTCCAGTGCAGTGCACCAGCAGCACAGTGCAACACATAAAATTACAGTTCAGTCCTGTGCAGAAGTCCTTGGAATGTGGGAGGAAACCAGAGCACCCAGAAGAAACCCATGGGGAGACGTACAAGCTCCTACCAACCATGGCAGGAACTGGACCCCATTCTTACTGATGGAAAGCATTACACTCATTGCTATGCTGTTGTGCCACCTGATTGGTAACTTCATAAATTAAATTGATAAGGTGGTTTATTGATGTCACATGTACTGAGGGACAGTAAAAAGCTTTGTTTTGCACGCCATCCATACAGGTAATTCCATCACAACAGTGCAATGAAACAGAGCAAGGGAAAGCGATAACAGAATGAAGAATAAAGTTAAGTTACACATTACAGAGAAAGCACAGTGCAGGTTGACAGTGAGGTGCAAGGCTATAACAAGGTTGACTGTGTAACAAAGAATCTATTTTATCAAACTTGGGGACAATTCAATAGTCTGATAATAGAAGCTGTCCTTGGGCCTGGTGGTACGTAATTTCAGGATCTTACGGTCTCATGGATTCCCGCCACTATCTGTAAGCGATTGTCCGTTTTCCCTGTGACTGCATGTTTGCTCTGTTTCCCTCGCACGTTCCAAAGACATCCAGGTTAGGTTTAGTGACTTATGGGCATGCCATGTTGATGCTGGAAGCCTGACGACACTTGTGGGTGGACCAGCATTATCCTCATTGATTTGACACAAATCAACTTATTTCACCGTGTGTTCATGTGACATCATAAAGGACCCCCACCATGGTCTCCTCTTGCTGTAGCCATGGGGAAAGAGGTACAGGAGCTGTCAATCACAAACCACCAGGTTCAGCAACAGTTTTTAACCCCACAACCATCAGGATGTTGAACCAGAGTGGGTAACTGCACTCACCATAATTCTGAATTGATTCCAAGGACTTGCAGCTCATTTTCTCAGTATTAATTCATTATTATTATTTTGCAATTGAATTGTGTGTCTTCTTTTGCACAATGGTTAATACTCAGTCTTTAGCTGAGTGCAGTTTTTCATTGATGCTATTTTTGTTCTGCTTTACTGCTGATGCCTTCAGGAGAATGAGTCTTAGAGTAGTATGTACTGATAGGTACATTTTGTACTTTGATAATAAATTTACCTTGAACTTTGACTTTTGAACAAATAAAGTTAACCTTTAATCTTCATTCTCTATCAGTAGACCCTCTGTTGATCAGGTTTGACCATGGGTATTGTGTCCCAGCTGTATACACAAGCCTGGGCAGCACAACATGGAGAGCAAGCTGTTGCCCATGCGGCAGGCTCCCCCTCTCCACACAGCCGATGAACCCAAAGGAACGGCAGTGACCGATACAGCTTGCCACCAGTGGCATCACAGGAGTTGCCAGTCAGTGCTGAGCTCAACGTAGGACTGCCTTATGTACTCCATCTCCAGATTTTACCTTAGGTTTGCTCCTGAAGCCTTCCCCATGAGTGGGTATAGCTGCAAGGCAGAGGAAGTTTGCAACCAGGGTTTTCCTTCTCCTAGATAAGCTGCTGACCATTTCCGCTTGAAGTGCTTGGTTTTAAGGCACCAGTAGTCCACCTTTGCCCATCCTCCTGTCAGTAGAAACAGTTCTACCAGGCTTAGTAGATAAGCCACACGTGATGGCCAGGAGCTGGACTTGGTTGTCAGAGACTATTTGAGTCGCACTTCATTGGGAGCATTTAATAGGTAGGGGGAGCTTGTCCCCATTAGCACCCACAGCAATGACAACCTTAATGAACCTCTCAACCTCAATTAACTTGCTTGTTACTTATCGAAAATTAAGCACTGTGGTGTGTGTTTGTCGAAAATATTCACAATATTAAAATACAGCAATATGTTCAGGGATATAATGGAAAAGATATTTGATTCTGTAGAACTATGAAGCTCTACTCACAACAAAGTAGGTAAACATGCAGAAATGACTGCTCACGGCTAAGAATACCAGACAGATGGCTTCAGACAGTGTACCGAGAAGATGGTCCAATGAACCAAGTACTTTGAACTATTCAACCAGTGATCCCCGTGGGTGCTTACAACTCCAACAACAAAACAGGAGCTCACTGACTGAAAGCTAAGGAAAGAGTAAGCTGAGAACATGAGTGCACTTTCTCACATATCAAACCGATTAGAATATCAATAAATATGCAAACCTGAATAAAAAGAAACTTCAAAAATACAAAACTTCCAGAATAGATATCTCAAGAGAAAGTAGATGGTTAAGAGAGGTATGGTGGGCTATGATGTAGGTGTAGGTCAACGTGACTAGGCAGAATAATAGTTTGGCATAGACTAGATGGGCTGAAAGGCCTATTTTTGTGTTATAGAAACTCTCTGACTCTAAGAAAATACAACACTCATTTATCAAACAGTCTTAGATAAGTAGAACAACCAATGTTCTTCACGTGGGCATTAACAAATAAAGTTTGGCATTGAATTAATGAAGGAATGAGAGGTAACATGACCAAACGGCTTTGCTTCAAGAGGTGACATAAGATTGAGGCTGAATATCAGTATAACTTTCTAAGTCATCCTCTGAGCTGAATGCAAGCAACCTATTTTCAATAACATCTTGTTGGAGAAAATAAAACTAAATTAAATAGATCAGATCTTGCTATTATTGGCCCACAGTCAACAAACACTTCCTGCAGTCATCCCATGACGTTAAATGACTGATGTAACTATGGTAGGCTTGTCTATTGGCTGAGGTGACCAAGGCCACCCTTAGCATCAGGGCCTCTATTGGCTCACAAAAGAAGGCTCATAAAAGAAGTCCCATTCTAAAATGCTATAAACGCTTTGACAAAAATCATAGTTCTGTTGAAGGGCCTTGCCCGAATCATTGGCTCTTTATCCCTTTCCATAGATGCTGCCTAACCTACTGAGTTCCTCCAGCCTTTTGTATGTGTTACTCAAAGTTTGCCTCTCCACTTTGTCAACTGTCAAAGCTCAAAGGGCTGTTATATGACTGATATTCAGAGATAACTTTATTTAAACAGGAAATAAAATTCACCCACTATTGTGGACCTCTTCAAAAAGCAATGCCTCAAGAAGGGGGCATTCATCATTCAAGACCCTCACTATCTGGGACACATCCTTTTCTCATTTCTGCCTACAGCTTAAGGGCTCTCACGATGTTTTAGGAGCAATTTCTTCCCCTCTGCCATCCATGATCTGTGAACTTATGATGACAACTTCAGTATTTCATTTTAGCATCACTCATTAATTTTATTTTTTGTTATAACTTATGTTAATTTTAATGCATTACTCTGTACTGTTGTCACAAAACAACAGATTTGACAACCTAGGTCACTGATAATAAATCTGATTCTGAATTAGACAAATTTCTTTCTCCGATGCTTTCCTCCTGTCAGGCCTACAAACCTCACTGAAATCAAGAAGGTTGCAGCTACAGAAGCAAGTCTTCCTTGGTACTCCATAAAACTCTGGTTAGGCAACACCTGGAGTACTGCATACAGTTTTGGTCGTCCCATTATAGGAAGGTCGTTGAAGCTTTGAAGAGGGTATAGAAGAGATTCACCAGGATGCTGCCTGGTTTAGAGGGCATGTACTATCAAGAGAGGCTGGACAAACTTGGGTTGTTTTCTCTGGAGCAGCGGAGGCTGAGGGAAGCTCTGATAGAGGTTTATAAGGTTATGAAAGCCATAAGCAGAGTAGATAGGGAGTACCTTTTTCCCAGACCAGGAAAGTCTAATACCAGAGGGCACGCATTGAAGGCGAGAGGGGGTAGGTTCAAGGGGGATGTGAGGGGCAAGTTTTTACTCAGAGGGTGGTGGATGCTTGTAATGCGCTGCCTCGTATGGTGGTAGAGGCAAATACATTAGAGGTTTTTAAGAGACAGCCAGATAGGTACCTGAATATGAGGGGATATGGAGTGATATGGACATTGTGTAGGGAGAAGGGGTTAATTTTTGGGGGTTCTTGATTTACTTTTTAGCTGGTTCTGCACAACATTGTGGGCCCAAGGGTCTGTTCCTGTGCCGTACTGTTCTATGTGCTATGTACTTGTTCCAAGAGCCAGTTCCCTGTCTAAATGCTGACATGTCTAAGCAAGAGATGCTTTGAGTTCATGAGTTGAAGTACCATGGGAACATGTCGCAGCTCCATTAAGCTCTAGTTAGACCTCACTTGGAATATTGTGTTCAGTTCTGGTTGCCTCATTATAGGAAGGATGTGGAAGCTTTCGAGAGGGTGCAGAGCCAGATTTATCACAATGATGCCCAGTCTAGGGAACACGTCTGAATGAGGATAGGTTGAGCAAGCTAGGGTTTTTCTCTTTGGAGTAAAGGAGGATGAGAAGTGACTTGCACAAGATGATAAAAAGCATACAAGAAAGAGACGGATGCCACCCTTTTACATTTTACACAGGGCAGAAATGGCTAATACCAGAGGATATCTTTTTAGGATGAGTGGAGGGAAGTGTAGAAAAATGTCAGAAACAGGTTTTTACATAGAGAGAAGTGAGTGCATGGAACACACTTCCAGGGCTGTTGGTAGAGACAGATACATTAGGGAAATTTAAAAAGACCCTCAGATAGGCACATGGACATAAGGAAAATGTAAGTTTATGGGCTTTTTAGGAGGAAAGGGTTTGATTGATCATGGTGTAAATTAAAAGGCCAACAGACCAGAGGGCACAGAATAAGAAGGCATCCTTTTAGAATGGAGATGGGGAGGAATTTCTTTAGCCAGAGAGTGGTGAATCTGTGGAATCCACTGCCACAGACAGCTGTGGGGGCTGTCAATGGGTGTATTTAAGGCACAGGTTGATGGATTGTTGATTATTTAGGGCATGAAGGGATATGTGGAGAAAGCAGGTTGGGGCTGATAGGGAATATGGATGAAAATGGAAAGAAGATTCAGTGGGTCAAATGGTTTAATTCTACCCCTATATCTTCTGGCCTTATGGACTGAATGGCTTGTACGGTGCTGTACTACTCTGTGTTCAGTGGCGAACACCAATAAGCACAAACCATCCTGACAATGTGTTTCCCACCAGTGCCAAGTACGCCCTGGCCTTCCTCTCTCCTGCTATTAGAACAGGGATGGAGAAGGAAGGGGCATGGAATTAGAGCAGGAGATCCCAACCTGGAAACCATGGACCCCTCAGTTAATGGTATTAGTCCATGGCATAAAAAAAGATAGGGAAGTTCTGTGCGAGAGAGTAACGCATGATTCAGTATGTGCAGCAAATTTAGAGCAATCAATGAGGCAGCTTTCCCTGTTTAGGTACATCCCCTGATGCTTGTGAGAAAGACATCGAATGGGCTGAGTTTGCCTTGGTTTTGTATATATATAGACGTGTTTTCTGATTCTCCTCCAACTGCTGTAGCTTTGTAGCTGTTCAATAGAACTGAGACATAGTCGGTGGCATATTAGAGCCAGTCACGCAGTTCAGGTACTGAAGTAGTTTGTAGTGCAGACTCAAACAGACCTGCAGCTTCCTTTGTCTAAGATATTTTGCTGAAGCAGATGGATTCTCAGCAGCAACCTGTTGGTTTCTTGATCACCTTTACTCATAATTACTTTTAATTCCAAGTTTATTTTAATTAACTGAATTTAAATTTACATTTTTTGAATCATTATTTCTGGCTCCTTATCCAGTAACCAACTATATCTGCCTTTGGAAAAGATTGTACTTCAAAGTCAAAGTAAATTTATTATCAATGTACATACAGTATAAGTCACCACATACTGAGCTACCTTATGATTAATTTTGTTGCAGCCATTTACAGGAAAATAAAGAAATACAATAGAATTTATGAAAAACTCGCTTTCAAGGAATCTACAAATCAAGTTCTCAATATCACTTGTTTATTTATTATTTTTGTTTTTGAAGTTTGTCTTCTTTTGCAAATTTGTAGTTTGTGGTTTTGTTTGTGTGTAGTTTTTCATTTATTCTACTCTGTTTCTTTGTACCTACTGTGAATGCCCACAGGAAACTGAATCTCAGAATGGTACATGGTGACATAAGAACAAAATATATAGGAACAGAATTTAGCCCTTCTAGACTGCTTTGCCATTTCTTCGTGGCTGATCCCACTTTCCTCTCAGCCCCAGTTTCCTGCCTTCTCCCTCTCAACCCCATTCTCAGTAGAAGTGGTGGCACAGTAGTGAAGTGCTTAACGTAATGCTTTACAGCACCAACTGTAAGGTCGAGGTTCACCTCCACTGCTGTCACAGCAGATTTTTAAGGGACTCTTTGGACGGCACATGGATGAAAGAGAAAGGAGGGTTATGTGGGAGAGAAAAGGCAGGCTGTTCTTGAGTTAGGTTAAAAAGTCGGGACAATCTGGGTCAATGGGTCTGTATTGCACCATATTGTTTATGTGCTCTGATCTAAATCATCATAACTGAACACTACAAACAAAACCTTACATTCATACTTCACCAATATTTCTACATAGTTCTGCCTCCATAAAGATTGAGGCATCTCTGGCTGTTCGCTGTTATATCTGCCAGAACCGTGGGATGTCAGGCATTTCCATAAATATGCACAGAGGACCTGATATTAACTTGGAATATAAATCTTTTTAAATTGAAATCTTTTTAAAATTTTGCTTACTTCCTTGTATTTAATAAAGCATAACACTCCCTGATAGTTGCATTGATCCCTCTATCCAGCAGTAATTTACTTCAGAGGTTTCTGCATTTGGAGCATGAGAAGCCCAGCTATGATGTGAGATTCCTTGCTGGCAATTTCCCTGCTGTGTTTCCAAAAGGCCAATCAGCTAAAATGGAAACTCATAAAATAACTGGCAAAGATTTATTGTGGTCACTTATTACTTTCAACCAACCAGAGTAGTGGATTTTGTCATAGTCAGATTCTACACAACTTAAAAGTTTGAATATTCTTTATTTTTGCATCCAATTTAGAAGTTAAAGCGAAGTAGCGACTGAGGCTGCATAGGTTGTCCACGTCTGATTTCTGCGAGGCCGCTGACTATTCATTCTATCACACATTTGCACTGTATATGGTAGAATAGGCCATGGGTGATCTTACTCACATAAAGTCCATTCCTCTACAATCTTCCATTGTGGACAGTGGATGTTGTGGTGAAGGTAATTTGGAGACCAGACTTGGTCAACATTGAAGATAATTTTGCTGGGGGTTTGAGATAGAAGTAAGGGTGAAATAGGGGATGGAGTAATGATCACAGTTATAACACTGAACAGCCCCTTCAGCCCACCAAGTGTACATTAGCAATCATCCACCTAATCCTACTTGGATTTAGTTCTTTCCACGTTCCAGATTCTATCACTGACCAAAAGATTAAAAATTAAAGTTTAACTTTATTTGACACATGGATGTTGAAACATTGAACATACAAAGAACTGTGACATTTGCGTCAATGACCAACGCAGTCTAGAGATGTGCTGGGGGCAGTCTGCAAGTTTTGCCATGCTTGCAGCAGCAACATAGCATGTCCACACTTACCAACCTTAAACCCCACATCTACGGAGCGTGAGAGAAAACTGGTGCACCCATGTAGTCACCAGGAGAACAGAAACACTCCTTATAATCAGTGGCAAGAATTGAACCCTGATCATACGATCACTGGCGCTGTAATACATTATGCTACCATGCCACCCTATAACAGGCTTTGGTCCAATTTGCTGATCTCTCTCTTAGCTTCACTCACTCCCCATCGCACAGCAGATCACAAACATGACTCCAGCCAAAGCCAAGCCAAGCCCAGAGCTCCCAATAGAGTCATTGAATCATTGAGTACAGCATCGGAAAAGGCCCTTCAGCCCTTCTAGTCCATGCCAAAACCATTTGAACTGCCAACTCCCAATGTCCTACAACAGGACCCCAGCCCTCCATATCCCTACTATCCCCACTAAAAATGTTGATAATTATTTTGCGTGAACCATCTGGGTAAGTATTGCTACAAGGAAGTCCTCTGTTTCTGGGACAAGGTCTCCAACTCCAAAGTATCTTGTATAGACTTTAATTTTCTTAGTATTTCCTTAGCTTTTCTCTTAGCTTTCTTGCTCAGGTTATTCACTGTATACTCCATTAGGTGAGCTCTTTCTGCACTAAGGATTTCAATTTTTTTTCTTAATCTTTTCCACTATTTTGATATTCTCATTTCATCATTCAGTTTTAAGTTTCTACTAATGGATGCCTCAATTTTGGATCCATTGCATTGGTCTGCAGTTCATGCTGCACGGTATATTATTGTGTGTAGTTCATCAAATATTTCAAGTTTTCCTAAATGTTGTGGTAATATAATATTATTGAGAGTATTAACAATTTTTGCAAGTATTTTGTTTTGGTATGTAAGGTCTCTTTGTTGGGTCGATGCCCATATATTCTGTTAGTGTGGTGTTAAATATTAGGATAATTCTATCTGCAAGCTCATTTTCATCAGCAGCATTCTGCGAAGGCTCTTCGGCTGTGTTGCTGATGAATCCAATTGTGAAGCAGTTGAAATAATTGTATTTTCATCAGTGCTCCAGGGGGTTGCATCTTCATTATTTTCTTACATACTATTGCCATGGTCTTTAGGTTGGTTTCCTTCCAGTTCTTAAGCAACTTCAAGTTTTATTTGGTTTAGCTCGTCTATAGGGACTAAGTTATTTTTACTATCATTTTACATTGATCTGCTATTCATTGTGCATGTACTTGCATGAAGGGATGCTGATGAAGTTTCTCCCTGTATCCTGTCATATCAATCTGATAATATACACACTTAATAATATATTTTATTTTCCGTATTGTAAGGTAAGGTTAGTGCACATAATCATTTAGAAAATCTGTAAAGTGGGGGCACAAGGAAACAACAAACATCCAGAGGAAGTGAATGTATCAAGCAGCATCTATGGAGGCAAAGTGATGGTTTCAGTTGTGGTGATTTTCTGATCCATAAAATGAGTTTCAGATCTTTTTATTATTTTGGTCAAACTTAACCAACATTGCAGCAATCACTTTCAGAATATTATGGATATTAATGATATGAAGCATAAATAGGAGAGGGGATCTAGCCATCTTAGTCTGGCCTCAGAATACATGTATTGAATGCAGCACCACATGTTTATTTATTAAGTTTATTTATATAAATTTATAATAATTTTATTCCCTTCTAGCTGAAAATGTTAAGGTCAAATACATGACCATGATCAAATGCACCCAGTTCGGCTCTTCTGAACCCAATCCAGCTTCTTCTGCAGCCTAACGACCCAATTCAACCTCCCTGGCTGAAAGCCCGATTTGCCTTCTCTGAACTACTGGCCGGATTTTATGACACGCAATGTTTTATGCCCAAACAATGGGCAGGTCACCGATGCATCGTATCTGCTATACACATAGCAATTGGAATCAAGAATAGTCTTACTATGTATAAAAGAATGTTTAACAAGGAAAAAAGCACCTTTGTGTGGCCCCCAAGATGCCATTGTGTGTATATCTGTCACCATCTTATCAGACAATGTCAATGAATGAATCATTTCAAAAATTTAGACATCAGATTTCTAATGCTCATGGCATTTTAACTCTAGTTATTTCATATAATTATTCTGCTTCTCATGTTTACACCGCCTAGTTACTTAATCTGTTGTATTAAACCTTTTTCTCATACACTATCACTCCATTATCACTGCAGTCAATATACTCTCCACCATAAATCCATAGAAGTTTGACAGTTTTAGATGTAATGCCAAATCTTCACAAGCTTCCGAGGAAATTAGAGGCCCTCCCATGCTTTCTATGTTATTGCATTTACATTTGCATTTATTTGTATTTACATAACATGTAAAATAGTTACATACATAACTCTGAGGAATTTAAAGTTGCTGACCCTCTCCACTTCCGATCGCCCAGTGAGGACTCCTTTATAGACCTCCAGTTTCCTCCCACTGAAGCCAATACTCATCTCCTTAGTCTTGCTGACATTGAGTGAGAGGTTGTTGTTGTGGCACCAGTCAGCCAGATTTCCAATCCCTCTCCTAAATGTTGATTCGCCGCCACCTTTGATTTGGACAACCCGCAGTGGTGCCAT